>NC_086449.1:241005197-241637697 GCF_028390025.1 Pseudophryne corroboree | reverse complement strand
AACAGGTCAATGTAAAACATTTTTTTTGTTTGTATGTTTAAATATAGGGGCTAAGCATGACAGTAGTTGTCATCCCAATGTACGGGATGCCGGCTGTCAGGAGACTGGCGCCAGAATCCCGACACCTGTCAGAATGCCAGCATCAGAAACCTGAACGTAAGTATGCCGGGTAGGGTAAGAGTTAGGCTGGGGGGGAAGGCACAGTGTTAGGCTGTGATGAGGGAGGGTTAGACAGTGAGGAGGGAGGGTTATGGATAGGCTGCAGGTAGGCAGGGTTAGAGTAAGGCTGCAGAGGAAAGGGTTAGGCTGAGGGAGGGAAGGTTTAGGGCTAGGCTGCGGGGGGAGGGTTATGCTGCAGGAGGGATTGGGATAGGCTGCAGCAGGGAGGGTTAGGCTGTGGGAGGGAAGGGTTAGGTTGTGGGACAGGAGGGTTAGGCTGAGGGTGGAGAGGGTTAAGTTGCGGGAGGGCAGATTAGGCTGCGGGAGGAGAGTTAGGCTGCAGGAGGAGGGTTAGGCTGCGGGATGAGTCAGTTATGTTGTGGGGGGAGGGTTAGGGTGAGGACCTGGGGGGAGAGCGTTAGGGTTAGACTGCAGGTTGGGTCAGTTAGGATGCGGGGGGAGGGTTAAGGTGGCGATGTGGGGGGAGAGCGCTATGGTTAGGCTGTGGGGGAGGGTTAGAGTTAGGCTGTGGGGGGCGGGCATAAGATGTGGGGGGTTAGGATTAGGTTGGGCGGGTTGGGGCAGAGCCGGCGCCACCATTAGGCAGCTTTAGGCAGCTGCCTATGGGCGCCGGCCACTGGAGGGCGGCACGCTCCCATTGAATCTGTTTTATTATGTTTTACTAAGCTGCTCTTGCAGCGGCCACGGCGCGGGTCCAGCCAGCCGCAGCCGCCGCTATTTGTGCCCCTCACCACCGGCAGTGCTGACACCCATCAGTTGTGCTGCTGGCTGTCCTGTGGGGTGTTGGGCACAAGGGGGCAGTGTGAGGTAGGGGAAGGAGGACAGCAGCGCAGTGGCAGCAGAGAGCCCTGCGTGCAACCCAGTACCAGCAGAAGAGGAGCAGGGGAATACTGACCAGGAGCAGTGGTGACAGGAGGAGCCCAATCTCTGGGGACGCTGGGCTGCTGCAGCACTGCTGGAGGGATGCACTCAGTATTGTAAACGAGGCCAGGCCCCTTTAACCTAGGCCATGCCCCCTTTTCCACCCGCGGACGGCACAAGGGGGATAACAGGGTACAGTCCGGATGTCACCAAGTCCAGGTGACGCCTCTGACCAGGAGAACACCATCATGAGAACACCTTCATCTGGGAATGGGTTTCAGAGAAGACTCCAAGGTATGGCTCATCAGCGTATACCTGAGTAAGTAATCACAGTTGACTTAGGGCTGTAGTATCAGGAAGAAGCAGGTGGTGGCACCCCCTCCCTTAGGTGATAAAATCTGCAGCAATGTGTGGCACATGGATATGCCATGGCATCAGAGGCGGAACTACCGGCAGGGCAAGCAGTGCGTTGCACTGGGGCCCGCCTCTGTCCAGGGGCCCAAGCATGTAATGAGTCAAACTGACTCATTACATGCCGCTGTGCGCTGCGGGCAACCGCTGCCCGCAGCACACAGCCGCCCACAGAGGAGAAGAGCAGCGGCACGGACGGGGGAAGGAGGAGGACGGAGGTGAAGGAGGGAGCCGCAGCAGCGCTTTGTTACTGGTGGAGGCGCTGCTGCTGCTGCCCCTCTGCTTCACTATAGGCTGTCTTCCGAGAACAGCCTATAGTGAAGCAGGGGGGCAGCAGCAGCAGCGCTTCCACCAATAACACAGCGCTGCTGCGGCTCCCTCCTCCACCTCGTCTAGTACCTGGGAATCGTCAAGCTGCACGAGGAGCCTGCGCCAGCGGAGAGGGTAAGTATGATTCTACTTTCTTTCTTTCTCTTTATTTCTTTCTTTCTGTCTCTTTCTTTCTTTATTTCTTTCTGTCTCTTTCTTTCTTTATTTGTTGGGACTGCCTGCCGCTATGTGTAAAAATGGGGGACTGCCTACCGCAATGTGTAAAAAGAGGGGACTGCCTGCCGCTATGTGTAAAAATGGGGGACTGCCTGCCGCAATGTGTAAAAATGGGGGACTGCCTGCCGCAATGTGTAAAAATGGGGGACTGCCTGCCGCAATGTGTAAAAATGGGGGACTGCCTGCCGCAATGTGTAAAAATGGGGGACTGCCTGCCGCAATGTGTAAAAATGGGGGACTGCCTGCCGCAATGTGTAAAAAGGGGGGACTGCCTGCCGCAATGTGTAAAAATGGGGAATCTGCCTGCCGCTATGTGTAAAAAGGGAGAATCTGCCTGCCGTAATGTGTAAAAATGGGGAATCTGCCTGCCGCAATGTGTAAAAACGGGGGACTGCCTGCCGCAACGTGTAAAAAGGGGGAATCTGCCTGCCGTAATGTGTAACAAGGGCACGCTGTCTGCCGTAATGTGTAACAAGGGCACGCTGTCTGCCGTAATGTGTAACAAGGGCACGCTGTCTGCCGTAATGTGTAACAAGGGCACGCTGTTTGCCGTAATGTGTAACAAGGGCACGCTGTCTGCCGTAATGTGTAACAAGGGCACGCTGTCTGCCGTAATGTGTAACAAGGGCACGCTGTCTGCCGTAATGTGTAACAAGGGCACGCTGTCTGCCGCTATGTGTAAAAAGTGTACGTTGTCTGCCGTAATGTGTAAAAAGGGGACGCTGTCTGCCGTAATGTGTAAAAAGGGGGACGCTGTCTGCCGTTATGTGTAAAAAGTGTACGCTGTCTGCCGCTATGTTTAACAAGGGCACGCTGTCTGCCGTTATGTGTAAAAAGTGTACGCTGTCTGCCGTAATGTGTAAAAAGTGCACGCTGTCTGCCGCTATGTGTAACAAGGGCACGCTGTCTGCCGCTATGTGTAACAAGGGCACGCTGTCTGCCGTAATGTATAAAAAGGGGGACGCTGTCTGCCGTAATGTGTAAAAAGGGGACGCTGTCTGCCGTAATGTGTAAAAAGAGGAATCTGTTGGCTGTAAGGTGTAAAAGGGTCTCTACCTGGTGTAGTGGTGCTACTGTGCGGCGTAATTTGAAAAATGGAGACTACTGTGCACCGTTTTAGGAATTGGTATTATTTTGTGGCCACACCCCTTCCCCGCGAAGCCACGCCACTATGTATTTTTGCACGCGCCTACGGCGCGCACTGCCCCTGTTTTGCATGCAGGGGTGGGGCTCCGATGACGTTTCTTGCACACAGTGCTAAAATGTCTAGTTACGGCACTGTTGCTAGGTATCCATTTCTCTGGCCCTGAGCAGGTCCCCCTCACCAGATCCTCTCAAGGGGTGAGGGGGTGGACTTGGATGGGATGAGGGGGGGCCCAAAGCATTTTGTCGCACCTGGGACCACCGCTTGCTAGTTCCGCCACTGCATGGCATAACTACAGAAGGTGCAGGGGTTGCAACTGCTATGGTGCCCAGCCGGCAAGCAATCCCACTGCACCCTTTTGGGGGGAAAAAAATCTTTTTTTTTTTTAATTAGTACTGCCGCGCATCGAATTCGGGAACCAGCAGATTACTTCCTGGAAGGGAGGGTGGGAGGCAGGGTGCAGAGCTACCCTCAATGTGTGACCGGCGCCGCTTGAGAGAACCCAGAAGCATACAGTATTTGCAGTAGCTACAGCACTGCGTAGCTGACAGACAGATCGTGTTTAGACAGTGCCACACAGAATAACTGTCAGTGAGCTCCCCTTTCCCCTACCATCCATCCCGTCTGTCTGTCTATGCTCTGGTGTTCTGTTTATGCCACCCCACGTCCATCTATCTATGCCCCCCCCCCACCGTCCGTCTATGCCCGGCCTATCATCCATCTACGCCCACATATGGTTCTTTGTCTATGTCCCCCATGTCCATCTATCCATCTATGCCCCCATATAGTACTGTGTCCATTTATGCTCCCCCCACCGTCCATCTATCCATCTATGCCAGCCCCCCCGTCCGTCTGTTTATCTATCCATCTATGCCCCCATGGGGTGCTCTGTCCATCTATGCCCACTTTTTCCATCTATCCATCTGTGCCCCTATATGGTTCTCTGTCCATCCGTTTATGCCCCCCATGTCCGTCTATGACCCATATGGTGCTCTGTCCGTCCGTCTACACCCCCCATCCGTCTATCCATCTATGCCCGCATATGGTGCTCTGTCCATCCGTCTACACCCCCCATCCGTCCATCTATGCCCCCATATGGTGCTCCATTCATCTGTCCGTCTATGCCTCCCCCTGTCCACCCGTCTGTCTATGCCCCTGTCTGTCCGTCCATGCCCTATATGGTGCACTGTCTGTCCGTCCATGCCCCTGTCTGTTCGTCTATGCTTCACCCCCCCAGTCCTGTGCTGTAGTCAGGTAGTGTCTCCCCTGCTCGCGCCTCCTCCCTCTCTCTCTCTCTCCCTAACACCCTCTCTTGTGCCTCTCTCTCTTTCTGACACTGTCCCTCCCTTACTTTCTTCCTGACTCTCTCTGACACTGGGGGTCATTCCCAGTTGATCGCTAGCTGCCGTTGTTTGCAGCGCTGCGATCAGGCTAAAAAACGGCTTTTCTGCCCATGCGTATGCACCGCAATGCGCACGCGCGGCGTACGACTACAAAGGCCTTTGTTGTTTTGCACAGGTTCTAGCGAAGTTTTCAGTCGCACTGACGGCTGCAAGAAGATTGACAGGAAGGGGGCGTTTCTGGGTGTCAACTGACCTTTTTCAGGGAGTGTTTGCAAAAACGCAGACGTGTCTGCAAAAACGCAGGCTGGGCGGGTGTATGACATCAAATCCGGACACGAATAGACTGAAGTGATCGCAAGCGCTGAGTAGGTTCAGAGCTACTCTGAAACTGCACAAACTGTTTTTGCAGAGCTCGGCTTCACATGCGTTCGCACTTCTGCTAAGCTAAAATACACTCCCCAGTGGGCGGTGGCATAGCGTTTGCACGGCTGCTAAAACTAGCTAGCGAGCGATCAACTTGGAATGACCCCCCACTGTCTCTCTCTCCCTGACACACTCTCTCCCTCTCTGACACTGTCTCTTTCCCTGACACTATCTCTCTTTCCCTGAGACTGTCTCTCTTCCTCTCTCTCTCTCTCTCTCTCTCTCTCTCTCTCTCTCTCTCTCTCTCTCCCTCCCTGACACAGTCTCTCACCGACTCCCTGTCTCTACCTCTTTCTCTCCCTGAAACTCACTCTCTCTTCTCTGTTTCTCTCTCCCTCCCTCCATGATACTTTCTCTCTCACTCCTGCTCGCACTCCCCCCTTTCTCTCTCTGGCACCCTCTCTGTCTCTCTGATGCCATCTCTCTCTCCCCTCTCAACACTTTCTCTATTTCTCCCTGACACCCTCTCTCTCTAGCTCCTCTCTCTCCTCTCATTCCATCTTTTTTCATGAAATCCTCTCTTCCTTGCTCCTCTCTCTCCTTCTCTCCCCGACACCCTCTTTGTCTCTCACTCCCCTCTCTCTCTCCTAAGGGACATTGTAGTGACAATGACGGGGAGGGAACGGGGGCTTTCAGGTTTTTGCAATGGGGCCCACTAACAGCAACATGACTCCGCTATAAAATGCACAGGAACACAATAATCCCTGCTATCATAGTCATAAGGAGTTATGCACAGTGACAGCACTGATCCCTGCCACATAGTCATAGAGATGTATGCACGGGGATAGCACTGACTCCTGACACCATAGTGTGTGTGTGTGTGTGTGTGTGTGTGTGTGTGTGTGTGTGTGTGTGTGTGTGTGTGTGTGTGTGTGTGTGTGTGTGCGCACGTGTGTGAAGGGGGGGGGGGGGGGAGTAGGTTGTAAGTTTTGCCTAGGGTGCCAAGAAACCTTGCACCGGCCCTGGGTTGGGGTTTGGCTGTGAAGGGGGGGGGAGGGTTAGGATTAGGGTTACACTGAAGTACCTTCTGGCTGTTGGTGTCCTGGAATCCTCCATCTGCCTGAAGTCCTGGTACTTCAGCTCACTCTCCTCTGAATGGCTGTGAGCTGATTAGCTGCTGGGTGAGCCTACTCTGCACACTGTATTATCTGTCACCTCCAGTCTCAGCTCCAGCAGAGTCCACACCAGGGCAGTGAACAACATCCTGCCATGGAGCCTCCGCAGCTGGAGAACTGTAGTCTCTTCTCCCCTTACTGTATCTTTTGATTCTGCTCACGGTACTGCCTCCTGTACACTACACGGAAACCTGCAGCGGCACTGGCAGCAGCCTATCAACTAATTAAAGTACTTCCTGGGCTCAGTGGGATGCATATATGGAGCCCTACATTACGTCTAGCTGCGGCTCCGCTGAACACATGCCCCGCTCCTTCCACACCCCATAGTAGCCAGCAGTGTGAGAGATGAGGTCCGCTCCCTGTCAGCAGTCATCCAGGGAGTGAATATGAGAGGAAGCTGTGCAGGTGCAGGAGCAGGGCCCCATAGCTGAAACCCAGCCAGCAGATGCCGGTGACATACCAGGGAGGAGGTACCAATCTTCAAATTGCCAGCGCCGCTGCCTGTCAGTCTGACTAGCGCAGCCAGCTGTAACGGTGGACTCAGCAGCAGGGTGGCAGAGCGGGGAGAGCACCTCTCCTGGCCTGCGCCTCCCTGCAATGCATGCTCTCGCTGAGTGGGTTCCACCGGCTCTGACTTCAGCACATCTATTTGATGACTGCTAAAATTGTTGCTAGAAGTCACAGCCCCAAAGTCCTAAAGGAACCCTAACCCCGACTAGATTGCTTAGAAGTTAAGCACGGATCTCACCGTGTGCATGCCCCACCGCAATAGCGATGCGCGGCACCGCGCATCGCTATCGCTGGTGCTAGGTTGGCCTGCATGCACATTGGGTGAAATGAGCGCCCCCCCCCCCCCCCCCCCCCTACCCCTCAGCACACATCGCGCTGTGTGCTAAGCGGGGGAGAGATGTGTGCTGAGCGGTCTGTGATAGATCACTCAGCACACATCTCTCCCCGTGTGTACTGCCCTTAAGGGAGGCCACAAATAAAGCAATGTAGTTTTCAAGATAGAGGGGTCTATTTACTAAGCCTTGGATGGTGATAAAGTACATGGAGATAAAGTACCAGCCAAAGCTGGATTAAGGCTTTGGGGGGCCCGGGGCATTTAAGACTGGGGGGCCCTCATTCAGATGTGGACGGAGTAGCTATCGCTGCTGCTTACATAAAAGCAGCAGCGATAGCACTAATGTGGTAATGCAGCAGTAGGTGTCATGCCTCCAGCTCATTACTGATATGAACTATGTCCAAGGATGGGGATTTAATTGGTCACAATACCGACGGCTACATCCCGAACCCCCTAAATCCTGACAAGCATTGGCTGGCTGCGTGACCCAAGGGGTTGCGCAAGCCGCCCGCCACAATACCTACCAAGAGGCCAGGAAATATCCATCCTCTGACAGAGATCCTGTCCTACTGTGTCCCCGGACACATGCCTCTGTTTGGAGAAATGGAGGCCGTCGCTGCCCCCAAATGGCATCAGACTGTCAATCTCTGACTGTCTGATGCCGCCTTATGTCTGGCGCCACAGACCCGTACTGCGCACATGTAGTACGGGTCTGGTCCATGCACAAAGTACTGAACATCGGTACTTTGCTGCATGAACCGCTACTCATCCACATCTCAATAAGAGCCATAGGTGGTCATTCCGAGTTGATCACTAGCTGCATTCATTCGCTGTGCAGAGATGAGGCAAAAAAACGGCACTTCTGCGTATGCGGCGCAATACGCACGCGCATCGTACTATTACAACAAACGAAGTAGTTTCACACAGGGTCTAGCGAAGCTTTTCAGTCGCACTGCTGACCGCAGAGTGATTGAAAGGAAGTGGGCATTTCTGGGTGTCAACTGACCGTTTTCAGGGAGTGTTCAGAAAAACGCAGGCGTGCCAGGAAAAACGCAGGCGTGGCTGGGCGAACGCAGGGCGTGTTTGTGACGTCAAAACAGGAACTGCGGTCTGAAGTGATCGCAAGCGCTGAGTAGGTTTTGAGCTACTCTAAAAGTGCACATAAATTTTTTTTAGCCGCTCTGCGATCCTTTCGTTTGCACTTCTGCTAAGCTAAAATACACTCCCATAGCGTTTGCACGGCTGCTAAAAACTGCTAGCGAGCAAACTCGGAATGACCACCATAGTGCGCAAGCCTTCTGCGTGTACATAAACAAGGAGCATGGACACACGTCACGCAAAAAATTCACTTCACGCAGGGGGCATGCACATCACTTAACCAGCCGCTGTGCTGCCCCCAGCATCATGCACACAGCAGGTGGGAGCGATCCCTCCCTACCTTTTCTCCAGCCCACAGGTGGGACAGTTTCCGAAAAACAGGACGGTCCCACGAAAACGTGATGGTTGGCAGGAAATGCATGCATTCATACTCATGTACATATACACACACACACACACAATATAAATATATATATATATATATATATATATATATATACACACACACACACACACACACACACACACACACGTATATACAGTATATATATAAACACACAAAAGCATACATACAGTCTCACACGTATACACATGCATATAATAAGAATTTACTCACCGGTAATTCTATTTCTCGTAGTCCGTAGTGGATGCTAGGGACTCCGTCAGGACCATGGGGAATAGCGGCTCCGCAGGAGACAGGGCACAAAATTTAAAAGTTTGACCACTAGGTGGTGTGCACTGGCTCCTCCCCCTATGACCCTCCTCCAAGCCTCAGTTAGGATACTGTGCCCGGACGAGCGTACACAATAAGGAAGGATTTTGAATCCCGGGTAAGACTCATACCAGCCACACCAATCACACTGTACAACCTGTGATCTGAACCCAGTTAACAGCATGAAAACCGAAAGAGCCTCTGAAACGATGGCTCCCAACAATAATAACCCGATTTTTGTAACAATAACTATGTACAAGTATTGCAGACAATCCGCACTTGGGATGGGCGCCCAGCATCCACTACGGACTACGGGAAATAGAATTACCGGTGAGTAAATTCTTATTTTCTCTGACGTCCTAAGTGGATGCTGGGGACTCCGTCAGGACCATGGGGATTATACCAAAGCTCCCAAACGGGCGGGAGAGTGCGGATGACTCTGCAGCACCGAATGAGAGAACTCCAGGTCCTCCTTAGCCAGGGTATCAAATTTGTAAAATTTTACAAACGTGTTCTCCCCTGACCACGTAGCTGCTCGGCAGAGTTGTAATGCCGAGACCCCTCGGGCAGCCGCCCAAGAGGAGCCCACCTTCCTTGTGGAGTGGGCATTTACAGATTTAGGCTGTGGCAGGCCTGCCACAGAATGCGCAAGTTGAATTGTGCTACAAATCCAACGAGCAATCGTCTGCTTAGACGCAGGAGCACCCAGCTTGTTGGGTGCATACAGTATAAACAGCGAGTCAGACTTCCTGACTCCAGCCGTCCTTGAAATATATATTTTTAATGCTCTGACAACGTCCAACAACTTGGAGTCCTCCAAGTCGCTAGTAGCCGCAGGCACCACAATAGGTTGATTCAGGTGAAACGCTGATACCACCTTAGGCAGAAAATGAGGACGCGTCCGCAGTTCTGCCCTGTCCGAATGGAAAATCAGATATGGGCTTTTGTACGATAAAGCCGCCAATTCTGACACTCTCCTGGCCGAAGCCAGGGCCAGTAGCATGGTTACTTTCCATGTAAGATATTTCAAATCCACCGATTTGAGTGGCTCAAACCAATGGGATTTGAGAAATCCCAAGACTACATTGAGATCCCACGGTGCCACTGGAGGCACAACTGGGGGCTGTATATGTAGTACTCCTTTAACAAAAGTTTGGACTTCAGGAACTGAAGCCAATTCTTTCTGGAAGAAAATCGACAGAGCCGAAATTTGAACCTTAATGGACCCCAATTTGAGGCCCATAGCCAATCCTGTTTGCAGGAAATGTAGGAATCGACCCAGTTGAAATTCCTCCGTCGGGGCCCTCCTGGCCTCACACCACGCAACATATTTTCTCCAAATGCGGTGATAATGTTGTGCGGTCACTTCCTTCCTGGCTTTAATCAGGGTAGGGATGACTTCTTCTGGAATGCCTTTTTCCTTCAGGATCCGGCGTTCAACCGCCATGCCGTCAAACGCAGCCGCGGTAAGTCTTGGAATATACAAGGTCCCTGCTGTAGCAGGTCTCTTCTTAGAGGAAGGGGCCACGGATCTTCCATGAGCATCTCCTGAAGCTCCGGGTACCAAGTCCTTCTTGGCCAATCCGGAGCCACGAGTATCGTTCTTACTCCCCTTTGCCGTATGATTCTCAATACCTTGGGTATGAGAGGCAGAGGAGGGAACACATACACTGACTGGTACACCCATGGTGTTACCAGAGCGTCCACAGCTATTGCCTGAGGGTCTCTTGACCTGGCGCAATACCTGTCCAGTTTTTTGTTGAGGCGGGACGCCATCATGTCCACCATTGGTCTTTCCCAACGGATCACAAGCATGTGGAAGACTTCTGGATGAAGTCCCCACTCTCCCGGGTGAAGATCGTGTCTGCTGAGGAAATCTGCTTCCCAGTTGTCCACACCCGGAATGAACACCGCTGACCGTACTATCACATGATTTTCCGCCCAGTGAAGAATCCTTGCAGCTTCTGCCATTGCCCTCCTGCTTCTTGTGCCGCCCTGTCTGTTTACGTGGGCGACTGCCGTGATGTTGTCCGACTGGATCAACACTGGTTGACCCTGAAGCAGAGGTTTTGCCAGGCTTAGAGCATTGTAGATTGCTCTTAGCTCCAGTATATTTATGTGAAGAGACGTCTCCAGGCTTGACCACACGCCCTGGAAGTTTCTTCCCTGTGTGACCGCTCCCCAGCCTCTCAGGCTGGCATCCGTGGTCACTAGGACCCAGTCCTGTATGCCGAATCTGCGGCCCTCTAACAGATGAGCACTCTGCAACCACCATAGCAGAGACACCCTTGTCCTCGGGGACAGGGTTATCCGCTGATGCATCTGCAGATGCGAACCGGACCATTTGTCCAGCAGATCCCACTGAAAAATTCGTGCATGGAATCTGCCGAATGGAATCGCTTCGTAAGAAGCCACCATTTTCCCCAGGACTCTCGTGCATTGATGCACAGACACCTTTCCTGGTTTTAGGAGGTTCCTGACAAGTTCGGATAACTCCCTGGCTTTCTCCTCCGGAAGAAACACCTTTTTCTGAACAGTGTCCAGAATCATCCCTAGGAACAGCAGCCGTGTCGTCGGGATCAGCTGGGATTTTGGCAAATTCAGAATCCACCCGTGCTGTTGCAGCACTACTTGGGTTAGTGTTACACCAACCTCCAGCTGTTCTCTGGACCTTGCCCTTATCAGGAGATCGTCCAAGTAAGGGATAATTAATACGCCTTTTCTTCGAAGAAGAATCATCATTTCGGCCATTACCTTAGTAAAGACCCGGGGTGCCGTGGACAATCCAAACGGCAGCGTCTGAAACTGATAATGACAGTTTTGTACCACGAACCTGAGGTACCCTTGGTGTGAAGGGCAAATTGGGACATGGAGGTAAGCATCCTTGATGTCCAAGGACACCATAAAGTCCCCTTCTTCCAGATTCGCTGTCACTGCTCTGAGTGACTCCATCTTGAACTTGAACTTTTGTATGTACATGTTCAAGGACTTCAGATTTAGAATAGGTCTCACCGTCCGGCTTCGGTACCACAAAAAGCGTTGAGTAATACCCCTTTCCTTGTTGTAAGAGGGGTACCTTGACTATCACCTGCTGAGAATACAGCTTGTGAATGGCTTCCAATACCGTCGCCCTGTCGGAGGGAGACTTTGGCAAAGCAGACTTCAGGAACCGGCGAGGGGGAGACGTCTCGAATTCCAACCTGTAACCCTGAGATACTACCTGCAGGATCCAGGGGTCCACCTGCGAGTGAGCCCACTGCGCGCTGAAATTCTTGAGGCGACCCCCCACCACCCCTGAGTCCGCTTGTAAGGTCCCAGCGTCATGCTGAGGGCTTTGCAGAAGCCGGGGAGGGCTTCTGCTCCTGGGATGGAGCTGCTTGCTGCAGTCTCTTACCCTTTCCTTTGCCTCGGGGCAGATATGAATGTCCTTTTGCCCGCTTGTTCTTATAGGAACGAAAGGACTGCGGCTGAAAAGACTGCGTCTTTTTCTGCTGGGAGGTGACCTGAGGTAAAAAGGTGGATTTTCCGGCTGTTGCCGTGGCCACCAAATCCGATAGACCGACCCCAAATAATTCCTCCCCTTTATACAGCAATACTTCCATATGCCGTTTGGAATCCGCATCACCTGACCACTGTCGCGTCCATAAACTCCTTCTGGCAGAGATGGACATCGCACTTACTCTTGATGCCAGAGTGCAAATATCCCTCTGTGCATCTCGCATATAAAGAAATGCATCCTTTAAATGCTCTATAGTCAATAAAATATTGTCCCTATCCAGGGTATCAATATTTTCAGTCAGTGACTCCGACCAAGCCACCCCAGCACTGCACATCCAGGCTGAGGCGATTGCCGGTCTCAGTATAACACCGGTATGTGTGTATATACTTTTTAGGGTATTTTCCAGCCTCCTATCAGCTGGGTCCTTGAGGGCGGCCGTTTCTGGAGACGGTAACGCCACTTGTTTTGATAAGCGTGTGAGCGCCTTATCGACCCTAGGGGGTGTTTCCCAGCGCGCCCTAACCTCTGGCGGGAAAGGGTATAATGCCAATAACTTCTTTGAAATTAGCAGTTTTCTATCGGGGGTAACCCACGCTTCATCATACACTTCATTCAATTCATCTGATTCAGGAAAAACTACCGGTAGTTTTTTCACACCCCACATAATACCCCTTTTTGAGGTACTTGCAGTATCAGAGATATGCAAAGCCTCCTTCATTGCCGTGATCATATAACGTGTGGCCCTACTGGAAAATACGTTTGTTTCTTCACCGTCGACACTGGATTCGGTGTCCGTGTCGGTGTCTGTGTCGACCGACTGAGGTAAAGGGCGTTTTACAGCCCCTGACGGTGTTTGAGACGCCTGGACAGGTACTAACTGGTTTGCCGGCCGTCTCATGTCGTCAACCGACTTTTGCAGCGTGCTGACACTATCACGTAATTCCATAAACAAAGCCATCCATTCCGGTGTCGACTCCCTAGGGGGTGACATCACCATTACAGGCAATTGCTCCGCCTCCACGCCAACATCGTCCTCATACATGTCGACACACACGTACCGACACACAGCAGACACACAGGGAATGCTCTAATAGAAGACAGGACCCCACTAGCCCTTTGGGGAGACAGAGGGAGAGTTTGCCAGCACACACCCAAGCGCTATAATTATACAGGGACAACCTTAAATAAGTGTGTTCCCCTTATAGCAGCTTAAATATTATGAATATCGCCAATAAGTGCCCCCCCTCTCTGTTTTTACCCTGTTTCTGTAGTGCAGTGCAGGGGAGAGCCTGGGAGCCTTCCTAGCAGCGGAGCTGTGTAGGAAAATGGCGCTGTGTGCTGAGGAGAATAGGCCCCGCCCCCTTTTCGGCGGGCTTCTTCTCCCGGTTTTTCTGACAACCTGGCAGGGGTTAAATACATCCATATAGCCCCAGAGGCTATATGTGATGTATTTTTAGCCAGCATAGGTACTTTCATTGCTGCCCAGGGCGCCCCCCCCAGCGCCCTGCACCCTCAGTGACCGTTGGTGTGAAGAGTGCTGAGAGCAATGGCGCACAGCTGCCGTGCTGTGCGCTACCTTAAGAAGACTGGGAAGTCTTCAGCCGCCGATTTCTGGACCTCTTCTCTCTTCAGCATCTGCAAGGGGGTCGGCGGCGCGGCTCCGGTGACCCATCCAGGCTGTACCTGTGATCGTCCCTCTGGAGCTAGTGTCCAGTAGCCTAAGAAGCCAATCCATCCTGCACGCAGGTGAGTTCACTTCTTCTCCCCTAAGTCCCTCGTTGCAGTGAGCCTGTTGCCAGCAGGACTCACTGAAAATAAAAAACCTAACAAACTTTTTTCTAAGCAGCTCTTTAGGAGAGCCACCTAGATTGCACCCTGCTCGGTCGGGCACAAAAACCTAACTGAGGCTTGGAGGAGGGTCATAGGGGGAGGAGCCAGTGCACACCACCTAGTGGTCAAACTTTTAAATTTTGTGCCCTGTCTCCTGCGGAGCCGCTATTCCCCATGGTCCTGACGGAGTCCCCAGCATCCACTTAGGACGTCAGAGAAATACTGTTACACAGACACAGTTACACACATATACCTACATTCACACACATTCACAAACATACAGTCACACACTTATACACATATATACATTTGTCACACACAGTCAGAAACATATACACCTACCACAATCAATCACACACTTATACCCATATTATACATATACTGTAGAGTCATACTTGCCTACTTTTGAAAACTAGTTTCAGGGAGATTCAAGGCGGCAGCAGACGCGCCGTGCAGGGGTGGTCCTAGCTCCATCCAAGGGGCGTGTCTAGTTCCGCCTATGGGTGTATTTATTGCAATCGGGTATATACATACATACATACATACATACATACATACATATACACACACACACACACACACACACACACACACAGTAGTTGAAGTGGAAGTTTTGAAGAGGGGGTATGGAAAAGTGAAGGTTGTAACTATGTGCGCGCCGAAGGCGCGCACTCCAGAAAAGGGAGTGTGGCCACGCACAAGGGGCGTGTCCTGAAGTGTAGTTTACCACACCATATACCCCTTATACACCACAACAGTAGGACCCCTTATACTATCTAGTACTGGTGCGCTTACACATTATACCACACAGTATGAGCTGAAATTCACATTATAGCACACTGAATGAGACAAAGGCCCTCATTCCGAGTTGTTCGCTCGCAAGGCGATTTTAGCAGTATCGCACAAGCTAAGCCGCCGCCTACTGGGAGTGAATCTTAGCTTGTTAAAATTGCGAACGATGTATTCGCAATATTGCGATTACATACTTCTTAGCAGTTTCAGAGTAGCTTCAGACTTACTCGGCATCTGCGATCAGTTCAGTGCTTGTCGTTCCTGGTTTGACGTCACAAACACACCCAGCGTTCACCCAGACACTCCTCCGTTTCTCCGGCCACTCCTGCGTTTTTTCCGGAAACGGTAGCGTTTTTTCCCACACACCCATAAAACGGCCTGTTTCCGCCCAGAAACACCCATTTCCTGTCAATCACATTACGATCGCCAGAACGATGAAAAAGCCGTGAGTAAAATTACTAAGTGCATAGCAAATTTACTTGGCGCAGTCGCAGTGCGGACATTGCGCATGCGCATTAAGCGGAAAATCGCTGCGATGCGAAGATTTTTACCGAGCGAACAACTCGGAATGAGGGCCAAAATTCACATTATACCAAACAGTATGAGCCAAAATTCACATACGCCACACAGTATGAACCAAAATTTAGATATGCCACAGGGGTGGTCTTCAGGTTGCCGGCGGCCGAGCTCCCAACGACCACCATACCGGCGCCGGAATCCCAACCGCCGGCATACCAACAACTTTTCTCCCTCTTGGGGGTCCATGACCACCCTGGAGGGAGAATAGATAACGGAGCTCATTTGCGTTCGCCCAGCTGTCGGTATGCAGGCGGTCAGGATTCCAGCACCGGTATGTTGGTCGCCGGGAGCCTGACCGCCAGCAACACATACTACACCCATGCCACACACTCTATGAGCCGAGATACACATTACACCACACGGTATGATCCAAAATTCACATTATGCTACACAGTATAAGCCACAATTCACACGTAATGGGACAAAATTCACATGACACACAGTATGAACCACAATTCACATGGAATGGGACAAAATTCACATTATGCTACATAGTATGAGCCACAATTCACATGTAATGGGACAAAATTCACATGACACACAGTATGAACCACAATTCACTTGGAATGGGACAAAATTCACATTATGCTACACAGTATGAGCCACAATTCACACGTAATAGGACAAAATTCACTATGCAACATGGAATGAGCCAAAATTCAGAGACAGGGAGAGTGACAGCAGGGACATAGGGACAGGGAGTGTGACAGAGGGACAGGGAAAGTGACAGAGAGAGGGACAGCAAGGACATATAGTAAGGAAAGAGTAGGGCAGCAGTGCAAGATTACCTAATGAGCAGCGGCGGTGCGGAGGAGGCTGTGGTCGGCGGTGCGGAGGATGAGGAGGCTGTGGTCGGCGGCAGTGAGGAGGAAGAATCTGTGTGCGGCGGTGTTGCGGAGGAGGCGGCTGTGGGCTGCGGTGCAGAGGAGGCGGCTGTGGTCAACAGCCTTCAGTCCGGCTCCGGTCCACCTATGACCGCCGCTATTTCAAATCTGACACGGACCGGCAGCCTGAGAGATCCAATTAGTGCGTTAATTGTGACAAATTTGAAAAAATGCGGCGTCAGGGGTCTTCAGTCAGTGCCGTATGCCATACCGGTGTATACCGGGCCACTTCGAGCACTGTATGTATGTATATATATACACACACACACACACATACATATTACTCACAGTACCATAATACATTGCATTATACACAGCCCCCTCCCACTTACTACCCACAGTACCTTATTACATTACATTATACACACACCCCCTCCCCATATTATACCTAGGACATTACATTATACACACCCCACCCATATTACACCGAGAACCACATCATACACAGCCCACTACCCCATATTACACCCAGTACATTACATTATACCCCCCCATATTATCCACAGTGCCATATTATATAACACACAGCATACACAGAACCCTTCACCCATATTACACCCAGTACATTACATTATACCCCCCCCCATATTACCCACAGTGCCATATTACTATAACACACAGCATACACAGAACCCTTCCCCCATATTACACCCAGTACATTACATTATACCCCCCCCCCCCCCACACACACACACAATTACCCACAGTGCCATATTAGTAATACACACAGCATACACAGAGCCCCTCCCCCATATTACACCCAGTACCAGATTATATAACTTTATAGACAGTATCCTCCTTTCTCATATTACAGCCAGTCAGTTCCACATTACATTCCCCCCATTACATACAGCACTCACCTGGCTAGTGGACTGGAGGCCCCAGCTCCAGGACAGTGTGGGAAGGCAGCAGTGAGAGCCGAGGAGCAGACACAGAGGAGAGCTGCTGCTGCTGGCCTGATACACGCAGCCAGCCCTCTCTGAGGGGCAGATGTATTAACCTGGAGAAGGCATAAGGAAGTGATAAACCAGTGATATGTGCAAGGTGATAACGCACCAGCCAATCAGGTCCAATATGTAAATTAACAGTTAGGAGGTGATTGGCTGGTGCCTTTATCACCTTGCACATATCACTGGTTTATCACTTCCTTATGCCATCTCCAGGTTAATACATCTGCCCCTCAGTGTGGTGGGAGGGGCCAGCCACAGGGAAGCACACCCCTGATTGAGATGGCTTCTCAGTGTGCAGTGTGCCCAGTGTGCCGATGCTACATACACACAACACTGCGGTGGCCGGCCATGAAGTCTCCCGTGCAGGCCCCGCCCCCTGGCTTCTCCGGACTTGTGCATGCGCAGTACTGCATTTCGGTAAGGACCCTTAAAATCCGGGGGGCTGGCAAGGTTTGCGGGGCAGCGGGAGGCTCATTTAAAAATCGGGAGCCTCCCGCTGAATGCGAGAGGGTAGGCAAGCCCGTGTAGAGTGCTCCTCTCCTCCCTCTTACCTCACTATCGCACACACTGACTGGGTAGGCTGTGGGAACATGTCTGTAGCTGCTCCTACTGCCTTCTCTCCTCCCTCCTCTCACAAGCTGCCAGCAGTGAAACTGAAAGCAGTGCCATGTAGCCCCGCCCCCCGGCTCGGATTCCACCCCTCTGCCCTCTCCCTATGCTTTCTTTGGACTTTATTATGCAGCTTGCGGTGCACTTTGCACTGCAGCTGCACACTGAACTGTGGGGCCCCTAGCAGCAGGGGGGCCCAGGGTAATGTACCCCCTGTGACCCCCCCTTAATCCGGCTCTGGTACCAGCCAATCACCAACTACCTGGCATGTCACAGGCTGGGTTTGAAAAATGACAGTTAGGAGCTGGTTGGCTGGTACTTTATCTCCATCCAAGGCTTAGTAAATAGATCCCTAAGTACCTTAACAACAAAGATTAGGGACAGAGGGGCAGATTTATTAAGCCTGGTGAAGTGATAAAGTGGATGGTGATAAAGCACCAGCCAGTCAGCTCCTAACTGACATTTTTCAAACCCAGCCTGTGACATGAAAGTTAGGAGCTGATTGGCTGGTACTTTATCACCTTCCCCTTTATCACTTCTCCAGGCTTAATAAATCTGCCCCAGAGTGCAGGGCAAAATAATATGAGTCAACGACTATACTACTGCAAGCAACAACATAGTTGGTTCTGCAAGAACTTAATGGCCATTAATCACCAGTGATATGGATTTGACAGCACTCTTTAAGCGACTACTACCCTGTTATCGAAGGGGTAGAATATCAAGGACAGATTGGCCTGAAATGAATAGCTGTCGGAAACGGCATTGTTTCCGACAGCTTTCCGTTCCGACAGGACCCGACATTCAGAGGCAGGCTACTCTGTGTATCACCAGCTTCACTAAGAGGCATACCACTGACAACCTGTTAGAAAACTAAGGGATATCATAGCAAAATGGGTTACCCCATTTGGACACTCCTCAGAATTTTTTATTTCTGATAATGCCGCAAATATTGTGTAAGCATTAAAGCTGGGTGAATTCCAACACATCCCATATTTTGCTCACACAGAGTTTTTTGTTACAGAGTTTTTTGGTTAAAAAATGGCAGGGGTGTGCATGAAATGCTGTCTATGGCCCTAAAAATGTCAATACAGTAGGGGATTAAAGTGGCTGCAAGAACAGTTCAATTTGCTCTGCCACAAACTGAAGCAAAAGGTGGTAACAAGGTGGAAATCCACACTTTATATGCTTTAGCAGATGGAGGAACAGCAAGAAGCCATCCAAAGCTATACAACCAATCATGGCATTGGGAAAGGAGGGGGAATGTACTTTAGTCGGGAGCAGTGGAGAATATATTCCGTTTTGTGATGGGTGCTGAAACCCAATTGAAGTAGTCACCAGTGAAGTGAGTTCAGACACTGTTAGTTTGAGTCAGATGAGTCCCTTAATAAGCAGCTTGAGAAATTTAAGCTATAGATGAAATTAAGTGATTTTGCTAAGTATGTTGGACTTGTAGATCAAGTCCTTTATTTGCTTCGCCAGGATCCAAGGGTTGTCAACATCTTGAAATTGGATCACTACATTTTGGCGACAGTGCTTGATCTTAGGTTTACAGTAAGTCATACATCGTGTATTTCTTTCCAACTGACCCAGATCCTTGGAGATGCAAAGAGCTCCTGGTGAGCAAGTTGTCAGCTCATCTGGTGCATGAAATAACAATGGGGTTAATTCCAAGTTGATCGCAGCAGCAAGTTTGTTAGCAATTGGGCAAAACCATGTGCACTGCAGGTGTGGTAGATATAACATGTGCAGAGAGAGTTAGATTTGGGTGGGTTATATTGTTTCTGTGCAGGGTAAATACTGGCTGCTTTATTTTTACACTGCAAGTTAGATTTCAGTTTGAACACACCCCACCCAAATCTAACTCTCTCTGCAAATGTTATATCTGCCCCACCTGCAGTGAACATGGTTTTGCCCATTTGCTAACATATTTGCTGCTGCGATCAACTCAGAATTACCCCCAATGTCTCTTCCTTCAGTTCCTCCGGAAACTGCTGCCAGGACAAAGCTAAGCTTTACCAAGTGACCCAGTGGTGATGCAGATGAGTCAACACAACATTCTGACATCTGGTTGGGTCTAAAAGAATTGCCCAAAATTAATGACACCTGTAACATAACTCCATCTAAAATGGGTCAACATTCAAAGAATGGTGGAGGATTATTTAATGACAACATGCAAATAGGCATGTCACAGAGTCTCTTTGACTACTGGAAGGAAAAAGGCACTTTGAAGGCCCTTTTACAAACTCGCATTATCAGCGATTGGTGTAGGAGGCTACTTCATCAAAATGTGGAAAAGATGATATTCATTGAAGTGAAGTGAACTACAAATTCCAGGAGAAGGACCTTTACATCAAAGTACAGAGACTTCTGTAATGGTGGATTCCAGCGGGAGGAATTAATATTGTGTGAGGATGATCTAAACACTGATGAGGGTGAGAGAGAGGATGATAATTGTGGCTCCTACTCTATGGAACTCTCTTCCCCACACAGTTTGAGAAGCCTCCAATCTAGAATACTTCAAAAATAGACTAAAGACTTACCTATTTACTCAAGCATTTCACTAATATCTACTGTTAGGCTGGTTTTGTATTTTGAGCCTTATAGAGTACTATAAGGAGAAAAGTGCTATATAAATAACATTATTATTATTATTATTATTATTATTATTAATAATAATAATAATAATGACTATGACATCTTGCCACTGTAGAGATCAGTGACAGCACTGTTAGCATAGCTGCCTTAAGGCCATTGGTAGCTTGCTTTGTGGGGGCCCAAACCAAGAACTTCAGCCACAAAAAGTGCTTGGTTTGTTAAACTGTGCATGTCCTTTTCCATATCCAACATACGGGAGGGTAGAAGGGCCCAAGGACAATTCCATCTTTTTTCCCACTGGTGTTTGGCAATATTTCATAGATGTGCTATAAACTGCCATGTGCTTGTGCTGCTGCTCTGTCGCTAAGTAACCAGCCAACTCGCTGCTGCCTTTGGCCTAAACTGGATGAAAACAAAATTGTGAGCAGGGAGGTGGTCAAAATTGACTGGTACAGGTTGAGTCTCCCTTATCCAAAATGCTTGGGACCAGAGGTATTCTGGATATGGGATTTTTCCGTATTTTGGAATAACTGCATACCATAATGAGATATCATGGTGATGGGACCTAAATCTAAGCACAGAATGCATTTAAGTTTCATATACATGTAAAAAAAATTTGGTTACCCAGGGGTGCTCGGGCGCTTTAGGTAGGAGATATTTCACCGAGCTGCAGTCTCAAGAAAGGGAAAGTCACTCCCGTATACAATGCAGAAAAAAAGGGGGGGTGAGGCTGCGCTAAATTTGATGAATATCACAGTAATAGTGTAATAGATTAAAACATGATTTTATTCCTAAAATTTATGCAATAGGTATAAATTAAAAACTAAAAACATAAAAATAAATGCATGTCATAAACAGTTAGTATAATTTCTGTGTTTCAAAAGACAATTCTATAGGGTTACCCAATTCGCCAGGTTGGTAATGTAGAGTTATGGAGTTTTTAAGGTGACCGTTCCAAAATATTTTCCCCTGCAGTATTAAAGTCCAGCATAATCAACAGTCTCAGAGTTAGGCAATATCCAGTGAATTTACCGTTAGAGGGTAGTGTGCTCCAGAATCTTTTTAGTGGAGAGCTCCTCATGCGTTACGGTTGGTGCAGTCCTTTATGCGGTTATTGCTGTTTGTGGTCTGAGAATTTAGAAGAGCCGTCTGGACAAAGTTTGGGGAATGGTTCGGTCCTCCTTCAGATCAATTCCAGGCGGGGGTCCCTGGTACACCTGACGCGTTTCGCTGCAGTCAGCTTGCAGCTTTATCAAAGGTATCCATAGTTAAGACATGTGGGGTTTATATACCCCTTCCAATATGGTGGCTAATTAGCCCCTAGAAACACCTGATTGCATAATTACATAATCACTTTAAAATGGGTACATAAAATTAGAGCAAACTTGCATGTTAGACGTGATCGGAACCTCTATAAGGAAATACGAAATCACAGTACTGTTCTTCAATATGTTCCCCCACCAATAATAAAAGTCCACATTGCCGCATCCATGACAACATAGTCACAACAAATTTACCCATTGGTCATTGTGTCCCAATACACTTCCTGTCCATCTTTATTCATTTACTACAAAAAAATTCAAACAAACTGGTTTCTACGAACTATTTGTATATTTTTCCGGATACTACATCCCATCCGAAGTAGGTCTGTCTAACATGCAAGTTTGCTCTAATTTTATGTACCCATTTTAAAGTGATAATGTAATTATGCAATCAGGTGTTTCTAGGGGCTAATTAGCCACCATATTGGAAGGGGTATATAAACCCCACATGCACTGCAAGCTGACTGCAGCGAAACGCGTCAGGTGTACCAGGGACCCCCGCCAGGAATTGATCTGAAGGAGGACCGAACCATTCCCCAAACTTTGTCCAGACGGCTCTTCTAAATTCTCAGACCACAAACAGCAATAACCGCATAAAGGACTGCACCAACCGTAACGCATGAGGAGCTCTCCACTAAAAAGATTCTGGAGCACACTACCCTCTAACGGTAAATTGTCCATTCACTGGATATTGCCTAACTCTGAGACTGTTGATTATGCTGGACTTTAATACTGCAGGGGAAAATATTTTGGAACGGTCACCTTAAAAACTCCATAACTCTACATTACCAACCTGGCGAATTGGGTAACCCTATAGAATTGTCTTTTGAAATACAGAAATTATACTAACTGTTTATGACATGCATTTATTTTTATGTTTTTAGTTTTTAATTTATACCTATTGCATAAATTTTAGGAATAAAATCATGTTTTAATCTATTACACTATTACTGTGATATTCATCAAATTTAGCGCAGCCTCACCCCCCCTTTTTTCTGCATGTTTCATATACACCTTATACACACAGCCTGAAGGTCATTTAATACAATATTTTTAATAACTCTGTGTATTAAACAAAGTTTGTGTACATTGAGCCATCAAATCACTATCTCACTCTCACTCAAAAAAGTCCGTATTTCGGAATATTTGGATATGGGATACTCAACCTGTACTTACTGGTAAGGCATGTTATTGAGGTTAATGTTACTGTAAAAGCCCAAATTATGTGATTTTTTTTTTTTATAGCAATTTTTGGAAAATAGCAATTTCTGGAAAAAAGACAGATCCAAAACTAAAACATGTGACTGTGGTTTTTGCAAAACCAAAACACAAAGTTAATACAGATCCAAAACCAAAACACGGGGGTTGGCGCACATATCTATTTTGCGGTATGTTTCCTTTTCTTCCTGGAGATAGCCCCGCCCCTACAGTACCTAGACTCCATTCAGCTGTCAGTGGTCCTGAGAGTGTGGTGTGCCTGTGTTGGCGGGGTTGTCGTTGGTGCTGGACAAAGAGGTAGAGTGTAGGGTGGACCAGGACATAGCTGCAGTCAGAGCACATACATCTTTGCTGCAGTCACACCAAACAGCCCCTCTTGGCACGCCAGGTCATGTGAGAATCTTCTAGCACTGGGCATCTGTTTTGCTGAAAATGCATTTTAGTCACACCACAATGTGACTAGGACGCACGAGGAGACTGATTAATTTGATATATGACACATATATACAGTATATGTGGGACTGAGGGGTATATTTCTAAAGCTCTAAAAATGAAAAGTGCCCATAGCAACTAATTAGCTTCTGTCTATTATTTTTATGATGCAATAGAGAAATGATAGACAGAATCTGATTGATTGTTATGGGCAACATCACCAATTTCAATTTTTACAGTCTTTAATAAATTTACCGGAGTCTCTGAATCTGTATACAGCCACAGCTTTTCTGTTCTGCTCCATATACAAACTTAGCCATACGCAATATACAAGTGTCATATATCTAATTAATCAGCACAGTCTACATAGTCGCATTGTGTAGCAACTGAAATGCATTTTGGTCAAAAATGCCACTTCATGGCGTATGCTGGAGGCCAGATGTATGAGGATGCATTTGTATATAGCAGTAGAGAGATACAGACAAACCTTCTATACACGAAATGTGTTAAATACTGAATTTAAATGGAATAACAACAAATAAAAAATTGGGGGGGGGGGGGGTCTGAAAGAGAGGAGAGGGTGGATCCATGGGTCATATAAGGAGGGGAGGAATTAGTCCACAGGCTCTAGTATCATTCCACATGTTATGTTTTCACTGCAGAATCATACCTGAGACTTGTGTGCAGGGCTGCTATTAGGGGGGGACTGTCAGGACTTGAGTACCGGGCCCAGACCATGAGGGGGCCCGGTTGTCAGTGGTATGCATTGTTGAGCATAGAGGGAAAGCCAGCGGCAGTTTGAATTTGACTCTGGCCATGAGCCAGTCTGGGCTAGCGGACTGGCAGCCAATCAGGAGTGCCCTCAGCAACAGCTCCTGCTGGCTGCTGGTCCGCTAGCTGATCACGGCCGCCCCAAAATTTGAAATGCTGCTGGCACTGTCTCACCAGTCTATGGCCACCTGCTCTGGACTCCTGCTGCCACAATAGCATTTTCTGATGGCAGCCCTGCTGGTGTGCCAACAAATGTAAACATAACAAATGACACAACCAGAGTATCACGTCTAGCTGCACCCCACAGAGACACCTGCCATTCATGTGTAACGGGTGAAGGCGTACAGACTATGCCACAACAAATTAATTCCCGAACAGCTGGATATCCATAGATTACATGTCTCTGTTCTACAAGAGGCAAAGTCAAACATGAAGGACCAGGATATTCCTTTACATAAAACTGTATAATATAATATCCCTGCTAAAGGTTACTGTGACCTACCAACCGATCCTGCATGGGCCAGGCTGACAGGATATAGAAAATAAGCTCATTGTAGCATTGCTTTGTCAGATAGCTGTTATTATCCATCATTCACAGCTTTCCACTATACTGACTGATTTTTTTCTAATATTAAGATTATATTTTTGTGCGTAGGTAGTAAGGTACACACGTGTGACAAGTGGATAATTTAATAACTCATCATACGTTGTGTAACGTGACCAGTCAGGGGGTTTAGAACACTGCAGGGGTTTCACAACTTCTACAGATCTGTGTTTGTCAACTCTGTGGCTCCATTAACTTATGTGACTCCTCATTACCGGTTGGGTTGTATGTTGAATATTGTTATGCGTAACTGTTATGGGGGAAAGCAAAGAGTTAAAAAGGTGACAATAGCCAAATTAGAGAAAAAATCAAAACCTCTCTATTTGCTAGACTGACACAGGGCCTAATTCATGTTTGTACGCACAAGCCTACGCAGCTGCAATTTTCCAGGCTACGGATTTGCTAAACATCGCAAGCGGAGCTACCCCCGCCCCCGAGAAAGCAGGAGACGCTCACCATCTAATTCTAAAGCTGCTACAAAGTCCTCTCCCTGGTGTACATATGAGCGACCGAATGTGCAAGTACTGAGATGCCCACTGTCAGTGCCTACAGGTGCTGCAATCATACTTTGTGCGTCATCATGCCTGTGCCAGTCCAATAACACGCCCATTCTACGCTACATCTGCATCTGATTAGCTAATCCCCTGTAACCGCATAGGAACACCCAACACATTTCTAATACATTTCTTTGTGCATGCATCTGAATCTATACTGTACCTGTATGTAAGACAGAGTGGGATCTGGGCAGGGGACAATAATAATAATGGTGCGGTGGTGGGCGCTGTCTCCCTGCTGGAGGCCATTGATAGGGGACACCCTGGCTCCATGGGCAGGCAGTGAGGGGAAACTGAAGCTCAGTAGAGATGTATAGTGCAGCATGAGGGCACAATATCTTTTCCGGGAGTAATGATCTCGATCTCCACTCCACTGAGCTGCTTTTGGGAATTGTAGTCAAAATTGCACCTGTGGGTGTCTCGCAAGGAGCTTCCTTCTACAGAGTTTTATTAGCACAAACGGGAGCGCTAGCGGTGTAAGTGTGACTGTAGTCAGTGTCAGACTGGGGCATGAAGGGCCCACGGGGGAGGATGCTGTTGTAGGGGCCCATGCTTAAGGGTGTGGCCAGGCTCCAGTGGGAGCGTGGCCGGCCACCACAGAGGTTTGGCTAACCATTACAGAGTACATGTTCTGTGCCCCTTGGTAAATGTATAAAAAAACTAATTCTTGTGAAGTATAATACTATAATGTAACATACTGTATGTATAATGCATAATTCAAGTGCACCTGGATAAAGTCTGGAACCTGATCCCTAGAGGAGGAGGAGGGCCCACAAGCAGTGGGGCCCACCGGTGGTCTACCCTGTTCCCCTGTGGACCAGTACGACCCTGACTGTAGAGGTGGTGGTGTTGCTAAACTTGTTTTATTGATTAAACTAATAATTATCGACTAAAAATGTAGATAAAAATATAACATGCATATATTCAGAGGTCAGGGTAAAAATTCATTACAGAATTAAAAATTAGTATTTGTACTAAAAATAAGAATAAAATAAATAAAATAATATAAAAATATGAAAACAATAATACAAATAAAAATACATAAAAATAGAAATATCTACTATATAAAAGTGAAAATTTGTCTCTCTGTCTTGCTATACAAATCCACAGTTTACAAGCGAAGATCGTGAAATTTGACACACAAGCGTATTAAAACACAGCGGAGGCAACTAAAAAATGTTTAAATCCCTAACACCCCTAGGGGGTCAGACAGCAGCACAAAGTGTATCAGGAGACAGCATAACTCCGGAATTAGAAGAACAGTTCCAGACGCGCTGTCACAGCTGCCAGCAAGGGATTGTCAGTCCCAAAGAAGAATTTTTACAACAAAAAGCAGTTAAGCCGGCGCTGGCTGTCTTTCCAATAATAAAAACAACTATGGATGATTGGAAAACTCTTAATTTTATTAGCTAAGCACTAATTAGTGAATAAAAACCATGAATAAAATATAAAATTCACACATTCATATGAAGTATAGGGCATATATGGAGCTGAGAAAAAGTTCAAATATGCTGCTAATAAGTGTCCACTAAGGATCCCGGACTGGAACACTGGACAAAAGTTCCCTGGGGAAGAGAGATAAAGTACAGCTGGTTTTACCCGTATTGGTGGAGGCTTCCAAATGCTTTTGAAAACAGCAAGCAAGCTGTATCACTTGTAATCAAGCTGGGTCCCTCCGGTTGATGCTGTAATTGGTATGTCCCACAGAGAACAATTCCAAGGCAGGTGTTCCAAAATAAATTGTCAAACGTCCATATCTGGATCCTATTGTGACGTGGAGCACTGGTATTGATGGCGATGGCAGCTTTTTTCACACTTAACGCGTTTCCCTAGGCACGGTCACCTAGCTTCATCAGAAGTAGAGCTCCCTCTGATTCAGGGATCTATTTAAACCCTATTTAATTACCTGATGCCCAACAGGTGTATAACAGGTGTGTAACAATAAAAGATCAATCATCCACAGTATTTATATAAACAATCATTTTACAATGTCACTAGTCCTATTAAAAAGATAGAGCGATATGTAGGAGGCAAACCCGCAAAAATGTATGTATATATGTAATATATGACCATAAATGGAACTAAATGGGAAAGATGTTAAAGGTCAGTGTAGTCACATGACCTGATTCCGGACTCTGAGTTCTGATGGTTTTCTCATGGAACTCTCAGAAACCCCTTTGTTAAATTTCTCCAAACTTGCAGACATTACCTGAGAAGTTGAGATCTCTTTTATATGTAAAGTACAGATGTAGCCACCTTTATCTTGACTGTTTCTCCGCCGAGACGGGCGTTTAGTCACGCTAAGGCGATAGCTGAGTTTAATCACAGGTAGGCGCGTTGAGGCGATCTAGATACTCATCATGCATTACACATCTCCACCACTGTGTGGCTAATGCTCCACTAATCCAGTACTTTCGATCGTACAGTATAGCGGCGGATTGATCTACAGCTCTGGCAATACTGTAGGCGTAACGGGAGGCGGTGGAAAAAGTATGGAGTACTGTATGTGTATGGAGACGCAACTACAGTAATTGTGTAAAAGGAAGAATGTACAGGACAATGTATAAACACCGTGCTTTTAAAATACATGAGCGTCTGGGAATGGAGGGCTACAGTAGCTAGCAGGAGGCGGTGGAAAATACCGTGCTTTACAAATGCGAGCGTCCGAGTCCTCTAAGGCATAAACCAACACCAATGGGGTGGGGGCCGGGCGCTGTTTGCAGTACTTTCACACATGAAATTGGGAGTCTCTCATGATGCGTCGTGGGCTAGGGGTGAAGGCTCCCACCTCCCACGCTGGGGGTCCAGGGTTCGAGACGTGATGTGCCTTCTTTTTTTTTTTTTTATTGTAATAATACACTGTATTATTTTATCTACATTGTAAGACAGTCAATGGAAAGGTGCACACAAGTTACATATAAATCAAAGTACATCTGCAGGAGCGATTCTTTACGCTAAATGCAACTAAACAGCGGGAATGAGTAGAAATGAGTGTATTCTGACGCTACTGTGAGCAAAACAGTACTATACAGTAGATATTCGGCGTTTGTGTATTGCACATGACCTGAATTCCCTCCCTGTCTACTGCATGATCTGTGCAGGCTCCCAGGGGGGAAGGGCAATAGGCTAGCAGGAGGCTACTGGGGACTCAGACTCATACAGTACTTGCATTTCAAAAGCACAGTATTTTCCACCGCCTCCCGCTTGCCCATCGCCCTTCCCCCCTGGGATCCTGCACAGGTCATGCAGTAGACAGGGAGGGAGTTATTCACGTAAACTAGGGCAAAGCTGCAGGAGCAGTTGTACTGTTTAGGGTCTATGCACCATATGGTATACATACAATTCTATAGCAGGGCAGACTCAATTGGAGGCCCTCGGCTATGGAGCAAGTAACAGCACAGATTTGGTAGGTCACGGGGCAATGCTGAAGGAGCGTCAGAATCCCCTAGCTAAAATACACAGGGGTGATAGGGATAAGTGAGGTCTTTGCGCATAACGATACACCGCAAAGTTCCCCATGGTTTTGATTATGCCTTTTCTTTGAACACGGTATTTTCCACTGCCTCACCCTACCCCCATCCCACTTTCCCCTTCCCCCCTGGGAGCCTGCAAAGTACATGCAGTAGACAGGGAGGGAGTTCCGATCAGGTTACAAGACATGTGCAACAGTATACTACTGTATGTAGGAAAATCCACCGCCCACTCTGATTTATGTGAAACCTGTGTGCACCCTTCCATTGAATGTATAACAAAGAAAAATAATAATAATAAAGTGAATGTTACAGGAACACATTAAAAAAAGGTTGGCACTTCCTTCCCATTGGTGTTGGTTTATGCCTTAGGGGACTCGGACGTTAATACTTGTATTTCAAAAGCACAGTATTTTCCACCGCCTCTCCCTACCCCCATCGCCCTTCCCCCCTGGGAGCCTGCACAGGTCATGCAGTGGACAGGGAGGGAGTTCAGATCAGGTACAATACACAAATGCTGACGATCTACAGTACTGTGTTGCTCAGTTAGTTGCGTTGGAATACACTAATTTATACTCATTACCGCTGTGTATTTGTATATAGCGGAATGAATCGCTGCTGCAGATTTACTTTGATTTATGTGAAACCTGTGTGCACCCTTTCATTGAATGTACAACAAAGAAAAATAATAATAAAGTGAATGTCACGGGAACATAGAAAAAAAAAGGTTGGCACTTTGTGACTCTCAGCATGGGAGGTGGGAGCCTTCATCACTAGGTTGGTATGGAAGGGGAGACAATTAGCTACCGGAGGGTACCAACCCCAAGTTTCTGTGACCCCCACAAGGCTCATGGCAAGCGTCGGAACCTATGGTGGGTCTGAATTAACGGTCCCATTATAGTCTATGGGAAAATGGGTCCACTTTGCGTACTGATATCTCTGGTTCTGGGTGTCCCAGAGACTCAGGACTGGTACCATACAAAAGAGGAGACTCTTGGCTTTCGGGGCAGACCAACCACTAGTTTATGTGACACTGGAAAAGGAAACGGGAAGCAACCGTGTTTCGGGTCCCCTCCAGTTGTCCGCCTAGCTTGCACAGGATACAGGGTTTCTGGCTAGATAGGAAATACTGTACAGAAATGCTAAGCATGGTAATTTGACATCCAGGAACATAGGGAGGAGTTTTTATCTCACTCCATTATACTTAGAAAAATTACACTTGCCACTGTACGTTACAAGCTGTTTGTGCTAATTAGTACACTAGTAGAACATACTGTACAGAGATACTAAGGACAGTGATTTGGCATCCACGAACTTAGGGAGGAGCTTTTATCTCTCTCCATTGTAATCTTTCTAAGTATAATGGAGAGAGATAAAAGCTCCTCCCTAAATTCCTGGGTGCCAAATAACCGTCTTTAGTATCTCTGTATAGTATTTTCAATTAGGGTACTAATTAGCACGGACAGCTTGTAAAGTACAGCGGAAAGTTTAATCTTTCTATGTAAAATGGAGAGAGATAAAAGCTCCTCTGGAAGTTCCCAGATGCCAAATCACCATTCTTAGTATCTCTGTACAGTATGTTCTACTAGTATACTAATTAGCACGAACAGCTTTTAACTGGATGCCAAATCACCATACTTCGTATCTCTGTACAGTATGTTCTATTAGGGTACTAATTAGCACGAACAGCTTGTAACGTACAGCGGCAAGTTTAATCTTTCTATGTATAATGGAGAGAGATAAAAGCTTCTCAATAAGTTCCTGGATACAAAATCACCATACTTAGTATCTCTATACAGTATGTTCTATTAGGGTACCAATTAGCTGTTTGTGCTAATTAGTACCCTAATAGAAAATACTATACAGAGATACTAAGGACGGTGATTTGGCAACCAGGAACCTAGGGAGGAGCTTTTATCTCTCTATATTATACATAGAAAGATTAAACTTGCCACTGTACGTTACAAGCTGTTCGTGCTAATTAGTACACCAGTAGAATATACTGTACAGAGATACTAAGTACAGTGATTTGGCATCCACGAACTTAGGGAGGAGCTTTATTCTCTCTCCATTGTAATCTTTCTAGGCATAATGGAGAGAGATAAAAGCTCCTCCCTAAGGTTCCTGGATGCCAAATCACTGTATGTAGTATCTCTGTACAGTATGTTCTACTAGTGTACTAATTAGCACGAACAGCTTGTAACGTACAGTGGCAAGATTAATCTTTCTATGTATAATGGAGAGAGATAAAAGCTCCTCAGTAAGTTCCTGGATGCCACATCACTGTACTTAGTATCTCTGTAAAGTATTTTCTATTAGGGTACTAATTAGCTGTTCGTGCTAATTAGTACCCTAATAGAAAACACTATACAGAGATACTAAGGACGGTGATTTGGCAACCAGGAACCTAGGGAGGAGCTTTTATCTCTCTATATTATACATAGAAAGATTAAACTTGCCACTGTACGTTACAAGCTGTTCGTGCTAATTAGTACACTAGTAGAACATACTGTACAGAGATACTAAGTACAGTGATTTGGCATCCACGAACTTAGGGAGGAGCTTTATTCTCTCTCCATTGTAATCTTTCTAAGCATAATGGAGAGAGATAAAAGCTCCTCCCTAAGGTTCCTGGATGCCAAATCACTGTATGTAGTATCTCTGTACAGTATGTTCTACTAGTGTACTAATTAGCACGAACAGCTTGTAACGTACAGTGGCAAGATTAATCTTTCTATGTATAATGGAGAGAGATAAAAGCTCCTCAGTAAGTTCCTGGATGCCACATCACTGTACTTAGTATCTCTGTACAGTATTTTCTATTAGGGTACTAATTAGCTGTTCGTGCTAATTAGTACCCTAATAGAAAATACTATACAGAGAGACTAAGGATGGTGATTTGGCAACCAGGAACTGAGGGAGGAGCTTTTATCTCTCTACATTATACATAGAAAGAACAAAACTGCCACTGTATGTTACAAGCTGTTCGTGCTAAGTAGTACACTAGTAGAACATACTGTACAGAGATACTAAGTACAGTGATTTGGCATCCACGAACTTAGGGAGGAGCTTTAATCTCTTCAATGTAATCTATCTATGTATAATGGAGAGAGATAAAAGCTCCTCCCTAAATTCCTGGATGCCAAATTGCTGTCCAGAGTATCGCTGTACTCTATGTTCTACTAGTGTACTAAATAGCACGAACAGCTTGTAACCTACAGTGGCAAGATTAATCTTTCTATGTATAATGGAGAGAGATAATAGCTCCTCAGTAAGTTCCTGGATGCCACATCACTATACTTAGTATCTCTGTACAGTATTTTCTATTAGGGTACTAATTAGCTGTTCGTGCTAATTAGTACCCTAATAGAAAACACTATACAGAGATACTAAGGACGGTGATTTGGCAACCAGGAACCTAGGGAGGAGCTTTTATCTCTCTATATTATACATAGAAAGATTAAACTTGCCACTGTACGTTACAAGCTGTTCGTGCTAATTAGTACACTAGTAGAACATACTGTACAGAGATACTAAGTACAGTGATTTGGCATCCACGAACTTAGGGAGGAGCTTTATTCTCTCTCCATTGTAATCTTTCTAAGCATAATGGAGAGAGATAAAAGCTCCTCCCTAAGGTTCCTGGATGCCAAATCACTGTATGTAGTATCTCTGTACAGTATGTTCTACTAGTGTACTAATTAGCACGAACAGCTTGTAACGTACAGTGGCAAGATTAATCTTTCTATGTATAGTGGAGAGAGATAAAAGCTCCTCAGTAAGTTCCTGGATGCCACATCACTGTACTTAGTATCTCTGTACAGTATTTTCTATTAGGGTACTAATTAGCTGTTCGTGCTAATTAGTATCCTAATAGAAAATACTATACAGAGAGACTAAGGATGGTGATTTGGCAACCAGGAACTGAGGGAGGAGCTTTTATCTCTCTACATTATACATAGAAAGATCAAAACTGCCACTGTACGTTACAAGCTGTTCGTGCTAATTAGTACACTAGTAGAACATACTGTACAGAGATACTAAGTACAGTGATTTGGCATCCACGAACTTAGGGAGGAGCTTTTATCTCTCTCCGCTGTAATCTTTCTAAGTATATTGGAGAGAGATAAAAGCTCCTCCCTAAGTTCCTGGATGCCAAATCACTGTCTGTAGTATCTCTGTACAGTATGTTCTATTAGGGTACTAATTAGCATGAACAGCTTGTAACATACAGCGGCAAGTTTAATCTTTCTATGTATAATGGAGAGAGATAAAAGCTCCTCAGTAAGTTCCTGGATACCAAATCACCGTCCTTAGTATCTCTGTACAGTATGTTCTATTAGGGTACTAATTAGCACGAACAGCTAATTAGTACCCTAACAGAAAATACTGTACAGAGATACTAAGTACAGTGATGTGGCATCCAGGAACTTACTGGGGAGCTTTTATCTCTCTCCATTATACATAGAAATATTAAACTTGCCACTGTATGTTACAAGCTGTTCGTGCTAATTAGTACACTAGTAGAACATAGAGTACAGCGATACTCTGGATGGCAATTTAACATCCAGGAATTTAGGAAGGAGCTTTTATCTCTCTCCATTATGCTTAGAAAGATTTCAATGGAGAGAGATTAAAGCTCCTCCCTAAGTTTGTGGATGCCAAATCACTGTACTTAGTATCTCTGTACAGTATGTTCTACTATTGTACTAATTAGCACGAACAGCTTGTAACGTACAGTGGCAAGTGTAATTTTTCTAAGTATAATGGAGAGAGATAAACTCCTCCCTATGTTCCTGGATGTCAAATTACCATGCTTAGCATTTCTGTACAGTATTTCCTAGCTAGCCAGAAACCCTGCATCCTGTGCAAGCTAGGCGGACAACTGGAGGGGACCCGATATACGGTTGCTTACTGTTTCCCTTTCCAGTGTCACATAAACTAGTCGTTGGTCTGCCCTGAAAGCCAAGAGTCTCCTCTTTTAAATGGCACCAGTCCCGAGTCTCTGGGACACCCAGAACCAGAGATATCAGTACGCAAAGTGGACTCATTTTCCCATAGACTATAATGGGCCCGTTAATTCAGACCCTCCATGGGTTCCGACGCTTGCCATGAGCCTTGTGGGGGTCACAGAAACTTGGAGTTGGTACCCTCTGGTAGCTAATTGTCTCCTCTTCCATACTAACCTAGCGATGAAGGCTCTTACATCCCACACTGAGAGTCCCAGCTTTGAGTCACAAAGTGCCAACCTTTTTTTTTTTATATGTTCCCGTGACATTCACTTTATTATTGTTTTTCTTTGTTATACATTCAATGAAAGGGTGCACACAGGTTTCACATAAATCAAAGTAAATCTGCAGCAGCGATTCATTCCGCTATATACAAATACACAGCGGTAATGAGTATAAATTAGTGTATTCCGACGCAACTAACTGAGCAACACAGTACTGTAGATTGTCGGCATTTGTGTATTGTACCTGACCTGAACTCCCTCCCTGTCCACTGCATGACCTGTGCAGGCTCCCAGGGGGGAAGGGCGATGGGGGTAGGGAGAGGCAGTGGAAAATACGTGCTTTTCAAATACAAGTATTTGCGTCCGAGTCCCCTAAGGCATAAACCAACACCAATGGGAAGGAAGTGCCAACCTTTTTTTAATGTGTTCCTGTAACATTCACTTTATTATTATTTTTTTTCTTTGTTATACATTCAATGGAAGGGTGCACACAGGTTTCACATAAATCAGAGTGGGCGGGGGATCTTCCTACATACAGTAGTATACTGTTGCACGTCTTGTAACCTGATCGGAACTCCCTCCCTGTCTACTGCATGTACATTGCAGGCTCCCAGGGGGGAAGGGGAAAGTGGGATGGGTGTAGGGCGAGGCAGTCGAAAATACTGTGTTCAAAGAAAAGGCATAATTAAAACCATGGGGAACTTTGCAGTGTATCGTTATGTGCATATACCTCGCTTAGTCCTATCGCCCCTGTGTGTTTTAGCTAGGGGATTGTGACGCTCCTTCAGCATTGCCCCATAGCCTGCACAATCTGGACTGTTACTTGCTCCGTAGCCTAGGGCCTCCGTGGAGCAAGGAGTCATAGGTGGTAGCCATTTCAATTGAGTCTGCCCTGCTACAGAATTGTATGTGTACTGTACGGTGCATAGAACCTTAACAGAACCGCTCCTGCAGCTTTGCCCTGGTTTATGTGAATAAAAAAATAATAAAGTGTCTGGAAAAAACTAACATGCATTCGTACTTTAGAAATCTAACTCGGGACTCTGAGTATAGGAAGCGGAACACTTCACCACTTCGCCGCAGACAGATGAATAAATCCATTGGTTTTGATTATGCTGTAATGGCTATGGGATTAGGACGCTAACATACTGTACAAAATTCCTAATCTCAAGAGGCAATAGTGAACTTCTAACACGTCCATTTGCGACAGTGTAAACTACTGGTTTTATGTTGTTTTGTCTGCGGGACTTGGACGCTCACATATTCATAAAGTACTGTAGATGGATCATATACTGCATGCTGTACTATTTGCGTCTGTACCGTATATACTGTATTAAATAATGCAGCATAATGAGTATTTACTGTATTAAATAATGCAGCATAATGAGTATTTACTGTATGCAGCGTAATGAGACGCTTAGTAAAGTAGTCCTTATTATATATTTCAGTATTGTATTTTACGGGAGACCACACGCATGCGCAGTGGTGATTGTAAAAGGCGACGTCTGGTGGATGATCGCAGGTATTACACGTAAAGGTAACGCCAAACGCTCTGTCTGCCTCCGTGCAATTAGGTACGCCTCTCTGTGACTAGGCGCGCCTCCCTACGCTGCGTATGCTCGATCGGGACAAACGCCTCAGCCAGTCAAGATAAAGGTGGCTACATCTGTATATATAATATCCCAGTATCAATGCTCCGTCCGGCCGGCGGCCCCGTGCAGTCCGGTCACGTGACCGGCGTTGGCCAGTGAATGAGGCCTGGAGGAAGTGACTCGGTTGCTAGGCAACCTGAGTATACTTCGGCGTGCGGTGTCCGGACTGGGATTGTCCAGTTGCTAGGCAACCCCGGTGAGCGTCGTCGCGAGACGCGACGACGTCACTAGTCTGTCACGTGACCCGCCGGGCGGAACCTCGAGGCCGGGAAAACATGTATATCTTGCCCCACTGTGGGCATATAAGGAACACAGACCACATGTGGAATACTTAGAAGGAAGTACATAAATATATAGATCGTTATTTTTAACTCGTTATTTTTAACTCGTAGTGACTCTTCCAATTTCATTGAGTATCTATAATCTCTGGTTCCAACCATCAGAAATTATCCACAGATCACATTTTATATGAGATACATGAATCTTTATATTAGTATTAAGCAAATATACTCATATAATAAAACTCCATGGGACAGAATACATATTACAGATTCAATCGATAATATATTTCGAATCTTCCTTAGTTCTCATCCAGATATATATTTTGATACAAGGAACACAGCAGACAATGATAATACTAATGATGACAAATAATAAAGGAAAAAAAGGCACTGAAGGATATAAACACAAATATTCTACATATATATGCAAAAAAAGGGGGGGGGGGAAACACAGGCAGAGGAGGGAGAGGGAGACGGTGAAGGTGAATGGAGCTTTAATTTTCTCACAGAGCCTGTCGTCTTCGTTATGATTGGGTGGCTGTCCGGCCGTGGGGGGTCCCCTGTTAATAGGGGTGTTCCAAAATATCCTTAGATGTCCCGGATATACGCACAGTCCATACGTGCTGACAGGGATGACCACCGTCCCATCCAGGCTGTGCGTGGAAGCCTCCACGGCCGAACAGACCACACACAGGTGTCACAGAGTTGACAACTGTACCAACCACAAACGATAGATGCTCAGATTTGTTGGAAGATAAGAATTCTGCATAACCGCTCCCAATGATTTTAGATTACTATATTCAATTCCATTGTCTCATTTAGACCAGTCGGGTGTATTGAATTGAACTGTAGCATCCAATATATCTCTCTGTTGCATAAAGTTGTATATCTATCTCCACCCCTCACAGTGGGTGCCACATGTTCTAAGGCTAGGATTGAAAGACATCCAGGATCTTTCTGATGTGTGTTTAAAAAATGACGAGATACACTATGCTTGAGAAAGCCTTTAGCAATATTTCTTTTATGTTCCATGAACCTGGTGCGTAGTTTTCTAGTGGTGCGACCTACATAATATAGGTGGCAACTACACCAAAGTAAATAGATGACATATGAGGAATCGCAATTCATAAATGATTTAATTAAATAAACATCAGTTTTGTTTGGTAAATCCACAGACACTGTTTTTCTTGGTGTATGTGTGCATACTTGGCATTTATTCTTACCACAATGGAAGAAGCCTAGTGGTTTCTTTGTTAGCCATTCCGATCCTGATATATGTTGCCTATTTTTATCGTCATTGTCTATTATTTTCAAATGGCTAGGTGCCAGGAGAGTTTTTAGTGACCTATTCTTTCTATATATTATTTGTGGCACTTTAGGTAATGTATCTGTCAACATACGATCTTGTCTCAAGATTTTAAAATTTCTATTTAGTATATTTCGAATCTGTCCTGCACAACTATTAAATTTGCATATAAATGCTGAACTCCTGTCCGTTTTATCCCCAGATTCTTCTTTCCTAGAATTGTATTGTAGGAGGCTATTTCTTTCCAAATTGGAAACCTCTATAAATGCCTTTTGTAGGAGATTATCGGGATAACCACATTCCCTGAAAGATTTAAGTAAGCTTTCTGCTTGTTCGACAAAAGTGTCAAAATTAGAACAATTCCGCCTCAGGCGAATAAGTTGTCCCTTAGGGATGTTTTGTTTCCAGGGTCTAAAGTGTGAGCTCGTGAAGTGTAGATAAGAATTGGTGTTGGTTTTTTTGTTGAATGTGGATGTGACTATTTTGTTATCAATAATCTCAATGTTTACATCCCAAAAATTAATTTTGGAAGTGTGAAAAGTGAAAGTGAAAGAAAGATTATAATCATTACAAGAAAGGGACTGAATGAATTGTGTCGCAGATTTAAAGTCCCCATCCCAAATAATAAATAGATCATCAATATAGCGCCCATAGAGGACCAGGTTCTCCGCCCAGCCACCATCCCATACATGGGTTTGTTCAAACTCCCCCATATATAGGTTGGCATAGCTGGGCGCGAACCTGGTCCCCATGGCGGTGCCCATCACCTGTAAATAAAACTCACCGAGAAACAAGAAATAATTATGTGAAAGGATAAAGGAAATGGACGTGATAAGGAATGATTTTTGTTCCTCACTGAGGTCGTCATCGGAGTCTAATCTCCTTTTAATAACCTCACATCCCAACTGATGAGGGATGTTTGTGTATAGGGCAGAAACATCTAAGGTGAGAAAAGCATAAGAGTCTCTCCATGTGATGGTGTTAATTAAATTCAAAAAATGTGTAGTGTCTTTGATATGAGACCTCAGTGAGGACACTCGAGATTGTAAAAAAGAATCAACATAAAATGAGAGATTAGAAGTCAAAGAATCAATACCAGAAATAATCGGTCTCCCAGGAGGTGCAGTGATGGATTTGTGAATTTTAGGAAGATAGTAGAAAACAGGAATGTGAGGATGTGCAGGGTATAAAAAATTATATGTATCTCTGGAAATGACTCCAGATCCTAAAGCTCCTTCTAATACGGTTTTAAGTTCTAACTGGAATTTTATAGTAGGATCCCCATTGAGTACACTGTAGTGCTCTTGATTAATTAATTGTCTTAAAGACTCACTTATATAGTCTGAACGGTCAAGAATTACTATCCCCCCCCCCCCCTTATCGGCTTCTTTTATTACAATAGTGTGATCTTCTGTTAATATTTTTATTGCTTCTTTTTCCTTTCTATTTAAATTAGATGGTTGTTTTTTATCGTAATATTTTTGACACGTCTCTAAAGTCCTCCAAGGTGATACGATAAAAGGACTCGATGGAGCTACTCTTAGCGCTAATTGGGAAAAACTCCGATTTTTTCTTAAATTTATCTCTGTTCTTTATATCAAAGATTTTTTCCACAGTTCTATTAGGATTTTCTAATTCTGTGTTCCCTTCCTGCCATAGACTCTCTAAAGTATTTAGAAGGATGGTATCCGTGCTATCTAGTACTATAGGGATGGAGGTATCCTGTGTATCTTTTAATCGTTTATTTGCAAAATAACGTTTGCGACAGAGAGTACGTACAAACCTCTTCAGATCAACATATAGATCGAACAGGTTTGGCCCCCTAGTGGGGGCAAATTTGAGTCCCTTCTCCAGGAGTGCCAGTTCAGATTTAGTAAGTTATTTAGAAGAAAGATTAAAGACTTTTTTGTAATTTCTATTTTGATCTGTGCTAAGGGCTTTTTTGGTCTTAGTGATCCCATAAGCATGTTTGTTTTTTAGTCGTCCTCCTCTAGTGCCTCTACGCTTGGGTTTCTGGCTCTTTTGTTTCGAAAGTCTGCTCTCTGTTTCTTTGGTGGAGATTCCCACCTGTTTAGTCTGTGTTCCCTGTCTAAAAAATGATCCTCTCTACTTCTTATTTTACTTCTATAGGAATCTGTGATAGAGGATTCTGCTTGGTCTGAATGATGGCCTAAAGAGTTTGAATATTCTTTCTTTCTTGCTCCCATGTGTTTAGGTGACCTTCTAGAGTTATCAAAATGGTCAAGAGGTTCAAATCTATTTTTATGTTCAAATGTTTCCCTTCTAATGTTAGGTTTTTGTCGTGGATAATCCCTTTCCCTCCCCTGGATATTTCTAGGGGTACCTGGTTTACGGATTTGTTTATAGTTATTCCTATAGGTTCTGATTTGGTCATTTTTATAGTCAAAAGAATCCCTCTTAAATTTCCTATACTTGTTATCCATCAAATTCTTTTCAAAATTAATGACTCTTTCATTAATACGTCTATCTTTTTCTTTAAATTCTGTTAATGACATGAGAAAACCATCAGAACTCAGAGTCCGGAATCAGGTCATGTGACTACACTGACCTTTAACATCTTTCCCATTTAGTTCCATTTATGGTCATATATTACATATATACATACATTTTTGCGGGTTTGCCTCCTACATATCGCTCTATCTTTTTAATAGGACTAGTGACATTGTAAAATGATTGTTTATATAAATACTGTGGATGATTGATCTTTTATTGTTACACACCTGTTATACACCTGTTGGGCATCAGGTAATTAAATAGGGTTTAAATAGATCCCTGAATCAGAGGGAGCTCTACTTCTGATGAAGCTAGGTGACCGTGCCTAGGGAAACGCGTTAAGTGTGAAAAAAGCTGCCATCGCCATCAATACCAGTGCTCCACGTCACAATAGGATCCAGATATGGACGTTTGACAATTTATTTTGGAACACCTGCCTTGGAATTGTTCTCTGTGGGACATACCAATTACAGCATCAACCGGAGGGACCCAGCTTGATTACAAGTGATACAGCTTGCTTGCTGTTTTCAAAAGCATTTGGAAGCCTCCACCAATACGGGTAAAACCAGCTGTACTTTATCTCTCTTCCCCAGGGAACTTTTGTCCAGTGTTCCAGTCCGGGATCCTTAGTGGACACTTATTAGCAGCATATTTGAACTTTTTCTCAGCTCCATATATGCCCTATACTTCATATGAATGTGTGAATTTTATATTTTATTCATGGTTTTTATTCACTAATTAGTGCTTAGCTAATAAAATTAAGAGTTTTCCAATCATCCATAGTTGTTTTTATTATTGGAAAGACAGCCAGCGCCGGCTTAACTGCTTTTTGTTGTAATAACTCCGGAATTGCTGGAGCCATGTACTCACAAATTGGTAAACATATGCCTCACAGTCTGGGAACAAACACTGGGGGGGGTGGAAACAACCCCAGCACCGCTAGGGGTGAGGCAGCAGCACTGAGTATTTCAGCAGACAGCATAACTCTGGAATGCCTGCAGCAATTTACAACAAACTTGGTACACATATGACTTACACTCTGGAAACAAACACTGTGGGGGTCAGACACCCCTAGCACCCCTAGAGGGGAACAGCAGCACAGAGTATGTCAGCAGACAGCATAACTGTGGAAGGCCAGGAACACTTTACACCAAACTTGGGACACATCTGACTTACAATCTGGGAACAAACTCTGTGGGGGTTAGACACCCCTAGCACCCCGTAGGGGTGGGACAGCAGCACAGATTATTTCAGGAGACAGAATAACTCCCGAATGCCTGGACTAATATAAAACAAACTTTTATATTTTATATATATCAATTACAATCTGGAAACTAGAGATGAGCGGGTTCGGTTCCTCGGGATCCGAACCCCCCCTAACTTCATCCATTTTACACGGTTCCGAGGCAGACTCGAATCTTTCCACCTTGCTCGGTTAACCCGAGCGCGCCCGAACGTCATCATCCCGCTGTCGTATTCTCGCGAGATTCGTATTCTATATAAGGAGCCACGCGTCGCCGCCATTTTCACTCGTGCATTGGAGATGATAGGCAGGGCCGGTGCAAGGTTTCTTGGCACCCTAGGCAAAAGTTCTGCCTACTGCCCCTTCCCCCTAACCGGCCTTCAGGTGAAAAGCATACTGCTGCTCTCCGCCAACCCCAGTCTGTTGCATAGCTGCTCTCTTCTCCCCATCTCCATAGTCTGTGTGGATTGTTGCTGCTCTCACCCCCTCCCCTACTCTTTTAAATGTCTTCTGTTCTATACCCTCTACCATCTGTGTTCATGCTGCTGCTCATCCACCCCAGATAGTGTGCATGCTTGCTGCTCTGCTCAGCTCCCGCCCCCCAAGACTGCAGCTCTCCCCCTCTTTCCTTATCAAATGCGGACAGTGCACTATGTAGCCATCTCACCTGCAGGCTGCGATGCAGAGTTGGGACTGAGTAGTCTGTGAAAGAGCCTGGAACGAAGAGCAGCACCGCATGTCACCCTGCAATACAGGTGCTTGGCAGTCATGACTATTGTAGATACGAGTGCTGGGGGGATTGCGGCAGTTGTGAGAGGTAGGACCACGCTACCTTTTTCATGCAGCTGTAGCAGGCCGCCCCCTCAGGTCCCGGCGCCCCTAGGCAGCTGCCTAAAGCTGCCTAGTGAAAGCTCCGGCCCTGATGATAGGGAGAGGACGTGCAGCGTTCTCTCAGTTGTGTTCAGTGTGCTGCAAATATCTGTGCTCAGTGTGCTGCAAATATCTGTGCTCAGTGTGCTTGCAAATATCTGTGCTCAGTGTGCTGAAAATATCTACGTTCTCTGCCTGAAAAACGCTCCATATCTGTGCTCAGTGTGCTGCAAATATCTGTGCTCAGTGTGCTTTATTGTGGGGACTGGGGACCACCAGTATTATATAGTAGGAGGACAGTGCAGAGTTTTGCTGACCAGTGACCACCAGTATTATACGTTGTCTGCCTGAAAAACGCTCCATATCTGTGCTGCATTGTAGTATATAGTAGGAGGACAGTGCAGAATTTTGCTGACCAGTGACCACCAGTATTATATCAGTACGGTACAGTAGTCCACTGCTCTACCTACCTCTGTGTCGTCAAGTATACTTTCCATCCATACCTGTGGTGCATTTTAGTTGTTGTGTGCAGTATATATAGTAGGAGGACAGTGCATAATTTTGCTGACCACCAGTATATAATATATAGCAGTACGGTACAGTAGGCCACTGCTCTACCTACCTCTGTGTCGTCAAGTATACTATCCATCCATACCTGTGGTGCATTTTAGTTGTTGTGCGCAGTATATATAGTAGGAGGACAGTGCATAATTTTGCTGACCACCAGTATATAATATATAGCAGTATGGTACAGTAGGCCACTGCTCTACCTACCTCTGTGGCGTCAAGTATACTATCCATCCATACCTGTGGTGCATTTTAGTTGTTGTGCGCAGTATATATAGTAGGAGGACAGTGCATAATTTTTCTGACCACCAGTATATAATATATAGCTGTACGGTACAGAAGGCCACTGCTCTACCTACCTCTGTGTCGTCAAGTATACTATCCATCCATACCTTTGGTGCATTTTAGTTGTTGTGCGCAGTATTTATAGTAGGAGGACAGTGCATAATTTTGCTGACCACCAGTATATAATATATAGCAGTACGGTACAGTAGGCCACTGCTCTACCTACCTCTGTGTCGTCAAGTATACTATCCATCCATACATGTGGTGCATTTTAGTTGTTGTGCGCAGTATATATAGTAGGAGGACAGTGCATAATTTTGCTGACCCCCAGTATATAATATATAGCAGTACGGTACAGTAGGCCATTGCTATTGATATATTACTGGCATATAATTCCACACATTAAAAAATGGAGAACAAAAATGTGGAGGGTAAAATAGGGAAAGATCAAGATCCACTTCCACCTCGTGCTGAAGCTGCTGCCACTAGTCATGGCTGAGATGATGAAATGCCATCAACATCGTCTGCCAAGGCCGATGCCCAATGTCATAGTAGAGAGCATGTAAAATCCAAAAAACAAAAGTTCAGTAAAATGACCCAAAAATCTAAATTAAAAGCGTCTGAGGAGAAGCGTAAACTTGCCAATATGCCATTTACGACACGGAGTGGCAAGGAACGGCTGAGGCCCTCTCCTATGTTCCTCATGACTAGTGGGTCAGCTTCACATAAGGATGGAAGCACTCATCCTCCCACTAGAAAAATGAAAAGACTTAAGCTGGCAAAAGCACAGCAAAGAACTGTGCGTTCTTCTTAATCACAAATCCCCAAGGAGAGTCCAATTGTGTCGGTTGCGATGCCTGACCTTCCCAACACTGGACGGGAAGAGGTGGCGCCTTCCACCATTTGCACGCCCCCTGCAAGTGCTGGAAGGAGCACCCGCAGTCCAGTTCCTGATAGTCAAATTGAAGATGTCACTGTTGAAGTACACCAGGATGAGGATATGGGTGTTGCTAGCGCTGAGGAGGAAATTGACAAGGAGGATTCTGATGGTGAGGTGGTTTGTTTAAGTCAGGCACCCGGGGAGACACCTGTTGTCCATGGGATGAATATGGCCATTGACATGCCTGGTCAAATTACAAAAAAAATCACCTCGTCGGTGTGGAATTATTTTAACAGAAATGCGGACAACATTTGTCAAGCCGTGTGTTGCCTTTGTCAAGCTGTAATAAGTAGGGGTAAGGACGTTAACCACCTAGGAACATCCTCCCTTATACGTCACCTGGAGCGCATTCATCAGAAGTTATTGACAAGTTCAAAAACTTTGGGTGACAGCGGAAGCAGTCCACTGACAACTAAATCCCTTCCTCTTGTAACCAAGCTCCTGCAAACCACACCACCAACTCCCTCAGTGTCAATTTCCTCCTTAGACAGGAAAGCCAATAGTCCTGCAGGCCATGTCACTGTCAAGTCTGACGAGTCCTCTCCTGCCTGGGATTCCTCCGATGCATCCTTGAGTGTAACGCCTACTGCTGCTGGCGCTGCTGTTGTTGCAGTTGGGAGTCGATCGTCATCCCAGAGGGGAAGTCGGAAGACCACTTGTACTACTTACAGTAAGCAATTGACTGTCCAACAGTCCGTTGCTAGGAAGATGAAATATCACAGCAGTCATCCTGCTGCAAAGCGGATAACTCAGGCATTCAAATATAAAAACACAGCGCTTATAAACCACCAAAAACTGTTAACTATTATTTATATACAAGGTTCCCGCGTCTCCCACAGGTGGTACTGTCCCACCAAATATGATATATACACACAAAGATAATAAATACTATCAAGGGAGCGCTGGAAACCTTGATGAATTAAACATATTCAATTTATTTACACTCCAAACATACAACATAAACAATTATAAAATATATAAAAGTTAGTATAATCAATCTATATAAATCCACCTACAGTATCTCCTTAATAAATAGCCCTTAATATCCACGTATATTCAATGTCCATATAGTTGTTCTCATATAATTGGTAACAAGTTGTTACATTTGGGCAAAAGTCTCTTTTGAGCCGGAATATAAAGTTGCAGTCTTTATTTGTAGCCACTTAGAAAGATACTTTTTGCCGACAGGGGGAGAGCGCTGTGTTTAACACTAGCCACGGCGGTATGCTACGACCCCTGGTATTGCTTAAGCCGTATTTAGCCTTGGCAGCCTGCGCGGTGTTAAACGTGTTTCCGGTATCCACCATTAATTCACAGGGAACTAGAGTATTGCTTGAGGTACTGTGTCCCCGGTGCCAAATACCATCTAGGTTCCACTTCTCTAGGCAGGCGACACCGAGAATGTACACAGACGTCAGAAAAAGAGTCACCAGTGTCCTAAAAAATGCAGTTGTACCCAATGTCCACTTAACCACGGACATGTGGACAAGTGGACCAGGGCAGAATCGGGACTATATGACTGTGACAGCCCACTGGGTCGATGTATTGCCTCCCGCAGCAACAACAGCAGCAGCGGCACCAGTAGCAGCATCTCGCAAACGCCAGCTCGTTCCTAGGCAGGCTACGCTTTGTATCACCGCTTTTCAGAAGAGGCACACAGGTGACAACCTCTTACGGAAACTGAGGAACATCATCGCAGAATGGCTTACTCCAATTGGACTCTCCTGGGGATTTGTGACATCGGACAATGCCACCAATATTGTGCGTGCGTTACATGTGGGCAAATTCAAGCACGTCCCATGTTTTGCATATACATTGAATTTGGTGGTGCAGAATTATTTAAAAAACGACAGGGGCGTGCAAGAGATGCTGTCGGTGGCCCGAAGAATTGCAGGCCACTTTTGGCATTCAGCCACCGCGTGCCGAAGACTGGAGCACCAGCAAACACTCCTGAACATGCCCTGTTATCAGCTGAGGCAAGAGGTAGTAACGAGGTGGAATTGAACCCTCTATATGCTTCAGAGGATGGAGGAGCAGCAAAAGGCCATTCAAGCCTATACAGCTACCTACGATATAGGCAAACGAGGGGGAATGCACCTGACTCAAGCGCAGTGGAGAATGATTTCAACGTTGTGCAAGGTTCTGCAACCCTTTGAACTTGCCACACGTGAAGTCAGTTCAGACACTGCCAGCCTGAGTCAGGTCATTCCCCTCATCAGGCTTTTGCAGAAGAAGCTGGAGGGATTGAAGGAGGAGCTAAATTGGAGCGATTCCGCTAGGCATGTGGGACTTGTGGATGGATCCCTTAATTCGCTTAACCAGGATTCACGGGTGGTCAATCTGTTGAAATCAGAGCACTACATTTTGGCCACCGTGCTCGATCCTAGGTTTAAAGCCTACGATGTATCTATCTTTCCGGCAGACACAAGTCTGCAGAGGTTCAAAGACCTGCTGGTGAGACACTTGTCAAGTCAAGCGGAACGTGACCCGCCAACAGCTCCTCCTTCACACCCTTCCGCAACTGGGGCTGCGAGGAAAAGGATAAAATTTCCAAAACCACCCGCTGTCGGTGATGCAGGGCAGTCAGGAGCGAGTGCTGACATCTGGTCCGGACTGAAGGACCTGCCAATGATTACTGACATGTCGTCTGCTTTCACTGCATATGATTCTGTCACCATTGAAAGAATGGTGGAGGATTATATGAGTGACAGCATCACTGTAGGCATGTCAGACAGTCCGTACTTATACTGGCAGGAAAAAGAGGCAATTTGGAGGCCCTTGCACAAACTGGCTTTATTTTACCTAAGTTGCCCCCCTGCAGTGTGTACTCCGAAAGAGTGTTTAATGCAGCCGGTAACCTTGTCAGCGATCGGCGTAGGAGATTACTTCCAGAAAATGTGGAGAAGATGATGTTCATCAAAATGAATTATAATCAATTCCTCCGTGGAGACATTTACCAGCAATTGCCTCCAGAAAGTACACAGGGACCTGTGATGGTGGATTCCAGTGGGGACGAATTAATACTCTGTGAGGAGGGGGATGTACACAGTGAAAGGGGTGAGGAGTCGGACGATGAGGAGGAGGTGGAAATCCTATGGAATAAGGGAAAATTGAGGACTGCGCTTTTTCTGCTTTACTCAATGACTTCAAGCCGCTATGGAGAATGGGGAGGATTCCACTATCTTCCCTAATAATCGGACACACACAAAAAAAAGGATATCTCCCAGCGCTATAAATATAGAGAATTGACTTAAAAATACTAATCAGGCATCAATCATCACACAGGATATATAGATTGCGAATAAAATTATTTTATTAAGAGTATTGTGTAAAAGATATGTATACAATTTCTTATTCATAAAATTATCCTAAAATAATTCTAGTGTATCCTAATACCGGTATACTGAAAATAAAATACAAGACAGGACAAAACACACACAGAACATATAAACCTGTGATACGCTCTCCTCAGCGGTTTACTCACAAAGCTGTAGCACAATGGGTATGCTCCCAGATATATCCATCTATTGCATGGTATGTGGTCATATATCTCCCAGACTGGAGTGATTAACCAAGTAAATGAACAGATTCTGACCAAACTGCAAACAGCAAACGGAAATCTTGAATATAGTCAGTTCAGATTCATATCCTCTGAGTCCAGTGGGTATAAAAAAATCCCTTGTATAGAAATTGAAGAGTCACTCACTTCAAGTTACACGGAGCCCATAAACCATGGGTGTCTGCCGGCAGACAATGAAACAGGGCGTCTCTGTGATCAACTAGTTTCGCCTTCAACAGGCTTCCTCAGGATGGTCGAGTACGCCTATTCCCCGCTGTTTTAAGTCCGTGTTTGGCGTCTTGTTGCTATGGTGACCAGCTTCTCTCCGGCCACCGTCGCGTCTGACGTCACAGCATTTCCTCTTTGTCAAGCTCCTCCGCGTCTTGTCTCCATGGTAACCCGTGCCTGACGTAATTGTATTTCCTTTCATTCAGGCTCTTGTGCGTCTAGTCACCATGGTAACCCGCCGTCATGCCCGGCGTCTGGCCACTTCTCCTACTTCTCGTCACTGTTCTATTATTCCTTTATGCATGTATAACCACGCTGGTGTTAATACTTTATGGTCCGGAGCATACATTCTGATCAAATCTATTTATAGTTATAGGGTTTGTCACACACAATTAGCTCTGCATATCATAGTTTTCATCTGTTTCCTAGATCTTCTCACCCAGCCTTATCTGGAACACTCCCATATACAGTTTGTTCAATATCATCATCATTGTTCCACATAGTAGATACCTTTCTATTATCTGGGTATAATACCTATTAACATTTACCAACACCAAAAAACACCCGACATAAATAACACAGTGCCTTATCTATCCTACTCATTTTATTTAATATAAATATTTAAAAACTTTTTCAACATTTTTGGGTTTGTTTCCTCATCTATAGATTATTCCTTGAGGAATGGATGAAGTTCCCAGTCTATATTTAGTCCTTTTGGTACTAAAGTGTCTAACTCAAATATAGTTTTTGCCTCTTCCTTTAATATTGCACTATCCCAGTCCCCTCCTCTCCATGGTTTCTGTATCAATTTGATTCCCACAAATTCTAATACCGCAGGATCACTGTTGTGGACCTTAGCAAAATGAACCGGAATATTATGGTTATCCTTTTTTGTTTTAATATTATTCAAATGTTCATTTATTCTCAATTGAAGACAACGAAAGGTCTTCCCTACATACTGGAGTCCACATGGACACGTCATTAAATATACCGCTCCCTTTGAGTTACATGTAATTTTATCTTTTATTTTATACTCTTTTCCTGTACTATTTGACTTATATGTCTTGATTGGTTTCGTAGATATGTTCCTTGTTTTTCGACATACTGTACAATTATTACATCTATAAAATCCTGGTTCCATGTCTTTCAACCATGTTAATCCCTCTTTCCTCTCATTTTTATTAAAACTCCTTACTAGACTAGTTTTCAAGGTAGGTGCCCTCCTATAAATAATCCTAGGTTTATTCGGTACAATTTCTTTAAGCTCCTCATCAGTAGTTAGAATGTGCCAATGTTTGTAGATACTCTCTTCCAAAAATCTTCTCTGGCTGGAAAATCTTGTCAGGAATAACACTTCATCTTTTCTTCCCTCATTTTTTTCCTTATATTTGAGGAGAGTCATTCTTTCTAATCCATCTAGCTCATTTTTATTCGCTACCAGATTGCTTTCCATGTAATTTTTTTCTCCAAACTGTTCCATAAGTTCCATAACTTGTATATCATAGTCAGCTTTCTTTGAACAGTTCCTCCGGATTCGTTTCATCTGACCTTTTGGGATATTGGCTAGCCATTTTGGATGATGATTGCTCTCAAAGTTTAAGTAGCTGTTACAGTCTACTTCCTTCTTAAAAGACTTTGTTTCGATCTGATCATTTTCAATGAAGATAGTTAGATCTAGGAAATTGATACTCCTATCACTAATCTCTCTTGTAAATTCCAAATTGTAGTTGTTCACATTTATCTTCGTGATAAACTTTTCCAGATCCTCTTTGGTTCCATTCCAGATAATGATCACATCATCTATAAATCTTGCCCATAAGACAAGATTAGGGAGATATTCATTGTTAGCCCATATATACTCGTTTTCCCACTGTGACAAAAACAAATTAGCATATGAAGGTGCAAAATTTGTACCCATAGCTGTCCCTTGAGTTTGTTTGTAGTATTTACCGCCAAACCAAAAGAAGTTATGCTCTAATGTAAATTCTATACTCCTCAAAATAAAATCAATCTGATCCTCCTTCAAATTCGACTCGTTCTTCATAATTTTCTGAATGTTTGCCATTCCTTGATTATGTCGAATTGACGTGTACAGTGATTTAATATCGCATGTGCAAAGAAGAAAGCCTTTTCTCCACTCTATTCTTCCCAGTGTGTCCAGAATTTGCATTGTGTCTTTAATATAACTTCTTTGTGTTACCACTAGTTTTTTCAAGTAGACATCAATATAGCATGATAAGTGGGATGTTAGTGATTGGATCCCAGCGACGATTGGTCTTCCTGGGGGGGTAATTGGATCCTTATGGATTTTCGGCAAGTGATAAAACACTGCTACTTCAGGATGTTCAGGGTATAGATATTTAAATTCATTCTTCGTAAGCATTCCTTTCTTTAATGCTTCCTTAAGTATGATTTCTAACTCCTTTTTATACTCTTCCATAGGATTTTTTTGTAATTCTACATATGTACTAGTATCCTCTATTAATCTCATACATTCCTTGTTATAATTACCCTTATCCATAATTACAATCCCCCATCCCTTATCTGCTTGTTTGATCACAATTTCTTTATTTTGTTTTAAATTTTTTAGAGCAATTTTCTCTTTCACACTCAGATTACATTTCTTGGTTCTCTCCATCATCTCAGGGATCCTCTTGATATCTTCTTCTACTAGTTTCTGAAACGTACTCAATAGATGACCTTTCAAATGTGAGGGATAGAATGTAGATTTTTCTTTCAAGTCGGAATGTACATATAATTCTGATTCTGTTTTTTTCTCTGTTCCATTCTCCCGTTCTTTTCTTCTGAAGAATTTTTTTAATGTGATTGTTCTAATAAATTTTTGAAGATCCACTATAGTTTCAAATTTATTCAGCGTATTCGTTGGGGCGAATTTTAGTCCTTTTCCTAGAACTTTTATTTCAAATGGGGTTAATTCATAACTGCTCAAGTTGAATATCCCCTGCGTGTGTTTTTTTTGTTGTTGTTTTTCCTTTGTTTTTTCTTTTGTCCTGTTTTTTGCTCCTCCCCGCTTTCCCCGTTTGTAGACACTGAACTTCTTTTCCGTCTTCTTCTTCTTTTTGTTGCTGAGTCCGGGGTTTTCTTTGGGATTGCTCCTAGGCTTTGTGACGAGATGTTTTTTTGTGCTAGTTCTAAAAAAGCATCTAAATACGCCTCTGTGTCATCTATCCCTTCTTCTGCCTCTTCTTCTTCTTCCCGATAATGTGGTTCTACCGACCTAGGGTCTTTCTTTCCCCTGTTGTTAATTCTTTCCATAAGTGCTCGAGCCGAGAGGTCAAGAGTTTCTTGGTGGTCCTCCCTCCCATTGTTGAAGCTTCTAACAAGTGTCTCAGTTGTAGGGTATTTATCCTTTGCAGGTCTTTTTCCCTTGATTCTCTCTTCTGGGACGTCCCGTTGGTGTCCTCTATCTCTCGTCCATCGGTAGTCTTCTCTTTCTCTCGTTTCCATATGCGTCCGTATGACTCTACCTTCTTTCCCCATTTCTCTCTGATATCTCTCATCTCCCTTCAGTATTTCCTTTTTCTTATACCCGGATTCTCCACCTCTTATCTCTCGCAGATTATGTACATCATCACTTATTCTCTGTCGTTCAAAACAATTTGGTGGTGGTTGGTAATAGTCTTTCTCTCTTCTGTAGAGTCTATCATATTGTCTCGGCTCCTCGGGATATGGTCTCTTTCTCCCCTCAGTTCCCATCTGGGGTCTTCGTTCCATCTTCCAATTCCTAATATCCCCTTTATAGTCCTCATGATCTCTTCCAAACTTCTTCTTTTTTTGTTCTATTATTCCTTGCTCAATTTTTTGTAATTTTAAATTAGTGAGATTTTCCAGATTCTTAAAATCAGTTAGATGTTCTATAGGTTTCAACTTCTTTCTTATATCTTTAATCTCCTTCTCTAAGTCTTTAATGTTCTCTTCTCTGTCTGCAACGATTAACTTCATCAAATTTATTGAGCAAACATCAAGAGTATCATTCCATCTACGTAAAAAATCCTCATTTTTCGATGTAAATGATGGAACTTTTATTATTCTCAAGCCCATTGGAATCATTTGTTTTTCAATGTATTTTGCTAGTGTGGTGCTTTCCCACCACTGTTTAATCTCTTGTATTTCTAATTTCTCTAATCTAGTATACAGGCCACAGAAAGTATCCTCTGTAACTTCTGCTGCACTAGGTCTATACATTCCTACTATAGGTATGAACTCATTTAAAACTTTAATCCGTTCTTCTCTATTTAGTGTCATTTTTCTGCAGAATAGCTGCTGTCCTCCTTTTGTGGATACTAGATACTATGGAATAAGGGAAAATTGAGGACTGCGCTTTTTCTGCTTTACTCAATGACTTCAAGCCGCTATGGAGAATGGGGAGGATTCCACTATCTTCCCTAATAATCGGACAAAAAAAAGGATATCTCCCAGCGCTATAAATATAGAGAATAAATTGACTTAAAAATACTAATCAGGCATCAATCATCACACAGGATATATAGATTGCGAATAAAAGTATTTTATTAAGAGTATTGTGTAAAAGATATGTATACAATTTCTTATTCATAAAATTATCCTAAAATAATTCTAGTGTATCCTAATACCGGTATACTGAAAATAAAATACAAGACAGGACAAAACACACACAGAACATATAAACCTGTGATACGCTCTCCTCAGCGGTTTACTCACAAAGCTGTAGCACAATGGGTATGCTCCCAGATATATCCATCTATTGCATGGTATGTGGTCATATATCTCCCAGACTGGAGTGATTAACCAAGTAAATGAACAGATTCTGACAAAACTGCAAACAGCAAACGGAAATCTTGAATATAGTCAGTTCAGATTCATATCCTCTGAGTCCAGTGGGTATAAAAAATCCCTTGTATAGAAATTGAAGAGTCACTTACTTCAAGTTACACGGAGCCCATAAACCATGGGTGTCTGCCGGCAGACAATGAAACAGGGCGTCTCTGTGATCAACTAGTTTCGCCTTCAACAGGCCTCCTCAGGATGGTCGAGTACGCCTATTCCCTGCTGTTTTAAGTCCGTGTTTGGCGTCTTGTTGCTATGGTGACCAGCTTCTCTCCGGCCACCGTCGCGTCTGACGTCACAGCATTTCCTCTTTGTCAAGCTCCTCCGCGTCTTGTCTCCATGGTAACCCGTGCCTGACGTAATTGTATTTCCTTTCATTCAGGCTCTTGTGCGTCTAGTCACCATGGTAACCCGCCGTCATGCCCGGCGTCTGGCCACTTCTCCTACTTCTCGTCACTGTTCTATTATTCCTTTATGCATGTATAACCACGCTGGTGTTAATACTTTATGGTCCGGAGCATACATTCTGATCAAATCTATTTATAGTTATAGGGTTTGTCACACACAATTAGCTCTGCATATCATAGTTTTCATCTGTTTCCTAGATCTTCTCACCCAGCCTTATCTGGAACACTCCCATATACAGTTTGTTCAATATCATCATTATTGTTCCACATAGTAGATACCTTTCTATTATCTGGGTATAATACCTATTAACATTTACCAACACCAAAAAACACCCGACATAAATAACACAGTGCCTTATCTATCCTACTCATTTTATTTAATATAAATATTTAAAAACTTTTTCAACATTTTTGGGTTTGTTTCCTCATCTATAGATTATTCCTTGAGGAATGGATGAAGTTCCCAGTCTATATTTAGTCCTTTTGGTACTAAAGTGTCTAACTCAAATATAGTTTTTGCCTCTTCCTTTAATATTGCACTATCCCAGTCCCCTCCTCTCCATGGTTTCTGTATCAATTTGATTCCCACAAATTCTAATACCGCAGGATCACTGTTGTGGACCTTAGCAAAATGAACCGGAATATTATGGTTATCCTTTTTTGTTTTAATATTATTCAAATGTTCATTTATTCTCAATTGAAGACAACGAAAGGTCTTCCCTACATACTGGAGTCCACATGGACACGTCATTAAATATACCACTCCCTTTGAGTTACATGTAATTTTATCTTTTATTTTATACTCTTTTCCTGTACTATTTGACTTATATGTCTTAATTGGTTTTGTAGATATGTTCCTTGTTTTTCGACATACTGTACAATTATTACATCTATAAAATCCTGGTTCCATGTCTTTCAACCATGTTAATCCCTCTTTCCTCTCATTTTTATTAAAACTCCTTACTAGACTAGTTTTCAAGGTAGGTGCCCTCCTATAAATAATCCTAGGTTTATTCGGTACAATTTCTTTAAGCTCCTCATCAGTAGTTAGAATGTGCCAATGTTTGTAGATACTCTCTTCCAAAAATCTTTTCTGGCTGGAAAATCTTGTCAGGAATAACACTTCATCTTTTCTTCCCTCATTTTTTTCCTTATATTTGAGGAGAGTCATTCTTTCTAATCCATCTAGCTCATTTTTATTCGCTACCAGATTGCTTTCCATGTAATTTTTTTCTCCAAACTGTTCCATAAGTTCCATAACTTGTATATCATAGTCAGCTTTCTTTGAACAGTTCCTCCGGATTCGTTTCATCTGACCTTTTGGGATATTGGCTAGCCATTTTGGATGATGATTGCTCTCAAAGTTTAAGTAGCTGTTACAGTCTACTTCCTTCTTAAAAGACTTTGTTTCGATCTGATCATTTTCAATGAAGATAGTTAGATCTAGGAAATTGATACTCCTATCACTAATCTCTTTTGTAAATTCCAAATTGTAGTTGTTCACATTTATCTTCGTGATAAACTTTTCCAGATCCTCTTTGGTTCCATTCCAGATAATGATCACATCATCTATAAATCTTGCCCATAAGACAAGATTAGGGAGATATTCATTGTTAGCCCATATATACTCGTTTTCCCACTGTGACAAAAATAAATTAGCATATGAAGGTGCAAAATTTGTACCCATAGCTGTCCCTTGAGTTTGTTTGTAGTATTTACCTCCAAACCAAAAGAAGTTATGCTCTAATGTAAATTCTATACTCCTCAAAATAAAATCAATCTGATCCTCCTTCAAATTCGACTCGTTCTTCATAATTTTCTGAATGTTTGCCATTCCTTGATTATGTCGAATTGATGTGTACAGTGATTTAATATCGCATGTGCAAAGAAGAAAGCCTTTTCTCCACTCTATTCTTCCCAGTGTGTCCAGAATTTGCATTGTGTCTTTAATATAACTTCTTTGTGTTACCACTAGTTTTTTCAAGTAGACATCAATATAGCATGATAAGTGGGATGTTAGTGATTGGATCCCAGCGACGATTGGTCTTCCTGGGGGGGTAATTGGATCCTTATGGATTTTCGGCAAGTGATAAAACACTGCTACTTCAGGATGTTCAGGGTATAGATATTTAAATTCATTCTTCGTAAGCATTCCTTTCTTTAATGCTTCCTTAAGTATGATTTCTAACTCCTTTTTATACTCTTCCATAGGATTTTTTTGTAATTCTACATATGTACTAGTATCCTCTATTAATCTCATACATTCCTTGTTATAATTACCCTTATCCATAATTACAATCCCCCCTCCCTTATCTGCTTGTTTGATTCAATTTCTATACAAGGGATTTTTTATACCCACTGGACTCAGAGGATATGAATCTGAACTGACTATATTCAAGATTTCCGTTTGCTGTTTGCAGTTTGGTCAGAATCTGTTCATTTACTTGGTTAATCACTCCAGTCTGGGAGATATATGACCACATACCATGCAATAGATGGATATATCTGGGAGCATACCCATTGTGCTACAGCTTTGTGAGTAAACCGCTGAGGAGAGCGTATCACAGGTTTATATGTTCTGTGTGTGTTTTGTCCTGTCTTGTATTTTATTTTCAGTATACCGGTATTAGGATACACTAGAATTATTTTAGGATAATTTTATGAATAAGAAATTGTTTACATATCTTTTACACAATACTCTTAATAAAATAATTTTATTCGCAATCTATATATCCTGTGTGATGATTGATGCCTGATTAGCATTTTTAAGTCAATTTATTCTCTATATTTATAGCGCTGGGAGATATCCTTTTTTTTTGTGAGGTGGAAATCCTGCCTCTGTATAGCCAGTTTGTGCAAGGAGAGATTGATTGCTTCTTTATTGGTGGGGACCCAAACCAACCAGTCATTTCGGCCAATATAAGGGTGGGTGGGAGGGCCCAAGGACAATTCCATCTTGCACCTCTTTTTTTTTTTTTTAATCTTTGCATCATGTGCTGTTTGGGGGCTATTTTTTAAGTGCCATCCTGTCTGACACTGCAGTGCCACTCCTAGATGGGCCAGGTGTTTGTGCCGCCCACTTGGGTCGCTTAGCTTAGTCATCCAGCGACCTCGGTGCAAATTTTAGGACTAAAAATAATATTGTGAGGTGTGAGGTGTTCAGAATAGACTGGAAATGAGTGGAAATTATGGTTATTGAGGTTAATAATACTATAGGATCAAAATTACCCCCAAATTCTATGATTTAAGCTGTTTTTTAGGGTTTAAAAAAAAAAACAGAATCCAAAACGCACCCGAATCCGACAAAAATTCTTGAGGGAGGTTTTGCCAAAACGCGTCCGAATCCAAAACACGACCGCGGAACCGAATCCAAAACCAAAACACAAAACCCGAAAAATGCCCGCTGCACATCTCTAGTAACATATGCGATCAGTATAGCAAAGGACAGCTCTCCCCGATGACGGCTGCTGCTGCTGGAGGAAGGACGCCATTTATCTGCGCTGCGGGGGGAAGGAGGGACAGAGATAACGCTCCCCCCCCCGCTGCTGTCAGCACAGGCTCCACCAATCAGCTTGGGGCCGGGAGTGAGGTCCCTGTATGGCGTTGCTGCGGCATTGACTGGCTGCCTGCCTGGAGGAGGAGGGCGGCTGGGACAGGACATCTCGCCGGCGGCGCTGGTGCCCGGGGCTGGGCGCTGGACGGAACCCAGAGGTACATAGGGGGCGAGGGGGGATCCAATTGGATCCCTCAGGATAGGTGCGGATGGAAGCCCATAGCCCGAAAACCCGGCAGCCGGGGGTTAGTACATACGAAAATGTGGGGGTTTTACCACCTTTTCCCTTTAGTACATCCCGCCCTCTCTCTCTTGCACCTGTCCACAGTCTCTCTCTCCCCTTAGTTGTTGGCCCTCTTTGGTACCCTTCTCTCTCTGTAACTGCAACACAAACTTTTACACAGGGGGAGTGGGGGGGGGGGGAATATCCCCTGCAAGCTCCCCCTAAAAGAAAATTATAGATCTACCCCTGCTGGCGCTGCTCTTTGGGGGCGATTCTGCATGTCTCCAGCTTCCGCCGCCAGCAGCAGTGTGGCCGCTGGCAGAGCTGCTGCTAGTGGCTGTAGACAAGCAGAATCGGTCCCTATGCTGCCCGAGCAGATGCACTGGAATCTGCCCCCACTGCAGGAGTGCAAGTAGGACCTCCGCTGCTGCTTCCGCCTCATTGACGTGCGAGGGAAGGAAGCACAAACACAGCAGGCACAGCCAGGGGGAGTGGTAACAGGATATAGTGTTATGGATTGTATGAGGAAGGGGTACCCCAAACTGATGCCTTGCTTAGGGCCCCATGAGGTCTAAATCTGCCACTGACTGTATGTGTACAGTCAGAAGCGGATTTAGGACAGCTTACAGGGGCAATATGTGCATGTCCTGCCTATTTACACGCCAATCAAGGTTGCAGTTACCGGTACATTTCAGGCAGTAACAACACAAGTATCTGAGTGCCCCCCCCCCCCCCCCCACTAAACAAGTGCTGCCTCAAGGCACGTGCCTCAGGTACCTAATGGGAAATTCGCCACTGGATGCGTTGTGTCTCCCTGCCCAGCTGGATCAACTGTGCATGTGTGGAATCTCGCTACTCACGCGAAATTACACATGCAGACCGGAGCCCGCACCTGCCGCAGCCAGTGACAACTCTGACCCTGCTGAGGAGATAGGGCATCGCCACCTGCAGCTGTCAAAATCGACAGTTCATACATTGACCCTGCATATCGTGTGTTATCTTTTAGATAGCAGCGCCGAAATGGACAGGGGTGCATAGCGCTCCAGTCACTGAGCCCTCACCGCCTCTGTGATATATAGGGGAGAAGCGGTATCAGTGCACATAACGTGTGCTGTTACCACTCCTCCTCCATAATGAAGGATAATACATTTACCCGTTAATCTCTCTGACTGACACACTGATTTTTCTTCATATTGTTAATAAGGACATAAAAAAACTTGTCACTGGCTAGATCAGAGTCTACTACTCTGTCATCTGAGAAAATTATTTTTTAAGAGGGAATGAGATAAATCTTCAGCCATAATACCTGATGACCAGTGTACCTCAGACTCTGATGTGAAAACTTTGAGGTAATCAGTTATTTCTCTCCATATTATTATCCATATGTTGCTCTCAATAATAAGTAAATAAATCGTAGAAATAATATTATTAATAATAATAATAATAACAATATGTATTTATCACAGGAATGCCTTTTACTGCAAATCTATTTTATCATTCCCTGGAACTGCCCATACCAGGCAAATATATGCTATCTGGAGCAGACAGAACCGTACTGCTCGTAGCTGGCATAGGATCTAATTCATGTTTGTGCGTTAATGCATTAGCAAGTGTGATTTTCTAGGCTATGGAATTGCTAATGTTAGCAAGTGAAGTTCCCGCCCATAAATAAAAAGAGGCACCTACCAGTGCTATCACAAACTCATTCGCAATTGCATACACATTCACAGACTACATGCAAAAATGAGGAACATCGGAGCCAAGGGTGGGCCTATGGCTATGCAGACTGAACACAGCAGTATCGAGTCAGATGCCATGTTTATTGTGAAAACGGCTATGACGCATTGTGTCTGCCCAACCACTCCCCCTTAACTCCCTGTTAAAACCTCCAAACGGTCACTTCCTGTCAGTCACTTTGCGATGAAATTTTCACTGCGAGCAGGATCGCAATAACACCTTTGCGTATGGACTTTTGAAGCACATGCGCAGTCTCCCGATAATTGGCCATTGCGTACAAACATCAATTAAGCCCATAGTACTTCAGCCCGGTGGAGACCCGACATTTAATTAAAGGGTATTCTCATGATAAACCCACTACTGTTCCTTTCCATACTAATTAATCCTCAAGTCCCTCTCCTGTGCAGATGGGAAGTCTAATGAAGGGATTGAGGGTCTAATTCAGATCTGATCGCAGCAGCAAATTTGTTAGTTAATGGGGAAAACCATGTGCACTGCGGGGAGGGGGCAGATATAACATGTGCAGAGAGAGCTAGATTTGGGTGGGGTGTGTTCAAACTGAGGGCCTGATTCAGACCTGATTGTAGCTGCAAATTTGTTAGCAGATGGGCAAAACCATGGGTGTCATTCCGAGATGATCGCACGTAGCAACTTTTTGCTGCTCGTGCGATCAACCCGACGCCGCCTATGTGGGAGTGTATTTTAGCTAGTTTCAAGTAAAACAAGACGAGGGTTGCAGTTACTCACCCAGTGCGATGGATCCAGCGATGAAGGTCCCGGTCCTGACGTCAGACATCCGCCCTCCAAATGCCTCGACACGCCTGCGTTGGACTCACCACGCCTGGAAAACGGTGAGTTTCCACCCCGGAACGCCTCCCGCCTGTCCGTCTTCTTGCGATCACCGCTGCGATCACGTTTCTCGCTGGCGATGCCGTTGCCCAGCTACGATCGTCACCAGGCAACGACGCGTGTACGCAATGCGTCCGCTGGGCATGCACATTTCCGACCCGTTCGCACCGCAGCGAAGAACCGATGCATGCGAACGGGTCGGAATGACCCCCTATGTGCACTGCGGGGGGGGGGGGGATCAGATATAACACGTGCAGAAAGAGTTAGATTTGGGTGGGGTGTGTTAAAACTGAAATCTAAATTGCAGTGTAAAATAAAAGCAGCCAGTACTTACCCTGCACAGAAACAAACCAAATCTAAATCCCTCTGCACATGTTATATTTGCCCCACCTGCAGTGCACACGATTTTGCCCAATTGCTAACAAATTTGCTTCAGCAATCAGATCTGAATTACCAGCCGGGTGCAGCTGTGTCTTCAACGTCACACTGGGCAAATAGGAGCTTTCTTTTAGAGGTGGATGATAGAAGACACTATACAGGTTGAGTATCCCTTATCCAAAATGCTTGGGACCAGAGTTATTTTGGATATCGGATTTTTCCGTATTTTGGAATAATTGCATACCATAATGAGATATCATGGTGATGTTACCTAAATCTAAGCACAGAATGCATTTATGTTACATATACACCTTATACACACAGCCTGAAGGTAATTTTAGCCAATATTTTTTATAACTTTGTGCATTAAACAAAGTGTGTCTACATTCACACAATTCATTTATGTTTCATATACACCTTATACACACAGCCTAAAGGTCATTTAATACAATATTTTTAATAACTTTGTGTATTAAACAAAGTTTGTGTACATTGAGCCATAAAAAAACAAAGGTTTCACTATCTCACTCTCACTCAAAAAAGTCCGTATTTCGGAATATTCCGTATTTCGGAATATTTGGATATGGGATACTCAACCTGTACTGGTTTCTGTCACAGATATATTGCACATTTTCACCTCTGACTGTAGCAGGCTTGAATATACAAAAAAAACAACACATCTGAATCAGACCCAGCTTTCATCCCTATGGAGAATCGTTTGTGAGGAACTACTGCAAAATCATCCAAGTAATTGGTGGTGCTTTTCTCCCATGAAATCACAGGCAGTCAGTGAGCTGCTGTGGTGTCATACTGACACATGCAGTTTCTATTTACAGTGGTTCCAAGAATGATTCGGTCTATTGTTATGATGTTAGGCTGCAGCTAAAACAGTCAGTGAAAGCACTCAACAGAGTGGAGGTACAGTAGCATCAGTGTTCCACATTAAACAAAAGGTCTCAGCCTTGCAGACTGCGTTTGGGCCACCAGTTGGACAGTCTGACTTACAAGAACACACAGGTATTGCTCAATATCAGACAGAGGCCTATTTAGAATTCAATATTTGAGGCACGTCCCCCGAATAAAAACATTTTCAGGGGATACCCACAAATATTAATTTTCAGCCAAATGCATGAAGGTGTAAGGTGCAGTGGGGTGGCGTTGCTTGCTGCCGTGCAGTTGTAGTCTTGTGACCTACCTAGCATTCCTTCTCTTACCTTCAGGTAGTACAGGTTGCAGACAGTCCATTTACGCATTCACTATCAACACTCGATTACCTGGGCCTTGTCAGAGGCCTGACCTGGGTTATCTGCAAAGGGGGACATGGTCCCCCTGTGCGGCTTCCTGTACCACCTGTACAGCTGCGAGAAGGAGGGGAGGTTAGGATGGGGGGGGAGTGTGCACTCAAGAAGAAGTATCTCCACATAGGTTCTGCCTGCTGTGGGAGTGGCCCTGCCTCCTTCAGATCACATTCACGTTCCCCCTCCAGATTCACTTCCACCACCCCAGCAGCACCCAGACAGAGAGAGGGAAGATCGGGGCACATGCCCCTGGGCTCGTTGCTTATTTCTGCCCTGGGCTCTATTCCTGGCAATAAAGCAGAACCTAGAGCAATCTGGAAGAGGTCAGTGTGCCAAATTCAAAAGTTCCCTGATGGTCGCCATCCCTTGAGCCACGATTCTACAAATTTACATACCCGGCACTGGGATAAGACACACTGTCCCAGCGTTGGCCACCGTTGTGTCCGGCTGGGGACACATCTCCACAGAGTGACTGCAGCAGATATCTCCTTATCTACCGCAATCTCTCCATTTTTGACAGCACTCACCAATGAGAAGACTGCACATGTGCAATAGTACGACAGTCCCTGGCAAATGAAAGTAAAGTGATCGCTAAGGTGATGATTTTACTTTTACTAATCACAAGGATTGGCTCCTACCAATGGGGGTCATTCCAACCTGATCGCACGCTGACATTTTTCGCAGCGCAGCGATTAGGTCACTATCCACTGCAATGCGCAGGCGCGTCGTACGGGTACAAAGCAGATCGTTGCTGGGCGATGGATTTTACGAAGAATCCATTAGCACAGCTGATCGCAAAAAGATTGACAGGAAGAAGGCGTTCATGGGTGTCCACTGACCGTTTTCTGGGAGTGGTTGGAAAAACGCAGGCATGTCCAAGCGTTTGCAGGGCGGGTGTCTGACGTCAATTCCGTCGACCAGACAGGCTGAAGTGATCGCAGCGCCTGAGTAAGTTCAGGCCTACCCAGAAACTGCACAAACTGTTTTTGTACTGCTCGGCTGCACAGGCGTTCGCACACTTGCAAAGCTAAAATACATTCCCCAGTGGGCGGCAACTATGCGTTTGCATGGCTGCAAAAAGTAGCTAGTGAGCTATCAACTCGGAATGACCCCCAATGTCCCTGTCCCTACATATGTTCTTTAATACAAGCTGATGGTAAATAATTTCTTATTGCTGCAAATAGTGGCAATAAGAAATTCAATTTTTGGGTCAAAACCCCAATAATTAATAAATGAGCCCCTTAGCGAACACAATAGGGCCTGTCAGTCCAAAATTAGTGCAAACATTTTCTCAGGTAAATGAAAAGGCGCTTGACCCAAATGAATGTGCCGGAATGCATTGTTTATTCTGGCTCTGTTACACAAATAGAAAAAAAATAAGATTTTACTCACCGGTAAATCTATTTCTCGTAGTCCGTAGTGGATGCTGGGGACTCCGTAAGGACCATGGGGAATAGACGGCTCCGCAGGAGACTGGGCACATCTAAAGAAAGATTTAGGACTATCTGGTGTGCACTGGCTCCTCCCCCTATGACCCTCCTCCAAGCCTCAGTTAGGAACTGTGCCCGGAAGAGCTGACACAATAAGGAAGGATTTTGAATCCCGGGTAAGACTCATACCAGCCACACCAATCACACTATATAACACGTGATAGGAACCCCGGTTAACAGTATGATAACAATTGGAGCCTCTGAAGAGATGGCTCACAACAAAACCCGATTTTTGTAACAATAACTATGTACAAGTATTGCAGACAATCCGCACTTGGGATGGGCGCCCAGCATCCACTACGGACTACGAGAAATAGATTTACCGGTGAGTAAAATCTTATTTTCTCTGACGTCCTAGTGGATGCTGGGGACTCCGTAAGGACCACGGGGATTATACCAAAGCTCCCAAACGGGCGGGAGAGTGCGGATGACTCTGCAGCACCGAATGAGAGAACTCCAGGTCCTCCTCAGCCAGGGAATCAAATTTGTAGAATTTAGCAAACGTGTTTGCCCCTGACCAAGTAGCTGCTCGGCAAAGTTGTAAAGCCGAGACCCCTCGGGCAGCCGCCCAAGATGAGCCCACCTTCCTTGTGGAATGGGCTTTTATTGATTTAGGCTGCGGTAATCCTACTGCAGAATGCGCCAGCTGAATAGTGCTACAAATCCAGCGCGCAATAGACTGCTTAGAAGCAGGAGCACCCAGCTTGTTGGGTGCATACAATATAAACAGCGAGTCAGTTTTTCTGACTCCAGCCGTCCTGGAAACATAAATTTTCAGGGCCCTGACTACGTCCAGCAACTTGGAATCCTCCAAGTCCCTAGTAGCCGCAGGCACCACAATAGGTTGGTTCAAGTGAAAAGCTGAGACCACCTTCGGGAGAAACTGAGGACTAGTCCTCAATTCTGCCCTATCCATCTTATGACCACTTTCCACGTGAGATATTTTAATTCCACAGTCTTAAGTGGTTCGAACCAATGTGATTTCAGGAATGCCAAAACCGCATTGAGATCCCAAGGTGCCACTGGGGGCACAAAAGGAGGCTGAATATGCAGAACTCCTTTGACAAAGTCTGAACTTCAGGCAGTGAAGCCAGTTCTTTCTGGAAGAAAATCGACAGAGCCGAAATCTGGACCTTGATGGACCCCAATTTGAGGCCCAACGTCACCCCTGCTTGCAGGGAAGTGTCGGAATCGACCCAGTTGAAATTCCTCCTTCGGGGCCTTCATGGCCTCACACCAAGCAACATATTTCCGCCAAATGCGGTAATAATGTCTTGCGGTGACATCCTTCCTGGCTTTGATCAGGGTAGGGATGACTTCCTACGGAATACCCTTTTCCTTTAGGATCCGGTGTTCAACCGCCATGCCATCAAACGCAGCCGCGGTAAGTCTTGGAACAGACAGGGTCCCTGCTGCAGCAGGTCTTGTCTGAGCGGCAGAGGCCAAAGGTCCTCTGCCCGCATCTCTTGAAGTTCCGGGTACCAAGCTCTTCTTGGCCAATCCGGAACCACGAGTATGGTTTTCACTCCTCGCATTCTTATTATTCTCAGTACCCTGGGTATGAGAGGTAGAGGAGGAAACACATAAACCGACTGGTACACCCACGGTGTCACTAGAGCATCCACAGCGATCGCCTGAGGGTCCCTTGACCTGGCACAATATCTTTTCAACTTTTTGTTGAGGCGGGACGCCATCATGTCCACCCGTGGTCATTCCCAACGGTTTACCCGCATTTGGAAAACTTCTGGAAGAAGTCCCCATTCTCCCGGGTGTAGGTCGCCCACCGGAGAATCCTTGTGGCTTCTGCCATCGCCATCCTGCTTCTTGTGCCGCCCTGTCTGTTTACATGGGCGACCGCCGTGATGTTGTCTGATTGGATCAGTACCGGCTGGTTCTGAAGCAGGGGCCTTGCTTGGCTTAGGGCATTGTAAATGGCCCTTAGCTCCAGAATAATTATGTGAAGCGAAATCTCCTTGGAAATTTCTTCCCTGTGTGACTGCACTCCAGCCCCGAAGGCTGGCCTCCGTGGTCACCAGGACCCAGTCCTGTATTCCGAATCTGCGGCCCTCTAGTAGATGAGCCCTCTGCAGCCACCACAGCAGCGACACCCTGTTTCTTGCAGACAGGGTTATCCGCTGTTGTATCTGTAGATGGGACCCGGACCATTTGTCCCACAGGTCCCACTGGAACGTCCTTGCGTGGAACCTTCCGAATGGAATTATGCTTCGTACGAAGCTACCATTTTTTATTTTTTTTCAGGACTCGTGTGCTTCCACTGGAAGAAACACTCTTTTCTGGTCTGTGTCCAGAATCATTCCCAGGAACAGAAGACGTGTCGTCGGGACCAGCTGTGACTTTGGAATATTGAGAATCCAGTCGTGCTGTTGTAGCACTTCCCGAGAGAGTGCTACCCCCACTACCAACTGTTCTTTGGACCTCGCCTTTATCAGGAGATCGTCCAAGTACGGGATAATAAAAACTTCCTTCTTGCGAAGGAGTATCATAATTTCGGCCATTACCTTGGTAAAGACCTTCGGTGCCGTGGACAACTCCAACGGCAGCGTCTGGAACTGATAGTGACAGTCCTGTACCACACATCTGAGGTACTCCTGGTGAGGAGGGTAAATGGGGACATGCAGGTACGCATCCTTGATGTCCAGGGAGACCCTGTAATCCCCCTCGTCCAGGCTCGTAATAACCGCCCTGAGCGATTCCATCTCTAACTTGAATCTTCTGATATAAAAGTTCAAGTATTTTAATTTTAAGATGGGTCTCACCGAACCGTTCTGTTTCGGTACCACAACCATTGTGGAATAGTAACCCCTTCCTTGCTGAAGGAGGGGCACCTTGACAATCACTTGTTGTGATTATAGTGTTGAATAGCCACCAACACCGCCTCCCTGGCAGAGGGAGGTGCCGGTAAGGCAGATTTTAGGAAACGGCGGGGGGAAGAACGTCTCGAACTCCAGCCTGTACCCCTGAGATACTACTTGAAGGACCCAGGGATCCATGTGAGAGAGCACACTGGGCGCTGAAATTTCTGAGACGGGCCCCCACCGTACCCGGGTCCGCCTGAGCAGCCCCAGCGTTATGCTGTGGACTTACTGGACGCAGGGAGGACTTCTGCTCTTGGGAACTAGCTGTGTGCTGCAGCTTTTTCCTCTACCTTTGCCTCTCGGCAGAAAGGATGAGCCTCTAGCCCTCTTGCTTTTCTGGGGCTGAAAGGACTGTACTTGATGATACGGTGCTTTCTTTTGTTGTGGGGTAGCCTGTGGCAAAAAAGTCGATTTCCCAGCAGTAGCTGTGGAAACGAGGTCTGAAAGACCATCCCCAGTTTTACCCCCTTATAGGGCAAAACTTCCATGTGCCGATTCGAGTCGGCATCGCCTGACCATTGCCGAGTCCATAAACCCCGTCTGGCGGCAATGGACCTAGCGCTTATTTTTGATGCCAGCCGGCAAATATCCCTCTGTGCATCACGCATGTATAAGACCACGTCTTTTATATGCTCTATTGTCAGCAAAATATTGTCCCTATCCATAGTAATTTTCCGACAGGGAATCTGACCACGCAGCGGGAGCACTGCACATCCATGCCGAAGCAATGGCTGGTCGCAATATAATGCCCAAGTGTGTGACTATATCTTTTAGGGTAACCCCCTGCTTTTTATCAGCAGGTTCCTTCATGGCGGCCGTATCCGGAGACGGTAGTGCCACCTTTTCTGATAAGCGTGTAAGCGCTGTATCTACCCTATGGGGTGTTTCCCAACGTGACCTATCCTCTGGTAGGAAAGGGTACGCTACCAATTACCGTTTAGAAATTATCAATTTCTTACCGGGGGAAGACCACGCTTCCTCACACACCTCATTTAATTTCTCAGATGCAGGAAAAACTACTGGTAGTTTTCTCTCACCAAACATAATACCCTTTTATGTGGTACCTGGGGTATTATCATAAATGTATAATACATTTTTCATTGCCTCAATCATGTAACGGGTGGACCTATTTGGAGGGTACACTAGTCTCATCGTCGTCGACACTGGAGTCGGTATCCGTGTCGACATCTGTTTCTGCCATCTGAGGTAGCGGGCGTTTTTAGAGCCCCCCATGACATTTGAGACGCTGGAACAGGCACAAGCTGAGTAGCCGGCTGTTCTGTGTCGTCGACCTTTTGTGTAAGGAGTTGACACTTTCACGTAATCCTTCCATAAGTCCAACCACACCGGTGTCGATCCCGCAGGGGGTGACATCACATTTACAGGCATTCGCTCCGCCTCCACATCATTATCCTCCTCATACATGTCGACACAGCCGTACCGACACACAGCACACACACAGGGAATGCTCTGACAGAGGACAGGACCCCACAAAGCCCTTTGGGGAGACAGAGGGAGAGTATGCCAGCACACACCAGGGCGCTATATATCACAGGGATATCACATATAAGAGTGTTTTCCCTTATAGCTGCCTATATATATTGTATACTGCGCCTAAATTGTGCCCCCCCCCCTCTCTTTTTAACCCTTTCTGTAGTGTATTGACTGCAGGGGAGAGCCAGGGAGCTTCCCTCCAACGGAGCTGTGAGGGAAAAATGGCGCCAGTGTGCTGAAGGAGATAGCTCCGCCCCTTTTTCGCGGACTTTCTCCCGCATTTTTATGGATTCTGGCAGGGGTTAAAAAGCACCTATATAGCCTCTGGGGCTATATTTGGTGCCAGTTTGCCAGCCAAGGTGTCAGTATTGCTGCTCAGGGCGCCCCCCCTCAGCGCCCTGCACCCATCAGTGACCGAAGTGTGTGGTGTGCATGAGGAGCAATGGCGCACAGCTGCAGTGCTGTGTGCTACCTTGGAGAAGACCGAAGTCTTCAGCCGTCGATTTTCCGGACCACCTTCTTGCTTCTGGCTCTGTAAGGGGGACGGCGGCGCGGCTCCGGGAACGGACGACGAGGTCGGGTCCTGTGTTCGATCCCTCTGGAGCTAATGGTGTCCAGTAGCCTAAGAAGCCCAAGCTACCACCACTTAGGTAGGTTTGCTTCTTCTCCCCTTAGTCCCTCGATGCAGTGAGCCTGTTGCCAGCAGGTCTCACTGAAAATAAAAAACCTAACAAACACTTTCTTCCTAGGAGCTCAGGAGAGCCCCTAGTGTGCATCCAGCTCAGCCGGGCACAGAAATCTAACTGAGGCTTGGAGGAGGGTCATAGGGGGAGGAGCCAGTGCACACCAGATAGTCCTAAATCTTTCTTTAGATGTGCCCAGTCTCCTGCGGAGCCGTCTATTCCCCATGGTCCTTACGGAGTCCCCAGCATCCACTAGGACGTCAGAGAAATATAATTTATACATATACTGTATCTGCATCTGACCTGCTCTCTGCGTTGCTGCATCTCCTGCCTCAGGTCTTCCAGTGAATTTACCTTCCTCTTGGAGCTTTGACTAATCCAGCCCATAACTGCCCTCCACATAACGCCTTTTCCCTTATCTGTGCCTTAACTATATACACTTAATTATAAACTAACTAATAAACTAAAAACCTAAACTATAAATATAAAAAAACATGTCACGAACGGCAGTTCCATATAATTATCCACACTCTTCCAAGTCCCAGGTAAAATGGTACGTTCTGGTGCATTGTCTTTGTGTAATTATGGAACTATTGTGATGTCATCAAATAGACATAAGCATCAGCCATACATGCAAAGATGTGTGTGACAGGGAGTTGTCAAAGTCGAAAAATATTGCAGTACACACATCACGTACAAACTACACACAGATGGCCTCTGTGCGCGTACTTGTTCTGCCGTGCGTGCACATATTCGCAATTTGCGTATGGTTGCACCCGCGGTCCTGCGTATTAGCGCGTGGTATGAGTAATTATGGTAGATTTTGTGATCGCATGGAAAAGCCATAAAAACACATTCCATATTTAATCCAAATAGTGCATACTGTACACATAGTCTCCCTGCACCACACCAGCAAGTTACACTAGTTTAAATGGTATCAGAACAAAGGGATTCACCTTTACAGGATAGGAGGGGACAGAACTAGGTTATAAGGTGGTGTTTGGAATCCAGCTGTAGGGTATATTAAGGGAAATATTCCGGTGTTGGTTTGCAGAGGATCGCACGCTCCTGCGAATAGTTATGCGCAGGAGCAGAATATAAATATTAACTGTATTTACTGTACACTTGTTATGCGGCGGGAACCCAGAGGAGAACATCTGCAAGTGCACCTGGAACAGACATCGCCCACCTATTCAAACCGACCTATGACCTCTCCTGTACTGTAAATGACCATCCCTGTGTCTAGTGGACAAAAAGATTACAGTTTCCATTGTGTTAGGTTTTGGACTATTGTATAAAGAGCCAGCTGCATGCCCGGTCACACACAGACTCTGAAGGTCATCTACCCTGATGACTGAGGACCGGGCCGGGAAGCGCAGGTGAAACCAAAACGTATGTACCATTGACTGTAGCCATTTTTCTATTGTATTGTATTGTATTGTTATTGTAACCATCTTTCAGTAATTATATGTTGGTGTGTCGGAACCCGGCATTTAAATACAATCTGGTGTCATGTCTCTTTTCCCTGCTAAGGTTATAAGTGTATTTCAGTCACACGTGTAGCTGCAGAGTGCTCACGGCGTGTCTTTGAGTGTGTACGCACTGCGTGTACTTTGTACGGCCAGCGCGGCGTTAGTACGCAAAGTACGTACACGTTACTGGGCTTTGTACGCTAATGGTGTCAAAAGTACGTAGGCTAAGGATTGATTACAGCGGCCGCAGCGGCTCCATTTAAAGTGTATTGAATGTCTTTTTAAAGTGTTGCTTTTAGTCCTGTATGTAAATCGACGTTTACAGAGTCTCAGAGTGTTTTTAGGGGTAAGCAGGGGCAGAACAAACTTCCCCAGTTCACAAGCCTCAAAAGGGGCAATATTTCACCAAAACTGGGCAGAGTTTTGCAAATTGGAGAGGGCGTGTTTTGTCCCATCTCACATGTCTGAATTTTGTGTAGTAAGGAATAGGCATTGCCAGGCCACACAGCAAACTTTAGGTAAGGGCTGGTGGTGTTGCTGTAGCCCAGCAGCTCTCATGCTCGGTCCTCAGGACCCCAAACAAGTCATGTTTTGCAGGTCACCTGTAACTCTATAAAATCAATGTGACGGTTGGTCATACACCTGTGCACCTGCTGGGTAGTCAGGAAAGTGTGAACTGTTGGAGGTCCTGAGGACCGAGGGGGAGATGTACAGTACTAAGCAGTGATAAGAGTGGAAAAGTGAGCCAGTGGAGAAGTTGCCCATGGCAACCAATCAGCTGCTCTGTATACTTTTAAAGTATGCAAAGTATAAATGTTACCTTAATGCTGATTGGCTGCTATGGGTAACTTCACTGTTTTCACTGCTTAGTACATCTCCCCCCGAGTTTGAAAACAACTGCTCTAGCCTCACAGATCCTCCACTCCACTCTCAAAAGACCAGAGTTGGTGCCTTTTCCAGTCGTGTGCAGTCCCTGACATGATCTGACTCTGATTATTCCTCCACTCTAAGATTTTGATATCAATGTCATAATCCCAGCGGGACAACAATGCCCAGTCTCCTTACTTTAGGACTTACTAGTGGTTAACCCCTGGTAGTTTCACCACTGGGGTAAGTTATGTAAATCTGCAATCTATTATCTTTGAGTTAAACCTTTTGCGAGACAGATACAGATGGCAAGTCTTTCTAATACAATTGTGACATATTACAGTATCTTACACAGACAACTATACACAATGAATGCAGGCAAGATCCCCCACAATAGTACATTATATAAACTATGTAGTAGGCCAGGATAATATATAGATATAAGTAACATACTGGGCCTAGCTTCATATAGTAGTTTTAAAAACTTTTCTGAATTAATAATAATTGTGTGGACAACCAGTGTGGTAATAATAATGTTAGGTTACTATGACAAACATACACCTATACTCAAATCGTGCTAAATAGCTCACCAAGGACTTTGTGATTTTGCTGCACCAAAACACTAATCCTAAGTACCTAGTATTGGAAATGTGTGTAAACAGGTTTGAAGATGTAGCAGAGTTTCTGAACACACCCATGGATGCCTTATAACTACGAACGGCACAGTTACTTAACCAGTGGAGTAGTTTTATTGAAGATAAAGCAGGTACTCACTTTTGCACACACTGGTAGATGAGCAGAGCAGGGTGTCACTATGGCACACATTCGCTGACGCTGAAAAACAGGGTGGGTAAGTGTTATTATGTCACACAGTCTCTGAGGGTAAGTGTTATTGTGTCAGTCTCTCACAGAGGCGTAACTAGGGTTTTGGAGCCCAGGGCAAGATCAATAATGGTGCCCCCCCAAAAAAAAAACACACACGCCACCGGTGTCACTGTATATATTATAAAGATGTCAGGGTGTGTATGTATAGATGTAGGTGCAGTGGTCGAAGTGGAATTTTTGAAGGGGGAATGAAAAAGTGTAGATAGTAATTATGTGCGCGTCCGGAAAAGGGGGCATGGTCACTCAAAAGGGGCGTGTCCTTCAGTGTAGTAGGACCCCTTATACTATCTAGTACTGGTGCCCCTTTCACATAGCACACTGAATGAGCCGAAATTCACATTATAGCACACCTAATGAGCCGAAATTCACATTGTAGCACACTGAATGAGCCGAAATTCACATTATAGCACACTGAATGAGCCGAAATTCACATTATAGCACACTGAATGAGCCGAAATTCACATTATATCACACTGAATGAGCCAAAATTCACATTATAGCACACTGAATGAGCAGAAATTCACATTATAGCACACTGAATGAGCTGAAATTCACATTATAGAACGCTGAATGAGCCAAAATTCATGTTACAGCACATGGTATGAGCAAAAATTCACATTATATAGTGAGGGGATCCTACCCCCTTAGTTAACAAGGCCTGCGGGGCACTGTGGTGAGGGGAGCCTACCCCCTTAATTGACTAATTGCAGAGTTTAGCAGCGGAAGGGTTGCAGCGGTTTCTCACCCCAAGCTGCGGCACTTCTGCCACCTCCAACACTCCACATATTCGGCGCCACCCGGGATGCAGAGCACCGCACCAGGGATGCACCCTTCTCAGTGTGGTCTGCTGCGCTCCGAAGGGGGATCGTCTCTCCTACTGATCCCAACACTGATTAGAATGCCGGAATTGGCATACTGATAGCCGGGAACTCGATTGAGTGACTGTTGGGATGTTGGAGAGGTAAGCCATGATGAGAGGTTAGGTTTAGGCTGTGGGGGAAGGGTTAGGCTGTGGGAAGGGTGGTTAGGTTTAGGCTGCGGGGAGGGGGGGGTTAGGCACCCCCGGGGAGGGTTAGGATTAGGCTGGGGGGGCGGTTAGGGTTAAGCTGTGAGGGTAAGGCTGTGGGGGTGGCTGCAGTAAGAGAGGGTAAAGGGGTGAGGGATACCTTGCTTACTGACTCCTGTCATCCCTGGAAGGATTCTAAACAGTGGAATGCCTCAGTCCCAACCCGTAAATACATATATACATGTGTACAGTATATACATACTGTATAATAATATACGTACACACACACACACGCATATACGCATACACACACACATATATTACAGTTTATATGAAGCAGAGCATAATATTCAAAATTAATTAATAGGAGCAGGGAAAAATAAATCAATACAGCCTGTCTTACTTTTGCTGGCAGACAGGCTGTAAATTGCAGACCAAAGCTCTCCTGCATGTTCCGCTCTGACTCTCTACTCCGAGTCCTAAGCAGCACAGCCTCCACTGGGTCAAAACGACGCTAAATTTTCCGGCTCTCACTGAGCCACATTCTGCTGCATGCATCCCTTATGTTTGGATAGCTGTGCCGTCGCATGGCTCCCATCAGAAATTGTGGGGCCCGGTACCACCAAAATGGGCAGGGCCCCCATGAGGAGAAAGGTGGAATGCAGATGTGGGCGGGGCTGTGGATAACATGGGTGGAGCTACAGCAGGAGTGGGACATCAAAATATATAAGTAAATACTTTTGCATATATATATATATATATATATACACACATATATATATATATATATATATATATATATATATATATACACTGCTCAAAAAAATAAAGGGAACACTAAAATAACACCTCCTAGATCTGAATGAATGAAATATTCTTATTAAATACTTTGTTCTTTACATAGTTGAATGTGCTGACAACAAAATCACACAAAAATTATCAATGGAAATCAAATTTATTAACCCATGGAGGTCTGGATTTGGAGTCACCCTCAAAATTAAAGTGGAAAAACACACTACAGGCTGATCCAACTTTGATGTAATGTCCTTAAAACAAGTCAAAATGAGGCTCAGTAGTGTGTGTGGCCTCCTCGTGCCCAGGGCCGGATTAACAATGGGGCGGATGGAGCTGCAGCTCCAGGCCCCCCATTGTAAATAGGCCCACAGAGCTCCCTGCAGTGCAGCCTGTGTTGACAGGAAAAACATTTCCTGTCACCACCAGCAGTTTACCTCACCCACCTCCCAATTGCCAAAGGTACCTCCGGCCGAGGTGCCGAACACCCAGGCCTGTTACTCTGCTGCCACGCCACGGCCCCCGTTTGAACGCCACCTCCGAAGCTCCGCCCCCAACCCCCGAAGCTCCGCCCCCATACCAGTCAGAACCATTGTCTCCTAACCAGCCGAAGCTCCTGCCACGAACTAATCTAAGCCCCGCCCCTGGACCCGCCGAAGCTCCGCCCCCAAACAGTCCAACGTTTCATCCAATTGAAGCTCTGCCCCCGGACCAGCTTGAAGCTCCGCCCCCTGACCCACCAAAGCTCCGCCCCCAGGCCCTGACCAGTTTAATGCTTCATCTTTATAGTTATACCAACTGTACCTCTGCTGCCTGGCCTGTATGAATGAAGTTACTGCTTCTGATGCTAAATGAAAAGGGGAAAGATCTGCTCTGGGGAGTAGGCTGGGTCTTGGATTTCTGTGAAGAGATCTGGCCATCATCTGGGTCGTGGATTTCACAGCGGAGCGGACGTGCACCTGATCAGGTGCAGCGCACACCAAGCCTGGAGGTCACCCTCTCCCCATATTTCAGTAACTGGTCTCAGTAAGTGTGTGTGTGTCTCAGTAAGTAATGTCTGTCAGTAATTGTTGTGTGTCAGTAAGGGGTTTCTATCAGTAAGTGTGTCTGTGTCAGTAAGTATGTGTGTGTCAATGTTTTTGTCAGTAAGGGGTATCCGTGTCGGTAAGGGGTGTCTGTCAGTAACGGGAGTCCGTCTCAGTAAGTTTTATCTGTGTCAGTAAGTGGTGTTTGTCAGTAAGTATGTATGTGTGTCAATAAGTGGTATCTGTGTAAGTAAGGGGTATTTGTCAGTAAGAGGTGTGTGTGTTAGTAAATGTCAGTAAGTGGATCAGTGTCAGTGTGTATCAGATAGTGGAATATGTGTTAGTAAGGATCTGTCAATAAGTATTTGTGTCAGTTAGTGGAATGTGGAAGGGATTGGGTTTTTACTGCATGTTCAAATCTACTAACACCCGACTGCCCACTTTTTAATGTGGAGGGTATCACCAGCTTTTTATGGCAATACCTTATAGCCTATGGGTTTATAACCACATTTCACCGCCGCTCATGCCATCCCCTCCATACCTGACTGTAGGCAGCCTCCCTGTCGCAATCCCGGATATGTTCGACATATGCAATTAGCATCACTGCATGTGCTGTCACCATCAAAGTGGGGGGTATGGAGTGTAGGTGCTGTGACCTTTGGGGGTGAGTGTGGCTGTGAATGCTGTGACCATCTGTGGTTGCAGGGTGGAGGGGCGGGTGCAGATACTGTGACCAATGGGGATTGCTGGGTGGAGGGGTGCATGCGGGTGCTCTGACCATCACTGCTGGTGTGGATACTGGATAGTACCATCAAGGGTTGCAAGGGGGAGGGGATTTTGTGAATGCTGTCACCATTAGCCAGGAAGTAAGGGCAGAGTGGTGCGAGTGCTGTGACCATTTGGGTATGCTGGTGCTATAACCATCGCTACGGGTGTCCGGGGCAAACGCAGGATTTTCGTGGGGGGGTTTCTGCCGTACATGCATGTGTTTGTATGTGTGTATATATATATATATATATATATATATATATACACATGTATATATGTAGTATATATACAAACAGCAGACACACACACACACACACACACACACACACACACACCATATATACTACACACACACACACACACACACACACACACACACACACACACCATACTTACAGTACACACAGGATATATATACTACACACATACACACACACACACACACACACACACACACACACACACACACACACATCAAGCATAATTTTGTTGTCTTGGTTAGGCTATTAGGGTTGGTTTAGTGGTTTGGGTTAGGGTATTAGGGACAGTTTAGTGAACTAGGCTGGTGGTTTGGGTATTAGAGCTAGTTTAGGGGTTTGGGTGAGGGAATTAGGGATAGGGTACTAGGCTTGGTACAGTGGTCTGGGCCAGATTAAGTGTTTGGGTTAGGGGCTAAGGCATTTGGGACAGGGCATCAGGGTTGCTTCATTGGATTGGGCCAGGGCACGTGTTGGTTTAGCGGTTTAGTTCAAAGATCAGACCTCACCACACATGCTGCTATGCCTGCACCTTTTCTTGTGTAGGCTGACACTGCATGCTAATTGGCTGGCCACAGGACAGGCACAGCTGAGTAGCTCAGAGTTATAATCACTGTACTGTACTTCTCTGTCAAACAGTGATCCGATTGGCAGTGGTGGTCAGCCCCTACTCTCCAACTCGTGGATGCCTCCCTTCACCCCTCAATGTTGGACCCCACTCGCAGATGCCTTCCTCCTCCTCCTCCTCTCATGGACAGACCCTCCTTCACCACTCACGGATGCAGACCCTCTGCCCCCGATCTCAGCTTAAAATACCCTCCCCCAATTGCCCCAGTCTCTGTCACAACCTGTACCACTTTAACAAACAGGTCGATGCCAAACCTGGCTGACGGCCTCTCCAACAGTGGCAGTGGGTGACCTGCGCCCAGTGAGAAACACAGACAAGGTTCAACCCCCCGTGTGCGCCACCGCACCTCCCTCCTTACCTTGTGTCTGTCGCTGCGCTGTTGCCAAGGAGCTACTGTATGTTGTACAGCAGCTTCCCTGAACCCAGAACCTCCTGGCTACCCCTGCCGTGATCCCTGTCTGTAGCCCTGATAGCAGCGCTGGGACTAGATTTAAAAAAAACTTAAACATCAGCTCGGCAGCAGCATGGATCGGCCTGGCGAGCGTGGGGGAGTTCTAAGCATTCAGAACGCACCAGTGACATAGTCATCTTAAGTCAATAGATCGGCGCATAGAGAGGGTTTCCAAGTACTCAGAATTCCCCCATCCGCGTGTGAGTATGGGTGAATACAAGCTTTTGCCGTACAAAAAATATCCAGTTTCTACTTGTTAATTATTTAATGTATCAAAAACACATATGTATATAATGTATATAAAATAAAATAAAATAAAAATATATATAAAAATTGTATTTAAAAACTTTTCCAGATACTTAAAATAAACATAAAAACACTAAACATCACTATTAAGCAGTTGTATATGCCTAAATATAATACATAGGGTGGAATTCAATTGTTGTGCACGGCAACTGTCAGTGTCGGGAGCCTGACAGAGCAATTCAATTGTTGCTCCATATGGGCATAAACAGTTGCCGGCGCCGGCATTTGAGAAATGTGTGCTGTTTGGGCGCCAAAACAGCTCTTACCATAGCGCCCAATTGCCCAAATAAATTGAATAGCAACAGTGGATGCCCATTAATTATTGCGCCTGAAAAAACAATTGAATTCCACCCATAGAGTTGGATCTAACTAGTACATGTGATCTCCACATGCAGTTTGGATAACTAGTTTGTCCTTAGTTAAAATGTACAGTATGCAGAGAATTACTACAGTCATTTCCAAGCGATAGGTGATCCTTAATAAGGGTGAGCATAGAATTTATTTAGCAGAGGTCTCAGTTCCTTTATGTCCATTAAACGTAGATTGGTAAGTGCGTTATTTATATTTGTAGTAATATCCTTTTTGTAAGAGAGCTGGTGACAGCAGCTGTTGCCTACCTAATGCTAGGTACACACTGGCTGATATATTGGCCATTCGTGGGTGCATTGGGTGTGTACCAGCGATATGTTTGTGAATAACTTCGTACACAGACATACCATGTCAACTGTCCAGCACATATCTTCAGATATATCAACGTATCATGCTGTGTGTACAGTCAGCCGACCACCCGTACACTTGTTGCAGGGGCTGCCTGTGACAGTCATCCCAACTTGGCGGGCACAAGTAAATGGCCGCCAACATTTTCTTGTTATAGCTCCACTATTAAGTGGTTGAAGGTAGACACTCGCTATATCCGTCATAGAGATAGCCACACCACTTACGTAGACCACACCCACACCACACTGGTCACCCCCCCCCCCCACATCACTAGTCATACCGTCACAGCGCTTGTCACACATCCTGCCAAAGCACAAAACAGGCCCTTCCTAAATTTCAGCTCCAGGCCCATGTGGACCTTAATCTGGCACTGCTCGTGCCTGTATGACCTCCCTACAATGCCTGGGTATGCTCCTGATGAGGTGGTGGATGGTCTCCTGAGGGATCTCCTCCCAGACCTGGACTAAAGCAGCCGCCAACTCCTGGACAGTCTGTGGTGCAACGTAGCGTTGGTGGATGGAGCGAGACATGATGTCCCACATGTGCTCAATTGGATTCAGGTCTGGGGAACGGGCGGGCCAGTCCATAGCATCAATGCCTTTGTCTTACAGGAACTGCTGACACATTCCAGCCACATGAGGTCTAGCATTGTCTTGCATTAGGAGGAAGCCAGGGCCAACCGCACCAGCATATGGTCTCACAAGGGGTCTGAGGATCTCATCTCAGTACCTAATGGCAGTCAGGCTACCTCGGCCAGCACATGGGGGGCTGTGCGACCCCCCAAAGAAATGCCACCCCACACCATTACTGACCCACTGCCAAACCGGTCATGCTGGAGGATGTTGCAGGCAGCAGAACATTCTCCTTGGCGTCTCCAGACTCTGTCACGTCTGTCACATGTGCTCAGTGAGAACCTGCTTTCATCTGTGAAGAGCACAGGGCGCCAGTGGCAAATTTGCCAATCTTGGTGTTCTCTGGCAAATGCCAAACGTCCTGCACGGTGTTGGGCTGTAAGCACAACCCCCACCTGTGGGCGTCGGGCCCTTATACCACCCTCATGGAGTCTGTTTCTGATCATTTGAGTAGACACATGCACATTTGTGGCTTGCTGGAGGTCATTTTGCAGGGCTCTGGCAGTGCTCTTCCTGTTCCTCCTTGCACAAAGGCGGAGGTAGCGGTCCAGCTGCTGGGTTGTTGGCCTCCTCCACGTCTCCTGATGTACTGGCCTGTCTCCTGGTAGCGCCTCCATGCTCTGGACACTACGCTGACAGACACAGCAAACCTTCTTGTCACAGCTCGCATTGATGTGCCATCCTGGATGAGCTGCACTACCTGAGCCACTTGTGTGGGTTGTAGGGAGGTCAAATAAGCACGTGGAGGCCACAGACACTACTGAGTCTCATTTTGACTTGTTTTAAGGACATTACATCAAAGTTGGATCAGCCTGTAGTGTGTTTTTCCACTTTAATTTTGAGAATGACTCCAAATCCAGACCTCCATGGGTTAATACATTTGATTTCCATTGATAATTTTTGTGAGATTTCGTTATCAGCACATTCAACTACGTAAAGAACAAAGGAGGTCATTCCGAGTCGTTCGCTCGGAAAATTTCTTCGCATCGCAGCGTTTTTTCGCTTAGTGCGCATGCGCAATGTCCGCACTGCGACTGCACCAAGTAAATTTGCTATGAAGTTTGGATTTTTACTCACGGCTTTTTCTTCGCTCAGGCGATCGTAGTGTGATTGACAGGAAATGGGTGTTACTGGGCGGAAACAGGCCGTTTTATGGGCGTGTGGGGAAAAACGCTACCGTTTCCGGAAAAAACGCGGGAGCGGCTGGAGAAACGGAGGAGTGTCTGGGCGAACGCTGGGTGTGTTTGTGACGTCAAACCAGGAACGATAAGCACTGAACTGATCGCAGATGCCGAGTAAGTCTGAAGCTACTCTGAAACTGCTACGAGATGTGTAATCGCAATATTGCGAATCTTTCGTTCGCAATTTTAAGAAGCTAAGATTCACTCCCAGTAGGCGGCGGCTTAGCGTGTGCAATACTGCTAAAATCGCCTTGCGAGCGAACAACTCGGAATGAGGGCCAAAGTATTTAATAAGAATATTTCATTCATTAAGATCTAGGATGTGTTATTTTAGTGTTCCCTTTATTTTTTTGAGCAGTGTATATACACAAAATGAAGGAAACAGACGGTGGCAATAGGCTAACAGAACTTTTGTAAGCACAATATATTTGTGCCCCATGACTGCTATTGCCAACTATGTTTGTTTTATTTTATGTTCAGCAAAAATATATTTATTTTATATGTTTCTATACCATAAAAAGTGTAATCAGCAGACCTCAGATCAATATGGGGCGACCGAATAAGATGATTACTATACTCACCAGCTTAGTTGCCTTCTGTCCTGCTTACAGCTTCATGCGTTCAGATGGGTGGACAGCTCCAGCCATCCACCAATCAGTGTGTGGAAGCATCCCACCACAGTGATTTGGTGGATGGACAGAGCCATTCACTAATCAGCATCAAGGCTCTGCAGACTAACACAGAGTGGACGACGCAGCAGTGCCTGTGAAAGCTGCCAGCGGTTTGGAGACACGCGTGATCATCTTCATCCACCGCTTCGAGGCCCTGGTGGCAGCTGTGTAGAAATCGCCGGGCTGCCAGTGTTGCACTAGCGCAACTGCAAGCAGCAGAATGAAGTAACTAGATACAGCGGCTCTTGATTGGCTTTCAGTCTACGAGCCTTCAGCTGCTGATTGGCTGTCTGTCCGGAAGCTCCCATTGATTCACGGCCAGTGCCACGATGGTAATGCCGCTGGCGCTATCTTTAGTTACATTATGGCTGCTGCTTGCCAGTGAGCTATCTGCAACACTGGTGGGCCAGCACTATCTACAACGCTGCCACACGGGCCCCATATCTGTCCGGGCCTGGGACAAAAGTACCTTCAGAACCCCCTTGATGGCGGCCCTGGGCGCCGGCGGCTGATGATAGTGAAGTGGGCAGCTGGGACTCGGGAGCGCAACATGGCAGATCGGATCAGTAAGAATAATCCGATCTGTGTCAGGTGTGTGTGTGTGGAGGGGGGGGGGGGGCACCGCGGGTAGTGCCGCCGGCGGCTGAAACCCTGTCGCATGGGGTGGGCGGGCCGTGCAGGTGCCGGTGGCGCCCCCCTCTGCAGGGGCAGGTGCCGGTGGCGCCCCCCTCTGCAGGGGCAGCCACGGCGCCCAGGGCACGTGCCCTGCTCACCCCGTGCTAGATACGCCTCTGGTCTCTCATGATACCACTCTTGACAAATCACAGCAATGATTTCACTGGGACGAATGAGTTAACAGAGCCCAGAATAATAAATAGTGATATATGCCGGGGACACATACAGTACATCAGACTGTGTGTACAATAGCAGCCTGTCACGATCCGGGTACTGAGACACCATTCTCCCTTCTGGATGTACGTCCTCCATGGGCCTCTGCTGCCGCTCCTGTCTCGCTGACCGCCGCGCGCCGCTGGGCGCATGTGATTCTGCTACTGCGGCCTTCATCGCCATTGTTACACCTGTCCTATAGTACTCAATTCCCCTTCCTTGTGTGTTCATGGGCGCAGCCATTTTAGACTCCAGTCACATGACATTATTCCTCCTATCCACGGTGCTGGAGCCTTGTCATAATTGTCAGACCAATCCCTGCTATGCAGCAGGTATAAATATCCTGTCCCAGCTCCCAAAAGATTGTCAGTGCTTTTATTGTCATCTGTGATTCCAGCCTACAAGCTTCACTACAGACTTTCTCCTGCAATTCCATTCTGCAGTTCAGCCTGACTTCCCTGGTGATTACACTCTGCAGTGTAACCCGACTCTCCAGTGTTAACCCTTTACAGTCTACTTTGGATTCCTGTGTTTGAACTTTTGCTTTTCAGTAATCATCCTTCATTCATCATTACCAGCGCACTCCAACTTCATTCCTCATCTTCCAGCGAACTCCAGCTTCATTCCTCGTCTTCCAGCGAACCCCAGCTTCATTTATTGTTTACAGGACTTGCTTCCATATTCCAGGTTACTGGCCTTTACCAATTGTGAACCTTATTATCACGTGTGACTTTCTATTATTCTTTTGCACGTTATTTGACTTTTTATTTAATAAAAGCACTTAAGGAATTCCCAGTTGTCGTGGTCACGCCCTCGGGCATTCTTTGCTGCTGTCATTACGCATGTCCAGGAGTCACATAGCTCCTCCTAAGTTCAAATACCCGTCAGCCCCTACAACTGAGGCTCCCAGTAACGGTCCTAAACCCTCAGTTGTGACACAGCCTAAATATGAATTTCACTTATTTGTAATATTTTTTTTTAAGCCCACATCTACACTACACAGGCAGTGGGCTGGTTTTATTGTTTGCGCACTGCAGCCGCTGGCATTAGACAGAAAATGCAACACAAAAGGGAGGATACAGGTAAGAAAAAATACAGATATCATTTTCCATAAACACTTAAACAGCATCAAAAATCATGTGACAGGATAAGGTACACATTATTCATGGTGATGATTCAGAATTAAAGCAAATTCTACCATATATTATATTAAAATTTAAACCGTTGTACTGTTGAAAATTGACTCTGGCCTGAAGCATTTTCCCAGCTTGTATTTCATAGGATAAGATATGGCCATGTGACACCATCTGACTAGAACTGTGATCAGCCACACATCAAATGTAAATCGGGTTTATGTGAGAACGTGTTAACGCCTCAGGCAGAGCCAGGTCTAGGGTGTTCGGTGCCCCCTTCAAACTATACATTTGCACCCCCCCAAAGGGACAGCGTGCTGCAAAAAGGGGTGTGGTCTCACAATAGTAACCCAAATTGCGCCACACAGTAGCACAATCCTATTCACATTACCCTGCACATAGTAGTGCTGTTTATGCGCATAATGTCCCAGTAGTGGCGCCAGTTATACACATAACAGCCCCTGTAGTAGCACCGGTTATACACATAATAGCCCCTGTAGTAGCGCCGGTTATACGCATAATAGCCTCTGTAGTAGCGCCGGTTATACGCATAATAGCCCCTGTAGTAGCGCCGGTTATACACATAATAGCCCATATAATAGCCCCGGTTATACACATAATAGCCCCTGTAGTAGCGCCGGTTATATGCTTAATGACCCCTGTAGTAGCTCCGGTTATACGCATAATAGCCCCTGTAGTAGCGCCAATTATATGCATAATAGCCGCTGTAGTAGCGTTGGTTAAACGCATAATAGACCCTGTAGTAGCACCAGTTATACTGATAATAGCCTCTGTAGAAGCGTCGGTTATACACATAATAGCCCCTGTATGTAGCTCCGGTTATACACATAATAGCCCCTGTAGGTGCACCGTTTATACACATAATAGCCCCTGTAGTAGCGCTGGTTATATGCATAATAGCCCCTGTAGTAGCGCCAGTTATATATAATGCACTCAAAAGTGCAATTTTTACAAATTATGCCCCCCCCCTCCCACTCACACATAGACACACACACACACACACACACACACACACACACATACACACATAGATACACACACATACTGTAGATACACATAGATAGATGCAGATACATACACACACACATAGGGGTATATTTACTAAGATTCGTATTTTGGCCGAATTCAGTCGAAATAGAAGTCGACTGATATCGGCCGTGCAAAACTACAACTTTTTGGATTTGAAATCGGTAATTTACTAAGCTACCGTGTTTGTCATATTCGTGTGTGTGCTGTGTAGAGGTAGAGGAGGAGTGTGTTTTGATTGTCTTTATTTTGTAGTGTTCTGTGTTGTTTGTCTTAAGTATGTCACATGCAGAGGTTAGTGAGGCGGAGGAGGTTAGTGAGGGAGGTGAGGTGGAGGAGGTTAGTGAGGAGGGTGAGGGGGAGGAGGTGGCAGAGGATGCGCCTGAGTCCCCTAGTGAGAGTGATGTGGCTCCGCATCAGGTTGGTCCTTAACATTCCTAAGGTTTAAGTCCAGAATACGGGACCCCCTGGGCAAGTACAAAGCCAACCACCCCAAGGCATCACACTAGTCATTCACACTGACATGCGGGAGGACGCCCAGCACAGGGCTAGTCCGCCCCGCATGTCAGTGCCGCCCTCCCCTCCCCCTGCAGAAGTGCAAAGGCATTGCACAGCGGCGATGCCTTTGCACTTCAAGAGTAGCTCCCGACCAGCGCAGCTTTAGCGTGCTGGCCGGGAGCTACTCGTCGCTCCTCGGGCCACAGCGGCTGCGTGTGACATCACGCAGCCGCCGCGCCCCGCCCCCCCATCTGTCCGGCCACGCTTGCTTTGGCCAGACCGCTCCCCCTAAACAGCGGCTTAACACCGCCATCCAGCCCCCTCCCGCCCAGCGACCGCCTCTGCCTCAGAGGTGATCACTAGGCAACGACGGCTGCCATGCACCGGCGCACTGCGGTGCTGGCGCATGCGCAGTTCCGACTCGATCGCTGCGCTGCGACAAACTGCAGCGAACGATCGGGTCGGAATGACCCCCTAAATACTAGAAGTGTTTCATGGGTTAGAACTTAAGTACCACTTAAAGTGTTAAAAAAGTGTTACATTAGTAAAAAGCAGTTTAAGTGCTAAAAAGTGTTACATTAAGTGTTACAATAATGATGTCCCAAAGCAGCCGAACCACACCAAACCAGGGCCCCCCACCTCGAACCCATTCCTAATACTGACATATCATATACATTTATCTAGGACTTTCTTTTTATAGTGCCTATTCCAATATGCAGACTGAAAATGCAAGGACCCATACTAATTAAAAACACCCAAGGACAGGTAAGAGGGGTGCTAATCCAGGCTGAAGAAGGAGGGTCAGCCTTCAAGTGTACACACATATACACAGTAATTAATGCATGGGGTGGCTGGACTGCACGCCCTAATTCTAAACATATAGTATTAAGAGGTGCCACGATACTGAGACTTGTAATGCCACACAGAAAAAAGGAAAAATGCAGGTGCACACTCTAAGCACTAAGAATACTGGTAATCAGAACAATGATAATTCAGCAATTTAACATGGAATACAATTAAGGTTCTTAGCATAATTTTTGGCCATGGTAGATGGTCCCATATATTTGGCCAAAAATTATGCTAAGAACCTCAATTCTACTCCATGTTAAATTGCAGAGCTTATTATAATTGTTCTGAATACTAGTGCCCATATGCTGGTACTTTGGTTTGTCCAAGTACTGGCATGCGGTGGAGGCTTGTTTTCCCGTGAAAGACAATATCACTTTTACTTTTACTGATTACTATCAACTTGGAACCCACCTCTCAGGGCTGCCGGATATAGCCCCAGACTTCAGGCCAGGTCTTGGGTGCCCTGAAGACGGGGGACCCCTTGTTGGGGGGGGGGGGTTCACACTCTTTCAGGAACCCCTTGCCCGGGCTGACTAGTCAGGGGGATGAATGCCTTGGCCAGGGGTACCCTGTAAAGTGTGTCCCCTGGCTGTGGCATTGCCTCCCTGCTAGTGGAGCCTGTTGCTGCTTCTAAAAATACGGCGGACCCCTACTGATTTTGTTGCTCCCTGTATTTTTGAACCATGATCGTCTCAAAGAGCCCGGGGCTGGTTATGCTTTTCAGGCGGGACCCAACACCATTGTTTTCACTGATGTTTAACTCTTTAAGAACTTTTACACGCAGAAGCCTGTACAGATCTTGATGATCTGTGCATGCTTCTGTTAATTGGAAAACATCTGGATGCGATTTCTCGCAGACTATTACATGTGTGAGTTCAGAAAATGTGCAAGTTTATTGCTAAGCTCGCAACTTTCAGAACTCGCACCCTATTACATTTGCCCATATTCTGCACTCAATGAGCCACCAAAACTTAACATCTCTCTCCTAAAGAACACTGAGGGCAGCGTATTTTACAAATTCTCCTTTGAATAAAAGATGGAGCAGGAGACAATGATGTGTGGTTACACTATGTTTACATTGCATAGATTTGGTTGACAATGTTTTCCGAAAACAATGACCGAGTAAGGTCTTCCTCTAGCAAGTGTTGTCTAATCATCTGATCCCTTTACAGTGGGGTTTTCATCTCCAATTTCCAACAGGTCATGTTTCAGCATTTTTTTAATCATGCACAACTTAGTTCATCTACTTTGTTTAGTCTGTAATTATTCAATCAGCTCCCACTTACAGAAATCCTGAAAACATGACCTGTTGTGGATACTTGAAGACCGGAGTTTGAAACTACTGCTTGCAGAAGTCATCCTGCACCTTCAGAGCCCAGCAGTGACTGCCTAGTCCGTAGCTGTAGGCCTCTACCTTTTTGCGATATTGAGGCTCTCTTTACTGCCCAGCAGGCTGCCGGCCATGCATGATCGGTATCAGTAAAATCTTCTAAGGGTGAGAAGCAGCAGGTATCAGCTCTCATAGTGAGAGCTTAAAATCACATGCTGTACTCGAAGAATACAAATGTATGTTTGTTCTGGTTTTGAAAGCATGAGGTTTTTTTTACTTCTGATACAACTGTGTTTACTTTTATGGATATTTTAAGGAAACAAATGATGTCTGTTTTGGATAAAGAAAACACTTTATGGCATATTTATTAATCCTCATAATTAGTATTTATTATCGCAGCTTGTCAGAAATGAAGTACCGTACTGATTACCCAGGCCCGATTTATTGGATGGGCTTGATTTAGCTGTTTAGGGGGACAAATGCCCCTTTGGGCTATGGGCAAATTATTCACAGGTCCACTTCACTTTTTTCACTGCATCATACATCAACCCCTGTATGTTGTTACGTGTAGCCATAGCCAAGCTGCTATTCCCGGTGGGTGTGGTGCTCACTCCAGTGACAGAAGTGATGTGGGTCCAGACCCAAATTTTGTGCAGTCATATAATTGGAACAATCTGTTAAACAAGAGAAATAGCAATTCCTCCTCATTAGCAATCAATCAACGCAATTTGTCTCCTGAAAATCTTCTTAAAACCTTCTAATAAAGTATATAAAACACTGTCAATCCCTGTAACTCAAACAAGTAAATGTGATTACATAGCTGAAACATCACTTATATCATTTTCACTCTTCCAACATGTCCCAAATAGTCTTTAGGTCACTAGCAGCCTGCTTTCCAGGGTTAGTACTTGCAGAATACTGTAGGTGCCCTAGACCCTCCCTCTGCACTGCCTCGATCTTTTACCTCGAACCTCTTCTGTTGTTGGGAGCATGATTTGGGCTTTGACATCATAGCCCAGCACTACACCCTCAATCTATTGTATACAGCAGCTACCAACTTAGCAAGTAAGAAACGGGCAGCTGTTGCCTCTTCATGTTAGCGGCCAGAGTTCAGTGTTGGGACAATTTAACAGGTATGATGAGTCTGTTCATCTTCGGTAATCAAGGGGGTGACTTATTGGTAATAGGCAAAGCAGAAGCAGCTTGCTCTCTAGGTGTAAACCGTATTTTTGATAATAGCTATCTGAGAGGGTAAAATAATGAGCACTAAGCTATCTACCAATTGAATTAAAGATAAGAGGGCTGATTTAGAGTTGGGAGAAACGTAAAAAAATAAATAAAAAAAAAGGAACAAATTTCCACCTCAGCAAAACCATGTGCATAGAGAATTAGGGGTTTATTTACTAAATGTTGGGTTTTAAAATGTGTCGGAAAAAGTACTGCCATTTTAAATTTCAGGCATGAATAAAACGATTGGTAGTGCTGGGTTTTAGAACCTGACGCTTAGTAAACAAACCCCTTGGAGTTGTCCTAGCTGAACTCTAAATAGTAGTGTAAACATGAAGCTGTCCTGTATTTGTGGGCTAACTGCAAAAGCAGCCAGTATTTACCTTTCATGCAAAAAATAAGAAGAAATAAAATGTATTTGCACCTCTTGCATTTCAACATGGTTTGCCCAGGTGCAAAGTTATCCTTTCTGTTTTACTTTACTCCTAACTCTAAATCAGCTCCAACCTTTTTATTGTTAAAATATATATATACAGGTTGAGTATCCCATATCCAAATATTCCGAAATACGGAATATTCCGAAATACGGACTTTTTTGAGTGAGAGTGAAATAGTGAAACCTTTGTTTTTTGATGGCTCAATGTACACAAACTTTGTTTAATACACAAAGTTATTAAAAATATTGTATTAAATGACCTTCAGGCTGTGTATATAAGGTGTATATGAAACATAAATAAATTGTGTGAATGTAAACACACTTAGTTTAATGCACAAAGTTCTAAAAAATATTGGCTAAAATTGACTTCAGGCTGTGTTTATAAGGTGTATATGAAACACAAATGCATTCTGTGCTTAGACTTAGGTCCCATCGCTATGATATCTCATTATGGTATGCAATTATTCCAAAATACGGAAAAATCCGATATCCAAAATACCTCTGGTCCCAAGCATTTTGGATAAGGGATACTCAACCTGTATATATATTTCATATTGCTTTGTGGAACAGATCCAGCTGTGCAAGAAATGAATGGTGCTCCTGAAAGCAAATGACAGTATTATTAGAAGCAAATTCAATTTGAAATGCCACGTGGAAACATTACATCCGGTTTTGAGACTCATTCTCCTTTGTATTGTGATGTGAAGCACTTGAGATCTTATCGGTAGCAGGAGATAATGCTTTGCAAATCTCTAGAGACAATCATCTGCAATAAAATACTTGTGGACTTGAGAGTACAGCAATTAACAGTACTATTCATTTACATAACCCATTCATTTACATAACCCATTCATTTAGATAACCACCACAGATCAATGAGGGTAATTCAGATCTGTTCGCTGGGCTGCTAATATTGCTGTCCTGCGATCAGACAGTTGCCGCCTCCAGGGGGAGTTTAAATTCGCTGTGCAAATGTGCGATCGCATGTGTGGCCAAGCTGCAAAAATCCACTTTGTGCAGTCTGTGCGCAACCCAGGACTTATTCCTCCAGTGCGATGAGAACAGGCTGATTGGGGCCGGAGCTGACGTCAGACGCCCTCCCTGAAAACGCTTGGACACGCCTGCGTTTTTCCGGACACTCCCTGTAAACGCTCAGTTGCTACCCACAAATGCCCTCTTCCTGTCAATCACCTTGCAAACGCCCGTGCGATCAGATTTTTCGCACCATCCCGTCACTGACCGGCGATGCCCGTTGTTGTTGTCCGACGCACGTGCGCATCACGGTGCATACGCATGCGCAGTTTGGACCTGATCGCCCGCTGTGCAAAAACGCGCAGCAGCGATCAGATCTGAATTACCCCCAATGTACTTGATGTGTCAATATATACATTTTCCTAGACGCAGGTTCCTATGACCACACACAAATGTACACAGCTACTACATACAGTATGTAACTCTATATTTGATGACTATTAAGAAACAAATTGATTAAATTACTAAAAATTTAATAATAAAAGATTAACTTTATGTGCAACACTATTATGTGCTGCTGTATTTCATACACAGCTGTACCAGGACTGCAGAAATAGTACATTGAATTACTAGGAGAATTACACTGTGCAACATGTAAGGGTTTATTAATAAGCAATGTTGATTTGCAGACCTTGAGATAAATCCCTTTGGTTTTCAGAGTTATCTACAGTCATAGATAACAGCCAATGCGTCATGCTGGTCATCGTGTCCAGGTACAAAGGGAGGACACTACTTTTATTTCACAGGAAGAATCAGTTAATAGTGTCTATAAGATATATCCTTAGCAGAATACATTGCACATGAAGGGCTTAGATTAAAAAAAAGATGAGGGGAAGCTAAAACTCAAAGCAAACCTTGTTTAGGATCAGATTATCTCAGTATAAAATCTTTTTATCAGCATGATTATACTGTACTGTAGAGTCAGCATGTACTGCAGCACTTAATAGGACTGGTTCTTCTGGAGAGTGTTCTGGACAATGAACACCAAGGGGGTGTTCTGGACAATGAACACCAAGGGGGTGTTCTGGAAAATGAACACCCATTTTACCCCACCCCCACCCCCACCCCACCATAGAATATTCTACCAGCAGAACTGAAGCAATTATTTGGTGAATAGCATGTGCAGGTTTTCTTGGAATCTTATATGAAAATAGATTTGATATTTAAATAACATTTCATTCAAAAGAGTTGTACACAATAGAAGAAATGCAATTAATAACAACTGGACTTAAAATTTGAGCAGGATGAATTATCTGAGTCAATATAAACAGAATCCAGTATAGTTGAGACAATACATTTTTATTATTTAGTTAAATGTATATACGGTAATGCACACATATTGGGGGTCATTCCGAGATGATCGCTAGCTGCCGTTGTTCGCAGCGATCAGGCAAAAAAATCTGCATTTCTGCGCATGTGTATGCACCGCAATGCGCAGGTGCGTCGTACAGGTAAAATGAGCATCGTGGGTTTGCACAGAGTCTAACGAACATTTCTGTCACACGGCCGAACGCAGGAAGATTGACATGAAGTGGGTGTTTCTGGGTGTCAACTGACCGTTTTCAGGGAGTGCTTTGAAAAACGCAGGCGTGGCAGAAAAAATGCAGGCGTGGCTGGACGTTCGCTGGTCGGGTGTGTGACGTCAAAAGCCGGCCCTCCGTCATTAGAAGCAACGCACACGAAGAGTAACTACAGGGCTGGTCTTGTTTTGCACAAAAAGATTTTGCAGGCGCTCTGCTGCACAAGCGTTTGCACTTCTGCAAAGCGAAAATACACTCCCCAGTGGGCGGCGACAGTGCGTTTGCACGGCTGCTAAAAACTGCTAGCGAGCGATCAACTCGAAATGACCCCCATTATGTGGCAATTTACAGATAATATTCACTCCTTTGCATTATTTCTTATCCCAGTGGAGTTTACAATCTAACGGGTTGATATTTAGTTATACACAAATAGTACAGCCACTACATCTTCAAATAGGTAGAGGAAAATGATACAAAAGTCGGGGAGAACATACATACTCCACACAGATAGGTCCCTTATTGGAATTGAACCCATGACTCCAATGCTGTGAGGAAGCATTACCAAACACTGTGCTACAGTTGCTGTGCAACCCTTTAACAACTAGAGGCTGGGCAATCTATTGCCAATTCTACATATCTATTGGAAATGTTGCTCTACTCTACAAAGACAGGTATCTCCCTGTACGACACCAATAAACCTTCACAATCTTCATAAAATCTTCCAGATCAAGTCCTCAGTAGGTTCTCTAAAAAAGTTGCATATGTTAATTACATTTAAATTTATTGTCATAATGACTCTGAGACAATATTTTGCTAACATTAACATGTAAATTAAAAAATGTAAAGTCTAATAAATAATGCAGAGCACCAGAGTGGTGTTGCAGATTTAATCTGCATTCTCAAACCTGGAAAATATTACTGGAAAGTAAAGGTAAATGAGGGTATAAAGTGTCCTGAAGTGCTAAGCCTGTGCTTCAATGTACACTAAGCTTTGTGCTGTACGCTGCAAGGACATCTGTAGGTCATGCATTGATAGAACAGAGTGCTCACTTGGAAATAATTACAATTATCTTAATGATTCTGCTTATGATACATGCACTGACACCCATGAAAAAGATATGTTTATTCCGTTTCACAACACAAATAATTTTCCCTATAGTTTATGTTAATGTGATTAACTGACATTCATACAAGGACATATTGTGCAGGATGTTCGGGATTGTCTGCAAATCTACCCATATTTTTAAAGAGGCAATCTGTAGGGCTAATGGGGGGGTTGTGTGCAATCAAAAATATGTGCCGCCCATTGATTTTACACCAGCTGCCAGCATCATCATTAGTATTAGCACTTGTACCAGCCTCCTGCTCAGGGCCGGATTATAGGCAGTTTGAATGAGGCGATCATGCAGGGTCCCCAACACATCGGTGGCCCCCCACACTATGACAAATATTGCCTCGCCTACTCTAGCACTGCCTGGCCAAGAACTGCAGTGTCGCAATTTGAGTGTGGAAAGGTGGTGGGCCCTAATGCCTTGAAGTGCTTGCCCCCATCAGAGACCTATGCTGAAGCCTAGCTAGTCTGTAACAGAATCGTTCCCCCTTCCTCCCTCTCTTGCACTCTCTTGTTCCCCCTTCCTCCCTCTCTTACACTCTCTTGCACCCCTCTCTCTCTCCCCCTCTCTTTGTCTCACCTTCTTTCGCTCCCTGACACTCTCTCCCTCTCTTGCTCCCCTCTCTCTTCCTCCCTCCCTCTCTTCTGCTCACTATCCCTCCCTTTCTCTCTCTCTCTCTCCCTCTCTTTGGGCAATATTTACTAATATTCGTGTTTGAGTCGGTTTGTGTAGTGTTTAAACTCGTTTTGTATCGGGTGCATTTTCATGCAACTTTTTGAATCCATATACGCAAAGTTACGAAGCAGTCGACTTTATGGTTTTCGTGTTTTCCGATGTCGATGCCAGTCGGTTTTTTTTGGCACATTTGCGGCCGTCATTGTCGTTTGCATACGTGTTTTTGTTGGATTTGCTGTTTTTTTCACTAAGTTAAACGCGGCAGGGTTTTTCTCTAACGTCCTAAGTGGATGCTGGGGACTCCGTCAGGACCATGGGGAATAGCGGCTCCGCAGGAGACAGGGCACAAAAATAAAGCTTTAGGATCAGGTGGTGTGCACTGGCTCCTCCCCCTATGACCCTCCTCCAAGCCTCAGTTAGGTTTTTGTGCCCGTCCGAGCAGGGTGCAATCTAGGTGGCTCTCCTAAAGAGCTGCTTAGAAAAAGTTTTTTAGGTTTTTTATTTTCAGTGAGTCCTGCTGGCAACAGGCTCACTGCATCGAGGGACTTAGGGGAGAGAATTTCAACTCACCTGCGTGCAGGATGGATTGGATTCTTAGGCTACTGGACACCATTAGCTCCAGAGGGAGTCGGAACACAGGTCTCACCCTGGGGTTCGTCCCGGAGCCGCGCCGCCGACCCCCCTTGCAGATGCCGAAGTTGAAGAGGTCCAGAGGTCCAGAAACAGGCGGCAGAAGACTTTCAGTCTTCATAAGGTAGCGCACAGCACTGCAGCTGTGCGCCATTGTTGTCAGCACACTTCATACCAGCGGTCACTGAGGGTGCAGGGCGCTGGGGGGGGCGCTCTGGGCAGCAATGTATTATACCTTTTATGGCTAAAATACATACACATATTATGGGGCGGGGCCTATTCTCCTCAGCACACGGCGCCATTTTCCTGCTCAGCTCTGCTGTGAGGAAGGCTCCCAGGCTCTCCCCTGCACTGCACTACAGAAACAGGGTTAAAACAGAGAGGGGGGGCACTTATTTGGCGATATGATTACATATGTGAAAATGCTATAAGGGAAAACACTTGTATAAGGGGTTGTCCCTGTATAATTATAGCGTTTTTGGTGTGTGCTGGCAAACTCTCCCTCTGTCTCCCCAAAGGGCTAGTGGGGTCCTGTCCTCTATCAGAGCATTCCCTGTGTGTGTGCTGTGTGTCGGTACGTGTGTGTCGACATGTAGGAGGACGATGTTGGTGAGGAGGCGGAGCAAATTGCCTGTATGGGTGATGTCACTCTCTAGGGAGTCGACACCGGAATGGATGGCTTATTTAGGAATTACGTGATAATGTCAACACGATGCAAGGTCGGTTGACGACATGAGACGGCCGGCAAACAAATTAGTACCTGTCCAGGCGTCTCAGACACCGTCAGGGGCTTGTAAAAACGCCCATTTACCTCAGTTGGTCGACACAGACACAGACACGGACACTGACTTCAGTGTCGACGGTGAAGAAACAAACGTATTTTCCTTTAGGGCCACACGTTACATGTTAAGGGCAATGAAGGAGGTGTTACATATTTCTGATACTACAAGTACCACAAATAAGGGTATTATGTAGGGTGGGAATAATCTACTTGTAGTTTTTCCTGAATCAGATAAATTAAAGTGTGTGATGATACGTGGGTTTCCTCCGATAGAAAATTATTGGAGGTATACCTTTTCCCGCCAGAAGTGAGGGCGAGTTGGGAAACACACCTTAGGGTGGATAAGGCGCTCACACGCTTATAAAAACAAGTGGCGTTACCGTCTCCAGATACGGCCGCCCTCAAGGAGCCAGCTGATAGGAAGCTGAAAAATATCCTAAGAAGTATATACACACATACTGGTGTTATACTACGACCAGCAATCTCCTCAGCCTGGATGTGCAGCGCTGGGGGGGCTTGGTCGGATTTCCTGACTGAAAATATTGATACCCTTGACAGGAACAATATTTTATTGACTATAGAGCATTTTAAGGATGCATTTCTATATATGCGAGATGCGCAGAGGGATATTTGCATTCTGGCATCAAGAGTAGATGTGATGTCCATATCTGCCAGACGATGTTTATAGACACGACAGTGGTCAGGTGATGCAGATTCCAGACGGCACATGGAAGTATTGCCGTATAAAGGGGCGGTCCATCGGACCTGGTGGCCATGGCAACAGCTGGAAAATCCACTTTTGTTACCCCAAGTCACATCTCAGCAGAAAAGGACACAGTCTTTTCAGTCTCAGTCCTTTCGTACCCATAAAGGCAGGCGGGCAAAAGGCCAGTCATATCTGCCCAGGGTTAGAGGAAAGGGAAGAAGACTGCAGCAGGCAGCCCATTCCCAGGAACAGAAGTCCTCCACAGCTTCTGCCAAGTCCGCAGCATGACGCTGGGGCCATACAAGCGGACTCAGGTGCGGTGGGGGGTCATCTCAAGAGTTTCAGCACGCAGTGGGCTCACTCGCAAGTGGACTCCTGGATCCTACACGTAGTATCCCAGGTGTACATTGGAAATTCGAGACGTCTTCCCCTCACAAGTTCCTGAAGTCTGCTTTACCAACGTCTCCCTCCGACAGGGAGGCAGTATTGAAAAAAAAAAAATTCACAGGCTGTATTCCCAGCACGTGATAATCAAAGTACCCCTCCTACAACAAGGGAAGGGGTATTATTCCACACTATATTGTGGTACTGAAGCCAAACGGCTCGGTGAGATCTAAAAGATTTGAACAATTACATACAAGGGTTCAAATCAAGATGGAGTCACTCAGAGCAGTGATAGCGAACCAGGACGATATGGTGTCACTGGATATCAGGGACGCTTACCTACAAGTCCAAATTTTGCCCTTCTCACCAAGGGTATCTCAGGTTCGTGGTACAGAACTGTCACTATCAGTTCAGACGCTGCCGTTTGGATTGTCCACGGCACCCCGGGTCTTTACCAAGGTAATGGCCGAAATGATGATTCTTCCTAAAAGAAATATGGACGCTTTCCTGATAAGGGCAAGGTCCAGAGAACAGTTGGCGGTCGGAGTAGCACTATCTCAAGTAGTTCTACGACAGCACGAGTGGATTCTAAATATTCCAAAATCGCAGCTTTTTCCGACGACACGTCTAATGTTCCTAGGGATGATTCTGGACACAGTCCAGAAAAGGATGTTTTCTCCCGGAGAAGAAAGCCAGGGAGTTATCCGAGCTAGTCAGGAACCTCCTAAAACCAGGAAAAGTATCAGTGCATCATTGCACAAAGGGTCCTGTGAAAAATGGTGGTTTCTTACAAAACGATCCCATTCGGTAGATTTCACGCAAGAACCTTTCAGTGGGATCTGCTGGGAAAATGGTCCGGATCGCATCTTCAGATGCATCAGCGGATAACCCTGTCTCCAAGGACAAGGGTGTTTCTTCTGCGGTGGCTGCAGAGTGCTCATCTATGAAAGGGCCGCAGATTCGGCATTCAGGACTGGGTCCTGGTGACCACGGATGCCAGCCTGAGTGGCTGGGGAGCAGTCACACAAGGAAAAAATTTCCAGGGAGTGTGATCAAGTCTGGAGACTTCTCTCCACATAAATATACTGGAGCTAAGGGCAATTTACAAGGCTCTAAGCTTAGCAAGACCTCTGCTTCAAGGTCAGCCGGTATTGATCCAGTGGGACAACATCACGGCAGTCGCCCACGAAAAAGGGCGGCACAAGAAGCAGGAGGGAAATGGCAGAAACTGCAAGGATTCTTCGCTGGGCGAAAAATCATGTGATAACACTCTCAGCAGTGTTAATTCCGGGAGTGGAAAACTGGGAAGCAGACTTCCTCAGCATAACCTCCACCCGGGAGAGTGGGGACTTCAGCGGGAAGTCTTCCACATGATTGTAAACCGTTGGGAAAAACCAAAGGTGGACATGATGGCGTCCCGCCTGAACAAGATATTGCGCCAGGTCAAGGGACCCTCAGGCAATAGCGGTGGACGCTCTGGTAACACTGTGGGTGTACCAGTCATGGTATGTGTTCCCTCCTATGCATCTCATACCAAAAGTACTGAGAATCATAAGAAGGAGATGAGTAAGAACGATACTCGTGGTTCCGGATGGGTCAAGAAGGACTTGGTACCCGGAATTTCAAGAGATTCTCACGGAAGAACCGTGGCCTCTACCTTTAAGAAAGGACCTGCTCCAGCAGGGGCCTTGTCTGTTCCAAGACTTACCACGGCTGCGTTTGACGGCTTGGCAGTTGAACGCCGGATCCTGAAAGGGCATTCCAGATGAAGTCATCCCTACCCTGGTCGAAGCCAGGAAGGATGTAACCGCAAAACATTTTCACCGCAATTGGCGAAAATATGTTGCGTGGTGTGAGGCCAAGAAGGTCCCTACAGAGGAATTCCAACTGGGTCGTTTCCTACATTTCCTGAAAACAGGACTGTCTATGGGCCTAAAATTAGGGTCCATTAAGGTTCAAATTTCGACCCTGTCGAATTTCTTCCAGAAGAACTGGCTTCAGTGCCTGAAGTTCAGACGTTTGTAAAAGGGGTACTGCATATACAGCCTCCTTTTGTGCCCCCAGTGGCACCTTGGGATCTCAATGTTGTTTGAGTTTCCTAAAGTCACATTGGTTTGATCCACTCACCACTGTGGACTTAAAATATTTCACATGGAAGGTGAAGATTCTATTAGCCCTGGCTTCAGCCAGGCGTGTGTCAGAATGGGCGGCTTTATCATATAAAAGCCCTTACTTAAATTTTCATTCTGACAGGGCAGAATTGAGGACTCGTCCTCAATTTCTCCTTAAGGTGTTTTCTGTTTTTCACATGAACCAACCTATTGTGGTACCTGCGGCTACTAGGGACTTGGAGGACTCCAAGTTACTTGACGTTGTCAGGGCCCTGAAAATATATGTTTCCAGGACGACTGGAGTCAGAAAATCTGACTCGCTGTTTAGCCTGTATGCACCCAACAAGATGGGTGCTCCTGCTTCTAAACAGCGATTGCTCGCTGGATTTGTAGTACAATTCAGCTTGCACATTCTGTGGCAGGCCTGCCACAGACAAAATCAGAAAAAGCCCATTCCACAAGGAAGTGGGCTCATCTTGGGCGACTGCCTGAGGGGTCTCGGCTTTACAACTTTGCTGAGCATTTACTTGGTCAGGGGCAAACACGTTTGCTAAATTCTACAAATTTGATACTCTGGCTGAGGAGGACATGGAGTCTCTCATTCGGTGCTGCAGGGTCATCCGCACTCTCCCGCCCGTTTGGGAGCTTTGGTATAATCCCCATGGTCCTGACGGAGTCCCCAGCATCCACTTAGGACGTTAGAGAAAATAAGAATTTACTTACCGATAATTCTATTTCTCGTAGTCCGTAGTGGATGCTGGGCGCCCATCCCAAGTGCGGATTGTCTGCAATACTTGTACATAGTTATTGTTACAAAAAAAAATCGGGTTGTTATTGTTGTGAGCCGTCTGTTCAGAGGCTCCTACGTTTTGTCATACTGTTAACTGGGTTCAGATCACAAGTTGTACGGTGTGATTGGTGTGGCTGGTATGAGTCTTACCCGGGATTCAAGATCCTTCCTTATTGTGTACGCTCGTCCGGGCACAGTATCCTAACTGAGGCTTGGAGGAGGGTCATAGGGGGAGGAGCCAGTGCACACCACCTGATCCTAAAGCTTTATTTTTGTGCCCTGTCTCCTGCGGAGCCGCTATTCCCCATGGTCCTGACGGAGTCCCCAGCATCCACTACGGACTACGAGAAATAGAATTATCGGTAAGTAAATTCTTATTTTTTTTTCCCGCGGCCGCATTTTTACTTTCAGTTTCGATTTTCATCCCCGTTCGTGATTGGTTGTGTTTCAGATGGTAGGAGTGTCTGTGCGCAACCATATAAATACGCCCCAAACCGTCCGCACCTCGTGGGTTTAGTTAGTGGTGAGGAGGAGGGAGGTTGTGCTGTGGAGGTAGGTGATTTTCTGGTTTGAAGAGGAGTGTTGGTAGCGATTTCTGAGTGTGGTATTGTGTTTGAAAGTCGTCTTGTCATTCTTGTTGTCTTGTATTTTGTGGTTTTGTCTCATTTTTAGTACAAATTATTTTTCTTTATAGTCCCTTGTCAGTGTGTGTGTGTGTGTGTGTGTGTGTGTGTGTGTGTGTGTGTGTGTGAGTTGTGTAGTGGTAGTGGAGGAGTGTGTTGTTTGTCTTTTTTTTTTCCTGTGTTAACTGTTTAGACACACAATTATGTGCGACTCAGAGGTGGAGGGTGTGAGTGAGGGGGAGGAGGTCGGTCAGGTGGAGGAGGTGAGTGTTAGTGAGGTGGAGGAGGTGGGTGAGGTTGCTGCAGCAGCCTCAAGTGACAGTGACAGTCAGAGTGCTCCGCAGCCACGCACCACTACTAAGACTGGGCGGAATGTTACGTTTAGTTTTGCTGAAAATGTGGCATTGGTGCGTGAGCTGATGAAGTATCAGAGGCAGCTATTTGGCCCTGAGTCCGCCAAGGTGCCAACACGGAGGAAGACGGTGTTGTGGTCGAAAGTTGTTGCTGCTGTCAATAGTGAGGGGGTGGTCAAGCGGACGGAGGACACATGCCGCAAACGATACTATGACATAAAGCGACGTGTCAAGTCCAAAATGGCCAAGGAGGCCAAGTCGGCTCGGCAAACCGGTGGTGGGCAGCCCTATATTGCAAGATATCTGGAGTATGAGGAGCCCATGCGGAGTGTCATACCTCCTGAAGTTGTCTCTGCAACCCATGTCCGGGATTCAGATAGGCCAAGGAAGAATGGTGAGCATGTGTTTTTTTTTAATTTTTATTATAAGTTGTATTTTATAATCTGTGTCATGTGACGTTGCATATTACTCCCATCTTCAAGTGTTTGTTTGCAAATACATTGTTTTGGGTCATGTGTTAGCTAAAAGGCAATGTAACATCTTACTTTATTGTATGTCATGTGTTTTTCAGACAGATATTTAGCATGTGTAGTTTGGACTTGTTGTGTCTCTGATTTGTCCTGCAATAATGATTTCCTTTTGGCCGTTTTTTAGGTTCAAAATTATGACTATGTTTTATATATAAGTGAACCATGTTTTTTTGAATTAAACTAAGTCGTTGTCATGTTAGAGGCTGGAGTACTGGAAAGTGGTTTGTAAACCACTTACATGTGTAATGTCATCTTAACAGAATGTTGTTGTTTTTTTAAAACATTTATTTACAAAAAATTTTTGCTTCTATTTGTACCGTGACACCATACTGCATTTTTTTTAAACTTTACTTTTGCTTGTTTTTTGTGTGGTCATATAGTGGTAATGTGTATTTGGAGTGCCACATCACAAAGCCAATTAGATATTGCATCTGTATTATTTTTATAAACAATACAAAATTAATTTGTGTTTTTTTATAAAAATAAAAACCCATTCCTTTAACTTGTTGCCTATGTCAGTGTCCTGTACATGTTTGCCTGTCTTGCTGTTGCCATAGTGCATTTTTTTTTTTTTGTGTTTTTTTTTTTCCGGTATTTCTGGTCCTTATGTTTTTTTTTATTAAAAACCGAGCATTTCTAAAGGAAAAAATGTTTATAAGCATAATGGGTGGATATATACACAATAGCATGATTTATGAATATATCTCATTTTATACAGTGTCTGAAAAAAGCAGTACTACTCGTCGGCCAGTAAATCCTAACACATCTGATGATGATGATGCTGCGGAAGCAGGTAAAGTGTCCATTGTAGTATAGGGTATGTTTGTAAAGGAATGGCCATAACAAAATTGCACTTTCATTAAAAGGTCCATCAAAAGAAGTATGGAGCAGCAGAAGTGGCTCTTCTGTTAGACATCACCACAAGAAACCTGTGGCCGAAAAGAAAGCAAGGTCGTCTGTCCCGCCACAAACACAGCAGGCTACCCCTCCACGTAGATTATCGTCCGTATGTTCTGTCCCCCCACTCCAAATTTTGGACACACCTCCAAGACGTCATCCACACTCCCCTCATCTTGATTGTGAGTATCAAACTGTAAAAAAAGTGTAAAATGTCAGAACATAATCATAATCAGTCATAACCGCATTAAGTCCAAACACATCCAAAACAAAAATACTGACCGCAGTAAGTAAAAGCTGAAATGGAATCCAAACTAAATGGCCTTGTTCACATCCAGTAAAGATATGTATGTCCACTTGAGTCATACAGTATGACATTGGGTCTAAGATGCTGCAACAAAAAAGCATGTTGTTTTTTTGTAAAAAGTAAGTTTGTGTTTCCTAAAATCTCATGTGTGCTTAAGGTAACATTGCAAAATACCTACAAAAACATTACTATGTTTGTTTGAACAAAGCTATAAGGTAACACATTATGTATTTCAATGTTTCTTTTATGCTGGAGTATGTGTGAGCTAAAATAAAACTAAAGTGTTTGCTTTCACAATTAAGTAACCAGACACATTTGCCACAAACAGGCATATGTATGTATTTAAGCTATGAGTGATGATGTTGCTAGGCAGAATAGTTTAAAGCAACAGTGAATGACATGTGTTCCATGTGTAGTGTTTTTTTATCATTTCCCAACCATATGGATAGCTAACGGAGATATGTTTAACATTTCAGCTTTGAGTCCTGGGAACAGCATCCCTCCGCAACAACACCAACACAGTGACATGGAGGAGACAAACATCTTAGAAATACAGCCATTAATGCAAGGAATGAGCCCCCCAGCACCTGTGAGTACACCACCACAGCAAAGCACACCACCCCCACCACAACACAGCCCAACAACACCAGGAACACAAGGCCCTGATCAGGTGTTTTGGACTATTTGGGCTAGACAGCAGGCCACTAATGAAGATTGCCTGCGTAAGCAGACACAAATGTTTGCAAGCCTACCATCTCACCTCAGAAGAATCTCAAGAAATCTGAGTCGACAAAATGAGCAAACAACCAGAATAGGCAATACCATGGAACTCATGCGTACAGACATTACACAGGTCATGGGCAACTTACAGCGCATAATGGAAGAACAGCACAGACTAATGGAAGAACAGCACAGACTAATGGAAGAACAGCACAGACAACTGCAAAGTTATATGAGCATTTTTCAAAACAGTCAAAAGATTAATGAAAGTTTATTCAGAATAGTAGACAATCAAAATGCTGCGTCACGTGAACTCAATGCCACCCTCACTAACCTGAATGAAACACTCAGATGCATGCACCAACAGCAAACAACCAGCAATTCTGGTACGGCTACTCCAAATATCACGCCAGTCTCATCACCACCAAGACGGTCCACCAGAGCACGCCAACATGACAGTGCTAAAGGCAAAGGGCAGGACAAGCAGCCACCAAAAAAACATAACAAAAAGAAGTTAGACATTTGTGATAAGTAAAGTTAGCAAGTGTTTTCGATGCATTACAAAATAGCACACTTAGCTCCTTGCCCCTTTCTTAACATCATTAATTATAAGTGCACCAAATTAAGTGTAAAAAATAGTTCACACATTTATTCCTTGTCATTTTTTGGGGGTATTGGAGGAGGAAAATGTTGATGGAGCCACACATACATGTTAGCAGGAAGTAAAGTGACCACTTGATTTTTTTCTAATCATTACTCTTTCTAGATTCCAATCATTCTCTTTGTCTGCAGATACAATAATTGCCAGCCAGGCAGAATGTCTTTAGCATGAAGTAAAGTGACCACTTGATTTTTTTCTAATCATTACTCTTTCTAGATTCCAATCATTCTCTTTGCCTGCAGATACAATAATTGCCAGCCAGGCAGAATGTCTTTAGCAGGAAGTAAAGTGACCACTTGATTTTTTTCTAATAATTACTCTTTCTAGATCCCAATCATTCTCTTTGCCTGCAGACAATCCAAATTACAATGTCAGTGATACATATCTTAGCTAGCTTATCTATACAACATTACAAGATGAACACAATTGAGTTGCGTAAAAAGCTTGTAATATGTTGCTTTTGTTTTGTTTTTAAAACATTGTCCAAATGAATGTCAGTATTGTTGGGCCAGGTTTGTGTGTGCTAAAAATTATTAAGCATGTTTTTACACATGATGCTGAAACAAACAAATATGTACTTTAACAAAATTAAGAAAAAACTGGTTATAATAATGTATATGTGTGGCAAGCTGTGTATTTACTTACACATCATCAAGTTTACAGCATCAAACATTAGGAAATAAATTATTCCTGATTACAGTAAGTTTGTGAGTCTTAAATATGATGGTGTGTCACACATAGGGACACATGTATTCCTCAAAGCAAACAAATTATATGCTGAGGAGTGTTTTTTGGGAACACAGGTTCTCAAACTCGGCCATCAGGAACCCACACAGTGCATGTTTTGTAGGTCTACTCACAGAATCACAAGTGACATAATTAGCTCCACCTGTGAACCTTTTTACATATGTCTGTGAGTAATTCATACACCTGTGCTTCTACTGGGTTACGAGAAAAACATGCACTGTGTGTGGTCCTGGGGGCCGAGTTTGTGAACCTGTGCATTAGGACATTACACACAATCATAAAGTGAAATAATTAATGGATGATGTGGGCTTGTATGAAATTAGCACTGTAAGATTTCGAACACTTATCCAGACTTAATGCATGCCACTCATAATCTGTTGTTTTGATATTAAAAAGACACACAATACACATGCAACATTTGTTGATCATATAGCGAGGGTATATTTGTATGTGTCAAGGAGACAGACACATTCTGAGTAATGGTTTTTGATCAAAAAAACAAAACATCTATTTATGAAGACACAACAAATGAAATAAGCAAACCAAGCTTACCTTAGAAATAGCTATTGATGATGTGTTGCCTAACCTGCCTCCCTACATCAGTACTCCAAGTATCACCAGATGTCTCTAATTCCTCTGCTTGCTGGCTGCTTTCTTCCTCCTCCTCCTCCTCAACATGTGGCAGATGTTGTTGCAAACACATGTTATGAAGAAAGCGGCAGCAGAACACAATTTGAGTCACCTTGGAGGGACTATACAACAAAAGGCCACCAGACTTATCCAGACACCGAAACCTAGATTTCAGCACACCAAAACATCTTTCTATCACATTCCGCGTGGACTTATGTGCATGATTGTAATTGTGTTCAGCAGGGGTATCAGGTCGGGACAATGGAGTTAGAAGCCAAGAGAAACAGCCATATCCTCCATCACCTAAAAGACAGATATAGTAATGTGATTCATGTGAAGATACAGCAATGCATAAGTAACACACTGTGGGGCAGATGTATTAACCTGTAGAAGGCATAAGGAAGTGAAAAACCGGTGATATGTGCAAGGTAATAAAGGCAGCAGACAATCTGATCCTAAATGTTAATTTACATATTGGAGCAGATTGGCTGGTGCCTTTAACACCTTGCACAGATCACTGGTTTCTCACTTCCTTATGCCTTCTACAGGTTAATACATCTGCACCTGTATTTGGGCAAAGTCTACGCAGGCCTACACATATCAAATTACATACCCAGCAGCCATCCATCTGGCATTTGTCCATCCTCAAACTTATCAAAGAGGGATGACTGACTGAGGATGAAGGAGTCATGGCAGCCCCCAGGGTAACCAGCAACAACACTCATTATTTTGAGATTTGCATCACAAACCACCTGCACATTTGTGGAGTGTTCACAATGGCGGTTTGTATATATGTGCTGCCCGCCCCTAGGTGGTCTCAGCTGAATGTGTGTGCAATCTATGGCTCCAAGCACATTGGGCATACCAGCCAGCTCATAGAAATCTACCCTGACGGCATGCCACTGAGACTCCTGGGTAGGGAAGCAGATTGAGGCCTCGATGTGTGGCTGCAAAACAGCCAAAACCTGTGTGAACATTTTAAAGAACAATAAACTTGAGTTTTTAGGACAGAACTGGCCACCGAGAAATTAAAACAAACACAAAACAGAAGAGGTTGTTAGGTATACATCACCTGTGTTAAGATTCTGGAAAATGTGGGCTGTGAGATTCCTATGACATCCCCAGACACAGCCTGAAAGCTGCCAGTAGCCATAAAGTGCAACACAGCCAGGAGTTTGTGCAGGCCTGAGACAGGGCGAGAGCGTGCTGTCTCAGGGTCTAGGCCCAGTTTGACAAGGTCATACAGACGGAAAATGTTGTTACGATTTAGACGGAACATCTGTATGACCTTATCATCGGACAATGCGTTCAAGTTTAAACGCCCCCTAAAAAAACGAGGCCTGCGCAGCCTCCGCGGAACCTGTACAACCTGCTGAACATGTTCAGTTTCTTGGCCCTGGGTACTTACAGGCTGATGTCTGAGTCTGAGGAATCCCACAGCACACAAAAGATCACTGGCCCACAGTCCTGCTGCCATTTCTGAATGTAGGTGTATTGAAATGGGCCTAACATCCTTTTATAGGCATCCTAATTCAGGTGTGAGTGATTTTTTATTTGCAACACATGTAAACACGACTGAAAAAAGCAGGTCTATTTTTCTGCAGCTTTTTTTAACGAATCGCAAAAAAATACGACCGCATTTGAGCCCACAGAGACTAACACCCAAATACGAATGAATAGTGAATTCCCGTATTCTATGAAATAACAGCTGCGTTTGACCGATGGTCTATTCATTCGTATTTTGGAACGTTGTCATTCAAACCATTACGAATAGACCATACACTGCCGAGATTGGTGCTTAGTGAATTCCCGGATTGGAACTTAGAAAAAAAAACAAAAATCGACCAAACTCGGATTTTTAGTAAATACTGGCCTTTGTCTCTCCCTTTTTCTCTCCCTGACACCCTCTTTCTCCCACTTGCTCCCCTTCCCTCTCACAGACTCTCCTCTCTAACTCTCTCCCTCTCCCTTACACACTCTGGGCCTAATTCAGATCTGATCGCTAGGTAGCGATTTTTGCTGTCCTGCGATCAGATTGTCGCCGCCTACAGGGGGAGTGTATTTTTGCTGTGCAAGTGTGCGAATGCATAAGTAGCAGAGCTGCACAAACTAATTTTGTGCAGTCTCTGCGGAACCCAGGACTTACTCAGCCGCTGCGATCACATCAGGCTGTTCAGGACCAGATTTGACGTCAGACACCCTCCTTGAAAATGCTTGGTCCTGCCTGCGTTTTTGCGGACACTGCCTGAAAACAGTCAGTTGCCACCCACAAACGCCCGCTTCCTGTCAATCTCTTTGCAAACGCCCGTGCGATCCACATTACAGCCGTCCATCGCACATGCGCATTGCGTTGCATATGTATGAGCAATTTGGAACTGATTGCCTGCTGTGCGAAAACACAGCAATGATCAGATCTGAATTACCGCCTCTCTCTTGCTCTCCTCTCTTTCTCCCTGACACATGCTGTCTCTTTCCTGTTTGGCCCCTCCCTCTGTCCCAGACACAGTCTCCCTCCCTCTTGCTCCCCTATCTCTCTCCCTCTTTCTCTTCACCTCTCTTTCTCCCTGACACCCTCACTCTCTCTCCCCTCTCTCATCAGTTTCTCTCTTTGTGTATTATCCTCTCACTTGCTCCTCTCTGTCTCTCTCTCTCCCCTCTCTTTCCTTCTCTCTCTCCATGACACCCTCTCTCTTGCTCCCTCTCTCTTGCTTTCCTCTGTCTCTCTCTCTCCCTGACACCCTCTCTCTCGCTCTCATTCCCTGACACCCACTCTCTCTCATTCCGACATTCTCTTTCCATGACCCTCTCTCTCTCTCTCTCTCTCCCTGATACCATCTCTCTCTCTCTGACACCCTCTTTATCTTGCGCTTCTCTCTTTCTCCCTGATACTATCTCTTGCTCATTCTCCCCTCTCTCCCCCTCTCTCTCTCTCTCTTCCTGACACCATCTTTCTCTTTTTCTTTCAATCCCTTCACTCTCTCTCCTGCTCCCCTAAGTGGCAAAGTAGTGACAGCAGCAGGGTGCAGATTCAATTTTATTTGTTGGTGCCCCCACAGCTTTGTTGCCCTGAGACCCCCCCCCCCCCCCCCCCCTCCCTCCCTAGCCTTAATTTGACCCTGCTCTTGCTAGGTCCAAGAGATCAGTCAGAAACAAGCTTTTCTTCCCCATAAGCACGACTCAGAATTGCATGGAGCTTTACATACACACCCATAACATTCCCATGTAACTGCCCCCCATATTTAAAATAGGGCCAGTGTGCCCCTACGGCGCACGGCAAAAATATAGGAGCGTGGCTTCATGGGGAAGGGTTGTGGTCACAAAATAATACCAATTCATATTATGCTGCACTGTAGTCTCCATTATTCAAATTACACCACACAGTAGTGCCACTTACATTATTCCAGATAGAGCCCCCTTTTACACATTACACCAGGTAGAGCCCCTTATACACATTACACCAGGTAGAGCCCCATTTTACAAATTACTTCAGGCAGAGCCCCTGTCACACATTACGCTACATAGAGCCCCCTTTTACACAAAACAGCAGGTAGAGCCCCTTTTACACATTACACCAGGTAGAGTCCCCTTTTACAAATTACGCCAGGTAGAGTACTCTTTTACACATTATGCCAGGTAGAGTCCCCTTTTGCACGTTATATGAGTTAGAGTCCCCTTTTACAAATTGCACCAGTTAGAGTCACCTTTTACACATTACTCCAGATAGAGTCGGCTTTTACACATTACGGCAGGTAAAGTCCCCTTTTACACATTACAGCAGGTAGAGTCACCTTTTACACATTATGGCTGATAGAATCACCTTTTACACATTACGACAGGTAGAGCCCCCTTTTACACATTACGCTGGAGAAAGAGAGAGAGATTGATCTTATACTTTCCACCAGCCTCCTCCTGCCCAAATGCTGCACACACAGAAAGGGAAGCCCAGCAGCAGAGTCTAATGAGGGATGGGAAGCTGCAGCGCTACCTGGCTACTTATGAGACAGGCCAGTGGCAGCACTGCAGGCAGCAGACAGGTCGCGGTGGATGCGAGTGGCAGTGGTAGTAGTGAGGGAGGCTGGTGATGTGCCAGTTCTCTGCCCACAGTGCCTATGTGCACACTCGGCACACACCTAGTTATTATTGGTGACATCTTCACTGTGCAGTGCAGTCCCAACCAATCACTGGCTGAGAGCAATCGCATCACAATACTTCAGCTCTTCTATTGCAGCTGAGTCTGGGATAAGACTGGAAAAAGCACCCATCGACTAGAGAAACCCTTTCTGACAACCACAGGTAAATGAAAGGTTAGGGAGATGGCGGGAGGGGGATGCAGGGGGGAGGGGGGGGGGGCGGTGAGTTAGAACAGGAAGAGGGAAGGAAGGATATCTTTACAATTAATCACTGGAGTAGAGATTTTTTTCAACACTGAATCCCTGTATTACAAAAATGGAAAGGGATTGGCTTTCCGAGTATGTGCTATATAAATAACTGATAATAAATATTATTTACACAAGGCTTTCTTTTTTTCCCCAACATATATTTATTGAGACAGAAGCAATACAATGAAATTTGAGTAAACAGAAGGTGAAACACATTCAGAAAATACATAGCATAATGGAGGAAACACAGAAAAAAACGTGTCACCATTAAACATCTCAAAATTTTCCTCCAGAATTAAACACACATTTAAGGATGACATTCCAAGGCAAGACATTACACATAGATATCATAAATGAAACCATGTTAGTAGACAAGCGGATTCATAAGAAAGAATCCAGAAACAAATCTGGTCAAATATGCCAAAAAAGGTAATGCAGTCTAATGAAATGCCCAAGAAGGAATAGAAGGAAAAAAAGGAACAATAACAAAGATAAAATAGAAACAAAAACAGAAACAAAACAGGGATACAAACATAAACATTGCCTTCCAGAGACTGGAGACCGCCGACCCATCCATGGAGAAATCCTACCAAATAGAAAATAGCAAATATAGGTGGTCATTCCGAGTTGTTCTCTCTGTAATTTTCTTCGCATCGCAGCGATTTTCCGCTAACTGCGCATGCGCAATGTTCGCACTGCGACTGCACCAAGTAAATTTGCTATGCAGTTAGGTATTTTACTCACGGTATTACGAGGTTTTTTCTTCGTTCTGGTGATCGTAATGTGATTGACAGGAAGTGGGTGTTTCTGGGTGGAAACAGGCCGTTTTATGGGAGTGTTTGAAAAAACGCTACCGTTTCTGGGAAAAACGCGGGAGTGGCTGGAGAAACGGAGGAGTGTCTGGGCGAACGCTTGGTGTGTTTGTGACGTCAAACCAGGAACGACAAGCACTGAACTGATCGCACTGGAAGAGTAAGTCTCGAGCTACTCAGAAACTGCACAGAGAAGTCTTTTCGCAATTGTGCTAATCTTTCGTTCGCAATTTTGATAAGCTAAGATTCACTCCCAGTAGGCGGCGGCTTAGCGTGTGCAAAGCTGCTAAAAGCAGCTTGCGAGCGAACAACTCTGAATGACTACCATAGAGGAGATTCAAGAGAGAACAGGGAAAAAATAATAAAATCAAGAAAAAAGGAGAGAGAGAAGGCGTAAGAAAGTGGGGCGAGGGGGCATGTATTAGCAGCATGAATGTGGGAGTGAGTCTAGGAGATGGAAACAGGGGGTCTATTGTCTAAAAGCTGATGAGCATACCATGTAGTGGATTGGAAACAATTCGTGACTGATTTAACACAGAGGCGCTATATGTCTGAAGCTCATTCCAAAACTGTTGAATATGGGGGCAGTGCCAAAAACAGTGCATGATATCAGCTTCTGGTGCAGAGCATTTAATACAGTTCACTGTAGCAGAGAGGCCCATCAGACAACTCCGCTTAGGTGAGATATATGCCCGATGTAAAATTTTGTAAGACATCTCCTGATATGTACTAGCTGGAATAAGTTTCAAAGACGTATCAAAGTTATCCATTATAATTTCAGGGGTCAGAGAGGAAATTTGAGAGGACCATTTTTCTAATTGTGTTAAGTCAGAGGCAGGAATGATGTCAGTGCATACGCGAGCATAGATATTTGAGATAGAATATGTGCCAAAGAGAATGAGCGTGCCCAGCGTATTCAAAAAGTCCTGTTTGTGGCCCCATTAGGGGCGTGGTATGAGACGGATGCTCCTAGAATATTGGTCTCCTTGGAAAGGGGCCTCTTATCACCTCTCCCTTTATCTATGTCTTAGGAATGCCCGCTATTGAGAGGTCGAATCTATTTTCAAGATCGGCTGTGGTGCAATCCACACGTAAATCTTGGCTGACTTTGGTAGGGATGTTACCGGAAATCTCTCTCCCCCCACTAGACTTCCCACTGGACTGAGTGGCGGGTCTAGTTCCGGATTTATCATTTCGCTTATGGGTTTCCCAGGGGGTTAGGACTCTTCAAGATGTGATGGAAGGGGGTACTTTAATGTCCTATGCCCAACTACAATCTAAATTTTCCCTCCCCAAGGGTGATTTCTATAAATATCTTCAGCTCCGCCACTGGTTGCAGAGTGTACCCATGCATGCCACATGGCAGATTACTACCAATTCCCAAATATGTTCATTCCCTGATTGTGAGAACTGACCGCAAAGGTACAGTCTCCAGATGGTATGCCCTTCTCAACTGCCCCCACTCCAAGACTAAACTTAAGTCTCAGGTGAAGTGGGAATCCGACCTAAATACTGTCCTGACAGAGGATGAATGGCGTCTGATATTTGACTCCTGTTTTAATCGTCTAACTGTGTATCACACATAGAACAGTTTTATAAATGAATGCATCGCCAATACTTCACACCGGCCCTCCTCCACTCCATATAGCCAAATACCTCTAATGATTGCTGGCGCTCATGTGGTAACGTTGGCAGGGCCGGTTCGAGTGCCCTCGGCGCCCCGGGCAGGGGATGGGGGTGTGGCTTAACACAGGGGGCGTGGCCAGATACGCCCCCTGTATAGTAGAAGCGCTGCTTAAATGCTGAGCGGTGCGCGATGACGTCATCGCGCACCGCACAGCAATAGGTCCTCTCCGCGAAGGGAAACTAGACGCTACGCGTCTAGTTCCCTTCACGGAGAGGACCTTTGCTGTGCGGTGCGCGATGACGTCATCGCGCACCGCTCAGCAAAGGTCCTCTCCGCGAAGGGAAACTAGACGCTACGCGTCTAGTTCCCTTCACAGGGGACCACAGCCGGGACCACGGACGCAGAGCCGGGGGGGACAGCGGGCAGCGGAGGGCACAGCAGTGGCGGATCTTGCCATGGTGCGGCGCCCTCCGGAGGGCGCCAGCGCCCTCCGGAAGGCGGCGCCCCGGGCAAAAGTCCTGCTTGCCCGTGGCAAGATCCGCTACTGAACGTTGGGACACTCATGCACGTGTTTTGGTTATGCCCTTCGGTTTCGGCCCTTTGGTATCATGTTTTTGATCTCATCTCTAAGATTGTGGGCTTTCCAATATCTCCCCAACCTACATTAGCCCTACTACACCTCTTTCCCAAGTATGTCCCCCCTCACACTAGATATGTCTTGGGCCACATTCTATCCACCACAAAGTCGCTATTAGCATGCAATTGCCACTCCCCGGTGATACCTACGGTCTCTGCTATTGAAGCCGCAGTTCAGTCTCATTTTGAGTTTGAGATGGCGGGCGTAACTTTTACGTCAGGAAACGCCAAGCAAACCGCGAAATGGGCGGCATGGTGTGACTATAGGAAGACACGGCCCCCTTGAACCACTTACCCTGCCTTGATAGTCTGCTTCCAATCTGGAAGTTGTAAGTCTCTGGTCATACAGTCCTTGTTTATAGTAAAATGACACTTCAGAGAGGCCCTCTAGAATATTGGATTCGCCAATTTCTGGACAGTTAACCTTTGTTACTCCCAGATAAGGGATCTCCTTTAGGAGATGATATCCGTTGTTTATTGTACTCAATTGCCCCTTGTGGTGTAGACTGACACGAAGTACCGAATTATTGCTAAAAACTCTACTTGTCTGTAATGTCATGATGCAATGTCTGCTCCCTCTCCCCTCCCTTTTTTCTTTCTGTAATCCCCCCCCCTTCCCTGTTTTATTTGAAAACTAATAAAAATTGAATCTTGAAAAAAAAATAATCCTGTTTGTGCAATTTGAATAGGACAGAACGAAGATAATGAGATGCTTGAAAATAGTGGAATTTATGAAGGGGGCTAATGTCATATTTTTCCATGGCTACAGAGAAGGTGAGAGGTTTGTTAGAAGAGTTAAGAAGATTACAGAGGTGTGTAATACCAGCAGAGTGCCAGGCTTGAAAGGTTATTGAGGCTCCACCCTTTTGAAAGTCGAGGTTGCCCGTCAGGGGCAAGAATACTGAATGAAGGTGTTGGAGGCCAAGTGATTTTCTAGACAATTTCCACACCTTGATAGTGGAGGTCAGGAGTAAATTATCAAGGGGGGGGGGGGGGGGTGATTTCAAATCAGCATTGTGTGCTTGTAGTATGTAGCTGAGCGACAGAGGAGCACCGAGTTGGGAATCTAGCATAGAATCAGTATAGAGGTTTGTGCCCCCTAAGCCAATCCATGGCGAAACGAAGAAGGCATGCCTGATTAGATTGCTCTATGTTAGGCAAATGGAGTCCACCACTCTGCACAGTATCAGGCAGTTTCATAAAGCTTATTCTCGGACGTTTATTAGACCAAATAAACTTAGAAATGTGAGAATTAATAAGAGAGAGGTCAGAGTTCATGAGCATTATGGGAACCATTTTGCAAAACATAAAGCGGTTTTGGAAAACATGCCATCTTAACCAGGTTACATCGACCTAGAAGATTAAGTGGTAAGGTTTGCCATAGGCTGAGCTCAGTTTGCATTTTGGAAAGGATCGGGTGAACATTATACAGTATGAGTAGATATGGGAGGGGTCAGAAGGAAGCAAAACACCTAAATAGGTAATATAAGTATGAGCCCATCGAAACAGGAAAAGGGATTCCCAGCACAACTTCACCTGTCCAAATATAGCTAGCGCTTCGGATTTATCAAAGTTGATGGAGAAGCCTGCAAATGAGGAAAATCGGGAAACAGCGTCCAGTAGGACAGGAACAGATTGTTTAGGATTAGAAGTGAAGAGAAGGATATCGTCTGCGAAGGCTACTATTTTGACCTCCCTATTACCAATATCAATACCCCGGAAGGTTGATAGGTGGGTAATATAACGAATAAAGGGTTCTAAAGCCAAGTTAAATAGGAGGGGGAAAAGAGGACATCATTGTCGAGTACCTCTCTCTAGAGTGAAGGGGGTTGAAGAGACATTGTTTACTGTCACCTGCACAATATGGTCAGTGTACAGGGTCTGGACAAGATTGCAAAACTGAGTTCCGAAGTGTTCACAATGTAAAACCCTGTCATGATGTGGCCATGCAATCTTGTTAAATGCTTTTTCAGCGTCAAGATTAATAAGAATATTATGTTTAAGGTTATGAGTAATTATTGCTGCCAAATCTGCCCTAACACCCTGCACCGACTGTCTGTTTTTAATAAAACCCAGCTGCGCAGGTGATATTAAACGGGAGAGGCATGATTGTAGACATTAATTTAGGAGAGTAGCCATTAATTAAGTCAGGATCTTAAAGTCCTGGTTGAGAAGGGAGATTGGCTGGTAAGAGCTGACCAAAGAAGGATCTTTGTCAGGTTTAGCTAGTACAAAAATCTTGGCTTCGTTAAACCGAAGTGGGGTCTGGTGAGAGGTAAGTATGTGATTATACAAAGTCGTTAAGTAAGGGGCCATTTCTATTTGAAGCATTTTGTAAAATTCAGCGCTGAAGCCATCAGGGCCAGGGCTTTTATTATTAGGTAGACTCTTAATAGTGTTACTGACCTCGTCCATGGTGACTGGGTTATCGAGGAAATCTCCTCTTGAGAGAGGGTGGAGAGTTCGGCTCTTTTAATAAATGAGAGACATTCAGTCACTTCGTCAGGGCCCTTAGTGTAGAGGGACTTGTAGAATCGCATAAATTCGGCACATTACATCCAGGTCAGAGATAATCTTCCCCGAGGCAGAAATGGAGTTAACCCAAGTACGGGTCCTGGGTCCCTTAATCAGATTAGCTAACAATTTGCCCGATTTGTTGCCCCACCTATGAAACTTATTCCTCTCAAAATCATAAGATAATTGGGCGCGTTCAGTAAGGAAAGTATTGTAAACTAGTTTGGCCGATAAGTACGCTTCCTTTATGGGCGGGGGAATCACTTTGTGTATACCGTCGGTACGATGACATGAGTGTTGTAATCAGTTCCTGTAGTTTGGTGGAGAAAGTTTTACGTTTGGAATGAGTGTATGACATAATGTGGCCTCTGAGCACGGCCTTAGCAGTACCCCAAAACAGTGAAACATCTGCCTCTTGTTCCTTGTTATCTGTGGTGTAATTGAGCCAGGATTATTGGAGGTGAAGAAGAAAGTCAGTGGAGTGACGAAGGTAAGCGGGGAAGCACCAACAAGGAGAGGAGCGATGGGGAGTCGTCAACTGAATATGCAGGGAAACAGGAGCAAGGTCCGATATAATGATATCGGCAATAGAGGTGTGAATAACTTTATGTAAAAGATGAGTAGAGGTACAGTAAAAAGATAATCAATGTGGGAGTGAGAAAAATGAGGGTGAGAATAAAAGGAGAAATCCTTTTGTGTAGGGTGTAGAATATGCCAAGGGTCAAGGAGATCAAGTTGAGAGCAAAAAGAAGACAGCAAATGACAGAATGGAGCAGTGGTACGAGCACTTACACTGGATCTATACATGGATGCAGTAGTGGATCTTGCCACGGGCAAGCAGAATTTTTGCCTGAGGTGCCGCCGTCCTGAGGGTGCCGCCGCTGTGGCAAGATCCGCTACTGGTGCTGGTGCCATGCGCGATGACATCATCTCTGTGGGAGTGGCCATAGACGCTAGAGGTCATAATTGACCTCTAGTGTCTGTGCAGTGCTATGGGAGTGATGTCATGAGGTCTTTCCCATAGATCCGAGGAGCGGCGCCGGCGGCCGGAGACAGAGGGCAGCAGCAGTCAGGAAGCAGGACCGGGGATGGTGAGTATTTATTTTATTTTTTGTAAGCAGGTTCTACAGGGAGCACAGTGTTGGGGGCACAACTACTGAGGACACAACTACTGAGGGTACAGTACTGAGGGCTCAGTACTGGGAGCACAACTACTGGGGGCACAACTACTGAGGGCACAGCTACAGGGGGCACAACTACTGAGGGCACAACTACAGGGGGCACAGTACTGGGGGCACAACTACTGAGGGCACAGTACTGAGGGCACAACTACTGAGGGCACAGCTACAGGAGGCAGCACTGTGACCACGCCCCTTCCCCATGAAGCCATGCCCCAATTTTTTTACATGCGCCTACGGCGTGCACTAACCCTGTTTTACCTGTTGGGGGGGGGGTGCAGGGCACCAAAGGAAACTTTCGCCCTGGGTGCCACAAGGTCTAGAACCAGCCCTGCATGGATGGGTCAACGACTAGATTAAGGTCTCCGCCAACAATAAGATTCTGGCCACCCCAGGAGAGATGGTCATTAAGACGTCTGCAGAAAAAGAATCAGGAGAAATATTGGGCGCATATAAGTTGAGAAAAGTGTAAACAGTATTATGAGTGCATTTAATAGAATAAATCGACCATTAGGGTCTAGGAGTTTCCTGCAAATTGTATATTGTAAATTGGTGTGAAAAAGAATAGCTACCCCTCTAGATTTGGTATGATAGGGGACGGAGATACATTCACCCACCCAGGGGGCTTGAAGGGTATTATGGGGGTCATCTAGCCAGTGTGTTTCCTGGAGGAACACAATATGGGGGGGGGTACGTTTTAAATGGCAGAGTACTTTCTTGCGTTTGACCAGGTGGTTAAGTCCTTCAACATTCCAGGATATGTCTTAATAGGTCATTACGAGAATCTCCATCTAAAGCAGGTTGTGAGGGAGCAAGGGTCGGAATACTAACATACCCCCAGGAGGGGTGGGGGGCACCGGGTCAGGCAGGCATAACATGAAAAATGAGCAAATATTAAAGGGAAGAACAGTAATTTTAAACACATATAAACAAAACTAGAGGTATACATGTATCGTATACTCAATATCTAACATGTGAGACCCGAAACAAGGACCAAAGTAACAATGTGGAGCAAGCAACAACAACAAAAAAATTATAGTCAAGTATCCGGACGTGAGAAGTGGGCCTTCGCTGCAGCAGGATCATCAAAGTAGAGCGATTTACCATCCTCAAATACTCAAAGGCGTGCAGAGTAGAGAAGGGAGAACTTGACTTTGGTATCGAAAAGATGCTTACAAATGGGAGCATACTTTCTGCGTTTATTTGCCACGAGAGCAGAGAAGTCCTGGAAAATCAGAAGACGAACACCTTTGAAGGACAAGCTGGCAGTTTTACGATAATGATCCAAAAGTCTCATAGTTCAGGACTCTCATGAGGACAAGACGGGGACGCCCAGCAGAGTTTTTCCGGCTCAGACCAACTATATGGCCTCTCTCAGTGACAAGCGGAGCTCCTTTGAGATCCATGGCAAGTTGCTCGGGAATCCCTGTGGAAAGTAGGTCCATGAGCTCATAGCCCTTGACGGATTCTGGTATACCTATAGATTTTCCAAATCGTCAAGCTTTTTGGATAGGCCCGTTATCTCAAGTTGTTTGGCCTGAATGGTTTGCTGGGCCGTTAACAGGTCATCCTCCAGGGATGATATCCGTTGCTCCGCCTCATCCAGGCGACCAGAATGCTGGCTGAGCTGAGTAAGAGTAGACTCAATGGCTTCAGAATCAGCCAATTTCTCATCCCGGAGAGGGACCAAGACCGCCACAAGATCAGTTGTTTAGCAGGCGGTCTGGACTTAGGTGCGCATTGAGAGGCAGAGCGTGTGGTGGTGTGGTCAGAATCAGAAGAGTTGGCACCTGGAATGTCCATCCCAGGCAGTAAGGTGGTACCCGATGAGGTTAGGGTCGTAGGCACCAAGAATGTTTCCATATAAATTCAATGAATCGGAATTGGTGAGATAAAATAAAAATAAAAAAGGGGGAGGAGCACGCAGAGAGTACGAGTTGAAAGAATTATTCCGGGTCACACATATGTAGCACAAAGTTCACAGTCGGTCACATCTTGAATGTTAAACAGCAGGGTACGGTGAGAGTTAAAGCAACGGGAACACTGTGGAGGCAAATGGACATTGCATAGTAGGAAAGGCCAACAGAGTGTAATGGGAAATATATAGCCAAAGTGCAATGTCCATAGAAATGTATTATCATTGATCAATAGCAGTTCCATTCCAGTAGGGCAAAATATTACAGAAGCAGGAATGTAGAAATGACGGCAAGTAGAATGGAAAAAAGTATATAAATGGTAATGCCGCTAATAAGGCTGCTTTGAGGAGGTAGAGGTGTAGCTGAGTGAGATGATACAAGCGCAGGATTCAAGGAAGCAGACGGTGGTGGTATTAGTGGGTTAAACCTACCCTCCACTCCTGAGAAGGGCACCCAGAGTGGTCAGGTGTGCTGCAGTTGCTAAGGCTCCTCTGAGCTCCAGTGGGGAAGCGCTGCTCCACACATGCCAGAGAGATGTGGCTTGAAGACTTATACACTGCAGTTCAGGAGAAGTGAGGCCCCAGAGCAGGAGAGGAGGGCAGGGTGATCCAGAGCAAGTCACCCCATGGCGTGGTCAGTAATCCCAGGCAGTTTCTGGCACCTAGCAGTGGTAATGCGGACCTCCGCGCCGACGGCCCCCCTGTGGCGGGGACTCCGAGGTACGCGAGGCAGCAGCTTCAGGCCTCGAGGAAGGCCACAACCCATGGAGACACTCCAGGCGGTCTCCCGTCTCAGCAACCAGACCTCCGGGTGCTCGGTCAGCTAGTGCGGTCAACGGGGCTCCCGGAAAGCGGCAGACGAGAGTGAGGGGGAGCAAAAGGAGCCACGATGCGGGAGCTTGGCCACCACACATCCAGCTCTGTCCCCTGTCAGGCCACGTTCCTACACAAGGCTTTCTACTGGCTTCAAAAAACAAGGAATTAATTTATAAACTTGAAAAGCAACACTGGATCCTGAATTGATTGAGCTTTTAATAACTAGAGCAGGCAATGTAATCAGGGCCGGTTCTGGCTGTGGTTGCGCCCCGGGCAAAACTATAGGGGCGTGGCTTCACATGGGGGCGTGGTCAGTAACGCCCCCATTTGTGCCCCCTGTAGCGCCGCTGGAATAATAAAAAAAAAAGTATACTTACTATCCCCGTTCCTGATCCAGACCGCTGCAGACAGCCGCCGGCGCCGCTCCTCTCCTCGATCAGCATAGACACTAGAGGTCAATTATGACCCCTAGCGTCTGTGCCACAATGCTGTGCGGTGCGTGATGACGTCATCGCGCACCGCACAGCAAAGGTCCCCTCCACGAAGGGAAACTAGACGCGTAGCGTCTGGTTCCCTTCAGAGCGGGGGACCAGCGGGGGGCACAGCGGCGGGGGTGACAGTGGGGGGCACAGCGGCGGGGGGGCACAGTAGCGGATCTTTCCACGGTGCAGCGCCCTCCGGATGGCGCCGGTGCCCTCCGGAAGGCGGCGCCCTGGGCAAAAGTCCTGCTTGCCCGTGGCAAGATCCGCTACTGAATGTAATGCATTAATCTATATTGTTGAGACATGTCCAATCTAGGAAGTTAACATTTTATTTAATTTGTAAAGTTTTAATATTGTGGAGAAATTGTTGATAAGGGGTTTACCATAATCTTCTGTTACCAACTGTCCAAAGAATTTCAGTTGTGATCGCCATCTAAACATGAAATTGATATCAGAGTTTTTTTTAGTTTTGTTTGTACATTGCTGCATAAACTTAAGACTTTTAGACCTCAGTTTTGTCCACATTGAGTTTTTAGCTTGAAACAGTGCTATATAAATTTCATTAAGGAGGCTTGGCACAGAGGCCATTGGACAAGGACGTGATGGTGTTAGCAAAATACAGCATAGGCATTTGCTGTTCACATGACCTTCATTCCTTGAAATGTTTAAATTGGCTCTAACCCTAGCTACAAGAGGCTCTGTGACGCGTGACATTATAAATCTGAATAGGCAGAATTCGAGAAGCCATTGACAGAGTCTACAGCTGACTGGGTTAATTAAAGAGATGAAATGATAGCTTTTACATTGAGTCAGACATATTTCAGGTTCTGGAATAATGATGATCTGGAATAATGATGATGCACTGTCTGGATGGGGGCAGAACAACATTTGAACTCATCTTAAGTTGAGATCTCCAAATCCAATAGCACCAGTTTGCAGATGATAAACAAGGGAGGCTGCAGGAATGTATTAAGCTATGAATGAAGGAGGAGGTCCTGTGAGGGAGCAATCGATTAAATGGGAAATACCGCCTGTAGGGATGCCGGCGGTCACATGACTGACAGCAGCATCCCGACAATGAAGATCCGGACATCGAAAGGGGTATTTTTAACCACCCCCTCCTGTACTCTAACCCTAACCCTCTTGGGGTGGAGGCTAGGGCTTACCCTTGGGGGGTGGCAACTAAGGCTAACCCCTCCCCGTGCCCTAACCCTAGCAGGTACCGTGATACTTACCTTTGGGATGTCGGCTGTTGGTGTTCCGGCACCGGTCTCCTGAGTGATGTCGGGATTACGGCATTGGTAACATAACCAACGGCATCCCAGACACTCTTATTATTGGTCACATATCCGCCGGCATCCCAGCCAGTCTTTTAATTGCACCTTCACTAGTATATTCATTTTTGTATATAGATTTTGCTGTCTTTTTATTAACACATACTAACACTTTATCTTCTCGCGTTGTGCTGCCCTGGGGTAGCTGGCCTTTGCCGGTTTGGGGGGTTCTGCACCCCAGGCCCAGACCTAGAGTTAGGAACCACCAGCATCAGAGGAGCCTTGTCAGGGCCTGGTGGCTTATCATACGTTTGTAACTAAGACCTCTAGATTTCTATTATATAGTCTTTCATGTCTTGGTACAAGTACAGCTCGGTGTGCTGAGGGAAACACCAGGGGTTAATTCCCAATGTATTTCTAGCTTAGACTACCCTCTCCCTGTCATGCACCTGAATTGTATTTCCTAATTCATTTGAGCAACTTACACTTGGTTCTGTTAGTTTGAGGGGCATAGATGGGACCAGTATTTGGAGGGTATGCTGGTCTCTGTAGTGCCTTTGGAGATCCCGGGGGTATCTTCAGGTAAGTTAGCTCTCAAGGAGGATACGTTTGCTCAGATGCCATTATCATGTGGCATTATATTACCCGGAAGGGTTGTTATTCTTATTAGCACCTAGGGCGAGTCTGGTGTGCAGTTCTCCCTGGATTGGTGGGGCTGGACTGCTTTTGGGGTAGCACACTGTGATATCCTATTTAGCACCCCCTCAACACAATTATTAATCCTTCTAATCTTTTAATTGCACCTTCACTAGTATATTAATTTTTGTATAAAGATTTTGCTTTCTTTTTATTAACACATACTAACACTTTACCTTCTCGCGTTGTGCTGCCCTGGGGTAACTAGCCTTTGCCGGTTTGTGGGGTTCTGCACCCCAGGCCCAGACCTAGAGCTAGGAACCACCAGCATCAGTGGAGCCTTGTCGGGGCCTGGTGACTTATTATATGTTTGTAAACTGTATGTAACTAAGACCTCTGGATTTCTATTATATAGTCTTTCATGTCTTGATACAGGTACAGCTCGGTGTGCTGGGGGACACCAGGGGTTAATCCCCAATGTATTTCTACATTAATGTAATTGTTTATGGAGAGGAATGCAAGATCGCTTATCCATACTTGCCTACCTGACCCTCTCCATGAGGGAGAAAATGCTCTGTTCCTGGACTTTCCTGGTAATGTATGATTGCCATCACCTGTGGTGAAACACCTTTCTTATCAATTAACTAGCTCACCACAGGTGATGGCAATCATACATTACCAGGAAAGTTCAGGAACAGAGCATTTTCTTCCTCATGGAGAGGGTCAGGTAGGCAAGTATGCGCTTATCCGATTTTAGCAAACTGGATTCTAACCAGGAAGTATCTTGATAGCATCTTCCTACCTTTATGCCTAGATCTTATTGGAGCACATGATCCTGCAAGAAAACAGTGATACCTTGCCCACATAAATTACTTATTATTGCTTCAACGGGAAATTATGCCTACCGTAACTGGGAGAAAATGGAGGGGATGAAAATGTCCCTATGAACTGTTGTCTGTCTATACATCTGGCATCGGTGTAACACTTTGCTAACGAAAAATAAAGAAATTTCCAATGTTGCACTTACATTTGATAATTATTTTTCCAAAGCCTCTTGAAACATAACACATCTCAGATAATACCTATTTTAAGTAAATATATTCCGGATGGGCCATCTAAACTAATCAGAATGCATCCGTAAAACATCATACAATAATACCTTCTCTTTGAAATCCCATTTGCTAATACCAGGGAGAATTAACTGACCTTCCACAGAAAAAAATATTCTCAATCAGCAATTGACAACTCATAGGCCTGTACTCTATTAACCTCTGATTCAAGGCTGGTGAGCTTCAGTATAATTTCACAATTAAAAATGACATTATGGACAGAAAAATATCTTAGCTACCTTAAACATAACTATACATAATCAAAGAAAGTTGCTGTGTATGCTGTTAATTCTGTCCGCTGGTTTTCCTAGGGATTGCCTGGGAGAGCTGGGATGAGGGTGGAGCATCCACTGCTGTAGAGCAGTGGTTCCCAACCTCGGTCCTCAAGCACCCCCAATAGTTCATGTTTTCCAGGTCACCTAGCAGTTGAACAGGTGTATTCATTACTCACTGACACATTATAAAAGACCCACAGGTGGAGCTAATTATTTCACTTGCAATCCTGTGAGGAGACCTGGAAAATGTGAACTGTTGGGGGTACTTGAAGACCACGGTTGGGAACCACTGCTGTAGAGGATGGGCGTTACATCCTCTTCAAAGCTCTATCAGCTGATTGCAATCAAAATCTGCAATTACTATGTTATGCTGCGCATACACTTTCCAATTACAGGCTTGATCAGACGATAATCATCCGATCAGGACGATAACTGAACAGTGTATTGCCGTGACCGATCAGTAATTCAGGCTCCCGGACATGCAGATATCGTCCAGCATGTTCGATATACACGATAATAGGTCAGTCACATCTGGAAGTGTATGCACTGCCGCAGCTGACCACCTGACTTTTCCTCTGTTCCTTCACAGGAAAATATCCCCCCCAGGGAAGAAAACCAGATATTGGGCCATACTTTGGGAGGTATCTCACAGAATATGACCATGATATATGATGTTTTCTAGCTTGTCAGATAAAATGCAAAAAGGTTTTCATTTTTTTTCTTACTTTTTTCCTTTTTATTTTTACACTGCAATTTAGATTTCAGTTTGAACACACCCCACCCAAATCTCTCTCTCTCTGCACATGTTATATTTGCCCCCCCCCCCCCCCCCCTGCAGTGCACATGGTTTTGTCCATTAGAGGAAAATGTTTTTTTTGCAATCTACCTTGAATTAGGCCCTTAATCTGACAGTGAATGCCCATTTTAACTGTAGGTATATATCAACCCTATAGTATCAGGTGGATTTAAGACAATGGTCCTCATTCAGCATGGATCGCTAAATTGCAAAAATGCTAATCTGTTGATTACCAGCAAACAGCGCATGCACTGCAAATGCATTGCACGTGCATTAAGGCCGCATTGCGATTGCCGTGCATTCTAGGCTCAGCTGCGATCGCTTGCGATTAAAAATATGGCACTGGTGCGACTGCATCCACATTATTCTGAGTAGGCATGCGTAAACTGCAACTGTTGATGGTACTCGGGGCCTAATTCACTATTATTTGCAAATGTGAGAATGCACGCAATGCGTGATTATCGGCACACTGCGCATGCGATTCAAACGCATTGCGCATATGCAAAGACTAAACTCTGCAATCGCAGGCCCAGTGAAATGCGACTGCAAAGGGATTGACAGGAAGTGACCATTTGTGGGAGGCAACAAGGCATTTCTGGGGAGTGGCTGGGAAAATGCAGGCGTGTCATGGCCTTTTTTGAGGCGTGCATCTGACATCAGCTGTGATCGCTGCAATGTAAAAACATGGCACCAGGTACAACTGCAATTGCATTAATTTGAGTAGGCATGGGTCATCCGTAACTGTCAATGGTGCTCAATTTCTGTGTATGGATCGCAATTCTACAAATGCATACACAGATTTGCTATCGCATTGGTGGGTGTCTTTTAGCATTTCAAAGTGGCTCTTCACATGCAATTTTTAGCAGTAGCAGTTATGATCCATGCTGAATCTGCCCCATTGGGCCGGATGCATCATGCATCACATTTTGCTTGCAACGCATCATTAACACCGTGTGCCTGAAGAAAATCCCAAAGGACAACTCTTGTGGTAAGTGCTGTCCTTTACGATGATAGGACTTCCAGGTTTGTGACCCGGAGTCCTGTCTGACCATGCGTGAGCTGATGCGAGTGCCGCAGGGAGGGATCCGACTAGACCACTCTCAGGAGGAAAACGCGAAAGAAGCTCATAGGCTTCTATTGGCGCTGCCCACCACATTCAATCCCCGGAATATATCACATTCCAGGGCTTGGCGCATACAGTATGTGGATAAAAATGTGGCGAAACAAACCGCACTAGATCGCTCCCGTCTCTAAAGAAATCCCCCTAAGAGAGGAGGGAAGTTTCAACAGGAGACTGATTTAAGTTCAAAAATAGCCAACTACCATAATATTTGAAAAAAAGAATGGAGGAAATCTTTTAATTAATTCATTGGTTGGCGGTGCTCCCCAGAGTCAGAGACAGCACAAATTGTTATGGAAAGAAAAGAAGACTCTTGTTTGGGGGCACTCTTAATTTGTACAACAAAGAATGACGGCCGGGTTAGGAGCTATTAATTATTAGGGAAGGAGGAAACCTTAACAGTCAGAGGTATGTTTATCCTTGATACCTTAAAATATTGGTATTAATAATTTTTGTCTAATTAATTAGTGCCTTTTTCAGGATTTTTAGATTGAACATTAACTTTATTACCAGTATAGGCCCTATTGGCAAAAGGCGTGTGGATAATAGTTTTTGGGTTTTTACAGCCTATTAAATACCCACTTTGGGAATAATTTTATACCCAACGAAATTGCAGGGCATGATTTCACTGCCGCATTTTCTGTTTCTTAATGTTTATGGTATTTATCCAAAAAATTACACACAATCTCAGATATTTTAATGTAATAATAAAAGTTATATTTTATTGATAAACAGTATTTCTCTGTACAGGTATAATACAATTAAGAGTGCCCCCAAACAAGAGTCTTCTTTTCTTTCCATAACAATTAATGCATACAGTATGTGGTAAGTGGCCAATCCTCTGAAAATGCAGTTTTCAGAGGTTTGGCCACTTACCGCATATGGCCACTTACCGTATTTTAAGCATTTGTGCATCCCACCCCCTTGTATTTCAAGCAGCATGCGTCTGAATGAACTTACTTTGTGTACAACTGTATATTTCACATGTTTTAAATGATTGACTTTGGAAACCCCAGTGGAGATGACCTCACCTGACTAGTATTCACAGGTAATATGTTGCAATCTCTGCAATGTCTTTTCATTATTGTGATTTCAGACAAGTTATACTATTAATACATGGCATACCGGTAGGAGAATATACTGTACAAGAACAGTCAGTGAAGGGCAGAGCAAGGGAATGCAATGGTAGGGGCACATGAAAAAGTGTGTGTGCACACAAGGGCGGTGCTAGGGTGTTCAGCACCCCCTGCAAATACATTTCAGCCCTCCCATACGTAATAAAGGGACAGCCTGTGCACAAAAAAAAAGTTTGGTCTGACAAGCAAAGGGCATGGTCACACAATAGTACACCTAATTAAAAATAAGCAACACAGTAGCACAATCTTATTTAAATTACATGGCATGTAGTGCCCCTGATTCACATTACATCACACAGTAGTGCCCATTATTCATGCTAAGTCACACAGTAGTGCCCGCTAGTGAAATTACACTACACAGTAGTACCTTTTATACATGTCATGCTACATAGTGGTGCCCCTTATACACATAATGTCCACAGTAGTAGTGCCCATTAAACATAACGTCCACAGTATTAGTGCCACACATAATGCCGGGTGCTGCAGGTAATGATACAGTGCAGCACCCTGCTCCTGTCACTGAACAGGAGCTGACATTTTGGTGTCACCCCTTGGCGGGTGACACCAGAGTGCAGGGTGCATCCCCTTGTGATGCCACTGGCTTAAGTGGAAGTAGGGGGCAAAAAAACATTTTATATCACTTTTTAGATAGTCTGCAGCTGACTTGAACCACCAGTGCTTAGTATGCCCCTGCATTACATTTTTACTGCACAAGTCTCTGTGTGGTAACACCTCTTATTATTTTTCCAGCCTCCTTTTCCTCTGTATTCCTTCCATCTACCCTTAGGTGATTTTAATCAGCAAAGGTTACTGAATTTCTGTCTACATATTAGAATGGGCACCATTCATGGGTATAATGGTTGCATGGTCCACACAGGCCCATGGCCGATGAGAATGACCATAGTCTGGGGTACTGAAGGGGGCGTAACCAAATCCAAAAAGGTGTGGCCAGAGTTTACTGCAGAAATCTGACATTGAGAGGTGATGGGAGGGTGCTCATGGACCTGACCCCAACGTTTGATGCACCCCTGACACTATTATAGGTACAGTAAGTCCTTGATAAATTTAAATAAAAGTTTGTATTAGAAATGTTAGGGACCCATCTGATGTGGTTCACCTAGAGGTGGTAGATGGGCAAGTGTTTTTGACCAAATATTTGCTAAGAACCTCATTTATATACTCCATCTTAATTGTACAGTTTATTATAATTGGTTTGATTATCAGTAGTCGTAGGGCTTAGAGTACAAGTTCCATTGCACCACCACTGCTATACCGCTGTACATATGTGCCATTATGTATACTCTAATGCCACCACTATTTGCTTACACACAGTTGTGTACTCCCATTTATTCGCACACCAACCTGTGCTGCACCATATGTCTCTGTCTGAATCTGGTTACATCCACTGTATGAATAACTGAGGTATAAAGACAAAAAAAAAGAACTCTCTTAGTGGGGCACTCACCTACCGAATTTGAAGTTAGTAACTTTTTTTTTAAAACATAGCATTTATTAGTAATAATTAAAATTATTAAAAAGTAAAGGACAAAACAAAGACAGACAAACAAACAAACAAACAAACAAACAAACAACATTGAATGGACAGTATCTCTGATAGTCCGTATGATTTCACAAGTTGCCCACAATTTCACTCTTCCTTTCTTAGGGTATAAATAAATCAAGAGTGATTCAATGTAATTGATGTGAAAATTGTTTGTCATGTTCCCTGGGCAAGTGGTCAGTCATGTTCTGTGTGAGGTGGCTTCACTAGTTATAGCACTGGTATTGTTTGTGTTGTTCAGGCAACAGACATATATGATCACTAGTAACAGTGTATCGAACAGTGGTTACTTGTCAGCAGACACTGCTTGATTTGTAACAAGTCCTGTACTGTTTGTGTTGTTCAGGCAGCAAACATATGTGATCAATAGTAACAATGTATCAATGTCCTTCCAACATCCATTGTATATATGCATTGTGTACCTGTTGTACATGTTGTACCTACTGCATTAACCAAAGACCTGGTTAAGTTACAGTATCTATTGTGTGGCTGACCTCCATCACACTCCACTGCAACCTATACATCTATAGAACCTTACAATAATTTTCGTAGGCTGGCTGGGTGATGCAGCTTCAGGGACAATGCCCGCAAGATGAGAGAAGATTCCATGTTCCATCATAGTACACATGTGCAGCTGGCCACCAGTTTTTCTCAGCTCACAGCTCATCCCACTTGTGCTTTAAAATGGGATGTAATCTAGCAGTCAGTGCTAGGTGATTGCTCTATGCTTTTGCACCGGTCTACACCCTGTTACTTTGGAAAATGAACCTGTTTCCCGACTGGTGGCTAGTTACCTGACTTTTCCTCTGTCTGCTACTATTATTGAATATCTTGTGTACCAAAATGGGCGTTTAAGTCTGGGGTTTAAGGCTGTATTACAATCAATAATATAAGTAATGTAGGCCATACCTCAAGAATATATTGGGCTGATTCTTCATTCTGCCAATGCTTGACAATCTTGATTCGCCGATTCTGACTAAAAAAGAATCAGAATCAGTGAATCCGAGATTTTTAATATATATTTTGTCCATCCGATCAGTGAATTGGATCATTGAATCGGATCGTCATCAGAGAATCAGGGATTGATTGTAAGAGTTCCTTACAATCAAAGCGGTAATTGGTGTCTCAATTCAGTAATCTTTCTTATGTTAATATTATTTTCTGAAGTGTTGTGCTTTTTTTCTGTATATATTCATCTTTATCATTGTTTCGTGAAAATGATGTTACTTTACATAAAGTATATTCTTTGTACAAACTGAATTAGTTTTTACAGCTTTCCTTTATGTATGTTGTCCCTCACACACATTGATATGACAAAGTATCAGCTTCACATTTTATATGCCTTTGTATGTAAGAGGTAACTGAAGGATTGTACTTACTGTAAGTTTTATTGATCCCAATTCCTTGGTTTTAAATGGAGTTGTTGTTTATGCATGTATGTGTATGTGGTTTAAATGTACACTATGCACCACAGTAATAGTATACATACAAACCACATATAGAAATATTGAGACTCATTTCACTAGAGTTGAAATAATGGATACTTAGGTTATAGCATTAAACAAAGTTCATGTGTTGAAGTAACATACTTTATGATTTCTTATCTATACACCATTCCTGAATCAGGCCTTGTATCACCAAACACACTCTCCAACCACCGAGTATACAAAAAAGGGAGAGACAATCAATAATGTAATATTGTTAAACCAAGGAGATTTTTAGGGTTAAATAAGGTGCAGTCACATGAAGTAATACAGGCTCATCATGGTTTTTTTAAAACCATATGTGGCCCACATAATCACTCAAAAATAAAAGCCAGAAAATAGCACATATAGGACCTAATTCAGTAAGGATTGCACATTCTTCTAATTAGCAGAATTTGCAATCCTTTTGTTAGCATGCTGGGGCCGCCCATCACTGCGCAATGCCGCCCAACATGATGACCGCTGCCTCCCCCTTCAACAAGCAGAAATTGCGATCACATCACAATTTCTACTTGTTAGCAGAAATTAAAGATGCCTCCTGCCGGGGCAGCTTAGCTGTGCCCGCCGGAGGCCCGCCACCATGTTTCCTATCAGGGCAGCTGCGTGTAATGTCATGCAGCCGCCGTGAGGATGCCCCCACTACACCCCTGGTCGTGTCGCACTGCCCCCCGTTTGCTGGCCTCCGCCCCCGCAATGCTCCATTTCCGCCCTGCAAATGCAGCATTGCCCTTCCCCGCCCCGCCTAATTGACAGGCAGAGTCGATTGCATTTTCTGCGGGCTCCCCGTAGAGAATGCGGGAGCATGCACAGGACAGGTGCTGCGCATGCACCTGCAACTTTTTCTCATTTTTTGCAGTTGGATCGCTCACAGCAATCCAACCTGAATCAGCCCCATAGTGTATTATCTTAAAACAGATCAAAAAAGTGTATATGAATTACTAGGTGATTCATTGCGCCCTATGGGCGCTCTTCACTCCGTCATCAGAGGCTACGCCCCCTTAACCCTTGCATGCCCTTGCGGCATGCAATATTTGTATTATATGGAGTATTACCTCCAATCATAATTGTGTGAGTGGTTAAATATTGCACGGACAAAGGGCATGCAATGGTTGTAAATGTTGATTTACTTACAGGGCTAAAAGCAACACTTTAAAAAGACATTCAATACACATTAAATGGAGCCGCTGCGGCCGCTGTAATCAATCCTTAGCCTACGTACTTTTTACCCAGTTTGCGTACAAAGCCTCGTACCGTGTACGCACTTTGTGTACAAATGCTGCGATGGTCGTACAAAGTACACGCGGTGCGTACACACACAAAGACACGCCGTGAGCACTTTGCAGCTACACGTGTGACTAGATTACACTTATATAACACTAGCAGGGAAAGAGAGACACAACACCAATTTGTATTTCAAAGACTATGTTGGGATCTGACCCACCAACGGTTCTTTACTAGCAGGGGTTACAATAACAAAAATACAATACAATAAGAAAATGGCTACAGTCAATGGTACATACGTTTTGGTTTCGCCTGCGCTTCCCGGTCCGGTCCTCAATCATCAAGGTTGATGATCTTTAGAGATTGAGAGAGTGACCTGGCCTGCAGCTGGCTATTTATACATTTGTCCAAAACCTAACACAATGGGAACTGTAATCTCTTTATACACTGGACACAGGAATGGTCATTTACAGTACAGGAGAGGTCATAGGTCAGTTTGAATAGGTGGGCGATGTCTGTTCCAGGTGCACTTGCAGATGGTCTCCTCTGGGTTCCCGCTGCATATCAAGTGTACAGTAAATACAGTAAATATTTATATTCTGCTCCTGCGCATAACTATTCGCAGGAGCGTGCGATCTTCTGCAAACTAACACCGGAATATTGCTCTTAAAATACCCTACAGCTGGATACCAAACACAACCTTATAACCTAGTTCTGTCCCCTCCTATCCTGTAAAGGTGAATCCCTTTGTTCTTATACCACTTAAACATGTGTAACTCACTGGTGTGGTGCAGGGGGACTATGTGTACATTGTGCACTATTTGGATTAAATATGTAATGTGTTTTTATGGCTTTTCCATGTGATTACAAACACTACCGTAATTACTCATACCACGCGCTAATACGCAGGACCGTGGGAGCGACCATATGCAAATTGCGAATATGCGCATGCATGGCAGAGCAAGTATGTGCACAGAGGCCATCTGTGTGTAGTTTGTACGTGATGTATGTACTGCAATATTTTTTTACTTCGACAGTCCACCCTTTGGCAGTCATCAATAACTGCCACTAACTAATCCATAAACAGAAAAATATTACCTATACAATATATACAGAAGCTTGGATGATCGGGGGAGAGTTGTAGGTGGGAAATTTATGACCTAGTGGGATAGTAAAAAGCATGTATGTATGAATCAATGTCTGAGGAGCATGTATCATCGTGCCGTATATGTTCTAAATAAGCATCGAGGTATTGCGAAGTATACATTAAATCCTTCTCATCCCGTATTAAGGGTCTGTAAATGGGCAAACAAACACTACCGAGCTCTTTTTGGCTTCTTATTCCAACAAGTGGGGTGCACATTTAGTTGATGATACATGGAGGGGGAACATATGTGAGTGCTAGTATATGTGGATATCACCTGTCGACTATGTGTGTCATTAACTGGAGGTTGCAGAGATGAATAGAAGACACATATATGAAAAAATACATTCACATAAACATTTTGGGTAGGGTTGACATCTTTTCCGGTTGGATGTATCTGGGCAGAGGGGGAGACAGAGAAAAATGGGTGAAAGAAACAGGCCATGAAATTCATTTTTACAATCCTTATCATATCACAGTTTCTATTGAGGGGTCATAAATTAAATCTGCTGCTGTAACAGCGCCCTCGTTCCTTAGACTCATCAAATTTGTGCTGTGCTTGCGTCGCGTTAGAATTCGAACACACCTGAATATCAAACCAATAATTATGATGACTCCCAGGATATAAAGGAGAAACTTCCCCACACTCATAATGACATTTTGAGCCCACTCTCCTAACCCTGAGAACCATTTGCGTGGGTTCAACCATGAGACCCAGCCGGTCAGTTCATTACCCACAGTCGCTAAGGTAAGGTTGTGCTTCCTCCTGAAATCCCACTTCAACTGTAAGATCTCGTCCATCTTCTGATCGATGATCTCCGTGGGGTCGTCTGTGCTATTCGTGATATACGTACAACACTTCACGCCATATTGAGTTGCCAGGGTAACACAGTACCCACCTGTCACGGCTGTAACATAATTAAGGACCATCCTGTGCTGGATCAGTTCCTTCTTGTAGGCTTGTAACTCCCTTCCCGTATACCTGAAGGTGTCATCATACATCTCGGTGAAATTGTCTATCAAGTTCGCTAGCGCATGGATGTACCTATAATTTATAGTTCCTCTGGCAGTATGGGTGATATCTAATGCGAGAAGGAACTGAATCCCGGTGGATTCATGGATCAAATCAGAGGCTGCGTGCTCTACCCTATCTATGAGGTGTCTCTTGATGATGTGTTCATAGTGGGTATAAGGAGTCTGAGCACTGCGTTGAACGTCTTTCATTTTGTCGTGGGTTATGGTCATGACCTCCGGTAGTACTCGCCCAATATAACACAATCCCTCAGAGATCGGAGCAAGCTACGTGTACGCTTTTCTCCCACAAATGAAATAGGCATCATCTGGGAGAACATAGGGGACAAAATGTAACATCACCATGTTGCAAACTTTCCAGGTAAAGAAACCAATCCCTTGTTCTCTCATTTGCTCAGTACAAGTATCGGGCTGGATGATATGGGCACAATACCCTGACGATACTTTTCCAACCCACATGGTCTTGCTTCCACATGTATACCTATACCGAAAATACCTCCCACTGTTGGCTATTTGGCGTACAAGTTCAGAGTCAATAGGAATCCTATCAGCTCTGTTTGAAAAAGTCATTGTCTGGTTATTCCAAGTCACTTCCCAATTTCCGGGTTTTCGGTAATTGGAAATATTGAAACACAACAGGGACCTATCTACATTGTACTGGTGGAGCTTCAAGCTAGGGTACCTAGAGATATTGAATTTCTTGTCCACCGGTCTCCCACCCCTTAATTCGAGTACCTCATCTGGGTTCACTACGGCTGGCCGGCGGTCGGGCTCCCGGCGACCAGCATCCCGGCGCCGGGAGCCCGACCGCCGGCTTACCGACAGCTTGGCGAGCGCAAATGAGCCCCTTGCGGGCTCGCTGCGCTCGCCACGCTACGGGCACGGTGGCGCGCTACGCGCGCCACACTATTTTATTCTTCCTCTATGGGGGTCGTGGACCCCCACGAGGGAAAATAATTGTCGGTATTCCGGCTGTCGGGCTCCCGGCGCCGGTATACTGAGCGCCGGGAGCCCGACCGCCGGCAAACAGAAGACCACCCCCTCATCTATTGCTAAAGGGTATGGTACTAATCCTGACTTACTCTGTCCTTGAGGTACTTGTGAGCACACCCAACATTCCGTCTGGTTTAAGACCTTACCCACTAGTGAGTGGTAATCACTCAACGGATGTCGGTCCATGTCGATATTAATGTTGGACTGACATCTCTGGATGCACCCATCTTCGACTATGTTCTCACAATTCCTACAAATACAATATTCATTAGACAATAACCCTTCACATTGCCTCCGAGCTCCATGACTACCCGGGCGCTTACTGATACCAGCCTTTACTCGAGTGATGTGCTGCTCCTGCAATCCTACAAATTCGTACTCGCCATCAGAACCCATTCCAGATCCCCGCTCGACCTCACTGGGACCCTCACCAAAACAAATTGTCCTGATCAAAAACAGAATTACTAGTAGAACCTGAAATGCAGTTTCTTGTGATAGATCCATTTCGTTAGGGGAAAGAAGGAAAATAAGGAGGAGGAAAAAAAAGGAAAATGCAGGGGGGGGGGGGGGTGAAAAAAAGAAAATGGTGCGACAACCATCCTTGGTCTTTTTGCTCTCCGTGCTCAGGTGCCATTCAACAGTCCTGCCTCTCAACTTTCCCGGAACAAACACTCTAGTGATACGAGGTTCTCTTCACCTTGCTATTTGTCACGAGTTCTCTCCGGGTCAGCGACCTTCTTACAGTGGGACGAGTGGACCCAAGTCTCTCTTTCAGCGACCTTTAGTGCTGTTGTGCTGGTTAACAAGACTTGGTATGGTCCTTTCCACCTGTCTATGAGGCAACCTGAGCGTAAGAAATTTCGAATCATCACATAATCCCCAGGCTCAATGTCATGACAATTACTGTTCGGTAGGTCAGGAATCACCAGCTTTAGATTTCTTTGTTGATATCTCAGCTGCCGGCTCATCCTAACCAAATATTTCACAGTTATTTCATTATTGCATTTCAAATCATCCTGGGGTCTATCATTACATGAGGTTGTCGACCAAAAAGAATTTCAAAGGGTGATAAGTTAAGCGGAGACCTGGGAGTGGTTCTGATGCTGTACAACACTAGTGGCAAAGCTTCTGGCCACAGCAATCCAGTTTCAGCCATCACTTTGCTCAGCTTATTCTTAATAGTGCTGTTCGCTCTCTCTACCTTTGCTCTCGCCTGTGGCCGGTACGGAGTATGCAGCTTGCTATTAATTCCCATCAGTTTGCACATGACCTGAAAGATTTCACCTGTAAAATGGCTACCCTTATCACTTTCAATCACTCTAGGGATACCATATCTACACATAAATTCCTGCACAATTTTCTTTGCAGTGAACGTAGCAGTATTTGTGGCAGCAGGGAATGCTTCTACCCAGTTGGAAAACACATCGATACATACTAACACATTTTTCAAATTCCTACAGGGTGGTAACTGTATGAAGTCGATTTGCATTACCTGAAAAGGTCCATCTGTCGGAGGGATATGGGATGGCACTGTTGGTATTGTCTTACCAATATTCTTCCTCAAGCAAGTAAAACATGTCATTGCTCTCTTACCTACATGAGAAGAGAATCCTGGCGCACACCAGTAGGCTCTTACCAGCTTGCACATCCCCTCTTTGCCCAGATGAGTCAGACCGTGTGCCGCCTCAGCTACACCTGGAAGATATGCTCTGGGGCCACTGGCTTACCGTGTGCACCTGTCCAAAATCCTGAGGACTCCTGACCATACCCCTTCGATTTCCAGACCGCCTTTTCCTGTAGGGAACACAAATTTTGCCTTTCAATTAGCTGTTGTGTGTTGACCGTGTTAAATGTCATCAGTGATGTGATGTTCGTCTGTATGGGGGTGCTTGCTTGCTGATTTAGCAGCTTTGTCTGCCAGGCTTTTACCAAGTGAAATTGGGTCTTGGTTGTAAGTGTGTGCTTTGCACTTGATAACAGCCACTCTGTCTGGATCCTGTATTGCTGTCAAAAGTCTTTTGATGTGGGACGCATACGCTACAGGTGTGCAAGCTGCCATCATAAAATTTCTGAGGCGCCACAGGACCCCAAAATCATGCACCACTCCAAAGGCGTACCTAGAATCTGTATTTATATTAGCTGACTTACCCTTGGCCAATTCACATGCTCTGGTTAGGGCGACCAGCTCAGCAACTTGTGCTGAGTGCGGTGGGCCAAGGGGTTCAGCTTCTATGATACCTTCGTCATCTACAACTGCATATCCGGTGCACAAGTCTCCCGATTCCGTCTGTCTGTGGCAACTACCGTCAGTATAGAAGGTAAAGTCTACTCCTTCCAGTGGGTTGTCACTGATGTCAGGTCTTGCAGTGAAAGTTTGGTTCAGGTATTCCATACAATCATGCGTATCAGTATCTGCACTAAATCCTCCTTCACCATCATTCTCATCCTCCACCCTTTGTGCCTGTCCAGGCACACTTGGCAAGTAAGTTGCAGGATTTAGTGAGCTGCATCTCTTTATGGTGATGTTTACAGGGGCCATCAGTGATAATTCCCACTTTGTAAACTGAGCAGATGAGACATGTCTGGTTTGGGCGGAGTTTAGTAAGGCTGATACTGCATGAGGTGTATGGATGGTCAAGTCTTGTCCTAACACTACGTCCTCGCTTTTACTTACCAGCAAAGCTATCGCTGCAACACTTCGCAAACAAGTGGGGAGAGACCGCGCTACAGTGTCCAACTGCGTGCTGTAGCAAGCTACCGGTCTGCTGGCATCACCATGTCTCTGTGTTAAGACTCCTGCCGTGCACCCAGCACTTTCAGTACCGTACAATTCGAAGGGCTTCTCATAATCTGGCATACCTAGTGCAGGTGCTTGTGATAGACACTGTTTGAGTCTCTCAAATGCCAGTTCGGACTCATCTGTGTGAGAGATCCGTTCCGGTTTGTTCGAAGAGACCATTTCTTGCAAAGGTAAAGCCAGTATAGAGAACCCTGGAATCCAGTTTCGACAGTACCCACATATTCCAAGGAAAGTGTGGATCTGTTGCTGAGTTTGTGGCAGAGTCATGTCGCGAATCGCTTGTATTCTATCAGCAGTGAGGTGTCTAAGTCCTTGTGTCAAGCAGTGTCCCAAATATTTGACCCTTGTCCGGCACAACTGCAACTTATCCTTTGAATCCTTGTGTCCTGTATGGGAAAGATGAAACAGAAGCTGTTTCGTATCTTTCAAGGATGATTCGAGTGAGTCAGAACACAACAATAAGTCATCGACATACTGTATTAGCACTGATCCACTCTCAGGTTTAAAGGATTGTAAACAGTCATGTAAGGCCTGGGAGAAAATACTCGGGCTGTCAATGAAACCTTGGGGAAGACAAGTCCAGGTGTACTGTACTCCCCTGCACGTAAAGGCAAAGAGGTATTGGCTGTCAGGGTGAAGAGGGACAGAAAAGAAAGCAGAACAGAGGTCAATGACAGTGAAGAATTTTGCTGTAGAGGGAATTTGCATGAGAATGACAGCTGGATTGGGCACTACGGGGAATTGGCTCTCAAATATTTTGTTTATCCCCCTTAGATCCTGCACTAACCTGTAACCCCTCCCCCCACTCTTTTTCACAGGGAAGATGGGACTATTGGCGGTGCTGGACGTCCTGACTAGGATGCCCTGCTGTAGCAGCTGTTCTATGACGGGGTACACTCCTAATTCTACCTGTGGCTTGAGAGGATACTGAGGGATTTTTGGAGCTATCCTACCATCTTTTACTTGTACTGCTACTGGAGCTACATTCGCCATCAATCCAGTGTCCTGTCCATCTTTGGTCCAAAGGGAACTCGGTATTTGCAAGATCATTTCCTCTACCTTAGATGGACACGTATCTATAACAGTAGAATGCGACATTAGCCTTTGAGGGGTGTCTAGTATATCTTGCACTTGAGCGTGGGTCTCAGGTATATCCAAGAAGACACCCTCAGGAGTACAGTATATGACACACCGCATTTTACACAATAAGTCTCTGCTAAGTAGATTACTCGGAGCCGATGCAGCCAACAGGAAATAATGTTTGGTTTGCAAAGGCCCTATCGTAATCTCTGCAGGTCTACTCAAAGGGTATTGTTGCACCGTTCCTGTTACTCCCATTGCCGAAATCATTTTACCTGTGGTTTTTACACCTGATGTGGAATTCAACACTGACCTGGCCGCCCCTGTATCTACAAGAAAAGGTAATGGTACACCAGCTACATCAACCATGACCTCAGGTTCACTACCAAGGCTAGCAATCAACTTCACTGGCTGCAGACTACAGGTGTGGCCCATCCCCTATTGTGTAGTGGGACCCTCCCGCAGTGCATTGGCAGCTACAATATGTGAGGGGGGTAGCTGTGATTTTTTTTGGAGGCCTGCCAGTCCCTCCTTGGTGGGTACCTCCTTGTTTCCCCTCTATGTGGCTCATAATCTCTCCTATATGGTCCCTGATCCCAATTATGTGAATTGTAGTATGGCTCGTATTCAGGTCTAGGGGGTCTGTATACGTTATGTGTCCCTTTATTCCTACAGTCCCTTGCAAAATGTCCTTCCTTATTACAATAGAAGCATACTATTGACCGTGACTTACCATCAGGGGTCTGGGGTTTTGGCTGATGGGGTTTTCCTGTAAGAGCCTGTATACTCACCGTCATCAGCTTATCCCCTTGCGACTCTCTGTGCTTACTGATGTTCCGATCGTGCTCAACAGCGGACTCTCTCAACGCAGCCACCGAGATACCTCTCCAATTAGGTAGAGAGGTTTGCACCCTTGTTCTCAGTGCCTCCTTTAACCCGTCCATTAATACAGAAACAGCTAACTCCCCGTGATGTGCATTATCCTTAATATCCTCGATCCCAGTATATCTAGCTATTTCCTGCAGTGCTCAATGGAAATATTCTGATGCCATTTCACCTTCCTTTTGTCTTATGGAGAAGATTTTATTCCATTTAACAACAGTAGGGAAATACACTCCTAATTGCAGGTTGATTTGCCGTACATTCTCCTGATTGTATTCATCAGTGACAGGTACCTCTGCATCTAACTTACAATCCGTTATGAATTTCGGGATGTCAATATTTGAGGGTAAACACACCCGTAGCACTGTTCGCCAATCTTTATTTGTGGGCTCGTGGGCGTTACCTAACTCTTTAATGAATCTCTGGCATCCGACTAGATCTTTCCTGGGATCGGGAAATTCTGACATAATTGACCTTAACTCTGCCCGGGACCAGGGACAATGCATGGCAATGTTCCTGATGGGAGTCACCCCCTGAGTGTCAGTTTTCCCGTTGGGAACTGCAATCACCCTGACAGGATTTAATTCAACTACATCATTCTGGCTTGACTCTATAATGTGGGGAGCTATTGTCTCTGCATAGTGTATGGTGCCATACTTACCTGTGGACACGACCTCACTTATCCCTCCGCTAGGGGGCCTTGCTACAACTCTTGGTGGTTGGGCCGTGCCCACCTGGGTGTCCTGTATGGTGGCTGCTAGAGAGAGTGCCGATATCGTGCTGGGCTCATCTTCCTGCTCACAGTCCTGAGGAAAATTTAGAACGGGATACAACTGGCAAGGGTTAAGGTTAGGGTTAACACATTTATCAATCATTTTCCTATCCTTTACCGATGCACCATTGCTTGTAGCCAATTTCTCCCCATCAATATATGGTGGTGGTGGTGGTGCGCTCGCAATTGCTTTCCCGCTAGATTTGGAACTTGCTGTGCAAGCCAGTTCCTTTTGCATCTCCCCCATCTTGCTGAAACAGGTTTAAACAATTTGTATGTCTGACCCTTTGTTTTCTGGATTTAATCAGACATACTTTAATCCTTATGTTCTGTAACACTTCTGATTCAAAGCTACCAACCTTTAGGGATGGGGCCCTATCTTCCGCAGTCATACATACCCACTCATTGCAAAAAGCCTCCGTGTGTGAACCATATTTTTCACGCATAATAAACCTTGCTGACCCTTTCGGCCGCAATTCTGACCTTCTCGGTCTCAACTCTTCTGCCTGAACCCTAGCTACCGAACGCCCACTGATTGTGCAATTGGATCCCACCGTGGACTTTTTGCCAATAAACGCAATCCCCAATGCACACCACAAATAGACGGTGAAAGACACCTAGCGCTTTCACTCGCTCCTTCTCTGCTGAGGTACCACGACTCACTCCAATAGTGAACACCGCGTACCCAGTGAGGCCCTAACTGGCTTCTATTCACTGGAAGTTTTTAGGAGTAACTTACCTCTTCCAGCGAATATCCGCTGCTGAAGATTTTCCTGAGAGAGACCAGCGAAAACTTCCCTTTTTGACTTACACAAATCACGCTTGCGTATGCTCTACACAGCGATAAAATAGCGATAATGATACCACAATTTTACGCAAAAGCTTGCAAAAGGGGTATCAAGTTGCGCTATGTATCGCACCCACAAACATGCGGTCCAATCGCACAGCGTATAGGTACTTGTTACCTATCTGCCCTATGACCACTGGAATCGAATCACAAGCTGCGAAACCTCAGCCGGAGCGTAATACAAAACCTTTAAACTTCAATTCACAATTTCTATACTTCTGCACAATGCACAATCATATATTACGCTCTTCTACAAATCTCCTCACGATTTGCGTATTACCTTTACCTTTATTAACGTGAGTCAGCCGCCTCACGCCACCAAGTCTCCACTCCACCCCGAATTTCTGGGGTTCAAATCCTCTCACTCCGCTTTCACTCACTCAAATACACCTTGTTTTTCTTTTCTGTACAGAAGATCTTTTACTCCCTTTAGGTCAGTAGCTTTTTTCCAGAGGTGTTCACAGTTTTTAAACTACATTTTAGAGTTACCTGCTTTTGAAACTGGATAATTATGTGCTATTGTATTAAATGTCTACTATCCCACCTTAATTGAACAAATATTGTGTGTTTTGTACTTAGCGTCCATATTCCTTTGCAACCTTGCGTAAACACGCGACCAGCATGCCTTTTACACTACGAGCGCTCTCCTGTACTTTGTCCGGACCACGTGTATAAACGTGCGTCCGCAATAAAACAAATCACACAATCTATATAAATGTGAGCAATGCAAACTATAATTACTCACTTAATACACTCCACACTTGTTCCGTATAACCCTTTACGACTGGGCCAGAACTGCGTTTTGTGTTTTCTTATAATTACTCCCTTAAATACATTTATTTAAAATTTATCTATATAGCAAACAAATGTATCCGATTTCACACAGGTTTAAGAATGATTACTACCCTATGGCAACAATGTATGGGAGAGTCTGCAAACTATTGGTACGCTTTGTGTACGCTCTTGGCTCCAAAATTACACAGACTTTTAAATAGCTTTTTTCCTGTTTACCTCCGGGCTCTATCAGCACCTCTATAGACCAGACAGAGCAGACACAATCTAATCAGCATACAAATAGGGTTTTTAGAACATCCAACAACCAGGAAAAGGTTTAACGTAGATATCTTTCCACCCTTTGCTGATAGATAAAAGTCTGCTATGACCTGCTAGCCTTTGAGTATGTGAAAAAAACGGATCGAGCTCCCAATTGTAAATGTTGATTTACTTACAGGACTAAAAGCAACACTTTAAAAAGACATTCAATACACTTTAAATGGAGCCGCTGCGGCCGCTGTAATCAATCCTTAGCCTACGTACTTTTTACCCAGTTTGCGTACAAAGCCTCGTACCGTGTACGCACTTTGCGTACAAACGCTGCGATGGTCGTACAAAGTACACGCGGTGCGTACACACACAAAGACATGCCGTGAGCACTTTGCAGCTACACGTGCGACTAGATTACACTTATATAACACTAGCAGGGAAAGAGAGACACAACATCAAATTGTATTTCAAAGACTATGTTGGGATCTGACCCACCAACGGTTCTTTACTAGCAGGGGGTTACAATAACAACAATACAATACAATAAGAAAATGGCTACAGTCAATGGTACGTACGTTTTGGTTTCGCCTGCGCTTCCCGGTCCGGTCCTCAATCATCAAGGTTGATGATCTTCAGAGATTGAGAGAGTGACCTGGCCTGCAGCTGGCTATTTATACATTTGTCCAAAACCTAACACAATGGGAACTGTAATCTCTTTATCCATTGGACACAGGAATGGTCATTTACAGTACAGGAGAGGTCATAGGTCAGTTTGAATAGGTGGGCGATGTCTGTTCCAGGTGCACTTGCAGATGGTCTCCTCTGGGTTCCCACCGCATATCAAGTGTACAGTAAATACAGTTAATATTTATATTCTGTTCCTGCGCATAACTATTCGCAGGAGCGTGCGATCTTCTGCAAACTAACACCGGAATATTGCTCTTAAAATACCCTACAGCTGGATACCAAACACCACCTTATAACCTAGTTCTGTCCCCTCCTATCCTGTAAAGGTGAATCCTTTTGTTCTTATACCATTTAAACATGTATAACTCACTGGTGTGGTGCAGGGAGACTATGTGTACATTGTGCACTATTTGGATTAAATATGTAATGTGTTTTTATTGCTTTTCCATGTGATTACAAACACTACCGTAATTACTCATACCACGCGCTAATACGCAGGACCGCGGGAGCGACCATATGCAAATTGCGAATATGCGCACGCACGGGAGAGCAAGTACGCGCATGGAGGCCATCTGTGTGTAGTTTGGACGCGATGTGTGTACTGCAATATTTTTCGACTTCGACATGGTTAAGGGGTCGTAGCCCCTTGCAACAATGTGAACAGCGCACGCAGGGCCTGATGAATCACTTAGTAGGTGCTGTGGTTGGGGGAGTGACGGGTGCGGGGGAGGTGCAGATGGGGTCCGGTGATGCTGCGGATGGGATTGAGGGTCCGGGGGTGCCGTGGGTGGGGGCAGTTGCGGTGGTGCCGCGGGTCGAGCTGGAGCGGTGGTGGAGAGGCGGGTGCCGCAGGTGGGGGAGGGGGTCTGGAGCCATCGCGGGTGGGGGTGGAGCGGTTGCGGGGGTGTTGTGGGTGGGGGAGGGGCAGGTGCGGTGGTGCCACGGGAGGGGAAGGGGCGGGTGCGGGGGTGCTGCGGGTGGGGGAGTGGTCCGGAGCCACCGCAGGTGGTGGAGGGGTGTGTGTGGGGGTGCCACAGATGGGTCCCGGAGGTACTGCGAGTGGGGTAGAGCCGGGTAATGCTTCTCCTGCCTCTCCTCCTAAAAGTAGTTAAGCTGCTATCCTCCCTTTGGCAGTGGCTCTTCCGGAGACTCGCACAGAAGCCAAGCAGCCAGTCACTATTGTTAGCTCCGGTGTCGCAACACGACGCATTACATGGAAGAAGATGCACTCAATAAACTACAGCTCCCAGCAGCGCTTAGCGCTGGAATCGTTCGGCACTAAGGGCTGCTGGGAGCTGTAGTTTATTTAGTGCTTCTACTTCCCTGTAATGCGGCACGTTGGGACACCGCCGCTAACAATAGTGATTGGCTGGCAGAACTGACTGACTCGCTGAATCAATGTAAAACCCCCACTGCACTGCACAGCACTGTCACCTTTTACATTTATTCAGCGTCCAGACATTACCCTCCGCGATATCACCCACTCTATCCGTTACATTAGCCATCTCGGGGCTTCCAGGCCGGCAGGCCAGGTGCTGTGTTGCGGAGCCAGGGCCTCTGGGGATCTGGGTGTGGCTGTGGCTGGGAGGCACTTCTGTGACATCATGTGCAGAGAAAGCTCCGGGACTTAGAGAGTATGCGGCGCAGGGAGGGCTATGAAAGCCTTCTGCTGTGCCGCTTTCATGCACATCTATGCCAGTGGCCGCAGCAGCTTTTGTTCAACCTGCGCCGCGGCTAGGGAGTGGGGATTGTGATGCCAGAGGGGGCAGGTGGACTGGCAGCAGGACATAGAGGGTCATTCTGACCTGATCGCTAGCAGGCTACTTTTAGCACTGCTGCGATCAGGTAGTTGCCGCCTACAGGGGAGGGGGGAATCGCTGTGCAGGGCTGCAAACGCTTGTGCAGAGAGCTGCACAAACAAAAGTTTTTGCAGTCTCTGCACAGCTCAGGACTTACTGTATGATCATCCAGGATGGAGCTGACGTCAGGATCCCTCCCTGGAAACCACTGGGCACGCCTGCGTTCGGACGAAAATGGTCAGTTGACGCCTCCGGCTGGCTCCTTCCTGTCAATCTTCTTGTGTTCGCCACTGCAAACACTTTCTTTGTTATTCTCGTCGCTGTCTTGCGCACATGTGCAGTTCTGACCCGTTTGCATGGCTGCAAAAAAAGTGCACTGTGTGAACGGGTCGGAATGACCCCCATAGGACACTGCAAGAAAAGGGTTTTTTTCCCCACTATCTACAGTGCAGAGACTTGCAGCAGATGCAGTGGCATACCCTCCAGCTGTACCTTTTTGGCAGGTACAGTCCCTTTTTTTATGGTCTGCACCGATTTTTGGCTCTCCAAACTCCCATTGAAAGTGTAGGAAAAGGCCACGCCTCCTTTTCGCATTTGTACCGATTTTTAGGTGTAAATTGTTGGAGGGTATGTTGCTGCAGATGCAGTGGGCCTATTTTGGGGTGTGGACCTAGAACTGTAACTGACAAATTTGGGCTATTATATAGGATATAAGAAAAAAATAATAAACCCCAGGGGCAAGCTGGCCTCATTCCAGAGTCAGGCTAAAAAGCACAGGTCTTTCTACATTCTAGAGACTGGTGAGTGGCTTCTGAGAGTCCCCCTTTTACACATTAGGAAGACAGACCGATAAATAGATAGACAGATACAGGGCCGGTGCTAGGGTGTTCGGCGCCCCCCTGCAAACTATAAATTTGCGCCCTCCCATATTCCTTTGGCGCGCGCCGGGAAAAGGGGTGTGGTCTCACAAGTAAGGGGCATGGCCACACAGTAGTACCCCCATTTAAAATTACGCCACAATGTAGCACAATCTTATTAATCGTATACGTAATGCCCCACCCGTAGTAGTAGCGTCCTTATACGTAATGCACCCCAGTAGTAGTAGCATCCTTATACATAATGCCCCCCTGTAGTAGTAGTGTCCTTATACATAATGCACCCCCGTAGTAGTAGCGTCCTTATACATAATGCCCCCCTGTAGTAGTAGTGTCCTTATACATAATGCACCCCCGTAGTAGTAGCGTCCTTATACATAATGCCCCCCCGGTAGTAGTAGCATCCTTATACATAATGCACCCACAGTAGTAGTAGCGTCCTTATACGTAGTGCACCCCCAGTAGTAGATGCGTCCTTATACGTAATACCCCCCAGTAGTAGTAGCGTCCTTATACGTAGTGCACCCCCAGTAGTATTAGCGTCCTTATAGGTAATGCCATCCCAGTAGTAGTAGCGTTCTTATACGTAATGCGTCCCCAGTAGTAGCACCGTCCTTATACATAATGCCCCCCGCAGTAGTAGCATCCTTATACGTAATGCCCTCCCCCCAGTAGTAGTAGCATTGTTTTACGCAATGCCCTCCCGGTAATAGTAGCGTCCTTATACATAATGCCCCCAAGTAGTAGTATCGTTCTTATACGTAAAGCCCCCCCAGTAGTAGTAGCGTCCTTATACGTATTGCACCCCCAGTAGTAGTATCGTCCTTATACGTAATGCCCTCCCGGTAATAGTAGCGTCCTTATACATAATGCCCCCAAGTAGTAGTATCGTCCTTATACGTAATGCCCCCCCAGTAGTAGTAGCGTTCTTATACGTAATGCCCCCAGCCCCAGTAGTAGTAGCGTCCTTACACGTAATGGCCCCCCCAGTAGTAGCGTTGTTACACGTAATGCCCCCCTGTAGTAATAGCGTCCTTATACGTAATGCCCCCCCAGTAGTGGCGTCCATAGAGCGCGCGCACAGATATACCACACACACACACACACACACACACACACACACACACACACACACACACACACAACTCACACATATATACACACACATACACACCCACCATACACACACACACACACACACACACACACACACACACCCACCATACACACACACACACTTCTCTCTCACCCTCCACTTACCTAATCCAGTCTCTCTCTGTACAGCAGCCAGGTCCGTGTAGCTCCGCCCCCTTATGGCCCGTTTAGCCACGCCCCCTACCGTCCCATGTAGCTCCGCCCCCTTCTGTCCCGTACTCGGCGCTCTCACGCAGATGAGATGAGGTGAGGGGAGGGAGGAGGCGTTTCATGCTGCAGGTGCCCGCTGCCAGTGCCTGTCATACAGTGACAGACACAGCAGTGGCAGCAGCAGCAGGGGGGACAGGACGGCGCAGCAGGGAAGGGATGCAGAGCAGTGAAGGCGCCTATCTGTCCCAGCGCCTCCCTGCACTGCATCCCTTCGCTGAGCGGGTAACGCCGGGCCTGGACAGATAGATAGATAGATAGATAGATAGATAGATAGATAGATAGATAGATAGATAGATAGATAGATAGATAGATAGACAGACAGACAAATAGAATAGATGATACTTACTATCTCTCCGCTGGCTCAGTCAGGCTCCTCGGTGCTGACAGCTCCGGGGGCAGGGAAGAAAGAGGAGAGAGGGGGAGCAGGGAGCAGCGCACTGTAATTGCCGGCGGCACTGCTGCAGCTGTCCTTCACCTTCCGCATTGGCTGGCCACCGCCGCCGTTGTGAATGCTGGGATGAGGGAAGCGCATCCCAGCATTCACAGCAGCAGCGGCCAGCCTATGTGGAAGGAGAGGGACTGCTGCAGCAGCATCGCCACCAATTACATAGCGCGGCTGTGGCTCCCTCCCTCCTCCCCCTCCATCCTCTTCCTTTCTCCGCTGCTCCTCTCCTCCTTCGGCACAGGCGGCTTGTAATGAGTCAACTTGACTCATTACAAGCTGCTGACTTTAGGGAATGGGGGCTGTTGCACCCTCAGGGCGACTGCGCTGTGTACCAGGCACACCTGGCACACACGTAGTTACGGCACTGATAGACGGGTCCAAAGGAGCCAGGGCACTTTAAATTTCTTCAACTGGGTGTGCTGGCTCCTCCCCTCTATGTATCCTCCTACAGGTCAGTTTAGAAAAAAGTGCCCTCAGGAGAGGATGCACACTCAGCAAGCTCCAGAGTTTTTCTTCAATTTCTTTTAAAGTTTTATTTCTTTTGGTATGCTGTTTGGGCAACAGCATACCTGCACTGTGGTAGTTAGGGGAAGGGGGGGGGGGGTCACCAGCCTCTTGAGGTGCAGAGCCGCTTCCCCGCTGCAGGACCACCGTCCTGAGGGGCTGTTTGTTCAGCTGTCGCAGCGGCAGCATGGCGCACACCCCTAACGCTGTCTGAAGGTGATTATCGGTAGTGAGTACTCGCCGGGCACCCCGCTAGGGGTGTCCCCCGGTTCACTGTGTGGCTGAAGTGCGGGTGAGGCGTATAAGTCCCTGCTGGGGGGGACCCGCTGTAGCCTCTGTGTGAGACTGGCTAAAATACATTGTACCAAGCATTTATGTGAGGCTACAAACATAGGGAGACATGGCCAGTATAAATATAAAACAGTAGCACCGGTGCCATGGCAGGGGGCAGAGCTACATGAGAGCGGGCTCAGCTTGGCGCATTCCTCTGCATAGCAGCAGCAGCCTCAACAGCTCCTCCGTAACAGTCCCTGGATCACTGGTACCGGGTGTAGAGGGGGAGAGCCGCTATAATGTGCACAAGTAACATCCCTCTGAGGGAGATTTCATAATACAGTCTCACTGTTGTTTACATACAGTATATAAAAAGCTGACAGCCTCACTGGGGCTGTGTAGCGTTTGGTGCGCTGGTGTCCTCTTTCCTGTGTCTCCTCTCACATTCAATAGGACAGGCTTCTATTGTATTTCAGGCTGTGTTGTATGTGTATTGTACCTGTTTTTCTTATTCAATATGGTAAAACAGAAGTTATGCAGTGTTTGTAATGCTAGATTCTCCCCTAGTTCATCTGGCTCAATATCATGTGAGCAGTGTAGTCAGTCATCTCAGAATGCTGATAACAATGTGGGGGAGAGTCCAGAGCCCTCCTTGTTGAGGGCTATCAAAACTATGATGTCTGATATGTCATCTCAGCTTACTGCAAATGCAAATAAAACTCAGGAACAAGCAGTGGCAAGTCTAACTGCTAAACATCTCCCCTGTCTGCTACAGGTGCACAAAAATGTGTTCTACCTGCACTCCTATCAGATACTGATGATGATATACAGGATGATGGGGAGATGTGGACCCCATAAGTGGGGAGTCCACCCCTACCCAGGGTATTGAACCCCTCATATTGGCTATTCGGGATGTGTTAAAGCTCCCCCTGGAGGATGCTAATACTCAGCAGTAATTTTTCTTCCCATAAGACAAACTGACAGTCACATTTCCTGATTCCAAGGAATTGGATGACTTATTTAAAATAGCCTGGAAAAATCCAGATAAAAAATATCAGGTGTCCAAACGGTTTCTGCATACATTCCCCTTTGCCCCTGAAGGCAGAAAATTCTGGGAAGAATCTCCAGCAGTGGATGTCTCTTGCCTTTCTAAAAAGGCGGTACGTCCTGCTCTGGGCTCCTTTACGGTAAAGGACGCAAAAGATAGGAAAATTGAGGCCACTCTAAAATCTATCTACACTGCTGCAAGTGTAGTTCAAAGACCGGTCATTGCTGGTTGCTGGATGACAGATGCAATTCATTCCTGGGCTTTCTCAAATTCAGGAAGGTCTATCGGGTGATGTGACCTTAGTTACTACTGTAACTTTTCTGAAACACATTCAGGACACGGCAAGAGTCCTCTGTGACTCCCTTAAAGAGATTGGTAATATTAATGCTTGGACCTCTGCTATGGCTGTGTCTGTGCGCAGAGCCATATGGTTGCGTCAGTGGATTGCTTACGCTGACTCCAAACGTAATGTGGAATCTCTTCCCTTTACAGGTGAATGGCTCTTTGGAGGTGAATTGGACACATGGATCTCCAAAGCTACTGCTGGGAAATCCATGTTTCTCCCTTCAGGAGCTCCGCCTGCTAGACGTACCTACCCAGGACCGTCTACTCAGTCCTTTCGGGTCCTCTAAATTTTGATCTAGGACCAGGGGGGCCTCCAAAGCAGCTAGAGGCACCAGAGGTAAGCCTAAGAAACCAGCTGTTGCCGGATCTCAGGATTAGAGCACCAGTTCTGCTTCCGCAAAGTCTTCAGCATGACGATGCCCACCCACCCCGAGGGGATCTCGTGGTAGAGCTCGGTTACGTCACTACAGCCACATCTGGGATGGTTCCTGCCAAGATGCTTGGGTAAGGGACCTTATCTCGGGGTTACAAGCTGGAGTTCGACGGTGCTCCTCCCCAACGATTTTTCAAATCAAGCTGACCAGCTTTGGAAAGTATGCGATGTACGCTGCTACTGGCCATCAACACGTTGGTAAAGTCCCAGGTCATTGTTCCAGTACCCCTACAACAACGAGGACAAGGTTACTACTCCAGTCTGTTCATAGTACCAAAACCAGATGGGTCTGTGAGACCCATTCTGAATCTGAAATCCTTGAATCCTTAACTAAAGGTTTACAAATTCAAGATGGAATCTTTGAGAGTGGTGATCGCAGGCCTGGAACAACAGGAATTCCTAGTGTCCCTGGATATCAAGTACGCTTACCTCCATATCCCAATTTGGCCTCCTCATCAGGCCTAGCTGCGGTTCGGCCTACTGAACGATCACTACCAGTTTCAGGCATTACCCTTCGGCCTGTCTACAGGTGATGGCGGAAATTATGTTTCAGCTCAGGGTCCAGGGGGTCAACGTAATTCCGTCAACGTAATTCCATCAACGTAATTCCGTACGAGTTCCAGGGAGCTTCTATTGCTCCATATAGATCGCACTATCAAACTTCCATCTCACCACGGGTGGATCCTCAACCTGCAGAAGTCCCATCTGGAATCATCTCAGTGGCTCCTGTTTCTGGCGATGCTACTGGATACTGTAGCACAGAAAGTGTTCCTTCCAGAGAAAAAGTGAGAACTCTTCAACAAATGGTTTGCATGGTGCTCTGACCTGCTTGAGTCTCCATTCATCTTTGCATAAAATTGTTGGGAAAGATGGTGGCCTTGTACGAGGCGATTCAGTTCAGAAGGTTTCATGCCAGACCGTTCCAATTGGACATCCTGAACAAGTGGTACTGTTCCCATATTCAGATACACCGGATGATTCGGCTGTCACCCCAGGCCAGGATTTCCCTCCTGTGGTGGCTACAGTCTTCCAACCTTCTGGAAGGTCGACGCTTTGGGATTCAGGATTGGATACTCCTCACGATGGATGCGAGTCTGAGAGGATGGGGAGCTGTCACCCAGGGGGCGCAGTTCCAGGGCAGGTGGTCTGCCCAAGAGACCCTCTTTCCGATCAACATCCTGGAACTTCGGGCCATTTACAATGCTCTGATTCAGGCTTCCCCTCTACTCTGGGATCGGGCGATCCAGGTTCAGCCGGACAACGCCACGGCCGTGCATACATCAATTGACAAAGAGGGACAAAAAGCAGGGCCTGCATGCGAGAAGTGTCAAGAATACTCCTCTGGGCATAAAGAAATGCAAGAGCACTGTCCGCGATCTTCATTCCGGGAGTGGACAACTGGGAAGCGGACTTCCTGAGTCGCCACGACCTCCACCCGGGGGAGTAGGGAGTACACCCTCAGGTGTTTCAACAGATCATTGACAGATGGGGATGCCCACAGATCGACTTGATGGCCTCTCGCCTCAACAAGAAGCTTTGCTGCTATTGCTCATGAACCAAGGACCCTCAGGTGAGTGCAGTGGATGCGCTGACATCGCCTTGGCCTTACCAGATGGTCTACCTGTTTCCTCCGATTCCGTTGATCCCAAGGGTGCTCAAGCGGATCAGGCATTAAAGAGTGGAAGCAATCTTGATTGCCCCGGATTGGCCCCGAAGAGCGTGGTACGTGGCTCTTCTGGACATGTCCGTAGAGGACCCTTGGCCTCTACCACTAAGAAGGGATCATCTACCAGGACTTATGGTGGCTTCGTTTGATGGCATGGAAGTTGAGCGGAACATCCTAGCTCACAAAGGGCTTTCCAAGAAGGTCATTGCCACTATGGTGCAAGCCAGAAAACCTGTGACGTCAAAACACTATCATTATATCTGGCAGAGATATGTCTCCTGGTGCGAGGAACGCACATATCCCTCTGCGGAATTCCACTTGGGAAGGTTCCTACATTTCCTGCAGGCTGGAGTGAATAAAGGCTTGCATCTGGGATCCATTAAGGTCCAGATTTCAGCTCTTTCCATCTTCCAGAAGAAGTTGGCTCTCTTGCCGGAAGTTCAGACCTTCTTGCAAGGGGTGCTTCACATACAACCTCCATTTGTGCCACCTACGGCACCTTGGGACCTGGATGTAGTGTTACGCTTTCTACAGTCCTCCTGGTTTGAACCTCTGACGACGGTAGAAGATAAATACCTCAAGTGGAAAACAGTGATTTTACTGGCCCTGGCTTCTGCTAAGCGTGCCTCAGAATTGGGGGCCTTGTCTTGCAAAAAACCGTACGTGGTCTTTTATGAGAACAGAGCGGAGCTCAGGACTAGACAGCAGTTCCTGCCGAAGGTGGTCTCCGCATTTCACTTGAATCAACCTATTGTGATTCCGTCCAGTTCTGACACTTCTGCTCCTCCGGAGGCATTGGATGTAGTGCGAGCCTTGAAAGTCTATGTCAAGAGGACGGCTCAGATCAGAAAGACGGATTCCTTGTTCGTGCTCTATAATTAACGGAAAAAGGGTTGCACTGCTTCAAAGCAGTCCATTGTTCATTGGATTAGGCTTACTATCCAACAGGCCTATGCATAGGCAGCCTTACCTGTTCCATAGTCTCTGAAGGTCCACTCTACCAGGTCGTGGGCTCTTCCTGGGCGGCTGCCCGTGGCGTCTTGGCCCTACAGCTGTGCCGAGCTGCTACCGGGTCGGGAAAGAACAACTTTGTAAATGGCTACAAGTTTGATACCCTTGCCAAAGAGGATATCCAGTTTGGGCAGGCGGTGCTGCAGATGTCTCTGCACGTTCCCGCCCATTCTGGAAGCTTTGGGACATCCCCATCGTACTAACCTGTCCCCAATATCCCTTATGGATGCTAGAGAAAATAGCATTTTAAATACCTATCAGTAAATCCTTTTCTCGTAGTCCATAAGGGATATTGGGCGCCTGCCTCTGTGCGGTGACTTTCTGCAGGTTCTCTGTTCTGTGTTTCCTGTTCAGTAGTTGCTGTTAATGTTGCCAGGTGTTGCTGGCTAAGTTATATGTTGGTGTGCTGGTGTGTAAATCTCACCACACCTTTTGTTATGTTCCTTCTCTCAAGTATGTCATTCTCCTTCGGGCACTGTTTACCTATAACTGACCTGTAGGAGGAGGCACAGAGTGGAAGAGCCAGCACACTCAGTTGAAGAAATTTAAAGTGCACTGGCTCCTTTGGACCCATCTATACCCCATCATACTAATCTGTCCCCAATATCCCTTATGGACTACGAGAAAAGGATTTACCAGTAGGTATTTAAAATCCTATTATATAACCAGTGCCATTGTGCTGCCATTACACACATAAGCGATATTAACAAATGTATAAACTCCTGTTATAACTATGGGGGTAATTCAGATCTGATCGTAGATGTGCTAAATTTAGCTGCAGTGATCCAGTCTGAATTACCCCCTATGGGGGTCATTCCGACCAGTGGTCAGGGGCGGAACTCTGGGAGGCAGTGGAGTCGGCTGCCGCCGGGCTCCTGGTCTCAAGGGGGCGCATCTCCTCCACACTGTCTCCCGCTGTCTGACTCCTGAAGAGGAGCTTTCGTGTCAGTGTCAGGGGGAGTCCGCAGATCAGGAGGACTGGAGGAGCTACTCGCAGCCTGGAACCTGTCACCGGAGGAGCTCATAGCAGCATGCGCACCCTCAGCGTTCTGAGGGAAAATCCCACCGGCCAGCCGCTGTGTGCTCCGGCTCTGCGGGTAAGTGGAGGTCCAGGGCAGCCTCACTTACCCGTCCTTGTGACGGTCACATTATCGTGCGTGCCGAATGCCGGTGATTGGGCGGGCGGGGGGTCTTATTGTATACATTGCTGGGAGGTGCTGCACTTAGGATCCCTTCAATAATGACACACACAGCAGCACCATTATATAATCAATATTTCAATCTGGTACTATAGATTGTCACCAGGATACCATACCTGATGACAATCTATAGTACCAGATTGAAATATTGATTATATAAAGGTGCTGCTGTGTGTGTCATTACTGAAGGGATCCTAAGTGCAGCACCTCCCAGCAATATATTAAAACTTCTTGTGGGGGCACCAGAATAAGTAAATGTATATATATATATAGAGAGAGAGAGAGAGATGTGGAATTCAGTGGCACTCCACAGACTTGAATATATTAATAATAAATAATTAATCCATGAATTAAATAAAGTATGGAGTATTATTAACTGTATACAAGTCTGTGGAGTGCCACTGAATTCTACATCTATATGAGACCGTTGCTTTGACCTAAGGAGGGCACCACAGCATGAATTCATTGTACCCTCAAAGGAGTGTCAGGCTCACAGTCCTATAAAAAAAAAATATATATATATATATATAGATATATATATATAGATATATATAGAGGCAAAGTGTGACATCCCTAGATGCTCCCAACACCAGGTAAGAGATACTGCATGGCACTCCAGGACGTCTTTGAATCAATTACATTTAACTGCAATATATAACCCAGAATCGTTGATATATTGCGGTAAAAGTTTATTGATTTAAATAAGTCCTGGAGTGCCATGCAGTATCTCTCACCTGGTGTTGGGAGCATCTAAGGAAAGGACGCCACACTTATATACATCATTATCAGCAAGGGCACCCAGGCAACTGCATATACAATAGTGAGTACTGAACCACAAGATGAATATATATATATATATATATATATATATATATATATATAGTATTATCATTTACTGTATCAGTGTGCAGTATGTTAGTGTCCATGGAATAAAGTGACTTGCATACTCCCTTTAGTGTGGACGGTGTAATGGTTAGCATTACTGCCTCACAGCACTGAGGTCATGGGTTTTGTTCCCGCCATGGCCCTAACTGTGTAGAGTTTGTATATTCTCCCATTGCTGGCGTGGATTTCCACCAGGTACTCTGGATAGGTAGGTTATTTGGCTCCCAACAAAAATTAACCCTAGTGCATGAGTGTACAGGGGCAGACTACATAGGCCAAGTATTTCTTATCTGCCATCAAATTCTATGTGACAGGTCTCGCAATAGTACAGCTGTCTGGTTCTCGCCTCCGGCCGGGGAGAGGGAGTGCAGACTAGAGTCCTGGGAGCTGCTATCCACCTCCTCCTTCTCCAGTGTGACCTGCCACCTCCACACTTCCCTATGATTTGTCCCTGAACTGTGATCAGGACTAACGCTAGGAGAGAAAGCCTTGTGATGAACATCTGCTTAATTCTCCATGTCCGCCACCCTGCATGACACCCTGCCTGCTGTATGTGAGAGTGTAGAGAGCAGTCACTGGACGTTGTGTCCCCTATACTGAGCGGGATATCAGAGTTATTTCTGCGTCTTCCGTCATTCTGCTGCGGAGCCCATCCACACACTGCTGATGCGGGGGTCACCCACTTTATAGGCTGCTACACAGGTACTTATGGTGTTAAAATAGGAAGAAGAGCTGTTGTGTAGCCTACACATGGAGCCCTCCTCATCAATCCCTATAATTATGGGGATTGTTATTAACTGAGCCAGGGCAGTCGGACTTAATCCCCTGCTGTATTGTTCTTGAAAGTGGCGTTTGTGTGTTTTTGATATATACATACTGTATATCGGCACACCACTGCGCCAAAGCATCTACATTGTGACACGCTAGTGGGTGAGGGAGTACTGTAGATTTGCTATAAAGGTATGCTGGTGTCTATTTTATTGTGATGACTGACTTGGAGTGCGTCCACTTTGTATGTGTATCTATATTACTATTGGGAAAGGCACCTGAGCACGCTACTACTGTTCAACATGAGTGCCGGATAGCTATATATGAAGGGCGTGTGTGTCTACAGTATGTAGGGGGGGGGGGGCACCAACACTTATCATGCCTCCGGGCGACTGGGGCGAACTTACGCCACTGCCAGTGGTGCCAAGAGAGGGGGGAGAGGGTACAAATTATCCGTGCCCAGGTCTGATGGAGGGGCCCAATGAGTGTCCAGTAGGGGCCCAGGCCACCTTACCTTTACCTGGCAGCAGCAGCTGCAGCTCTTCTCCTCAGCCCAGCACACTCTGCTGTGTACTGGGCTGTAGTGTGGCCATGGAGGTGCTGAAAATGCAGTTTTTTTCAGTATTTTTTTTCTAACTGTACATGACCACACCTCCTGTGATTAGACCACGCCCCTTGAAAAGTACCTGGGCCCAACCCAGCTCTCGACTGCCCTTATTCCGACCTGATCACACACTAGCTGTTTTTTGCAGTGCCGCGATCAGGTCAGAACTCGGCAAAACTGCGCATGCGTATGCACCACAATGCGCAGGCACATCTTATGGGTACAAAGGGGATCGTTGCTGGGCAATGGATTTAATGAAGAATCCATTCGCACAGCCGATCGCAAGGAGATTGACAGGAAGAAGGTGTTTATTGGTGTCAACTGACCGTTTTCAGGGAGTGGTTGGAAAAACGCAGACGTGTCCAAGCGTTTTCAGGGTGGGTGTCTCACGTCAATTCCAGGCCCGGACAGGTTGAAGTGATCGCAGCGGCTGAGTAAGTTCAGACCTACTCAGAAACTGCACAAAACTTTTTAGTACCGCTCGGCTGCACAACCATTCGCATACTTCTAAAGCGAATATACACTCCTCCATAGGTGGCAACTATCTGATCGCAATGCTGCAAAAAAATAGCTAGCATGCAATCAGGTCGGAATGACCCCCCATGTGCGCAAACAGCGAGTGCAATTGTTGTAGGTCCTAATGCTTTATATGGTCACAGAATTTCTCACTGACATAGCATACAATATTAATTTACATTAGGAATTGCTTTATCCCATATATACATGGGATATATAAATCCCATATACACTGCTCAAAAAAATAAAGGGAACACTTAAACAACACAATGTAACTCCAAGTCAATCACACTTCTGTGATATCAAACTGTCCACTTAGGAAGCAACACTGATTGACAATCAATTTCACATGCTGTTGTGCAAATGGAATAGACAACAGGTGGAAATTATAGGCAATTAGCAAGACACCCCCAATAAAGGAGTTGTTCTGCAGGTGGTGACCACAGACCACTTCTCAGCTCCTATGCTTTCTGGCTGATGTTTTGGTCACTTTTGAAAGCTGGCGGTGCTTTCACTCTAGTGGTAGCATGAGACGGAGTCTACAACCCACACAAGTGGCTCAGGTAGTGCAGCTCATCCAGGATGGCACATCAATGCGAGCTGTGGCAGGAAGGTTTGCTGTGTCTGTCAGCGTAGTGTCCAGAGCATGGAGGCGCTACCAGGAGACAGGCCAGTACATCAGGAGACGTGGAGAAGGCCGTAGGAGGGCAACAACCCAGCAGCAGGACCGCTACCTCCGCCTTTGTGCAAGGAGGAACAGGAGGAGCACTGCCAGAGCCCTGCAAAATGATCTCCAGCAAGCCACAAATGTGCATGTGTCTACTCAAACGATCAGAAACAGACTCCATGAGGGTGGTATGAGGGCCCGACGTCGACAGGTGGGGGTTGTGCTTATAGCCCAACACCGTGCAGGACGTTTGGCATTTGCCAGAGAACACCAAGATTGGCAAATTCGCCACTGGCGTCCTGTGCTCTTCACAGATGAAAGCAGGTTCTCACTGAGCACATGTGACAGACGTGACAGAGTCTGGAGACGCCAAGGAGAACGTTCTACTGCCTGCAACATCCTCCAGCATGACCGATTTGGCAGTGGGTCAGTAATGGTGTGCGGTGGCATTTCTTTGGGGGGCCGCACAACCCTCCATGTGCTCGCCAGAGGTAGCCTGACTGCCATTAGGTACTGAGATGAGATCCTCAGACCCCTTGTGAGACCATATGCTGGTGCGGTTGGCCCTGGATTCCTCCTAATGCAAGACAATGCAAGACCTCATGTGGCTGGAGTGTGTCAGCAGTTCCTGCAAGACGAAGGCATTGATGCTATGGACTGGCCCGCCCGTTCCCCCAGACCTGAATCCAATTGAGCACATCTGGGACATCATGTCTCGCTCCATCCACAAACGCCACGTTGCACCACAGACTGTCCAGGAGTTGGCGGATGCTTTAGTCCAGGTCTGGGAGGAGATCCCTCAGAAGACCATCCGCCACCTCATCAGGAGCATGCCTAGGCGTTGTAGGCAGGTCATACAGGCACGTGGAGGCCACACAAACTACTGAGCCTCATTTTGACTTGTTTTAAGGACATTACATCAAAGTTGGATCAGCCTGTAGTGTGTTTTTCCACTTTAATTTTGAGTGTGACTCCAAATCCAGACCTCCATGGGTTAATAAATTTGATTTCCATTGATAATTTTTGTATGATTTTGTTGTCAGCACATTCAACTATGTAAAGAACAAAGTATTTAATAAGAATATTTCATTCATTCAGATCTAGGATGTGTTATTTTAGTGTTCCCTTTATTTTTTTGAGCAGTGTATATATATATATATATATATATATATATATATATATAGTGGAAATAGTCGGCACTCAGGAACAACAACAATGTTACAGACCGGGGTGCCCTCCTCAATTGCATGCACGGTGTGAGTGTTCGTGGTGACTGGAGCCACAAGTCACTGACCCCCTCACCACAGAAACAGGCGGCACTCCTCGGATTTAGTGCTGAAAAAATTCTTTATGCAGCAAACAGCATGTCAAAATCCAACGTTTCAACACCGCGATGGGTGTTTTTATCAAGGATACATGAAATGTCTGGCAACGGGTTAGCAAGGATAATGACCAACCCGTTGCCAGACATTTCAAACAACTTGGACACCCACTTTCAAGTCTGAAATATCAGATCGTGGATCATGTCCCCATACCCAACCGTGGTGGTGACAGACAAAAGTTGTTGTCCCAACGAGAAATGCGGTGGATTTCATCATTGAATTCAGTTTCCCCTACGGGACTTAATGAAAAACTAACATGGAGTGTTTTTCTTTAAATCACAATTTATCGGCTAGTTCAGTATATGCCTTTTTTTGTAGTTAAATACACTCTTCTTTGTAGTTAATTATATTTATCTTAAGGTGTTATTTGCAGCTATGTGTAGCCTGTGGCTCCGATCATCAGGTTTTATAACAATAGAGACAATGCAGATTAGCATTGTTATATAATTAAATACTATGATAGTTAATTTTAATCTTGTACACACGATCGTCCAGCCTTTTTAAGTATTTTTTCACTTACACTTGTTGGAAACGTTATTTTGTTTCCTCTTATTAATTTATTACAACACTGTTACACTTTCTTTATCACATGCTCTCTCCTCGCAGCTCAATAACGCGATGCGCCGGGCGCTGACACGCTTTGGTAGCCTAGCAACGGTGACGTCATCTTCAGCCGCCCGAAGCCGGAGCCGCCGGAGTCTCTCCAGCCCGCCGCACCTGCGCCCGTGCTGACATCAGGGGAGCATTTAAGGTAAGAACACTGCACACACGTTTGTTTTCACCATGTATCCTTGATAAAAACACCCATCGCGGTGTTGAAACGTTGGATTTTGACATGCTGTTTGCTGCATAAAGAATTTTTTCACCACTAAATCCGAGGAGTGCCGCCTGTTTCTGTGGTGAGGGGGTCAGTGACTTGTGGCTCCAGTCACCACGAACACTCACACCGTATATATATATATATATATATATGTGCTCCCAAGTCCAACCGGCCACCTTCCCGCAGCGAGCACTACTGGTCACGGCTCCCTCATCGCAATACCTTAACCTATAACCTTAACTATTCACAGAATATTTTTTTAAATCCGTAATGGCAATTTGAATGATGTTTTAAATGTTCTTTGCTCCTATTAGCCGGTCCTCTGATTTGGGGGATTGGGTGGTTATTTTTTAAAGCTATCTGTAGAGGCCTATTTATCACGCTTCATGGCGTCTTTTACTCATGCAGCAAAGAGCTATTGGAGTGTGAATAAGAATCTCATCTGATACCTATGCTCTATGAATGTGCAGATCAGTGGTGAAAGAGCATTGCCTTTACATCTGCTTATCGGGGAAGCTCTCCCAGCATTACTACATTGGTAAATAGCCCCCTAAAAGACATATATAATCACCAAGATATGCAGCGATAGGCATACCTCCCAACCGTCCTACTTTTAGCAGAAGAGTCATGATTTTGGAGATGACGCTCGCAGTGTGCCTCGGCCATTAGCCACGCCACTTTAGAAACCTCAGAAGTTGGGATGTACGGATAAGAAATGTTAATAACTGGGGCTGAACCCCAAATATGAATAAATAGGCCCCTATATCTGTATGATGCTCATTCATGGGAGAATGGTCAGAAGTATTTTAAAATAATAAACACAACTTTTAAGGACATGGGGCCTGGTTCTGAGTCGGATGAATTGCCGATGATCATGCGGTTGAGCGATATTTTTATCCTGCGTAAGCAGCTAAGTCACACCGCGTATGTACAGTATTCTGATTATACAGAATGGAAGTAGTGACTTCAGAAGCATGCACGAATAAGAACATAGAAGCTGTATTGGGCATACCTGGGAGATCACTGGGAGGTGGCTATTCAGACACATGGAGATGGTCCGTCTTATGGGGGAGGGGGTGATGGGAGTTTGTGACCGTGTCTCTGAGGTGTTTGCTTACTCAGATGCTCAATCGCTCACACTGGAGGCCATACTCCACATATACATGCCACAGCGCTAGTGCCAGTTTCGATAATGCAACCGATGGTGGCATCTATAAACGCACCAATCAGTATTTCACTCGCAGACACAGCCTTGGCTGCATTTGACTTGGAAATATGCCCCATAATGTGCCCAGTTTCTTGTATTGCTAACAAGAACCATACAAGGGCAATTAAATGTTCAGGTTTCTTTTGTGCTGATGGACCAGAGACAGTGCATATTGCCTGGTGTCCAGGGCTGGACTGGCCCACAGGGGCACAGGAAAGTCCCCGGTGGGCCCCACAGCCTGAGGGCCCAACCCCTCCTCTAGGAATCATGTTCTAGACTATGCACCTGAATTATACATTATACACGTTACATTATACTGCACAAGACTACGGTGTATTTTTTACAGTTCATTGCTGTTATTATTCTGGTACATTACAATGCACTAGCAGTGTTTACTATATATAAAATGGTTACTCAAGTATGGGCCCCTATCACTGCGTTTTCCCGGTGGGCCCTTCATACCCCAGTTCGACATTGCTTGTGTTGCAGCAGCAGCTAGAGGTCATGTAGCAGTTTACATGATAAATCCAAATAAAAAAACTAAAGTGGCTTGGTAGCAGGATGAGTGATACAGTACATATTCAATATATTTATCTTGTTTAAATAGTTGCCAAAGAAAACTTACCCCAGTGTGTACAAATGTAAGCCCTGACTTGTAAACTTGATCTATCACTGACGGTTCTGATTGAATAAAAGTCATCGGGTTCATAAAAGATCAATATGTTCTCATTTCTGTAACAGTATGAGTGACTACAGATTTTATTTACTGTATTTGTGCATTATAAAAGAAGTCATCTTTCTCTTCTCAGCACGCATATGTTTTTCATGCACAGCTAAACATAATGTACTGAGGTAACAAGCAAGAATATGTCCTATCTTTTCCCTACCTTTAGTCACATTTGTAACATTTTCTTCGGTGTAAAAGTGTTGTATCCAATGTTTTCTCTTCTTCTGCGCCATATATATCTCCTGCTCACCAATATGTTTTATTCCCTGATCCGTAAGCATTAACATGCTGACGCCATAGGCGTACATAAGCATAATTGTGACATTTGCAGTATATACACAGAAATGTCACAGTTTCACAGCAGTGGGAGTAGTTTCGCTTCCCCTCTTGTGTCCGTTCAGGTATTTATATTTACATTAATGTTTCAGTGCCGCAGTAATCAGTATTTATCCCACAGGTAACTTGAGAAACCTTTATTTCTAATAACTCCAACTCTCAGTTTCCTTGTCCATTAAATAGTGTATGAACCAAAAGTGTTTTTATTTACCATCCATTTTTAGAGCCCCAGGATATTTAGGATCAGTAATGCTACTGTATCTTCTATATTGAAGTGTATTATTATTATTATTATTATTATTACTACAGTATTATTATTATTACATTTTATTTATAAGGCGCCACAAGTGTTACGCAGAACTGTACAAAGGACAGCACAGGGAGAGAAAACTTAACATTACAATGAATAAACAACAAAAATAGAGTACAGGTAACATAGAGCACCACAATTCTCAATACATAATACAGCTTACATGTAAGCAGTGAGTGAGTAATCACTGCACTACTAGGAGCTGGTGGCCATAGATAGAGATGAGCCTTTACCAGCAGGAGAAAAAGCGGGTAAAGATGGTCGCTGAGTAGGAGAGAGCTGTGAGTGAAATGTGTCGAGAAGCACTGACAAACGCAGGATTTCTAAAGGGGGGTTTCCATATGATGTCCACAATCTCCCACTCTGTGGAACATTGGAGCAAGTGCGGGAGTCTGAGGGAGCGGTAGAAGAGTTGTAGTAATGACCCTAGACATTAATGTAAATATTGGTCTTTACTAGTGATGAGCGGATTCGGTTTCTCGGAAACCGAACCCCCCCGAACTTCACCCATTTTACACGGGTCCGAGGCATACTCGGATTCTCCCGTATGGCTCTGTTAACCCGAGCGCGCCCCCCCCGACGTCATCATCCCGCTGTCGGATTCTCGTGAGATTCGGATTCTATATAAGCAGCCGCGCGTCGCCGCCATTTTCACTCGTGTATTGGAAATGTTAGGGAGAGGACGTGGCTGGCGTCCTCTCCGTTTATTCATTGTTGAGTTGATGCAAATATTTGTGCTTGCTTATATCATTGTGGGGACTGGGGAGCAGCTTTATATTAATATAGGAGGAGTACAGTGCAGAGTTTTACCACCAGTTTTATCTGTTCTCTGCCTGAAAAAAACGCTCCTTATCTGTGCTCAGTGTGCTGCATATATCTGTGCTCACACTGCTTAATTGTGGGGACTGGGGAGCAGCTGTATTATAAAGCAGGAGTACAGTGCAGAGTTTTGCTGACAGTGACCACCACCAGTATACGTTGTCTGCCTGAAAAACACTCCATATCTGTGCTCAGTGTGCTGCTTTATTGTGGGGACTGGGGACCACCAGTATAATATTATATAGGAGGAGTACAGTGCAGAGTTTTGCTGACCAGTGACCACCAGTATATAATATATAGCATTACGGTACAGTAGGCCACTGCTGTACCTACCTCTGTGTCGTCAGGTATACTATCCATCTAGATTCTATACCTGTGGTGCATTTTAGTTTTGCAGTTTGCTGACACAGTGACCACCAGTATATATAGCAGTACGGTACGGAAGGCCACTGCTGTACCTACCTCTGTGTCGTCAAGTATACTATCCATCTACATTCTATACCTGTGGTGCATTTTAGTTTTGCAGTTTGCTGACACAGTGACCACCAGTATATATAGCAGTACGGTACGGAAGGCCACTGCTGTACCTACCTCTGTGTCATCAAGTATACTATCCATCTACATTCTATACCTGTGGTGCATTTCAGTTGTGCAGTTTGCTGACACAGTGACCACCAGTATATATAGCAGTACGGTACGGAAGGCCACTGCTGTACCTATCTCTGTGTCGTAAAGTATACTATCCATCTACATTCTATACCTGTGGTGCATTTCAGTTGTGCAGTTTGCTGACACAGTGACCACCAGTATATATAGCAGTATGGTACGGAAGGCCACTGCTGTACCTACCTCTGTGTCGTCAAGTATACTATCCATCTACATTCTATACCTGTGGTGCATTTTAGTTTTGCAGTTTGCTGACACAGTAACCACCAGTATATATAGCAGTACGGTACGGAAGGCCACTGCTGTACCTACCTCTGTGTCGTCAAGTATACTATCCATCTACATTCTATACCTGTGGTGCATTTCAGTTGTGCAGTTTGCTGACACAGTGACCACCAGTATATATAGCAGTACGGTACGGAAGGCCACTGCTGTACCTACCTCTGTGTCGTCAAGTATACTATCCATCCATACCTGTGGTGCATTTCAGTTTTGCACAGTTTGCTGACCACCAGTATATAATATATAGCATTACGGTACAGTAGGCCACTGCTGTACCTACCTCTGTGTCGTCAAGTACACTATCCATCCATACCTGTGGTGCATTTCAGTTGTGCACAGTTTGCTGACCACCAGTATATAATATATAGCATTACGGTACAGTAGGCCACTGATCTACCTACCTCTGTGTCGTCAAGTATACTAGCTTAGTCACACAGCGACCTTGGTGCGCCTCTTTTTTTCTTTGCATCATGTGCTGTTTGGGGACTATTTTTTTGAAGTGCCATCCTGCCTGACACTGCAGTGCCACTCCTAGATGGGCCAGGTGTTTGTGTCGGCCACTTGTGTCGCTTAGCTTAGTCACACAGCGACCTTGGTGCGCCTCTTTTTTTCTTTGCATCATGTGCTGTTTGGGGACAATTTTTTTGAAGTGCCATCCTGCCTGACACTGCAGTGCCATTCCTAGATGGGCCAGGTGTTTGTGTCGGCCACTTGTGTCGCTTAGCTTAGTCACACAGCGACCTTGGTGCGCCTCTTTTTTTCTCTGCATCATGTGCTGTTTGGGGACAATTTTTTTGAAGTGCCATCCTGCCTGACACTGCAGTGCCACTCCTAGATGGGCCAGGTGTTTGTGTCGGCCACTTGTGTCGCTTAGCTCAGTCACACAGCGACCTTGGTGCGTCTCTTTTTTTCTGTGCATCATGTGCTGTTTGGGGACAATTTTTTTGAAGTGCCATCCTGCCTGACACTGCAGTGCCACTCCTAGATGGGCCAGGTGTTTGTGTCGGCCACTTGTGTCGCTTAGCTTAGTCACACAGCGACCTTGGTGCGCCTCTTTTTTTCTTTGCATCATGTGCTGTTTGGGGACAATTTTTTTGAAGTGCCATCCTGCCTGACACTGCCGTGCCACTCCTAGATGGGCCAGGTGTTTGTGTCGGCCACTTGTGTCGCTTAGCTTAGTCACACAGCGACCTTGGTGCGTCTCTTTTTTTCTTTGCATCATGTGCTGTTTGGGGACTATTTTTTTGAAGTGCCATCCTGCCTGACACTGCAGTGCCACTCCTAGATGGGCCAGGTGTTTGTGTCGGCCACTTGTGTCGCTTAGCTTAGTCACACAGCGACCTTGGTGCGCCTCTTTTTTTCTTTGCATCATGTGCTGTTTGGGGACAATTTTTTTGAAGTGCCATCCTGCCTGACACTGCAGTGCCACTCCTAGATGGGCCAGGTGTTTGTGTCGGCCACTTGTGTCGCTTAGCTTAGTCACACAGCGACTTTGGTGCGCCTCTTTTTTTCTTTGCATCATGTGCTGTTTAGGGACAATTTTTTTGAAGTGCCATCCTGCCTGACACTGCAGTGCCACTCCTAGATGGGCCAGGTGTTTGTGCCGGCCACTTGTGTCGCTTAGCTTAGTCACACAGCGACCTTGGTGCGCCTCTTTTTTTCTTTGCATCATGTGCTGTTTGGGGACTATTTTTTTGAAGTGCCCTCCTGTCTGACACTGCAGTGCCACTCCTAGATGGGCCAGGTGTTTGTGCCGGCCACTTGGGTCGCTTAGCTTAGTCACACAGCGACCTTGGTGCGCCTCTTTTTTTCTTTGCATCATGTGCTGGTTGGGGACTATTTTTTTGAAGTGCCCTCCTGTCTGACACTGCAGTGCCACTCCTAGATGGGCCAGGTGTTTGTGCCGGCCACTTGGGTCGCTTAGCTTAGCCATCCAGCGACCTCGGTGCTAATTTTAGGACTAAAAATAATATTGTGAGGTGTGAGGTGTTCAGAATAGAATGGAAATGAGTGGAAATTATGGTTATTGAGGTTAATAATACTATGGGATCAAAATGACCCCCAAATTCTATGATTTAAGCTGTTTTTTAGGGTTTTTTGAAAAAAACACCCGAATCCAAAACACACCCGAATCTGACAAAAAAATTTCGGTGAAATTTTGCCAAAACGCGTCCGAATCCAAAACACGGCCGCGGAACCGAATCCAAAACCAAAACACAAAACCCGAAAAATGTCCGGTGCACATCACAAGTCTTTACACAAACATAACAGAACCAGTACTGCACTTTCCAAGCACACATTTTCCCACCTCATGGTAAGGCTACTGGTCTCTTCTTCCTGGTAGCTACTCTCTGGTCCAATGCAATGAATGAGGACTCATATCCACACATACGGCAAACTTGGTAGAAGAAGCTGCTACCACTGGGCATGTGCAGTAGCTCTGCTCTGTCCCCTAAACTGCATGATGTGGCTGCAGCTCTAGTAATCGCATTATATATAACATTGCAATTGTTGTCATAATTTGAGTCACTTGCCAAGAGGAGGGGGGTTTCCGGGCAACCGGAACCCCCCCTGCGTTTGCTTATGAGAAGAGGGTTTTGACAACAAGAGGAAAGAGGGCCCTGCTCTGAGGAGCTTACAATCTATTAGGAAGGGGCGACAGACAGATGACATGAGGTGCAAGCAAGTTGGAGGTAGCCTGATGGCAAGATGTAAGCAAAGCAGAGATGGTCAAGGCATGAGGCAGGGGTATGGAGGAGCAGCGTCAGTACTAGGTTATGCATCAGAAGTGTAGAATTTATTTTCTATCCATCATACAACACTGGGCCTAATTCAGCTGCAGCAATCACAGTCTGAATCACTATGCACAGTGAGCACACGCGGCAGGAGCACTGCGCATGTGCAGCCAGTGAGATGCGAAAAAAAATCTCACTGGTGCAAATGCCTCTGCCTGATTGACAGGCAGAGGCGGACGCGGGGCGGGGGGGGGGGGGGCGTGCCAACGGCATTAGAACGCTGTTGGTGGGGCGCGGTCCGGACAACGGAGGAGTGTCTGGACCATTGGGGGGGCAGGCAGCAGCAGCTGCATGACCCGGGATGCAGCTGCTGCTACTCGGGATGCAGCGGTTAGTCCCCTGCCAGATCGCAGGAGCTGCGCTAGCAGGGAGCTACTTCTCAGGTACAAAAGCATCACCGCCATGCAATGCTTTTGTACCTGTGCGGGGAAAGGGGGGGTGGGGTGCCTGACATGCGGGGCGAACTTGCCCTGTGCTTGGCGTGTCCGTCCCCCCCCGGCAAATGATCATAGATGTGCTAAATTAAGTTAGTCTATGATCTTCTCTGAATTACTCCCTATGTCCCCTTGATCAATGACAGTGTTAGTGAGAATGCCATGAAATCTCAAGATATGCCTTATAAAAGCTTGGCCAGTTTTTTACCAGTTGGGAGATCACAGGAACAAAATGGGCCATTTTGCTAAATCCATCAACAATTACCCAAATTGTATTACGCCCATTAGATAATGGAAACTCTACAATAAGAAATATGGGAGCATGGTTCAACAGGAATGGACAGCGATTTGCTGCAAGTACAGGTTGTACAGAACAAAACAAAACTTCTTATGTCTTTATGGATGGAAGGCCAGTAGACAGAGCAGACAAAATACTGAGGCTGTTAGTAACAACAGAATATGCCCAAGTTTTACAACTGTGGGCTTCCTTCAGAACAGCTTGCTTCAATTTCATGGTTACAAAAGACTATTGCAGAGGGAGTAACAGCAGAATCCTTCCGATGAGTTGACAGTAGCTGTGCAGATAACTCTATTGTAAGGTCTCATACAGTCTTGTTGGGTGGCACAGTGGGAGGGAGATGGTGACTAATCTGTGTATTGTGAAGCTTCTGGAGAGCACATCAGCTTTGTGAATTTTGACTTTGTCGGACGGTAATATTAAAGCTAATTCTGGATATAGGGGCTAAATCAGAGGTGGGCGCTGTAGCAATTTCTCTAATTTTTCTAATGTTTAAAGATCTTTACATGTGCAGTAGCCGCACTGCTCATGTGCAGATTAGAGATGAGCGGGTTCGGTTCTCAGAACCGAACCCTGCCGGACTTTGCCTTCCGAGTTCGGTTCCGAGCCAGGCTCGGGTTTTCCCGCCTGACTCGGAAACCCGAACGCGGCAAAACGTCATCATCCCTCTGTCAGATTCTTGCGGGATTTGGAATCCATATAAGGAGCCGCGAGTCGCGGCCATTTTCACTCCAGTCTCGGAAAGTGTTTTGAGAGGACGTGTCTTCAGTGTTCAGTGTCTGTGTGGGGGCGGGAAAGTGGGGTGACGAGTCTTGTGCTGTGTTGTGCTGCCCAGTCCAGTGTAGTCAGTGTATTGTGCTGCATCAGTCCAGCCAGTCACAGTGTTGGTGTCCTCTCCTGCCAGTGTAGATGTATAAAGTGGTGCTGTGTTGTGCTGTCCAGTCCAGTGTAGTCAGTGTATTGTGCTGCATCAGTCCAGCCAGTCACAGTGTTGGTGTTCTCCGCTGCCATATATCCAGTGTAGCTGTATAAAGTGTTGTTGTGTTGTGTTGCATCAGACCAGTGGTAGTGTCCTGTTCATCAGTCATTCCAGTGACGATATACGCTGCTGCTATATGTCCACTGCTGCCGTATAATAATAATAACAACCACAAGTCCCTTACAGTGTTGTTGTGTTGTGCTGCATCAGACCAGTGGTAGTGTCCTGTTCATCAGTCATTCCAGTGACGATATACGCTGCTGCTATATGTCCACTGCTGCCGTATAATAATAATAACAACCACAAGTCCCTTACAGTGTTGCTGTGTTGTGCTGCATCAGACCAGTGGTAGGGTCCTGTCTCATCAGTCATTCCAGTGACGATATACGCTGCTGCTATATGTCCACTGCTGCCGTATAATAATAATAACAACCACAAGTCCCTTACAGTGTTGCTGTGTTGTGCTGCATCAGACCAGTGGTAGTATCCTATCCATCAGTCATTCCAGTGACGAGGCAGTCACAGTGGTATACGCTGCTGCTATATGTCCACTGCTGCCGTATAATAATAATAATAACAACAACAACAACAAGTTCCTTACAGTGTTGTTGCGTTGTGCTGCATCAGACCAGTGGTAGTGTCCTGGCCATCAGTCATTCCAGTGCCGCATAGTGGGGGTAATTCCAAGTTGATCGCAGCAGGAAAGTTTTTAGCAGTTGGGCAAAACCATGTGCACTGCAGGGGAGGCAGATATAACAAGTGCAGAGAGAGTTAGATTTGGGTGGAGTGTGTTCAAACTGAAATCTAAATTGCAGTGTAAAAACAAGCAGCCAGTATTTACCCTGCACAGAAACTAAATAACCCACCCAAATCTAACACTCTCTGCAAATGTTATATCTGCCCCCCCCCCCCCTGCAGTGCACATGGTTTTGCCCAATTGCTAACAAACTTGCTGCTGCGATCAACTCAGAATTACCCCCATTGTCTTATATAACTCCCAAAAAATAATGGAGAACAAAAATTTGGAGGTTAAAATAGGGAAAGATCAAGAACCACTTCCTCCTAGTGCTGAAGCTGCTGCCACTAGCCATTACATAGACGATGAAATGCCATCAACGTCGTCTGCCAAGGCTGATGCCCAATGTGATAGTAGAGGGCATGTAAAATCCAGAAAGCCAAAGTTAAGTAAAAAGCCCCAAAAAAATAAATTTAAATGGTCTGAGGAGAAACGTAAACTTGCCAATATGCCATTTACGACACGGAGTGGCAAGGAACGGCTGAGGCCCTGGCCTATGTTCATGACTAGTGGTTCAGCTTCACATGACGATGGAGGCCTTGACACTTATGTCGGTGTTAAACATGCGCTCGGTATCTGCCATTAGTGCAGTGGGACTTAGACAATTGATGGAGGTATTGTGTTCCCGGTACTAAATCCCATCTAGATTCCACTTGACTAGGCAGGCGATAGCGAGATTTTGCCATTTAATTCCAGAGATTTGGATGTATAATTACAGTGATTTTGCCAATTAATGTCAGTGATTTATAATTATTAATTACAGTGATCGTGCCATTTAATTCTAGTGATTTGGACGTATAATTACAGTGATTTTGCCAATTAATGTCAGTGATTTATAATTATTAATTCCAGTGATCTTTCCAATTAATTCCAGTGATTTGGACGTATAATTACAGTGATTTTGCCAATTAATGTCAGTGATTTATAATTATTAATTACAGTGATCTTGTCATTTAATTCCAGTGATTTGGACATATAATTACAGTGATTTTGCCAATTAATGTCAGTGATTTATCATTATTAATTACAGTGATCTTTCCAATTAATTCCAGTGATTTGGACGTATAATTACAGTGATTTTGTCAATTAATGTCAGTGATTTATAATGATTAATTACAGTGATCTTGCCATTTAATTCCAGTGATTTGGACGTATAATTACAGTGATTTTGCCAATTAATGTCAGTGATTTATAATTATTAATTACAGTGATCTTACCATTTAATTCCAGTGATTTGGACGTATAATTACAGTGATTTTGCCAATTAATGTCAGTGATTTACAATTATTAATTACAGTGATCTTGCCAATTAATTCCAGAGATTTGGACGTATAATTCCAGTTGAAAAGTGCCATCCTGTGTGACACTGCTGTATTAGTCCTGGTCTACTGCCGTATAAGTCCACCAATTGCAGATTTTTTTAAAAGTGACTTGAGCGTGCTGGAGATGCTGTCAGTGGACCGAACAATTGCGGCCCACTCTCGACATTCAGCCACTGCGTGACTCTACTAGATGGGCCAGGTGGTTGTGTCGCTTAGCTTAGTCATACAGCAACCTCGGTGCACCTTTTTTTCTTCTTTGCATCATGTGCTGTTAGGGGCCTTTTTTTTAATATCTGCCCTCCTGTCTGCCACTGCCTAGATGGGCCAATTGTATGTGTCGCTTGGCTTAGTCATACAACTACCTCATTGCAAATCTTTTTCTTCTTTGCATGATGTGCTGTTTGGGGTCTCTCTTTTTTTATCTCTGCCCTCCTGTCTGCCACTGCAGTGCCACGCCTAGATGGGCCAATTGTTTGTGTCACTTGGCTTAGTCATACAACTACCTCATTGCAATTCTTTTTCTTCTTTGCATGATGTGCTGTTTGGGGACTTTTTTTTTTAAATATCTGCCCTCCTGTCTGCCACTGCAGTGCCACTCCTAGATGGGCCAGGTGTTTGTGCCGCACACTTGTGTCGCTTAGCTTAGTCATCCAGCAACCTCGGTGCAACCTTTTGGCCTAAAACAATATTGTGAGGTGTGAGGTGTTCAGAATAGACTGGAAATGATTGTTATTGAGGTTAATAATACCGTAGGAGCAAAATTACCCCCAAATTCTGTGATTTGAGCTGTTTTTATGTTTTTTTCAAAAATCATCCACATCCAAAACCAAAACACGAAAGGGTGGTTTTGGCAAAACCAAGCTAAAACCAAAACACGAAAGTGGAATTAGAACCAGAACCAAAACACAAAACACGAAAAGTGCCAGCCGCACATCTCTAATTAGAACCAAAACACAAAACACGAAAAGTGCCAGCCGCACATCTCTAGCTGCAGATTTGGGGCTGCAATATCACTCACTAAGCCCCACACACTGCAGCATTATTCACATGGTGCTATTGTTTGGGGGCGGTGCCAGGAAGCGTCCAAGAAAACTAGGACATGTCAGCCATATTTCTGAGTGTGCTGAAGCCTGTGGCTGTGTCCTCAGATGCAGCCTCACTGGCCACAGCAGCGTGACTTCACATACTGAATAAGCAGATGTTTACGCAGTTGATGCAGCAGCAGATCAGACAAGCCTGCAGTGTCCATCTATTTACTTCCTACAGCTTTAGCATAATTTTGCACAGAAGCTGCATACAGCAGCCATCTCTGAATCAGCCCCATAAAGTAGTTAAACTGAGTTTTATGCTTTTATTACTTTATGAATTCTCCCCAGCTTTGATGAAGAGCAATAAAACTGCTTGAATGGAGATATTAATGGTGTTTAGCGCTTGTTGAAATATAGGGTAATGGGGGGTACTCACTGAGCGATATTCTAAGCAATCTGACTAGATTGCTTAGAATTTAAGCATGATCACTCTGTGTGTTCCCCCTACAGCGATAGCGATGCGCAGCCCCGCGCATTGCTATCGCTGGTGCTAGATTGGCCTGCCGTGCAGACCAATCTAGCGGGTCGCTCACTTCACCCGCTGGGTGAAATGAGCGCCCCCCAGTCTCCCCCCGCACGCACAACACACATCGCGCTGTGCTGAGCGGCTGGAGAGATGTGTGCTGAGCGGTTCGCTCAGCACACATCTCTCCCACATCGGCCCGTCTATATGGGCTTTTAGACTCTGAGACAAAGGGTTTCTAGTTACGTATGACATAGTGACAGATACAGTATTTCTAATATACAGCATCTCTGTGCTGTACAGCTTGTTTTACGATGTAACATCCACGAAGAACAAATCCTGCTACAACAAATTCTTGCACCTTTAAATATCTATTTTTTTATTTATTTTATTACAGAAAATATGAATAAAGTGTTAAACAAGAATCTATTTTCCCCCTCTTTTCTTCTTTCACCTGCACAGGATATCTCTCTGTGTTAGGTCAGAGGCTTGCTTCCTTAGAAGAGTCCATGATGCTGCTATCTGCTTTCTCCTCTCTGGAAAAGTTTGCAGTCTGGTGAAAGGAAAAGATGTCACACCGTAAACAGTTACTGTACATGTATGCTTATGGTAAGGTTTTCTTGTGGTATTTCTGTTTAATGGATTGAAAGTCTCACCTTGTCTGAAAGAGTGACTTGCACTTCTGTTCCCAGTGTAGGTTATGTGACAGAACAGCAGTCTGCTGTGCTTTCGTGACAGATTCCATTAGACACACACTGTCCAGAGTGAAGCTGAAGAGAGTGCAAGGGCCATTTTCTGTGGCCAACATCTCTCCCCGGGCCACCTTCTCATTCGCTGCAAGGCAAAATCAGATAAACATGAATAAACACCTTGTCACCAGTGAAGAACAGGATATGGATTTTTGATTAAGATCTATCTGTACCATTGTTACTATTTAATGGACAACAATACAATTAATTGAGTGGTGGGGGATGTATTCTGCCACTAGAGATGATTAAAGAGCTGTATCAGGGCAGATGTGGGGGGACGCTCATTTCACCCAGTGGGTGAAATGAGCGATGTGCTAGATTGAGCCTGCATGCAGGCCAATCTAGCACCAGCAATAGCAACGCACGGGGCCACGCATAGCTATCGCTGTGTGGGGTACACACGGACAGATCATGCTTAAAATCTAAGCAATCTGGTCAGATTGCTTAGATTATCGCTCCGTGAGTACCCCCCCTTTAGGCTGCATAGATTTGTGGGGCTGTGGAGGCATAAATACACACCCTGTGCAGGATGCCACAGGAACACAAAGAATTGTGCTTGAAATGTTCTATGTACAGTGCATCCGGAAAGTATTCACAGCACTTCACTTTTTCCACATTATGTTATCTTACAGCCTTATTCCAAAATGGAATAAATTCATTTATGATGGAGCTTGAGAAGTGCTGCAAAGAGGAATGGGCGAAACTGCCCAAAGAGTAGGTGTACCAAGCTTGTGGCATCATATTCAAATAGACTTGAGGCTGTAATTGCTGCCAAAGGTACATCAACAAAGTATTGAGCAAAGGCTGTGAATACTTATGTACATTTATTTTTAATAAATTTGCAAATTCACGTTGTCATTATGGGCAGGGCCGGACTGGCCATCTGGCACTTCTGGCACGTGCCAGAAGGGCCGATGAGCAGGTGGGTCGATCCGGTCCCTCAGAGAGCCGGGAAGGCCGCGCGCAGCGCAGCCTCTGGCTCTCTGGTTCAATCACCCCCCCACCGGTCTCCATGGAAATGGGGGCGTGCCGCGAGTCCACTACCCGCGGTGCACCCCCAGCAAGCGTCACCATGGTAATGGGGGCGTGCCACGAGTCCACGTACGTGCGCCCCCATGATGAGCGCACGCGCCTTCAGTGCAGGCGCGCTCACGAGTGCCTGGGCCGAATTAAAGCCCCAGTCCGTTGCTGATTATGGGGTATTGTGTGTACAATTTTGAGGGGAAAAAATTATTTATTCCATTTTGGAATAATACTTTTAACAAAATGTGGAAAAAGTGAAGCGCTGTGAATACTTTCTGGATGCACATGGACCAGACAGTCAACACCATCACACGTAACTGCCTGCTGTGATGCTAAGCCTCCCCTCTCAGTCAGTGGCGTAAGTTCGTCCTAGACGCCCGGAGGCAATATAAATACAGGTGCCCCCCTATATAGAGGCAAAAAAAATTTTTTATATATATATATATATATATATATATATATATATATATATATATATATATATATATATATATATATATATATATATACATATACATACATACACACACACACACACACACACACACACACACACACACACACACACCACACCAATATTGATCCTGCAGGCTATATATATATTTATATATATATATATATATATATATATATATATATATATATATATATCCTGCCATTCTTTGCAAGCATAATGGCGTATGCATGAAGAAATTTCCAAAGGACAGCTCTTGCGGTGAGAGCTATTCTTTGCCATGATACAGTAGAACTTCCCGGTGTATGATCCGGAGTCCTATCTGTGCATGCATGGGCTGATGCGCCCCACTGGGGGGTGCTGGGAGGGGTCCAATGGGAAATGTGATAGAGGCCCATCTAAAGATGGTGTTGCCCACCTCATCCAAGCCCTGGGGTCTAGGCTTGGTGGATAAGTAGTAAGCCGCCAAACCTATGAAAACTGCATTTTTGGAGGTTTGGCTGCATTTTTAACCTTGTGCTAATGATACATCCCAGCAGACCAGTGCCAGTTTAGGGTCCACATGGGCCTGGAGCTGAAAGTGAGTCTATTATGTGACCGATACTGCGGGAGGGGAGGCAATCATTTTGCTGGCTGTCGGGATTCCTAGCGGTCAGGATACCGACACCAGAATACCGTCTCACAGGTCTTATTCCCATTCGTGGGTGTCCACAACACCAATAGAGTGGGATGGGAACCACCGAGACCACTGAGTTGCGAGCGCAACAAGCAAGGGCCTTCATTGCGCATGCCCCTTGCCAGCATTCTGACGGACGGGATGCTGCTGTCAGGATGCTGACAGACGGCATCCCGTCTGTCGGTAAAACATATGTATTCCCTGCGGGAGGACAATTAATTATGGGAGGAAGATGGGGAGGGATGGTCGCGGGTGGGCAGAAGGACTTGGCAAATGGGGGGGGGGGGGCAGATGGAGTAACAGAGGTCTGGAGGACGGGATGAGGCAGAATGGGGGTCATAGTATATATGACAAAAATGCAGATTCATTAAACGGGCATTGAAACGTTGCACTACTTCAATTGGTGTCAGTGTGCAAATCATTGGAGTGCCGCACCACCTCTATTTTGCTAAACTACTTTGCTGTGAGGGCACCCAATGTATTAGTCTATTATGTGGCTGTGCCAGACCCCTACCTCTATCTATATATACAAACATACATACATACTGGCAGTGCACTTATACAGGGAGAAAGGGAGCATAGATGGATACCTTGTGTAGTGAAAGAAGGCTCTACTCTCCTCCCCAATTACCGGAGGCAGAGCGCAATTAGGAAGTGGAATACAAGGCAAGCGTGGTACCAGCTCTTAAACACCGCCTCGCACGTGTGTCCATCCATCCCGTCCCCCCCTTCCCCACAGCAGCGGGGCAACGGTAGCAGCAGCTCCTCTCCTACCTCCCACAGCAGGCGCGCACCAGCGTACTCTCCTGGGGTTTGCGCTGTGGTGGCGGCTTACAGGAATGAGTCAGTTCAGTGACGTAACTAGAAATTTTTCTCCCCCAAGCCAAAAAATTATTTGCCCCCCCCCTCCATAATTGGCAGTATAGAGTGTGTGGCTTCGTTGGGATGGGCGTGGCTTACCATAAAGGGGCGTGACATTGCAGGAAAAGACTGCGTTATACCCCAGTTTTCCAACCTGCACGCCCAGACGGGAAAGAAAAATAATCCTGATTCATGCCCCTTACATTATTTGTAATTTTTCCTCCTTATAGTAATGCTCAGTATACATTATGCCACATACTGCAGTGGCCCTTAGACATTATGCCACACACAATAATGCACATGACACAATATGCACACACCATAATGCCCACGACACATTATGCCACACACCGTAATGCCCCCGACACATTATGACAGGAATCGCAATGCCCGTTATACATTATGCTACACACTGCAATGCCCCTGATACATTATACCACACACCGTAATGCCTGTGACACATTATGACAGGAATCACAATGCCCATTATACATTATGCTACACACTGCAATGCCCTTGATACATTATAGCACATACAATGTCTTTGACACAGTATAACACACACCACAATGAGCCTGAGACATTATACCACATATCACAATGCCCGCGATATAGTATACCATACACCGTAATGCCCGACACATTATGACACACACCGCAATGTCCGTGATACATTATGCCACACACCGTAATGCCCATTACACATTAAGTTCTACAGTAAGGCTTCTAATTACTTTTAAATTACCTGCTCGGTTTCATGCTCTTGGTTCCATGCACGGTGCCAGGGGTTTTCATGCTCAGGGTGTCATGCTCGTTGCCAGGGGTTTCATGCGTTGGGTGTCATGTTCGTTGCCAGCGGTTTCATGCTCTTGGTTCCATGCACGGTGGCAGGGGTTTTCATGCTCAGGGTGTCATGCTCGTTGCCAGGGGTTTCATGCACTGGGTGTCATGCTCGTTGCCAGCGGTTCCATGCACGGTGCCAGGGGTTTTCATGCTCAGGGTGTCATGCTCGTTGCCAGGGGGTTCATGCACTGGGTGTCATGCTCGTTGCTAGGGGGTAGTGCTTGTTGCTAGGGCCGTGCTCCCAGTGCCACATATGCCCCCAGTGCCAGATATTCCCCCACAGTGTCAGGTATATGCCTCCAGTGCCAGGTACATGCCCCCAGTGCCAAATATACCCCCCCAGTGCCACATATACCCCCTCAGTGCCTGCTCCCCCCAGTGCCAAATATTCCACCACAGTGCCACATATGCCCCCTCAGTGCCTACTCCCCCACAGTGCCAGCTATATGCCCCCAGTGCCAGCTATTCCTCCACAGTGCCAGGCATATGCCCCCAGTGCCAGATATTCCCCCACAGGGCCAGGTATATGCCCCCAGTGCCAGATCTTCCCCCACAGTGCCAGGTATATGCCCCCAGTGCCAAATATATCCCTCTCCCCAGTGCCAGGTATATGCCCCCCGCCCCAGTGCCAGGTATATGCCCCCCAGTGCCAGGTATATGCCCCCCAGTGCCAGGTATATGCCCCCCAGTGCCAGGTCTTCCCCCACAGGGCCAGGTATATGCCCCCCACTGCCAGGTGTATGCCCCCCAGTGCCAGGTCTTCACCCCCAGTGCCAGGTATATGCCCCCCAGTGCCAGGTATATGCCCCCCAGTGCCAGGTATATGCTCCCCAGTGCCAGGTATATGCCCCCCAGTGCCAGGTATATGCCCCCCAGTGCCAGGTCTTCCCCCACAGGGCCAGGTATATGCCCCCCAGTGCCAGGTATATGCCCCCCAGTGCCAGGTCTTCCCCCACAGGGCCAGGTATATGCCCCCCAGTGCCAGGTCTTCCCCCACAGTGCCATGTATATGCCCCCCAGTGCCATGTATATGCCCCCCAGTGCCAGGTATATGCCCCCCAGTGCCAGGTATATGCCCCCCAGTGCCAGGAATATGCCCCCCAGTGCCAGGTCTCCCCCCCCCCTCGTGCCAGGTATATGCCCCCCAGTGCCAGGTATATGCCCCCCAGTGCCAGGTCTTCCCCACAGTGCCATGTATATGCCCCCCAGTGCCAGGTATATGCCCCCCAGTGCCAGGTATATGCCCCCCAGTGACAGGTCTTCCCCCACAGTGCCATGTATATGCCCCCCAGTGCCAGGTATATGCCCCCCAGTGCCAGGTCTCCCCCCCCCCCCTCGTGCCAGGTATATGCCACCCAGTGCCTGCCCCCCCCCCCTTGTGTTGGAGGGACACGGTCGGAGCGCATAGAGCGTCTCTCCTGTGTCCCTCCCTGGCTCTCTCCCCCGGCCGGTCTAATACAGGAAGTGCCGGTTCGTGAGCCAATCAGAGCTCACGAACGGCACTTCCTCTATTAGACCGCCGGGGGAGAGAGCCAGGGAGGGACACAGGAGAGACGCTCTATGCGCTCCGACCGTGTCCCTCCAACACAAGGGGGGGGGGGACTGCAGATTGACATGCGGGCGCTCGTCCGCATGTCAATCTGTGTAAAGTCAGCGGGCGCTGCGAGGCGCCCTCTGCAGGTCAGGAGCCCGGCGGCAGCCGACTCCGCTGCCTCCGGGACTTCCGCCCCTGCTCTCAGTATTTATTTTCTTCTGTTTACTGGTACTTATAAACCTTTGAAATAGCATAAGTGGAGGTGTTGCCCTAGCAACCAATCAGATTCTAGCTATCACTTATATAGCACTCTCTATACAATGATAGTCAGAACACATCTACTGTACTTGTAGTCTTTAGAAAGTTTGATATATCTCCACTCTTTTTCTTGTAGAACTTGTGTATCTTAAAGCTCATGTTGCACATAACCGATACTAATAACACACATCTATCCACCACATTTATAAATGGACACACGGACACATCAGCACCTGCTTTTCTAGTACGGACTCGAGGCATCAGACTGCTACCAGCAGTAACCACCTTTGTCTAATGTCTTAAACATTATATATTATAGAAATGATAGCTTCAATTAACCCAAAAAATGCATATACTCTAGTCACCCTTATTCAGAATTATTTGTATCACATGATGTTCTGATTCAGGTCCGGAAACAAGTGTGGCTACAGGCGCAAAGTACCGATGTTTAGTACTTTGTGCATGCGCCAGACCTGTACTGTGCATGTGCAGTACGGGTCCTGTGTCATCGGGCCCAGTGCGACTGCAGACCTCAAGTGATTGACAGTCTGCAGCCGTTTTGTGGCGAGGAGGGGGCAGTGATGGCCATTTTTTCACAAAACTGAGTTTTGTGGGACTGCCAAGGCCAGGGTCCCTGTCTTCCGATGGAGATTTCCCGTCCCTGGACGGAGCACTGGATCACACATGCATGCAGGAAGCGAACCCCACCTGCTGCATTTCCATGTAAGCAGCAAGGATGCTCACTTTACTCACATCTGAATCAGGCCCTTGATTTGCTACTCATCACCATCATCAGTGCACAACTGCACCAGCCCTGTACTAAGTGTGATAAGCATGGAAACATGTGTGTACACTTATGTCCAACTCTGCATGGCCCACACTGACACACCCTCCTGCAGGATAAGCCCCACAGCAGCCAAGACACGCCTCTGTAGTCACAAGTATAGATGCAACAGATATGTGTATGACTCTGCATCACCCTCATCACCCGTACCTGTTTGTGCACAGGTCTAGAGCATTCTCAGTGCAAATACACATGATGGGCCTGACTCAGAGATGTAAGCAAATGCATCCGCAGCTGTGGCTGGGTATACAGTGGCTGTATGACAATATGCAAATGTCACAGCTGTGCTAATTCCAGTGGTACGTACAAAGACACGGCATCCATGCCAGATCTGTTGCTTCTGGAAGTTCTTAGCAGCCCCATGGCCGCACAGCATGGCAGCAGGAAGTAAGGAGCCGGAGACAATGCAGCTGCGATCAGGATCGCAGTCACAGCCTCAAACACACCCAAAATGGCCGCGTCACTCCTGTGCTCTTGCCGGACCTCCCTTGTTATCTGCCCCAAATGGTCCCTGGCTGTCACTATGCAACTAAATCCTCTCTGTGACCGCCGTCACGAGACCATCGCAGCACATGCACAGTGCAACTCAGACGCAGGTACTGTGCGATTTTGGCTAAGCGTCAATCTTGACTATCTCTTCTATAGAGATAGTCAAGACTGACTTGCCTGCACAGTCTATTTTTTCTGCCGATGCCGACCGCGCGGGGCCGCGCATCGGCATCGGATCGGGATCGCAAGGTGACTGTCACCTTGCGATCTGCACTATCTTTTCTTCCGATTCTGACTATATAGTCAGAATCGGAAGAAAAGATCTGACCGTGTGTACACACCTTTACGCCGCACATCGCATGCATTGCTTGCAATTAAATCGGCCATTAAAATAAGAATTTACTCACCGGTAATTCTATTTCTCGTAGTCCGTAGTGGATGCTGGGGACTCCGTCAGGACCATGGGGAATAGCGGCTCCGCAGGAGACAGGGCACAAAATTTAAAAGTTTGACCACGAAGGTGGTGTGTACTGGCTCCTCCCCCTATGACCCTCCTCCAAGCCTCAGTTAGGATACTGTGCCCGGACGAGCGTACACAATAAGGAAGGATTTTGAATCCCGGGTAAGACTCATACCAGCCACACCAATCACACCGTACAACTTGTGATCTGAACCCAGTTAACAGTATGATAACGTAGGAGCCTCTGAAAAGATGGCTCACAACAATAAACAACCCGATTTTTTTGTAACAATAACTATGTACAAGTATTGCAGACAATCCGCACTTGGGATGGGCGCCCAGCATCCACTACGGACTACGAGAAATAGAATTACCGGTGAGTAAATTCTTATTTTCTCTGACGTCCTAGTGGATGCTGGGGACTCCGTCAGGACCATGGGGATTATACCAAAGCTCCCAAACGGGCGGGAGAGTGCGGATGATTCTGCAGCACCGAATGAGAGAACTCCAGGTCCTCCTTAGCCAGGGTATCAAATTTGTAGAATTTTACAAACGTGTTCTCCCCTGACCACGTAGCTGCTCGGCAGAGTTGTAATGCCGAGACCCCTCGGGCAGCCGCCCAAGATGAGCCCACCTTCCTTGTGGAGTGGGCATTGACAGATTTAGGCTGTGGCAGGCCTGCCACAGAATGTGCCAGTTGAATTGTGCTACAAATCCAACGAGCAATCGTCTGCTTAGAAGCAGGAGCACCCAGCTTGTTGGGTGCATACAGTATAAACAGCGAGTCAGATTTTCTGACTCCAGCCGTCCTTGAAATATATATTTTCAATGCTCTGACAACGTCCAGCAACTTGGAATCCTCCAAATCGCTAGTAGCCGCAGGCACCACAATAGGCTGGTTCAGGTGAAACGCTGATACCACCTTAGGCAGAAAATGAGGACGCGTCCTCAATTCTGCCCTGTCCGAATGGAAAATCAGATATGGGCTTTTATACGATAAAGCCGCCAATTCCGACACTCTCCTGGCTGAAGCCAGGGCCAGTAGCATGGTTACTTTCCATGTAAGATATTTCAAATCTACCGATTTGAGTGGCTCAAACCAATGGGATTTGAGAAAATCCAAAACTACATTGAGATCCCACGGTGCCACTGGGGGCACAACCGGGGGCTGTATATGTAGTACTCCTTTTACAAAAGTCTGGACTTCAGGAACTGAAGCCAATTCTTTCTGGAAGAAAATCGACAGGGCCGAAATTTGAACCTTAATGGACCCTAATTTGAGGCCCATAGATAATCCTGTTTGCAGGAAATGTAGGAATCGACCCAGTTGAAATTCCTCTGTCGGGGCCCTCCTGGCCTCACACCACGCAACATATTTTCTCCAAATGCGGTGATAATGTTGTGCAGTCACCTCCTTCCTGGCTTTGACCAGGGTAGGGATGACCTCTTCCGGAATGCCTTTTTCCCTTAGGATCCGGCGTTCAACCGCCATGCCGTCAAACGCAGCCGCGGTAAGTCTTGGAATAGACACGGTCCCTGCTGAAGCAGATCCCTTCTTAGAGGTAAAGGCCACGGATCTTCCGTGAGCATCTCCTGAAGTTCCGGGTACCAAGTCCTTCTTGGCCAGTCCGGAGCCACTAGTATCGTTCTTACTCCCCTTTGCCGTATAATTCTCAGTACCTTGGGTATGAGAGGCAGAGGAGGAAACACATACACTGACTGGTACACCCATGGTGTTACCAGAGCGTCCACAGCTATTGCCTGAGGGTCTCTTGACCTGGCGCAATACCTGTCCAGTTTTTTGTTGAGGCGGGACGCCATCATGTCCACCATTGGTCTTTCCCAATGGACTACAATCATGTGGAAGACTTCTGGATGAAGTCCCCACTCTCCCGGGTGAAGATCGTGTCTGCTGAGGAAGTCTGCTTCCCAGTTGTCCACTCCCGGGATGAACACTGCTGACAGTGCTATCACATGATTTTCCGCCCAGCGAAGAATCCTTGCAGCCTCTGCCATTGCCATCCTGCTTCTTGTGCCGCCCTGTCTGTTTACGTGGGCGACTGCCGTGATGTTGTCCGACTGGATCAACACCGGCTGACCCTGAAGCAGAGGGTTTGCCAGGCTTAGAGCATTGTAGATTGCTCTTAGTTCCAGTATATTTATGTGAAGAGACGTTTCCAGGCTTGACCACACGCCCTGGAAGTTTCTTCCTTGTGTGACCGCTCCCCAGCCTCTCAGGCTGGCATCCGTGGTCACTAGGACCCAGTTCTGTATGCCGAATCTGCGGCCCTCTAACAGATGAGCACTCTGCAACCACCATAGCAGAGAGACCCTTTTTTCCAGGACTCTTGTGCATTGATGCACAGACACTGTCCCTGGTTTTAGGAGGTTCCTGACGAGTTCGGATAACTCCCTGGCTTTCTCCTCCGGAAGAAATACCTTTTTCTGAACAGTGTCCAGAATCATCCCTAGGAACAGCAGACGTGTCGTCGGGATCAGTTGGGATTTTGGAAAATTCAGAATCCACCCGTGCTGTTGGAGCACTACTTGAGTTAGTGCTACTCCGACCTCCAGCTGTTCTCTGGATCTTGCCCTTATCAGGAGATCGTCCAAGTAAGGGATAATTAATACGCCTTCTCTTCGAAGAAGGATCATCATTTCGGCCATTACCTTGGTAAAGACCCTGGGTGCCGTGGACAATCCAAACGGCAGCGTCTGAAACTGATAATGACAGTTTTGTACCACGAACCTGAGGTACCCTTGGTGTGAAGGGCAAATTGGGACATGAAGGTAAGCATCCTTGATGTCCAAGGACACCATAAAATCCCCTTCTTCCAGATTCGCTATCACTGCTCTGAGTGACTCCATCTTGAACTTGAATTTTTGTATGTACAGGTTCAGAGATTTCAGATTTAGAATAGGTCTTACCGAGCCGTCCGGCTTCGGTACCACAAATAGCGTGGAGTAATACCCCTTTCCCTGTTGTAGAAGGGGTACCTTGATTATCACCTGCTGAGAATACAGCTTGTGAATGGCTTCCAATACCGTCGCCCTGTCTGAGGGAGACGTTGGCAAAGCAGATTTTAGGAACCGGCGAGGGGGAGACTTCTCGAATTCCAACCTGTAACCCTGAGATACTACCTGCAGGATCCAGGGGTCCACCTGCGAGTGAGCCCACTGTGCGCTGAAATTCTTGAGGCGACCCCCCACCGCCCCTGAGTCCGCTTGTAAGGTCCCAGCGTCATGCTGAGGCCTTTGCAGAAGCCGGGGAGGACTTCTGCTCCTGGGAAGGGGCTGCTTGCTGCAGTCTCTTACCCTTTCCTTTGCCTCGGGGCAAATATGAATGTCCTTTTGCTCGCTTGTTCTTATAGGAACGAAAGGACTGCGGCTGAAAAGACTACGTCTTTTTCTGCTGGGAGGGGACTTGAGGTAAAAAGGTGGACTTCCCGGCTGTTGCCGTGGCTACCAAATCCGATAGACCGACCCCAAATAATTCCTCCCCTTTATACGGCAATACTTCCATATGCCGTTTGGAATCCGCATCGCCTGACCACTGTCGTGTCCATAGACTTCTTCTGGCAGATATGGACATCGCACTTACTCTTGATGCCAGAGTGCAGATATCCCTCTGTGCATCTCGCATATAAAGGAATGCATCCTTTAATTGCTCTATAGTCAATAAAATACTGTCCCTATCCAGGGTATCAATATTTTCAGTCAGGGAATCCGACCAAGCCACCCCAGCACTGCACATCCAGGCTGAGGCGATTGCTGGTCGCAGTATAACACCAGTATGTGTGTATATACTTTTTAGAGTATTTTCCAGCCTCCTATCAGCTGGATCCTTGAGGGCGGCCGTATCAGGAGACGGTAACGCCACTTGTTTGGATAAACGTGTGAGCGCCTTGTCCACCCTAGGGGGTGTTTCCCAGCGCGCCCTAACCTCTGGCGGGAAAGGGTATAACGCCAATAACTTCTTTGAAATTAGCAGTTTTTTATCAGGGGTAACCCACGCTTCATCACACACGTCATTCAATTCCTCTGATTCAGGAAAAACTACAGGTAGTTTTTTCAGACCCCACATAATACCCCTTTTTGTGGTACTTGCAGTATCAGAGATATGCAAAGCCTCCTTTATTGCCGTGATCATATAACGTGTGGCCCTACTGGAAAATACGTTAGTTTCTTCACCGTCGACACTAGATTCGGTGTCCGTGTCTGGGTCTGTGTCGACCGACTGAGGCAAAGGGCGTTTTACAGCCCCTGACGGTGTTTGAGACGCCTGTACAGGTACTAACTGGTTTGCCGGTCGTCTCATGTCGTCAACCGACTTTTGCAGCGTGCTGACATTATCACGTAATTCCATAAACAAAGCCATCCATTCCGGTGTCGACTCCCTAGGGGGTGACATCACCATTACCGGCAATTGCTCCGCCTCCACACCAACATCGTCCTCATACATGTCGACACACACGTACCGACACACAGCAGACACACAGGGAATGCTCTGATAGAAGACAGGACCCCACTAGCCCTTTGGGGAGACAGAGGGAGAGTTTGCCAGCACACACCAAAGCGCTATAATTATATAGGAACAACCTTATATAAGTGTTGTTTCCTTATAGCTGCTTAAATATATATAATATCGCCAAAAAATGCCCCCCCTCTCTGTTTTTTACCCTGTTTCTGTAGTGCAGTGCAGGGGAGAGCCTGGGAGCCTTCCTAGCAGCGGAGCTGTGTAGGAAAATGGCGCTGTGTGCTGAGGAGATAGGCCCCGCCCCCTATTCCGGCGGGCTCTTCTCCCGGTTTTTCTGAGACCTGGCAGGGGTGAAATACATCCATATAGCCTCATGGACTATATGTGATGTATTCTTTTTAGCCAGAAAGGTATTAACATTGCTGCCCAGGGCACCCCCCCCAGCGCCCTGCACCCTCAGTGACCGCCGGTGTGAAGTGTGCCTGAGCGCAATGGCGCACAGCTGCAGTGCTGTGCGCTACCTCATGAAGACTGAAAAGCCTTCAGCCGCCGGTTTCTGGACCACTTCTTACTTCGGCATCTGCAAGGGGGTCGGCGGCGCGGCTCCGGTGACCCATCCAGGCTGTACCTGTGATCGTCCCTCTGGAGCTAGTGTCCAGTAGCCTAAGAAGCAAATCCATCCTGCACGCAGGTGAGTTCACTTCTTCTCCCCTAGGTCCCTCGTTGCAGTGAGCCTGTTGCCAGCAGGACTCACTGAAAATAATAAAACTATCAAAACTTTTACTCTAAGCAGCTCTTTATGAGAGCCACCTAGATTGCACCCTGCTCGGACGGGCACAAAAACCTAACTGAGGCTTGGAGGAGGGTCATAGGGGGAGGAGCCAGTACACACCACCTAGTGGTCAAACTTTTAAATTTTGTGCCCTGTCTCCTGCGGAGCCGCTATTCCCCATGGTCCTGACGGAGTCCCCAGCATCCACTAGGACGTCAGAGAAATGTAATTATAGAGACTTTCCTTATTATTACTGTTGTTGATGATCTGTAAGGTGTCACAGTGCTCTGCAGCCCAGCACCGGACAGTCGGCTAACAAGGCATGTATAAAACAGGGAGATATAAAGTGGACAACAAAACAAAAAGGTAAGCACATAAGGGTAACATGACATAACAAAACAGTTTACAGTGAATAGAATAATGCTTGCCATGAGAGCAATAAGAACAGTATTGCTACAACACCTCTGCACAAGATCTGTATGGAAAATACACATGGACATCTATTTCTTAATGCATACAAATAGAATTAAATTGTTGAGGTTTCCTATATTACTGTATGTCAATTTTATTATTTATCCATGTTAGAGATATAATGTGAGGAATATAATTACCCACCTTTAAGAAAAAGACAAAGGTTCTCTGAATCAAGGGCATAAACTGGCTGCCAGGGAAACGCCAATTTATAGGACAATGGCAGCCCAAATTGGCAAACTTTCTGATTCAACACAACATCCAAGAGCTCAACGATACCACTGCGGTAGAATAAAAGCACCTATAAAACAATTAGCAAAATAGTAATGTTATAATATCTAGTCATAAATTGCAATTACAGGTGCCCCCAAAAATCATACAGCTATGAACATGTATAAATATTTCTATTACACAAACACAGAATATACATGATGACACAATTCATGAACGCACACCGGTACATGGGATTCAGGGAAATGTGGAAGCAGATATGGCTATGGAGTACAGGTAAATATGGAAGGACACAAAGACAGTGGATACAGATAACAAGTAAGCCCATCTGGACATGGGAGAGAGACATAGTAGAGCACACGCAGAAGACAAGTGTTAGTATAACTCACGCCATTGGGAAGTGAGCTGACTGGTACAACTGCACTGATCTGTTCATCTGGGGTACCAGGGCTGTACGGAAAACATGTAAATAATAAAGAGAGTGGTATATAAACATATCACTGGCTATGACCCATTATACATTCAGCAAAATCTCCAATATGCATATCCCCGATTACCAGGAGCAATTTATGAGAGGAGGGGGCCTGTCTGTAGGCTCTGTGCGGGCCCCCTCCTCTGTAGAGCAGTAGACTATAGCAAAGTGCCACACAGTGTCGCTATGTGCCCCTTTGTACCCAGGGGCCAGTGTGTACCCATTATAGACACGCCAATGCTGACTATTGATGTTACTGTTGAGCACTGAGTTTACTCTGACCCTACTCATAGAACTAATATGTATGTAAAAAAAACCTTTATTATGGTGCATATTAAAACTTGATGAATGGTATTAAGCTGCAGCAGCCTAATGTTTGCCTGTGGACGCTCACTAAAATGATCAGTAAATAAAGTACAATATATCCAAATAGAGCACTATGCTCAAGACAAACTAGAGATGTTGGCAGTGGTAGATGTAACAATCAAGACACATGTATTAAAATAAATATAGCATTTAATTACTATCAATATATATATATATATATATATATATATATACATATACACACACACACACACACACACACACACACACACACACACACGCACATTTACTCCTGTCATCTGGCACTCCAATGTTAGCACCAACCTTAACTTGCCGGGGTGCACTCCTTGGAGCTGGCAGACTCCATCCAAAGACATAAACAACAGGGGTGGCATTCCTGGACTCATTGCTCAGTGAAACAAAATGTGCTTTAATTCAACATTTCGGGGCACGTTTCCCCTTCATCAGGACACACACACAAAAAAAAAATTAGAATTTACTCACCGGTAATTCTATTTCTCGTAGTCCGTAGTGGATGCTGGGAACTCCGTAAGGACCATGGGGAATAGACGGGCTCCGCAGGAGACTGGGCACTCTAAAAGAAAGATTAGGTACTATCTGGTGTGCACTGGCTCCTCCCTCTATGCCCCTCCTCCAGACCTCAGTTAGGGAAACTGTGCCCGGAAGAGCTGACACAACAAGGAAAGGATTTGGAATCCAGGGTAAGACTCATACCAGCAACACCAATCACACTGTACAACTTGTGATAACCATACCCAGTTAACAGTATGAATAACAACTGAGCCTCATTTTACGGATGGCTCATAACAATAACCCTTTAGTTAAGCAATAACTATATACATGTATTGCAGAGAGTCCGCACTTGGGACGGGCGCCCAGCATCCACTACGGACTACGAGAAATAGAATTACCGGTGAGTAAATTCTTATTTTCTCTGACGTCCTAGTGGATGCTGGGAACTCTGTAAGGACCATGGGGATTATACCAAAGCTCCCAAACGGGCGGGAGAGTGCGGATGACTCTGCAGCACCGCATGAGCAAACTCAAGGTCCTCCTCAGCCAGGGTATCAAACTTGTAGAACTTAGCAAACTTGTTTGACCCCGACCAAGCAGCAGCTCGGCAAAGCTGTAAAGCCGAGACCCCTCGGGCAGCCGCCCAAGAAGAGCCCACCTTCCTTGTGGAATGGGCTTTCACCGATTTTGGATGCGGCAATCCAGCCGCAGAGTGAACCCGCTGAATCGTGCTATAGATCCAGCGAGCAATAGTCTGCTTCGAAGCAGGATCGCCAACCTTGTTGGCTGCATACAGAATAAACAGCGAGTCAGACTTTCTGACTCCCGCCGTTCTGGAAACATACATTTTCAAAGCCCGGACTACGTCCAGCAACTTGGAATCCTCCAAGTCCCTAGTAACCGCAGGCACCACAATAGGCTGGTTCAAATGAAACTATGATACCACCCTAGGGAGAAATTGGGACGAGTCCTCAATTCTGCCCTGTCCATATGGAAGATCAGATAAGGGCTTTTACATGACAAAACCGCCAAATCTGACACACGCCTAGCCGAAGCTAAGGCCAATAGCATGACCACTTTCCACGTGAGATATTTTAGCTCCACGGTCTTAAGTGGCTCAAACCAGTGGGATTTCAGGAAATCCAACACAACGTTAAGATCCCAAGGTGCCACAGGTGGCACAAAAGGAGGCGGAATATGCAGCACCCCCGGAACAACGTCTGAACTTCAGGCAGTGAAGCCAGTTCTTTTTGAGAGAAAAATGGATAGGGCCGAAATCTTGACCTTTATGGATCCTAATTTTAGGCCCATAGTCACTCCTGACTGTAGGAAGTGCAGGAATCGACCCCTCTGGAATTCCTCTGTAGGGCCTTCCCGGCCTCACACCAAGCAACCTATTTTCGCTATATACAGTGAAAAAGTCTTGCTGTCACGTCTTTCCTAGCCTTTATCAGTGTAGGAATAACTGCATCCGGAATGCCCTTTTCCGCTATGATCCGGCGTTCAACCGCCATGCCGTCAAATGCAGCCGCGGTAAGTCTTGGAACAGACAGGGCCCCTGTTGCAACATGTCCTGTCTGAGAGGCAGAAGCCCAGAGTCCTCTGAGAGCATTTCTTGCAGCTCCGGGTACCGAGTCCTTCTTGGCTCATTCGGAGCAAAGAATATTGTTCTCACTCCTCCTTTTATTACAATTCTCAGCCCTTGGGTATGAGAGGAAGAGGAGGGAATACATAGACCGACTGGAACACCCACGGTGTTACTAGTGCGACCACAGCTATCACCTGAGGGTCCCTTGACCCGGCCTAAAACATTTTTTAACTTTTTATTGAGGTGGGACGCCATCTAGTCCACCTGAGGCAGTTCCCATCAATTTGCAAACTGCGTGAAGACTTCCTGATGAAGTCCCCACTTTCCCGGGTGGAGGTCGTGCCTGCTGAGGAAGTCTGCTTCCCAGTTGTCCACTCCCGGAATGAACACTGCTGACAGTGCGCCCACCTGACTCTCCGCCCAGCGAAGAACTCTGGTGGCCTCCACCCTCGCCACCCTGCTCCTTGTGCCGCCCCGGTGGTCTACATGAACCCCTGCGGTCTGACTGGATCCGAACCGGTTGGTCGCGAAGCAGGATCTCCGCTTGACTTAGGGCGTTGTATATGGCCCTTAGTTCCAGGATATTGATGTGAAGGCAAGTTTGTTGACTTGACCACAGACCTTGGAAATTTCTTCCCTGTGTTACTGCCCCCCACCCTCGGAGGCTTGCATCCGTGGTCACCAGGATCCAGTCCTGAATGCCGAATCTGCGACCCTCGAGAAGGTGAGCACTCTGCAGCCACCACAGGAGAGACACCCTGGCCCTGGGTGATAGGGTGATTAACTGATGCATCTGAAGAGGTGATCCGGACCATAAAGCACGGGGAGAATATATAAACTCTACACGGTTAGGGTCATGGTGGGAATCAAACCCATGACCTCAGTGCTGTGGGGCAGTAATGCTAACCATTACACCATCCGTACTGCCATCTTGTCCAGTAAGTCCCATTGGAAGGTCCTCGCATGGAACCTGCCTAAGGGGATGGCCTCGTATAATGCCACCATCCTTCCCAGGACTCGAGTGCAGTGATGCACTGACACCTGTTTTGGTTTTAATAGATTCCTGACCAGTGTCATGAGCTCCTGAGCTCTCTCTATCGGGAGATAAACCCTTTTCTGGTCTGTGTCTAGGATCATGCCTAGGAAAGGCAGATGAGCTGTAGGAACCAACTGCGACTTTGGAATATATAGAATCCAGCCATGTTGCCGTTACACTTCCAGAGAAAGTGATACGCTGTTCAGCAACTGCTCTCTTGATCTCGCTTGTATGAGGAGATCGCCCAAGTACGTGATAATAGTGACACCTTGCTTCCGCAGGAGCACAATCATATCCGCCATTACCTTGGTTATGACAACCCTGTACCGCAATTCTGAGGTACGCCTAATAAGGTGGATAAATGGGGACATGAAGGTATGCATCCCTTATGACCCGATTCACAATAAAATCTCCCTCTTTTTAGGCTTGCCCTGACCGCTCTTAGCGATTCCATCTTGAACTTGACCTTCTCAGGTATATGTTCAGGGATTTTTAATTCAATATGGGTCTGACCGAACCGTCTGGTTTCGGGATTACAACATGGTCGAATAATAACACCCTCTTGTTGAAGGAGGGGACCCTTGACCACCAGCTGTTAAAGATACAATTTGTGAATTGCAGTTAACACTGGCTCCCTCTCTTAGGGGGAAGCCCGCAGGGCCGTCGGTGAGGGGGCATCTTCTCACAGTCCAGCTTGTATCCCTGAGACACAATATCTATTGCCCAGGGACCTAACAGGGAGTGAACCCACTTGTGGCTGAACTTACGAAGTCGTGTCCCCACCGGGCCTAGCTCCGCCTGTGGAGCCCCAGCGGCATAGGTGGATTTTTGTAGGGGCCGGGGAGGACTTCTGTTCCTGGGAACTAGCTGTGTTGATCCCGGCTCTGACAAGAAAGGACGCACCTCAGACTTTCTTGTTTCTTTGGCCCTCATTCCGAGTCGTTCGCTCTGTAATTTTCTTCGCATCGCAGCGTTTTTCTGCTTAGTACGCATGCGCAATGTTCGCACTGCGACTGCGCCAAGTAATTTTGCTATGAAGATAGTTTTTTTACTCACGGCTTTTTCTTCGCTCCGGCGAACGTAATGTGATTGACAGGAAATGGGTGTTACTGGGCGGAAACACTGCGTTTTATGGGCGTGTGGATGAAAACGCTACCGTTTCCGGAAAAAACGCAGGAGTGGCTGGAGAAACGGAGGAGTGTCTGGGCGAACGCTGGGTGTGTTTGTGACGTCAAACAAGGAACGACAAGCACTGAACTGATCGCAGATGCCGAGTAAGTCTGAAGCTACTCTGAAACTGCTAAGTAGTTTGTAATCGCAATATTGCGAATACATAGTTCGCAATTTTAAGAAGCTAAGATTCACTCCCAGTAGGCGGCGGCTTAGCGTGTGTAACTCTGCTAAAATCGCCTTGCGAGCGAACAACTCGGAATGAGGGCCCTTATTCGAAAGGCTGCATTTAATAATGTCGTGCTTTCTTAGGCTGTGCAGGAATATAAGGCAAACTAGCAGAATTACCAGCTATAGCTGTGGAGACCAGGCCCGAGAACCCTTCTCCACACAATCCTCAGCCTTCCATATGCCTCTTAAGTCGGCATCATCTGTCCAATGCATATTCTACAGGACACGTCAAACAGAGATCGACATAGCTTTGACTCTAGGACCCAGTATACTCATGTCTCTTTGGGCATGCTTTATAACTATATATCTATCACTTAAGACAGCATCTTTAATATATTTACTAGGGTCTCAATCTCTGCTGATAAGGTACCTGTCCACGCTGCCACAGCGCTATAAACCCCTGCCGACACAATCGCCGGTCTGGGTAGTATACTAGAATGTGCATGCTATCTGCAGGATCCCTGAGAATAGCAAGTGCTACCGTCTGTGCAAACAGGACACCCTAGGGGAAGATTCTCAACACATCCTGGCCCTAGTGGGGAAAGGATACAGCCTGAGAATTCTCTTGTGGGAAGCTGCCGTCTCTTGTCTGGAGATTCCCGCTCTTTTTCCTCATGAGAGGAGGGAAATTTACCTCAGCATTCTTCCCCTTAAACATGTGTACTCTCGTGTCAGGGACAGATGAGTCATCAGTGATATGCAAATCATCTTTTATTTCAATAATCATATATTGAATACTTTCTAGCCATCTTGGCTGTAACTTTGCATTATCGTAGTCGACAGTGGAGTTAAACTCCATGTCGATACCAGTGTTTGTTATTTGGATAGTGAGCATTGTGAGACTCTGAAGGTCTCTGTGACATAGGGACAGACATAGGTAGATTTCCTGTCTGTTCCCTAACCATTTGTGCAATAAATTCACCTTAGCACTTACACATATCCAAACAGGTGTCGGCGTTGTCGACGGAGACACCCTCTCACACACATATCCGCTCTATCACCTCCTTAGAGGAGCCTTTTACCTCAGACATGTCGACACACGCGTACCGACACACCACACACACAGGGGATGCTCTATTTGAGGACAGTTCCCCCACAAGGCCCTTTGGAGAGACAGAGAGAGAGTATGCCAGCACACACCCCAGAGCTATATAACCCAGGGATTACACTACAACTCAGTGTTTACCCAGTAGCTGCTGTATATACAATTTTTGCGCCTAAATTTGTGCCCCCCCTCTCTTTTCACCCTTTGTGTACCAGGATACTGCAGGGGAGAGCCTGGGGAGCTTCCTTCCAGCGGAGCTGTGAAGAGGAAAATGGCGCTGGTGTGCTGAGGAAGAAGGCCCCGCCCCCTCAGCGGCAGGCTTCTCCCGCGTTTTGTATAGCTTAATGGCGGCGGTTTTTACACATATACAGTTTTCCAGACTGTATTATGTATATTTAGTGCCAAAAGGTATTCTTATTGCTGCCCAGGGTGCCCCCCCCCAGCGCCCTGCACCCTACAGTGACCGGAGTGTGTGGTGTGCAGTGGCAGCAATGGCGCACAGCTGCAGTGCTGTGCGCTACCTTAATGAAGACCGGAGTCTTCTGCCGCCGATTTCATCCCCCCCCCCCCCTTATGGCTATGCAAGGGGGACGGCGGCGCGGCTCCGGGAACGGACGATCGAGGTCAGGCCCTGTGTTCGAACCCTCTGGAGCTAATGGTGTCCAGTAGCCTAAGAAGCACAAGCTAGCTGCACGCAGGTAGGTTTGCTTCTCTCCCCTCAGTCCCACGTAGCAGTGAGTCTGTTGCCAGCAGATCTCACTGAAAATAAAAAACCTAACAAATACTTTCTTTCTAGCAAGCTCAGGAGAGCCCACTAGGTGCATCAAGCTCTGGCCGGGCACAGATTCTAACTGAGGTCTGGAGGAGGGGCATAGAGGGAGGAGCCAGTGCACACCAGATAGTACCTAAACTTTCTTTAAGAGTGCCCAGTCTCCTGCAGAGCCCGTCTATTCCCCATGGTCCTTACGGAGTTCCCAGCATCCACTAGGACGTCAGAGAAAAAATAATAATAATTATGACGGGGAAAAGTATCCCGAAACGTTGAATTAAAGCACATTTTGTTTCACTGAGCAAAGAGTCCTGGAGTGCCACCTCTGTTGTTTATATATATATATATATATATATATATATATATATATAGAAACAAACAATGGAGCACTCACCAGTCTTTTCTTAATTAAGTATCAACAGAGTTTATTAACCAGACAGCACAACATGACTGTTCACTGCAGTCCAACATGAATTCACAGGTCCTCAAACGTTTTCGGTCATACACAGACCGTCATCAGGAGACACAAATTTCAATAGAGAGCTGTCCCATCATAATAGAAGCACCAGCAGCCTATCTGACCCTGCCTCACCGGCTCCTTATCTACCTACCATTCAACCAGCGGCGCCAAAATGACGTCACAATTTGGGCGGAGTCAGCCCACTTTAATTAAACCACAAAAGGGAAATGCCAACCATCATATATAGCCCACACCTGTATCACCAAAATGCACATACCATATGTCAGCGGTCCGTGCCCCCATGGAGGGCACAGCCGCCACTATCAATCTCCATGCACTGTAGCGTGTGCCGGCGGAGATGACGTCCCATAGCGGTTGCCAAGCAACCGCAATTGGGAACACCCAATATCCACCAGTGCCCAATCAGCGTCGCACTGTGCGCAAACGGAAATAACGTATCGGGACGGTTGCCAAGCAACCACCCGAGCGCTTCCATGCCCACTAGCGTGTGCGGGCGGAAGTGACGTCTCCATGCGGTTGCCAAGCAACCGCAATTGGAGACACCCAACGTCCACCGGCGCCCAGTCAGTGCCCCAATGTCTGCAGACGGAAGTGACGTATCGGGACGGTTGCCAAGCAACCACCCGAACGCTCATTCACAATAAAGCAGTACCTATTCTTTTTTGCTAATTCAAAGAATATACAATCATATAAAGGGCACACGTTCACCAATGTTACTGCTTAAACTAGAGGCCGATCACATAACAAAAGTAATACCATTATATGCAAAGGGTCAGATCAACGGGATACAGTCCTGGCAGACCTCATGTGTAAGCCAGGTTTTAAATAGTGAACAACACCAAATGGTTATTCAAACTATAACATGTAGGTAGTAGGAGCCAGTGAGGTACGGAAGACAGTACATCAGATGACAAATGACAAAGACAAAACACACATACACAGAAAAAATCACCTACATAAAAAAGCTTAAATATTATTACAGAGTGCATTGGTCCAGAGTGCATATATTAGAAGAAATGGATCCTTGCTTGGAACTGTTTTTTTTGGCCTGACACCCGTGGACATTAGTACACACATATGTATATTTTTTTACCCAGCCAATTTTTGACCGATATGGTCGACTTCTCTATGACAATTCTTATATTGCCTTTTTAAAGTTTTTTAGAGTGCATTGGTCCTGTGTTCCTTCTTGGTGCTGCTCCACAGTGGTATATGTTCATTTAGGATTAGTTCAGGTTATGCACATTTAAGATCATTTGTAGTGTGATTTAGGGCATAATTTATATATGTATATTCCTATGCTGTTTTCTTTTTATCTGGTATAGATTTTCTTCCTCAGTAATCTGTGTTGGATGGTCTAAATTCCCTTCCCCCGCTGGTGTTGTCCATTTAGAGCTTTGGTCTATATAATGTCTCAGCCTGAAATTGTTTTGTTTGATGAGGAACTTCTGTCAGCTGCTGAAAATCAGCTGGTAACTCTCACTGATGACGATGCGGAAAAAGTATACTTTGATCACTTTGAATTCACCAGGCTCGCTGATGAGAAACCAACAGATTTGGTATATAAGATCTCACGTCTCAAAAGGAGAGAGGTTGAATTGACACTCCATGGCCAGTTCCTGTCGGAGTATCACAGGTCCAAGAGGATACCTAGAGGATTCCGCATCACTAATACACCAACTATTGGTAGATCCAACGCTGTATTTTGCAGCAAGTGGTGCGGGGTCCTCAATAAGTGTTCCTTGGACCTGATCCTATTGGTGATTGAGGAAGTTGGCATTGAACTGGTAAAGGTTCGTGATGAGATTACGAAATTTGAAAAATCTAATTTGACGGCATTGAAAAATTATAAAACTGAGAATTGGTGTGAAAAGATTCAGACTCAGATAAACGCCTATAAGGAGGAGTTGGTCTCCTTTAAGCAAAAGAAATTGCAGACTGTGACTAATGATTATGCCACTCATAATGTATATAGATGGCTATCAGGTAGCTCGAATAGTGGCAGGAGACAGAGAACATATCGATCACAGAGGTATAGGGTTACACCTGGTGTGGATTCCTCAACGTCACAGTCTGCCTCTGATTCTGAGCCTTGTGCCCCACTCCCGCCGAGTGGTTTTTTAGGCCAAAGAAGGAGAAGGGTGGGTACCCCTGGAAATTACGTAGACCACACCCGCGGAGGGGGGATACAGGCAGAAGAGGCCGGAGGAAGCAGACATAGGATGCCTATTCAATTTGTCTGATCATGTTCTGTCTAGGGCGGAAAGCTCTCTCCTGACTTTGGGATTAAGCTTTGTACCCTCCTCTAGGCATGATGAGTTTAATTTCGCTGTCGACCATTTTAAATTCGGTAGGAAATTAAGGTTACGTGAATTTTTCATGGATAAGGATGAGACTGGTAGATTTGAAGTCGGTACTCAAAACAAGAAAGATTCCTGGCGCTGTGATTAAATAGGTGTGTATGCTGCTCTCTCAGGGGCAATTGGTATTTTACCCCTACAATAGAAAAAGAAAAGGAAAAACCAAACGAGAAAGCGCTATTCACATCTAATGTGGATTTTATTTTTCCTTAAATATTAATATATCCTAAACGCACATTATATACTTATAATGCCGGCCGGCAATACACAAAATCAATAAAATGTCACAATAAAAACAATATTATTGCTCTAAATACTTAGTATCATATGCACATTTGGGTTACAACCACAGCAACTCTAGCTTGTAACGTCTCTCTAGTGAGACAGATATTATGTGCAAAACATGTAACGAACTCTTACATTCAGATACATTGTAATAATTTACCCAAGTTAACAGTGGACCATGTACCTTTGTAGTAATGTTATATGGTACTTATGTCCATATGTCCATTAATATGGTTAATAAAACACGTGTTAATAGTAATGAGTTGAGCAGTCTTAATATCAGCTTGTTTAGTTATTTTTAAAGCAGTTCATGCAGCAGCTGATTGTGAAAGATAATCACTGTCCCGCAGTGATGTATGATAGATTTGTGTACCGTACAAACGCCTCTGTTCAGTCACAATGCAAGCGACGGTCCTCCTGGCTAATCTTCCACGGGTAGCCTTTTAACGGAGTAGAACAGGTGTATGCTTTTTCCACGGTACGGTGACTTTTTACCTCCCGGCCAGTGCAGGTGCTCTCGGCCTTATCCGGAGTCCATGGGCAGGTGATTGAAGAGGCGTCCCCCTGCTATGGGGATAGGGCTCAGCTGGCCGGCTGATAGAGATTGTCCGCTGTAGTATGCAAACGGAGATGCTGACAGACGCATTTCCCCGCCTACTCGCAAGCATCGGCGGCTTCCTCAGTGTCATAAACTCTCTCCTCTACTTCCTCTTTTTAAATAGCCGATTCCTTAATTGGTACATGTGCATTAAATTACTTCTTAAGTCTCCATATTATTTCTAAGCAAACACATACAACTATATTAATCACGCTTGTTATAAAATTATCTAAAAACAACTCCACATATATATATATATATATATATATATATATATATTAAAGAAGCTTCATGTGATGATGTTTAAAGGAGAGTGCCCCCCAGGAAACTGGAATTATTTCTATATATATATATATATATATATAGTGCGTAATTCATATGTAAAGGGACACACACATAAAACGCGGGAGTATATATCTCCCTATTTAGATATTGCCAATACGGCACCCTCTACTGGGCGCCTATCATAATTGCCTATTTTGACATTTTACTAGTATTCTATCAAGCATTAAATACTCTTATATATTTTCCCAATGTAATTATATTGCAGAGCATAATGAGCAATTATTTATCATACCAAACCGCACTCCATCCTTCCATATTAGTTATTGCGGTTTACAACAAATATATACTAATTGTCTTCCAATCCAATATATTTGATAGTATATGACAACCATAATTAATCACATTTATCAATTTATAATAATATTCTTCCTCTTTTCTTTTCTTTTTTTTTAAACATAATTTTTATTAATGGGATCACAGACAGCAAACAGAGACCAACAGATGTCAATTATAGCATAATACAGTACAAACATAGCTTAACAGTCGGTACATATATTTGGTGTCAAGTGAAAATGATCCATTTTTGACCCTGAGAGCGGGTATAATAAGAGAGAGAGAATAGCAGTCGGTTGGAGGTCCAACCGGCTAATATTAAGTAGTAGTATAGGATAAAATATAAGAAGAAAGAGAGAAGGGGAAGAGAAGAAGGAAGATACAGAAGGATATAGTATAGTAGATTGGAGTTGGAATCCCCGGGAGGGTTCCATCAGGTATAACATAGAATATTAGTTGAAAGGTGAAGGGGCATGTTGTGTAGTCAACCAAGGTCCCCATATTTTCTCAAATGACTTGGAGGAGCAATTAATGATACTGGTCATATAGTCCATACGGTAAACGTACCATATGCGGGCGATTATAGATTGCATAGAAGGTGGAATGGGGTTTTTCCAGTCCGCGGCCAATTGACATGTCATTGCCGAAATTATATGGCGCATCAGTTTATTCTGATGGTTAGTCAGCGTCGGCAGGTTTACGGGGAGAAGAATGTATTTAGGATCATAGGGAATGGGAATCCGTAACAAAATAAGATTTTACTTACCGATAAATCTATTTCTCGTAGTCCGTAGTGGATGCTGGGGACTCCGTAAGGACCATGGGGATATAGCGGCTCCGCAGGAGACAGGGCACAATAATAAAAGCTTTAGGATCAGGTGGTGTGCACTGGCTCCTCCCCCTATGACCCTCCTCCAAGCCTCAGTTAGGATACTGTGCCCGGACGAGCGTGCATAATAAGGAAGGATATTGAATCCCGGGTAAGACTCATACCAGCCACACCAATTACACCGTACAACCTGTGATCTGAACCCAGTTAACAGTATGATAACAACGAAGGAGCCTCTGACAAGATGGCTCACAACAAGAATAACCCGATTTTTGTAACAATAACTATGTACAAGTATTGCAGACAATCCGCACTTGGGATGGGCGCCCAGCATCCACTACGGACTACGAGAAATAGATTTATCGGTAAGTAAAATCTTATTTTCTCTGACGTCCTAGTGGATGCTGGGGACTCCGTAAGGACCATGGGGATTATACCAAAGCTCCCAAACGGGCGGGAGAGTGCGGATGACCCTGCAGCACCGAATGAGAGACTCCATGTCCTCCTCAGCCAGGGTATCAAATTTGTAGAATTTAGCAAACGTGTTTGCCCCTGACCAAGTAACTGCTCGGCAAAGTTGTAAAGCCGAGACCCCTCGGGCAGTCGCCCAAGATGAGCCCCCTTCCTTTTGGAATGGGCTTTTACAGATTTTGGCTGTGGCAGGCCTGCCACAGAATGTGTAAACTGAATTGTATTACAAATCCAGCGAGCAATCGTCTGCTTAGAAGCAGGAGCACCCATCTTGTTGGGTGCATACAGGCTAAACAGCGAGTCAGATTTTCTGACTCCAGCCGTCCTGGAAACATATTTTTCAGGGCCCTGACAACGTCAAGTAACTTGGAGTCCTCCAAGTCCCTAGTACCCGCAGGTACCACAATAGGTTGGTTCATGTGAAAAACAGAAAACACCTTAAGGAGAAATTGAGGACGAGTCCTCAATTCTGCCCTGTCAGAATGAAAAATTAAGTAAGGGCTTTATATATGATAAAGCCGCCAATTCTGACACACGCCTGGCTGAAGCCAGGGCTAATAGCATCGTCACCTTCCATGTGAGATATTTTAAGTCCACAGTGGTGAGTGGTTCAAACCAATGTGACTTTAGGAAACTCAAAACAACATTGAGATCCCAAGGTGCCACTGGGGCACAAAATGAGGCTGTATATGCAGTACCCCTTTTACAAACATCTGAACGTCAGGCACTAAAGCCAGTTCTTTCTGGAAGAAATTCGACAGGGCCGAAATTTGAACCTTAATGGACCCTAATTTTAGGCCCATAGACAGTCCTGTTTTCAGGAAATGTAGGAAACGACCCAGTTGGAATTCCTCTGTAGGGGCCTTCTTGGCCTCACACCACGCAACATATCTTCACCAAATGCGGTGAAAATGTTTTGCGGTTACATACTTCCTGTCTTTGACCAGGGTAGGGATGACTTCATCTGGAATGCCCTTTCAGGATCCGGCGTTCAACCGCCATGCCGTCAAACGCGGCCGCGGTAAGTCTTGGAACAGACAAGGCCCCTGCTGGAGCAGGTCCTTTCTTAAAGGTAGAGGCCACGGGTCTTCCGTGAACATCTCTTGAAGTTTCGGGTACCAAGTCCTTCTTGGCCAATCCGGAACCACGAGTATCGTTCTTACTCATCTCCCTCTTATGATTCTCAGTACTTTTGGTATGAGAGGCATAGGAGGGAACACATACTCTGACTGGTACACCCACAGTGTTACCAGAGCGTCCACCGCTATTGCCTGAGGGTCCCTTGACCTGGCGCAATATCTGTCTAGTTTTTTGTTCAGGCGGGACGCCATCATGTCCACCTTTGGTTTTTCCCAACGGTTTACAATCATGTGGAAGACTTCCCGATGAAGTCCCCACTCTCCCGGGTAGAGGTCATGCCTGCTGAGGAAGTCTGCTTCCCAGTTTTCCACTCCCGGAATGAACACTGCTGAGAGTGTTATCACATGATTTTTCGCCCAGCGAAGAATCCTTGTAGTTTCTGCCATTTCCCTCCTGCTTCTTGTGCCGCCCTGTTTACGTGGGCGACTGCCGTGATGTTGTCCCACTGGATCAATACCGGCTGACCTTGAAGCAGAGGTCTTGCTAAGCTTAGAGCATTGTAAATTGCCCTTAGCTCCAGTATATTTATGTGGAGAGAAGTCTCCAGACTTGATCACACTCTCTGGAAATTTTTTCCTTGTGTGACTGCTCCCCAGCCACTCAGGCTGGCATCCGTGGTCACCAGGACCCAGTCCTGAATGCCGAATCTGCGGCCCTTTCATAGATGAGCACTCTGCAGCCACCGCAGAAGAAACACCCTTGTCCTTGGAGACAGGGTTATCCGCTGATGCATCTGAAGATGCGATCCGGACCATTTTTCCAGCAGATCCCACGGAAAGGTTCTTGCGTGAAATCTACCGAATGGGATCGCTTTGTAAGAAACCACCATTTTTCACAGGATCCTTGTGCAATGATGCACTGATACTTTTCCTGGTTTTAGGAGGTTCCTGACTAGCTCGGATAACTCCCTGGCTTTCTTCTCCGGGAGAAAACATCCTTTTCTGGACTGTGTCCAGAATCATCCCTAGGAACAGTAGACGTGTCGTCGGAAAAAACTGCGATTTTGGAATATTTAGAATCCACTCGTGCTGTCGTAGAACTACTTAAGATAGTGCTACTCCGACCTCCAACTGTTCTCTGGACCTTGCCTTTATCAGGAAAGCGTCCATATTTCTTTTAAGAAGAATCATCATTTCGGCCATTACCTTGGTAAAGACCCGGGGTGCCGTGGACAATCCAAACGGCAGCGTCTGAACTGATAGTGACAGTTCTGTACCACGAACCTGAGGTACCCTTGGTGAGAAGGCAAATTTGGACATGTAGGTAAGCGTCCCTGATATCCAGTGACACCATATCGTCCCCTTCTTCCTGGTTCGCTATCACTACTCTGAGTGACTCCATCTTGATTTGAACGCTTGTATGTAAGTGTTCAAATATTTCAGATCTCACCGAGCCGTCTGGCTTCAGTACCACAATATAGTGTGGAATAATACCCCTTCCCTTGTTGTAGAAGGGGTACTTTGATTATCACCTGCTGGGAATACAGCCTGTGAATTGTTCCCAATACTGCCTCCCTGTCGGAGGGAGACGTTGGTAAAGCAGACTTCAGGAACTTGTGAGGGGGAGACGTCTCGAATTTCCAATGTACACCTGGGATACTACGTGTAGGATCCAGGAGTCCACTTGTGAGTGAGCCCCCTGCGTGCTGAAACTCTTGAGATGACCCCCTACCGCACCTGAGTCCGCTTGTACTGCCCCAGCGTCATGCTGCGGACTTGGCAGAAGCTGTGGAGGGCTTCTGTTCCTGGGAATGGGCTGCCTGCTGCAGTCTTCTTCCCTTTCCTCTACCCCTGGGCAGATATGACTGGCCCTTTTGCCCGCCTGCCCTTATGGGGACGAAAGGACTGAGACTGAAAAGACTGTGTCCTTTTCTGCTGAGATGTGACTTGGGGTAACAAAAGGTGGATTTTTCAGCTGTTGCCATGGCCACCAGGTCCGATGGACCGCCCCTTTATACGGCAATACTTCCATGTGCCGTCTGGAATCTGCATCACCTGACCACTGTCGTGTCTTCGTCTGGCAGATATGGACATCACATTTACTCTTGATGCCAGAATGCAAATATCCCTCTGCGCATCTCGCATATATAGAAATGCATCTATAGTCAATAAAATCTTGTCCCTGTCAAGGGTATCAATATTTTCAGTCAGGAAATCCGACCAAGCCCCCTCAGCGCTGCACATCCAGGCTGAGGCGATTGCTGGTCGTAGTATAACACCAGTATGTGTGTATATACTTTTAGGATATTTTTCAGCTTCCTATCAGCTGGCTCCTTGAGGGCTGCCGTATCTGGAGACGGTAACGCCCCTTGTTTTTATAAGCGTGTGAGCGCCTTATCCACCCTAAGGTGTGTTTCCCAACTCGCCCTAACTTCTGGCGGGAAAGGGTATACCGCCAATAATTTTCTATCGGAGGAAACCCACGTATCATCACACACTTCATTTAATTTATCTGATTCAGGAAAAACTACAAGTAGTTTATTCACACCCTACATAATACCCTTATTTGTGGTACTTGTAGTATCAGAAATATGTAACACCTCCTTCATTGCCCTTAACATGAAACGTGTGGCCCTAAAGGAAAATACGTTTGTTTATTCACCGTCGACACTGGAGTCAGTGTCCGTGTCTGTGTCTGTGTCAACCGACTGAGGTAAATGGGCGTTTTTACAAGCCCCTGACGGTGTCTGAGACGCCTGGACAGGTACTAATTTGTTTGCCGGCCGTCTCATGTCGTCAACCGACCTTGCAGCGTGTTGACATTATCACGTAATTCCTAAATAAGCCATCCATTCCAGTGTCGACTCCCTAGAGAGTGACATCACCAATACAGGCAATTTGCTCCGCCTCCTCACCAACATCGTCCTCCTACATGTCGACACACACGTACCGACACACAGCACACACACAGGGAATGCTCTGATAGAGGACAGGACCCCACTAGCCCTTTGGGGAGACAGAGGGAGAGTTTGCCAGCACACACCAAAAACGCTATAATTATACAGGGACAACCCCTTATACAAGTGTTTTCCCTTATAGCATTTTTATATATGTAATCATATCGCCAAATAAGTGCCCCCCCTCTCTGTTTTAACCCTGTTTCTGTAGTGCAGTGCAGGGGAGAGCCTGGGAGCCTTCCTCACAGCAGAGCTGAGCAGGAAAATGGCGCCGTGTGCTGAGGAGAATAGGCCCCGCCCCCTTTTCGGCGGGCTCTTTTCCCGGAGTTTGTGAGATCTGGCAGGGGTTAAATACATCCATATAGCCTCAAGGGCTATATGTGATGTATTTTAGCCATAAAAAGGTATTATACATTGCTGCCCAGGGCGCCCCCCCCAGCGCCCTGCACCCTCAGTGACAGTTGGTGACTGTTGGTGAAGTGTGCTGACAACAATGGCGCACAGCTGCAGTGCTGTGCGCTACCTTATGAAGACTGAAAGTCTTCTGCCGCCTGTTTCTGGACCTCTGGACCTCTTCAACTTCGGCATCTGCAAGGGGGGTCGGCGGCACGGCTCCGGGACGAACCCCAGGGTGAGACCTGTGTTCCGACTCCCTCTGGAGCTAATGGTGTCCAGTAGCCTAAGAAGCAAATCCATCCTGCACGCAGGTGAGTTTACTTCTCTCCCCTAAGTCCCTCGTAGCAGTGAGCCTGTTGCCAGCAGGTCTCACTGAAAGAAAAAAACCTAACTTAAACTTTTATTCTAAGCAGCTCAGGAGAGCCACCTAGATTGCACCCTTCTCGGCCGGGCACAAAAATCTAACTGAGGCTTGGAGGAGGGTCATAGGGGGAGGAGCCAGTGCACACCACCTGATCCTAAAGCTTTTATTATTGTGCCCTGTCTCCTGCGGAGCCGCTATATCCCCATGGTCCTTACGGAGTCCCCAGCATCCACTAGGACGTCAGAGAAATTAGTAATAAGATCAATCACATCTCTCCACACACTTACTATTTTAGGGCACGACCACCATATATGCAGGAAAGAGCCCTCTGCGCCACATCCTCTCCAACATCTATCCGATGTATCAGGGTACATTCTGCTTAAGCGAGATGGTACATAGTACCATCTATACAATAGTTTGTAAACGTTCTCTTTGATGCGAACGCATATGGAGCTAGATGCAGCGTTACCCCAAGCCTCAGACCATTCCTCATCATCTAAGGCCGAGCCCAGATCCAGTTCCCACGCCCTCTCATGTGGATCACGTTGAGAGGGTGGTTCACCATCGAGAGTGGTATATAAGAGGGAAATTAAACCTTTAGTTGAGTGACGTCTGAAACACGTTGCCTCGAATGTGGTCAGGGGTCTGCTAGAGAGGATGTGGCTTATTGCGGAATGAAAGTGCCTGAGTTGTAAATATTGATAAAAATATTTGGATGGGATGTCAATATCTTCCTGAATCCGAGAGAACTGGGGAAAGCTAGTGTCTTTGGTGATATCGTTTAGATATAGAATACCTCTATCTTGCCAGGGGGCAAATAGTGACTTGTGTGTACCAGGGGAAAATGCTGGGTTGTGTAAGATAGGGATGATGGGGGAGGGGGCCGGGGCTAACCTGTATTTCTTATTGGCAAAGTCCCAAATCATCAGTGAGCGGGACACCAGGGGGTGAGAGGCCACGTTTCTAGGGCGGCAGGGTTTCGGGAGCCAAAGAAGAGAAGAAAGAGTGGAGAGACCTAGTTCGGCTGTTTCTATAGCTATCCAGACCCTCTGTGACTCTGGGTTACACCATTGCACACATTGTGAGAGCTGTGCAGCTAAGTAATATCTTCTAAAATCTGGGATGCCTAGACCGCCACTACATGAGGGGCGCTGTAATAGTTTCAGTCGGACTCGGGGACGCCTATTTGCCCATATAAATTGTGATGTGTGAAACTGTAAGAATTTAAAGGCAGATGGAGGGATAAATATCGAGAGAGTTTGGAATAGGTATAGTATCCGAGGGAGCACATTCATTTTCACTGAATTCACTCTACCTATCCAAGAGATAAAAAGGCTGGACCAAGAGGACAAATCTGATTTAATGCGGTCTAAAAGTCTAGGGAAATTAGCCTGGTATAGTTGGTGATGGGTATGTGTTAGGAAAATGCCTAGATATTTAATCTTTTTTTTATGCCACTAAAATGGGAAGGATTTTTCTAGAGAGAGTTTAACCGGGCCAGGGATGTAAAAATTCAGTACTTCGGTTTTACTCGTGTTGATTTTATAACCTGAATGCTTAGAGTAGAGGTCAATTTCAGAAAGGAGCGGCGGGGAGTCGGGGATCCAAGGGACAAGAGGACGTCGTCTGCGTATAATGCAATTTTATGCTCAGAATGGCCTACCCGCACTCCAGCTATATCTGTATTAGCTCGGATCCTTGCCGCCAGTGGTTCCATAACCAGGGCAAATAGTAGGGGGGAGAGCGGGCATCCCTGTCTAGTGCCATTAGTGATTCCGAAAACGGCGGAGGTGAGGCGATTGACAGAAACCGTGGCAGTAGGGGATCTATAAAGCGCTGAGACACCTTCTAGAAATTTGCCAGAGAAGCCCATCTTTCGGAGTACCGAGAAGGTGAAGGACCAAGATATCCTGTCAAAAGTCTTCTCGGCATCCAGTGCTAGTAACAATGAGGGTAGTTTTTGTTTATGGATAGAACATATCAGATCTATAGCTCTCCTGGTATTATCGGAGGCTTGACGGCCAGAAATAAAGCCCACCTGGTCTGGGTGTATCAATTGCGTAAGCAGGGGAGCTAGTCGATTGGCCAAAATTTTTGCGTAAATCTTAACATCAACATTTAGTAATGATATTGGGCGATAATTGGAACATTGTGTGGGGTCTCTCTCCGGTTTCAGGATCACAATAATGTCAGCGTGCACAGTTGCCGGTGCGAACGATGCCCCCTCTAAAACTTTATTAAAAAGCGAGGTAAGATAAGGGGCCAATTCTGCATGGAAAGTTTTGTAATATTGGGCGGTGAAGCCATCTGGGCCAGGTGCGGCTGACGATCGCATAGATTTGATAGCGGCAACCGTCTCTTCCAACGAGATGGACACATTAAGAAGAGAGCTCTGTCTCTCTGTCAGACATGGCAGGGGGGTGTTTAATAGGTATGAGCATATACCCTCTGGACCATCAGAGGAGAGAGGAGGGGCAGGAAGATTATATAAGGAGCTATAGAACTCCCGAAATTCCTCTACCATCTGCTTTGGGTCATAAGTAGGCATATTTAATGTATTGGAGTGAAGTTTTTCTATCATTCCCATAGCGCGTTTGTTCCTCAATTTGTTAGCTAGGAGACTATCAATTTTATCCGCCTTATCATAAAATTTCTGACGGAGCTTCTGTAGTACAGCAGCCGCGCGTCTCGATAAAAGAGCATTTAACTGACCTCTAAGGTTATCAATCTGGGAACGTATGGAGTCACTCGGGGCATTTTTATGTTGGGTTAGGAGCGCAGAAATTTTTGATTCTAATGAGGAAATTTCCTGTGCTGCTTTCTTACGTATAGCAGAGGCCTTGGACATGAAATGACCTCGGATAGTAGCTTTGTGCGCTTCCGAAACCAGACTAGGAGAGACTTCTGGGGAGGTATTTTCCTTGAAGAAAAATTCCAAAGTTGATTTGGTGTCTAAAAGAGTGGAGGGATGCGAAAGAAGGGTGTCATCTAGACGCCATTTACGTGCTTTATTAGGGGTTCTATAGATCTCTATGAGGATATAGACCCCCGCATGGTCCGTCCATGAGCAAGGGGTGATACCTGCATCAGAAATCAGTGTTGTGAGTGATTGTGACACTTGGATCATGTCGATCCGGGAATAATGTTGGTGAGGAGCAGAAAAGTGAGTATAATCCCTAGCCGAGGAGTGTTTAAGACGCCAGGTATCTCTCAGATTAAGCTGTGCAAGGGAGGAAATTAACGTGAGAGAGGACTCAGTCGGGGATGCTTCCTTCTTATTTTTAGGAGGGTTAGATTTATCTAAGAGGGGATCGATCACAGTATTAAAATCCCCACCTAAAATAATGTGGCCCTGCGCTACTCTGTTAAGGCGCTGAAAGAGTGTGCGGAAAAAAATTGATTGATCTTTATTCGGGGCATACACAGACACAAGTGTTAGGGTTTCTGTGCGAAGTGTACCAATTACCACAATGTACCTGCCTGTGGGGTCAGCTATTGTTGCAGTATGTACAAATGGGATATTACGATGAATCAGTATAGCCACCCCCCTTTTTTTACAATCAGCCGAGGCAAAAAAGGTTTGTGCAAACTGCTTACCTTGAAGTTGAGAGTGAGTACCAGTGAAATGGGTCTCCTGAAGGAAGACTATGTCAGCTTTTTCCCTCCTACAGGTGGACAACATCACTGTACGTTTCTTGGGAGAATTAAGCCCGTTAACATTTACAGAGAACAACTTAAGAGCCATGTGATACCAGAGAATGGAAAAGAATCAACGGAGACCCATCCCGGGGAGGAAGAGAGAAAGAGGAAGTAAAGGGAAAGCAAGAAAGAAGGAGCAGAGATATATATAGAGAGAGAGTGATAGAGAACCCATACAGGAAAAAACCCTGAAACATAGGGTCCCAATCAACGACCGCTACACAAATAATAGACATTATAAACTTAATCACAGATAAAGGGAGCACGGGGGTAGTGGGAGCAGAAAAAAAAAATCAAAACCAGGTCCTTCTGGACCGCAACAGTTATGTCGGCAGCTGCCGAAAATTCAGCAATATAACCTAGAACACACACTAAAGAAAAAAGAAAAACGTACTGTGTCGTAGAGAAAAAAAAAAAGGGGAGGGGGGGAACAAGGGAAAAGAGGGAGGAGCACAGGGGCAAAAAGGGGGGGGGGAATGGGGGAAGGAGAAGGAGACAAGGGAAAATCGGGATAAGCAAAGCCATCCCAGCACAATAACATAGAGCTAGGCTCAACATACAACCAATATCAAAGCTCTAGGAGCCGAGTCAAAACCAATAACAGTTGAATGGAAGAAGTATGACGGGGGCCGTGGCCCCCACCAGCCAACAAATAACAATTAAGAAGGAGACATATCTCTAGAATAGTGAGAACTATCGTGTTGTAGGCAAGAGTGTCCACTAGGATCAGGGAGGGCCAGTAGTGCCATTGCGATGACGGGTCACACTTGTCCATTCAGGCGGTGGGATCCAAGGGTGTTGTTGACCGGAGGAAGAGGCGGTCTCGCTGTCAGATGATGGTACAGGGAGGAGGTCCAGCTTAGTTAACAAATCTTGACCCTGTGCTAAAGTTTTAACGGAGTGGGTGGAATTGTTCACTGTAATCTGCAGCATGAAAGGGAATCCCCATCTGTACCGTATTTGATGCTGCCATAGTATCCTAGTAACGGGCTGGAGATCTCGTCGTTTCTGGATAGTAGACGGGGCTAAATCCTGGAAGATCTGCAGTTGCATATCCCGGAAGTCAATCACTGGGGAGTTTCGTACAGACATTAGGATCCGTTCCTTTGAGCGAAAATAATGTAGACGTACTATGACATCCCTGGGTGGTTGTGAAGAAGTTGGTTTCGCTCGGAGCGCTCTGTGGGCCCTATCGCAAATACAATCGCTGTCGGAGAGGTCAGGCAATACATGTTGAAAGAACTCTTTTAAAAAGGACGGTAGGGTCGAGGTAAGAATCGACTCCGCTACATTGCGAATACGCAAATTGTTGCGACGGGAGCGATTCTCTTGATCTTCTTGTCTTTCCTTGAGATCCTCCATCTCATCCTGGAGTCTAGAGAGTTCCGAGTCTAGACGTTGCTGAGAACGGCAGAGGTCGTCCGTCTTAGATTCGAGAGCGTCTGTACGATTGCCCAGGGCCGTGAGGTCAGATTTGAAGTCGGCAATAGCCGTGGAGAGTTCTTACTTAAAGGCAGACTGGACCCCCTCAAGTAAACTTGTCATAACTGCTTGGATCTGTGGGTCTATACCCGTCTCCAATGAGCAGGGGGAGGAAGGAGGGTCTGTGAGCAATGCAGGAAAAGAAGGGCCTTTGGCTTTTGGCCCAAAAAAGTTTGTGGGGGCCTGTGAATTTTTTTTATTTTTTTGCGCCATTGTGGACTGATAGGATAAGCGGGATGGCACAAACGTGAAAAAGGAGACACAGACGCTGCTTGGCAGATGAATGATAAACAGAAAAAAAAAAAAGGGGGGTGCGGTGGGTATTAAGAAAGTTGTCGCGGTCCAGGTAGGACAAATTGCGGTATCAGGTCATCATCTCGGGTGATGTGTAAAGGACAGGAGCTGCCCTGAAATATTGCTATCCAGAAGCCTGACTCCCTGCAGGCTGAAGCAAGTGTGGATTATGCTTTATCAGGGGGGAGAGACAGGAGCTGGTGGCTCTATAATTGTAATAATAGTGCAGCTGACCCCAATGTGCGGCACCGAGGTCGGCGGCGACCAGATGACTCCGGAGCTCGTACTTGTGCAGGTCAGGCAGGCTGTTGTTCAGGCAGCAGCAAGAAGAATCCCCTCTAACACCAGATCAGCAGAGAAGGGGTGATGGCTGTCTCAGCACAGGGCACAGGAGCAAAGAGGCCCCCCGGGGATACCACCTTCGGTAAGAGCCCGGGCGGAGCTGTAGGAGGGGCGGTGGGGGAGTGTGGAGACCAGCGGGGACCAGGGTATGCAGTCCGGGCCCCAGATAGCCGCACTCCGCGCCTCCTGGAAGTCCGCGACGGAGAGCCTCCAAACTCCAGGCCCCGGCTCCCGGAGGACGTGTAGGCCGCGCGCCGCCGGAGGATGCTACAGGCAGCGCAGCACAGGGATGTCGGCCGGCGGGTCTCCAGGGGGATCCCGCTGAGGTGTAGAGGCAGCAGGAAGGGTCACCGCGGGTGGGGGAGATGTCTTTAGGCCGTCGAGAGCCTCCGTCGGGCCGCACCGCGCCCACGGAGCTCGTTTTCGGGCAGTCTCGCCACTCAAGTCCCCGGTCTCTAGAGGTGCAGCAGGCCGCAGTCGCAGGGAGTTGTAAAAACGGGGGGGCCCACACAGCAGGTTACCCTCTCACAGCTGTGGGCTGACCCAAGGGCGGCAGGGAGAGCCAAAGGGCACATCAGGGAGTAAGTTGAAGCTGAGGGTCTTCTGTTTCGGGCAGTGCACAAATTGAGGCCCCTGCTTCTGAAGAGTTGGTAGGCCGCACTTCTTATATCTGCAGGATACACCTGTCGGTTCCACAAACCTCACCAGCTGTTGCAGGGGGTCTCCGATATGCAGGAGAGTATACCCCAAATCACCAGGGAGCAGTGTAATTAATATAAAATTTGTTCCCAAGGCAGGAGCTCCAGCTCAACACATCTGCTCGGGTCTGCTGCCAAGCCACGCCCTCTCTTCCTCTTTTCTTAAATTAACTGAACCCCCTCATATGATTTGATTATTCTCACCCCTGATATTGGACAGATAACCATTCTATTTATGGATAACACCTATATCATCCCTGCTGTAAATATATTAACCTCCCCCCCCATCCCCCTCCCCCCCTTCTTTTTAACGAGATGTATTCAGTTTCTGAAACCGAGCTTGTTCGATCCTCAGACGACTAATGCCAGTATACGTACCTATTTAAGGATGACAGAACATGATTGTAAGACCCCTAAAGATAGGAGGGATTTTGACAATTGAAACTTTCCTCAAAGGCAGGCCCTTAAATCCCTGAGAGATAATGATACAATTGTGATTCGCCCCGCTGATAAGGGCGGGGCAATTGTTATACAAAATGCAGTTCAGGCGTCAGCTGACGGATGAGACAACCTATACTAAGTGCACTATGAATCCTATGCCAGGTATAAAGAGACGAGTAGATAGGGTGATTGATATGGCCACACAGAATGGCTGGCTGACTGAACAGGTTGCTTTGTATTTAAAGGTGGACTATCCGATATGTCCATTGATTTATACACTACCTAAGGTCCACAAGTCCCTGGTGGACCGCCCTGGCAGACCCATTATTTCTGCCAGGGGTTCTTTACTACAGCCTCTTGCCATTTTTGTGGATAGCTTTTTGCAGGAACTTATCTTCGTGATACAAGTGATTTCTTGGAAAATATTCTTGGTTTTGGAAATCTTGATGAAAATGTGCTGTTCGCAACTTTGGATGTATCATCTCTGTATACCATCATCCCCCATTCCGAAGGGATTGATGCGGTTAGGAAATTGATGATAATGCATGGTAATATGCATCTTCCATGTGAATTTATTCTTGAGTTGCTTGAGCTAATATTGATTCATAATCATTTCATATACCAGGGTGACTACTACCTTCAGTGCTCGGGGACCGCTATGGGTTCTAATGTGGCCCCGATGTACGCAGGCATTTTTATGCATGATTATGAATCAACGAATATTTATCCTAAATTTGGTAATAAGATTACTTATTACAAGAGGTTTATAGATGACATATTTTTACTGTGGAGTGGCACCAAGGAGGAATTTCATTCAATGTTGAATGAACTTAATGCCCTGGATTTTACGGTCCGCTTTACTGGGGCTTGTGAGTGTGATTCTATTAATTTTCTGGACGTGACTGTGTTCCGGGATGGAACGAAATTGGGTTCCACATTATACAGAAAGGAGACGGACAGAAATACCTTTCTGCATGCGACCAGTAAGCATCCACCTACTCTCAAGGCGAGTCTCCCCATTTCCCAGTTTATGAGGGTTCTTCGTAATAACACAAATCCTGATACTGCGGAAGCTCAAATTACACAAATGAAAGAGCGTTTCCTCGAGAGGGGATATAGAAGAAGTGTTGTTGAGAGCTGTCTCACTAAAGCCAGATTGAGGCTTCACCAAAAACATGATCGCATACAGAATCGGATGATCTTTGTGACACAATATGATGATATGTCTCCCGTTATTTCTAAAACCATCAAAAAGCATTGGCCGCTACTCAAGTCAGAGCCGAAATTTCAAGGCACTCTTGACAATCCACCTATGATGGCCTACAGACGTGGTAGAAACTTGAAGCAGATCCTTATGCAACCAGCCCGACGTCTTGTGGCTAAGGAGGGTGTCACGTGGTTAAACACCAAGAAACCAGGGTGCTTTAGGTGTGTGGGTTGTGTGACGTGCTGCTCGCTACTGCCGGGCAGCTCTTTTCCACACCCTCACACTGGCAGACTGATTAATATCCGATATAAGCTTCACTGCAGGCTGAGTTATGTGGTCTATATGCTGTTATGCCCATGCGGTCTGGCATACGTCGGGATGACAACCTGCACATTTAGAGAACGTATGGCAAATCACAGGAGTTCGATTCACCAGGCGATCACATCTGGGATGTCAGATAAACCAGTTGCACAACATTTTCTTAAAGCAGGACATCAGGTATCAGCACTTAGATGCCGTATCATAGACTGGGTACCGGATTCTGAGAGAGGTGGGGACCGTGCTCTTATTCTGAGGAAATTAGAAGCAAGATGGATTTTTAAGTTGGGAACTCTAGCCCCCAATGGGCTTAATGAGAATAACCCATTGGGTATTTTTCTAAGAGAAAGGACATGTAGTCCTTTGGGACCAATGCACTCTGTAATAATATTTAAGCTTTTTTATGTAGGTGATTTTTTCTGTGTATGTGTGTTTTGTCTTTGTCATTTGTCATATGATGTACTGTCTTCCGTACCTCACTGGCTCCTACTACCTACATGTTATAGTTTGAATAACCATTTGGTGTTGTTCACTATTTAAAACCTGGCTTACACATGAGGTCTGCCAGGACTGTATCCCGTTGATCTGACCCTTTGCATATAATGGTATTACTTTTGTTATGTGATCGGCCTCTAGTTTAAGCACTAACATTGGTGAACGTGTGCCCTTTATATGACTGTATATTCTTTGAATTAGCAAAAAAGAATAGGTACTGCTTTATTGTGAATGAGCGTTCGGGTGGTTGCTTGGTAACCGTCCTGATACGTCACTTCCGTCTGCAGACATTGGGGCACTGACTGGGCGCCGGTGGACGTTGGGTGTCTCCAATTGTGGTTGCTTGGCAACCGCTTGGAGACGTCACTTCCGCCCGCACACGCTAGTGGGCATGGAAGCGCTCGGGTGGTTGCTTGGCAACCGTCCCGATACGTTATTTCCGTTTGCGCACAGTGTGACGCTGATTGGGCACTGGTGGATATTGGGTGTTCCCAATTGCAGTTGCTTGGCAACCGCTATGGGACGTCATCTCCGCCGGCGCACGCTACAGGGCATGGAGATTGATAGTGGCGGCTGTGCCCTCCATGGGGGCACCGCTATGGTATGTGCATTTTGGTGATACAGGTGTGGGCTATATATGATGGTTGGCATTTCCCTTTTGTGGTTTAATTAAAGTGGGCTGACTCCGCCCAAATTGTGACGTCATTTTGGCGCCGCTGGTTGAATGGTAGGTAGATAAGGAGCCGGTGAGGTAGGGTCAGATAGGCTGCTGGTGCTTCTATTATGATGGGACAGCTCTCTATTGAAATTTGTGTCTCCTGATGACGGTCTGTGTATGACCGAAAACGTTTGAGGACCTGTGAATTCATGTTGGACTGCAGTGAACAGTCATGTTGTGCTGTCTGGTTAATAAACTCCTGTTGATACTAATTAAGAAAAGACTGGTGAGTGCTCCATTGTTTGTTTCTATAAGTGGATTCTCTGGAGGGGATTTGTGGATGACACCCCAGCTGCTGCTCTAGCATCTACACGTGAGTGTGACCTGCCTGTTATTCGGTATCTCCGTTCCAGTGCTGCCAATTGAGAAGCATCAGACTCAGGGGTAGATGTATTATAGCGATGTGAAGCAGAAAGCACTGGTGACGAGATGTATGAACATCTCGTTTGCCGAAGCGGGCGAGTGAAAACACTCACCTCCGGCGATCGATGCTAAACCCCCCAGCGCATCAGCCTAGTGCTGATGCTCTGTTTTTCACTCCCAGCTGGCTCACTGGTCATGTGCGAGATCTCGCGACTTTAGCGAGATCTGCTGTGCAGACCGGAGGTGGCAGCTGCTGCAGCCAGGGACTGCAGCTGTCAAAATCATTGGCTGCAGTTGTCGGAATGGTCAGTGCCACTGACCATTTGTACAGTGCCCCGTACATCAGCGTGCTATTTTGTAGACAGCAGTGAGAATACAGACAGGGCACTTGGCGCACATAATGACAGCATAGGACTTTACTCATACAACTATATGAAATAATAAAAAAGAGCTTTAATGTATTTATATCCATATTATGCAATGAAGATTAGGCAATAGTTTCTTACATAACAGTTTAAGTAGCAATAATTAAGGTTTTATTTATTCATTGCAAATTAATCCACAGAGAAAGAACAAATACATAATTGGCTGTTTTCTACTAAAGCTGATTAAATAAATAATATAATAATAATAATAATAATAATAATAATAAAAAAAGCTAAATAACCATCTAGGTGCAAAGGTCTCACCTCTCCTGGAGAAGAACAAGGCTGGACTCTTTGCCTCCTGCTGCATTCACAAGGTACAGAGACTTATCTGCACCCAACACCAAGATCTGGACTCTAGGCACAGATGGATAATCTCTGTTGGAGCTCTTGTGTCCTAAGAAATAAATGTTGCCTATGGACCTTCCCTCTGGGAGGGCAACGACAGCTAATGGGAATCCTGGTAATGAAGAAAGAGTTTCCCGATGTATTAGTGATTTTTCTTATAAATAAAGGCCCTCATTCCGAGTTGTTCGCTCGCAAGCTGCTTTTAGCAGCTTTGCACACGCTAAGCCGCCGCCTACTGGGAGTGAATCTTAGCTTATCAAAATTGCGAACGAAAGATTCTCAAAATTGCGATTACACACCTCTTGGCAGTTTCTGAGTAGCTTCAAACTTACTCGGCATCTGCGATCAGTTCAGTGCTTGTCGTTCCTGGTTTGACGTCACAAACACACCCAGCGTTCGCCCAGACACTCCACCGTTTCTTCAGCCACTCCCGCGTTTTTCCCAGAAACGGTAGCGTTTTTTCGCACACACCCATAAAACGGCCAGTTTCCGCCCAGAAACACCCACTTCCTGTCAATCACATTACGATCACCAGAACAAAGAAAAAAACGTGAGTAAAATTCCTAACTGCATAGCAAATTTACTTGGCGCAGTCGCACTGCGGACATTGCGCATGCGAATTCGCGACTAATCGCTCCGTTGCAAAAAAAAAAATAACGAGCGAACAACTCGGAATGACCCCCAATGTGCACATTTAATATAAACAAGTGCAAATCACACCAGAATACTTAATGTCCCACACTGTAAGTGTTTCGTCATCAAGGCAAAGGGCTAAGTAGGCAGCACAAGAGCTAACAGCTGAGAATCTGATGGGAGCTGCACACGGCCAGACAATATCAGGCTTTAAGTCAATATCTAAAAGATGGAAATAAATTATTAGTAAAAAAACAAAACAAAAGATACATTCATTGGAGCTGAATTATTAGTATTATTATTACATTTTATTTATTAGGCACCACAAGTGTTTAGCAGCGCCGTACAAAGGACAGTATAGGGAGACAAAACTTAGCATTACAGTAAATAAATAAATAACAAAAACAGAGTACAGTTAACAAAGAGCACCACAATTAAAAATAATAGCGTCTGAATCAATAATTTAAAGCAGTAACAGGGGCATTTACAGATTTTGCCCTGACCACATCAACCAATTACCAATTACCTTCTGTCTAGTGAAAGTACGCGAATATAAACAAGCTTTCGATTGGTTTCTAGTGTTCACCTAAATGCAATGGTAGTTATATCCTTTTATATCCTTTTCAGACATACAACCAGGGAATGTCTCTGCTCAGACCCGGGTTTTTTACCTCCGCAAAAACCTGGGTTTTTGCTGGCTGCCCACCTTTTGCACTATACTTGAGACCAGGGATATTCCCAGGTCATCTCCCTTTCAGACATAAGCCGGGTCTGTCCTGGCATTCTACAAGCAAGGGCTGCCAGGCTACTCTCACACATACACACACAGCCTAACCGGATTTGGATTGTTGGAGGTGGACTTACCTTTGACTTTTGAAATAGATCCTTCAGCTGTTGGATCCAATAGAACATCTATAGGAGGACTTTTTCTGGTACTCAGAGTGAAACCCACCCATTTTTATGCATTCCTTGCATGTATTTGTTTATAAACCTTTTTACCTGGAGACACCTGTTTTTTTCTGTGGAATAAATCCTTTTTCATATATAAAGGATCACCATTGGCTACATGTGTCAATAAACATCATCATTTATGGAACTATAAGAAAGCAGTTGTGGAGTTTTATATGCAAAGACCCAAGTGGATGGCAGTGAGTAAGATGCACAGGCGGCTCCCCATTTTCCTATTCTAATTTGGGTGGTATCTATTTGAAGACTGAAAGTAAGCTTTTGGATGCCTGAATATTTGCGTAAAGCGAGAGTGGAATGTGTGTGTGTGTGTGTGTGTGTGTGTGTGTGTGTGTGTTTGTGTGTGTGTGGGAGGGGGGGGGGGGGGGTGCTACCCCAACATACCTGTTAATTGAGGTGGTAGATATCTCACACAATACAATACTCTGTATTGGTGGAACACACTACTGTAAATTATAAGAGGTTTAAAATAGTGATGAGCGGGTTCGGATCCTCGGGATCCGAACCCCCCTGAACTTCACCCATTTTACACGGGTCCGAGGAAGACTCGGATCCTCCCGCCTTGCTCGGTTAACCCGAGCGCGCCCGAACGTAATCATCCCGCGGTCGGATTCTCGCGAGATTCGTATTCTATATAAGGAGCCGCGCGTCGCCGCCATTTTTCACTCGTGCATTGGAGATGATCGTGAGAGGACGTGGCTGGCGTCCTCTCAGTTTCTATGTTCAGTGGGCTGCAAATTGTGCTGCAAATATCTGTGCTCAGTGTGCTGCAAATATCTGTGCTCAGTGTGCTGCAAGTGCAAATATCTACGTTCTCTGCCTGAAAAACGCTCCATATCTGACTGCTCAGTGTGCTGCAAATATCTGTGCTCAGTGTGCTAATTGCTTTATTGTGGGGACTGGGGACCAGCAGTATTATATAGTAGGAGGACAGTGCAGAGTTTTGCTGACCAGTGACCAGTGACCACCAGTATTTATATATATATATATATATATATATATAAATAGTTCTCTGCCTGAAAAACGCTCCATATCTGTGCTGAATTGTAGTATATAGTAGGAGGACAGTGCAGAATTTTGCTGACCACCAGTATAACTATATATATATAGCAGTACGGTACAGTAGTCCACTGCTCCACCTACCTCTGTGTCGTCAAGTATACTATCCATCCATACCTGTGGTGCATTTCAGTTTTGCACAGTTTGCTGACCACCAGTATATACTATATAGCAGTACGGTACAGTAGACCACTGCTCTACCTACCTCTGTGTCGTCAAGTATACTATCCATCCATACCTGTGGTGCATTTCAGTTTTGCACAGTTTGCTGACCACCAGTATATAATATATAGCAGTACGGTATAGTAGGCCACTGCTCTACCTACCTCTGTGTCGTCAAGTATACTATCCATCCATACCTGTGGTGTATTTCAGTTTTGCACAGTTTGCTGACCACCAGTATATAATATATAGCAGTACGGTACAGTAGGCCACTGCTCTACCCACCTCTGTGTCGTCAAGTATACTATCCATCCATACCTGTGGTGCATTTCAGTTTTGCACAGTTTGCTGACCACCAGTATATAATATATAGCAGTACGGTACAGTAGGCCACTGCTCTACCTACCTCTGTGTCGTCAAGTATACTATCCATCCATACCTGTGGTGCATTTCAGTTTTGCACAGTTTGCTGACCACCAGTATATAATATATAGCAGTACGGTACAGTAGGCCACTGCTCTACCTACCTCTGTGTCGTCAAGTATACTATCCATCCATACCTGTGGTGCATTTCAGTTGTGCGCAGTATACATAGTAGTAGGCCATTGCTATTGATATATTACTGGCATATAATTCCACACATTAAAAAATGGAGAACAAAAATGTGGAGGGTAAAATAGGGAAAGATCAAGATCCACTTCCATCTCGTGCTGAAGCTGCTGCCACTAGTCATGGCCGAGACGATGAAATGCCATCAACGTCGTCTGCCAAGGCCGATGCCCATGTCATAGTAGAGAGCATGTAAAATCCAAAAAAATAAAGCTCAGTAAAATGACCCAAAAATCTAAATCAAAATCGTCTGAGGAGAAGCGTAAACTTGCCAATGTGCCATTTACGACACGGAGTGGCAAGGAACGGCTGAGGGCCTGGCCTATGTTCAAGGCTAGTGGTTCAGCTTCACATGAGGATGGAAGCACTCCTCCTGCTAGAAAACTTAAAAGAGTTAAGATGGCAAAAGCACAGCAAAGAACTGTGCGTTCTTCTAAATCACAAATCCCCAAGGAGAGTCCAATTGTGTTGGTTGCGATGCCTGCACCTCTTTTTTCTTTCATTTTTCTTTGCATCATGTGCTGTTTGGGGACTATTTTTGGAAGTGCCATCCTGTCTGACACTGCAGTGCCTCTCCTAGATGGGCCAGGTGTTTGTGTCGGCCACTTGGGTCGCTTAGTTTAGTCACATAGCTACCTCATTGCGCCTCTTTTTTTCTTTGCATCATGTGCTGTTTGGGGACTATTTTTTTGAAGTGCCATCCTGTCTGACACTGCAGTGCCACTCCTAGATGGGCCAGGTGTTTGTGTCGGCCACTTGGGTCGCTTAGCTTAGTCATCCAGCGACCTCGGTGCAAATTTTAGGACTAAAAATAATATTGTGAGGTGTGAGGTGTTCAGAATAGACTGAAAATGAGTGGAAATTATGGTTATTGAGGTTAATAATACTATGGGATTAAAATTACCCCCAAATTCTATGATTTAAGCTGTTTTTGAGGGTTTTTTGTAAAAAAAAACACCCAAATCCAAAATACACCTGAATCCGACAAAAAATTTTCAGGGAGGTTTTGCCAAAACGCGTCCGAATCCAAAACACGACCGCGGAACCGAATCCAAAACCAAAACACAAAACCCGAAAAATTTCCGGTGCACATCACTAGTTTAAACAGTATTACACTATTGGTTGTATATTCTTTTTTTCCCTACTGTATATACTGTATGCTTGAAGAACCAGAAAGACTGAACAGTGAACAGAAGTTTGGATGCACTAGGGGAGTAAAATTATAAATTTTATAGCACTGTCTGTTTCCAATATATTTTGTATGTTATTTGATTCTGGAGTTGTGGTGTCAACTCATTTTATTGGTTTTAGTGGCTGCTTAAACGTGCGCACAGTAGGATCTTCAACTGTTCTATTTCCATGGTACTGCTAATGGTAACCCATATTCCAAATAGGACCAATGCAATGCCTATATTTTGCTATATGCTGTTCACTAAGAATATTTAATATAAGTGGACTCATGATGGGGGTATTTGCTTCCTAGTGATCAGATGCTCTTTCTTCCTCCACACAGATTTGTACACTGGGAAATCAAAACCTTTATCCTCCTTTTACTTTATTTGTGGAAGATTTTGTCTTTTAAATTTATTTTTGAGGAAAATGACACTGTTTCCTCGCACAAGAGCACACACAGAGATCAGAGTAATGAATGGGATTTCTTCTTATTTGTATCAAGTTGTTTGTCTTTGTACCACTTGTGTAGTAAAGGTTTTACACCTCATGTGTGAAGTTAGAAACCCACAGATTCACATATTGTTATAAACATTGTGAATATCTATCCACAGAGTGTGATGTCTTCCATTTCCATATATTGATCAATTCTCTAGAACCAATTGATGTTTGGCAGAGGCTTGTGAGTTTGTCCAGTACACTGGAATAATCACTTTGGTGCCATTATTTCAGTGTTTTAACAATTGGTGTTTCGTTTTGTTCAAAAAGCCAGAAGTCAGTAGTTATATCATCAACTACTATAGTATTTGATATGTTAATTATGGTTTGCCAGTAAGATGTAATTTTAGGGCAATCCCACCTAGTATGAGATGATGTGTCTGGTGATAGGCCACATCTCCAACATATGTTTACATGACCTAGGAACATTTTAATGAAGCACATTGGAGCTCCGATACCATCTAGTCAAAACTTGTAGTGCATGTCAACTGCTGAACTGTGTTTCATGATATTGACATTTAGTACCATGAACTGATATAGCCAGGGGCAGGGGCGTAGCCAGAATTTTGTGGGCCCCATAGCAACATTTTGAAGGAGCCCCTATCCCAATGCTTCTAGAGAGACACCTCTTCGCATTGTTACTTTTATGCCCCATGCCAGTGCCCTAGTTTATTGTACGCCTCATAGTAGGTCCCTAGTTCACATATCACGCTGTAGAGCTGTCAATACACATTGTGAAACACAGTGCCCCAATTCACATTATGCCAAAGTATAGTGACTCTACTTTTTTTTAAACCACATTACAATGAGCAGGTCCAGGGGCATAACTAGATATATTGCAGGCCCCAAGGCAAAAGTTTGTAAGGTTATGTATTTACCAACGGTGAAGAATGTATATGACACATGTAACTTTGACAGGGAAGGTGGGCCCCATAGCAGTTGCACTCCCTGCACCTATGGTACCTATGCCCTTGGCCAGGGGAATTAGTGGTCCAAAATGAATTTATATACAAGAGAAATATAATGTTTAATTGGGTCTTCAGAAGACCAGCACACTTATAAAGGACTCACATCTCTTCCCAGTGTGCATGTCATATATTTTAATCACCTAACTGGCTATTTAAAAAAAAAGCGCTCCAGTTGGGTTTTTTGTGAGTTAATTAGGTGAAGAACATGTAACTTATCCACAATGATTTTAAAGAAAAAAAAAAATATCTCCTATATATTAGGCCAAATCTGTGATTCTGTGCCTGGCCGTAACGCTTGGTGGAGTCACAGCCCTGGCCGGAGTCACGTGCTTCTAACCACTGCCCAGGACAACAGGCTCAATCCATCATCAGAGGCAACCATCACTGGACAGATGCCCCACCGTGCACGGTACCACACACCCCTCACGCACCAAACCCTCCTTGCCTAACAGACTGCCAACTTGCTCCCACTACCCGCACCCCCACAGACTGCCAACGCAATACCCCGTCCACACCTCCCACCTACAGGCGCATACATCATACACTGGACGCCAGCAGCCCGCACCCCCCACCCCAACACGCTGCCTCCTTAACCCCCTTCACACCTCCCACCTCCTCCCGCACATAACACCTGCCGCATGTAATACCCGCTGGCCGGGACCAGACCGCACCCCGATTACTCTCTCCACAAACCCATCCACAGCTTCCCCCTCCTGCCGCATGTCATACCCGCTTGCCAGGACTCGCCCGCACCCCGATCCCTGCCTCCACAAACCCATCCACAGCTTCCACCTCCTGCCGCATGTTACACCCGCTGGCCGGGACCCGCCCGCACCCAGCTCCCTGCCTCCGCCCGCACCCTGCTCCCTGCCTCTGTAAGAGGCACGGGGGTGGGGCCCTGGATGAAAGAAGTACGGCGCGCTCACTTACCAGGCCTACGTACCTCCCGGCTCCCGTCCTCCACCTTCAGTCCGTCGAGACAACTCCGACGATACTGGCACACGTCCAGACACGGAGAAGAACTTCCTGGGGTGACCTGAAAAGAATGGCGGCCTACACTGGGCTCAGTGAAGGGTCATCATTGGCACTTGTGGCCTCAGACTGGGTGCCCCCGAAGTGGTGCGAAGCACCAGGGGTGACCCTGAACGAAAACGCCCAAAGGGGAGGTGGGGGAAGGGGTAACATACACCACAGACAACACACGAAACACGTTTACGCTCACCAGCGGTATCCTCGGATCTCTGCCAGACGACTGGCCCTTCTTCCTTGCTCCTGTAAGAGAACACACAACACAGCCCACGGGACGTGGCGCTGCTTACGCTTTATGATAGAGAGACACTTATACAGAGGTAATAACACGATACCGTAATACTGTTTCAACCTTGTGGTACTCACCAATGCGTACTTCCGACAGCCTACCTTTCATGGGGGCCTGGCTGTGGGGAAACTGAGAACTCATCACACACGCAGCGTAGCGCCCACTTATGAAACCTGCGGCCTAGCGCTGACTTAAGCAACCTGCGGCCGAGCGCCGACTTATGAAACCTGCGGCGTAGCGCCGACTTCAGCAACCTGCGGCCTAGCGCCGACTTCAGCAACCTGCGGCCTAGCGCCGACTTCAGCAACCTGCGGCAGAGCGCCGACTTCAGCAACCTGCGGCGTAGCGCCGACTTCAGCAACCTGCGGCGTAGCGCCGACTTCAGCAACCTGCGGCGTAGCGCCGACTTATGCTACCTGCGGCGTAGCGCCGACTTATGCTACCTGCGGCGTAGCGCCGACTTCAGCAACCTGCGGCGTAGCGCCGACTTACTGTACACACCATAGCGTTGGGCCTCCTTGCCCTGGATGCCCCCTGCCTATGTCTGTCTATCTGGGGGATAATGGGGGGGGCCTAACGACCTTTGCTGCTCAGGCCGTGGGCCTGCCTAACTGTGGGGGGATAATGGGGGGGCCTAACGCCCTCTGCTGCTCAGGCCTAGTGCCTGTTTTTGCCCCACGGGCCTAGTGCCCACCTACGGTGCCTCAGGCTGGTGGGCCTAATGCCCCCTTTGGTCCCCCATGGCCTAGCGCCGGCCTAACGCGCCTCAGGCCTAGTGCCTGCCATGCCCCACGGGCCTAGTGCCCGAATCCCTGGTGGTCTAGGGGTGGGGGGGGGGGGCACCACCTGAACTTACCCGTCCAAAGGGCAATGGCTGGACCAAGCCTGGTCCGGCCACGCCCACCGCGTTGTCTTCGCCGGAGGCGGGATGGCTCCCACCACCCCCGGGCTTCCTGGAGACTTCACCTGGGCAGCGGTGGCCTGTGCAAGCTCTTTTGCGTTGCACACCGCTGTCCCAGGGCTTCCCACGTCTTCACCGACAGGCGTCGGCTCTTTGTACTTCACCCGGCGGGCGGCGGCGTGTCTCAGCTCTTTTGCAACTACCATCGCCCGCCGGGACTTCTGGCGCCGTCTTCCTCCTACAATCTTCGGGAGCTCTTCTCTGCTCCTTCTCTGCCGCCGAACTGAGCCCTCGCGCCCGGCGCTGGCTAATACAAGCCAGTGCCAGGGGGCGGGGCTATGACGCGGCGAGCCGGGATTGGCTCGCCCCCACCACTCCTGATTGGCTGCCAGCTCACGAGCCGTGATTGGCTCGCGGCTGGCGCCAAATTCAAAAAGCTGCACGGTGATTGGCGGGGCCTGAGTCCCGGAGGATGCAGGCCCGCCGCCATCACCCGCGTGGAGCGTCGGTGGATATTCACCGCCGCCCCCACGCCCGCTGCCGAACTCTGCAACTGGCCGGGCAGGGGAAGACCGGACCAGGCCCGGTCTCCAGTGCTGCCCGAAACCAGCGCCACCTCCGGCCCCATGGGGCGGCGCTGGCCCGCCCCAGGTGAGGAGGTACAGGATTGTTAGTAGCAGGGCCAGTGACCGCACGAGTACACTGGCCCCTGCTACATTCCTCCACGCTTTTTCCTTTGTGGTCCCCACAAAGTTGGCTATCGCCCTTGTCCCGGCGTCAGGGCCTTCATCACTTGTCCTGGCGGTCGGCCCCGGTTCCAGTGGCCCATCCAGGACAAGTGCACCTGCGTAAGGAAGCCTCACCTTCCCCCTTTGGCCTGGGGGTGCTATCCCCTCGGGGACCACCGTGGGTGGTAGACCTTCCATGGCGATGGCGGTTGCCTCCTGGGGCTGGATCCGGCTCTCTAGGACACTGGGTTCCTCGTCTGATGGCATATCCTCCCACCCGTCGTCGTCATCCGGGTTGTCTACAGGTTGGTCAGCAACACTGGGTCCCTCATCTGATGACAGGGTCTCTCACCCTTCGTCATCTTCCAGGGTATCCGTATTTTGGTCGGAGACACGGGGTTCCTCATTGGATGACATGGTCTCCCACTCGTCGTTGTCGGATTCTTCCAAGTCGGTCCAGCCCGATGATAGGTTGTCCCTAGGCCAGGGGCACTCAGGGCGCTCGTGGTCGGGATCCTGGCAGCCCGTACATCTCTCTACCTCCCCCTCGCTCCGGTCGTCGTCCCAGGTACAGCCCTTGTGGTCGCCGCCGTAGTCGTCGCAGGCAGACCAGTTGATCTCCCGCATCCGACGCTCCTCCTGGCGCCTGTCCGACGCTCCCTTCCCCTCGGCTTGCCCTTGGCGCCAATTCCTAATCGCCCGGGAGGAGGCGTATGGGCAATCCGGCGACTCGTGGTCCACTTCTCCACAGAGCGCGCACTAGGGCTCGTCCGAGGTCCGCTGGGTCCAGTGTGGCCCCTCTGATGGGACGGCTTGGTCGCTGCACTCTCAGGGCCAATCCCTATGTTCCACGGGGATCGTTGATCTTGGGGGCTCGGTTGTGAAGTAATGGCCGCTGCTATGGACCCCCGCGACCCATGGCTGCATCTCTACACCCGCACTCGTAGCAGGCAGCCGGGGGCACTCCTCAGTCTGCTGGTCCTGTTGCGGGCCTGTCTGGTAGGGGTCGATGGTGGCTTGCTGACGTTTCTTCTGGCGGCGTTCCTCTCTGTTACGCTTTACGGCTTGCTGCATTGCCCGTAGTAGGTCAGCGGACGTGAGGCGGGCCAGTTACTTCTATCCAGAGGCGTAACTAGGGTTTTTGGAGCCCAGGGCAAGATCAATAATGGTGCCCCCCTCCCAAAAAAAAAAAAAAAACACACGCCACCAGTGTCACTGTATATATTATAAAGATGTCAGGGTGTGTATGTATAGATGTAGGTGCAGTGGTCGAAGTGGAATTTTTGAAGGGGGAATGAAAAAGTGTAGATAGTAATTATGTGCGCGTCCGGAAAAGGGGGCATGGTCACTCAAAAGGGGCGTGTCCTTCAGTGTAGTAGGACCCCTTATACTATCTAGTACTGGTGCTCCTTTCACATAGCACACGGTATGAGACGAAATTCACATTACCCCACACGGTATGAGCCGAAATTCACATTATAGCACGCGGTATGAGCCGAAATTCCCATTACCCCACAAGGTATGAGCCGAAATTCACATTACCCCACACGGTATGAGACGAAATTCACATTACCCAACACGGTATGAGACGAAATTCACATTACCCCACACGGTATGAGCCGAAATTTACAATTACCCCACACGGTATGAGCCGAAATTCACATTATAGCACACTGAATGAGCCGAAATTCACATTATAGCACACTGAATGAGCCAAAATTCACATTATAGCACACCGAATGAGCCAAAATTCACATTATAGCACACTGAATGAGCCGAAATTCACATTATAGCACACTGAATGAGCCGAAATTCACATTATAGCACATTGTAGCACACTGAATGAGCAGAAATTCACATTATAGCACACTGAATGAGCCGAAATTCACATTATAGCACACTGAATGAGCCGAAATTCACATTGTAGCACACTGAATGAGCATAAATTCACATTATAGCACACTGAATGAGCAGAAATTCACATTATAGCACACTGAATGAGCCGAAATTCACATTATAGCACGCCGAATGAGCCAAAATTCACGTTACAGCACATGGTATGAGCAAAAATTCACATTATATAGTGAGGGGATCCTACCCCCTTAGTTAACAAGGCTTGCGGGGCACTGTGGTGAGGGGAGCCTACCCCCTTAATTGACTAATTACAGAGTTTAGCAGCGGAAGGGTTGCAGCGGTTTCTCACCCAAAGCTGCGGCACTTCTGCCACCTCCGACACTCCACATATTCGGCGCCACCCGGGATGCAGAGCACCGCACCAGGGATGCACCCTTTTCAGTGTGGTCTGCTGCGCTCCGAAGGGGGATAGTCTCTCCTACTGATCCCAACACTGATTAGAATGTCGGAATTGGCATACTGATAGCCGGGAACTCGATTGAGGGACTGTTGGGATGTTGGAGAGGTAAGCCATGATGAGAGGTTAGGTTTAGGCTGTGGGGGAAGGGTTAGGCTGTGGGAAGGGTGGTTAGGTTTAGGCTGCGGGGGGGGGGGGGGGTTAGGCACCCCCGGGGAGGGTTAGGATTAGGCTGGGGGGGGGCGGTTAGGGTTAAGCTGTGAGGGTGGGTCGAGCGTTAGGCTGTGGGGGTGGCTGCAGTAAGAGAGGGTAAAGGGGTGAGGGATACCTTGCTTCCTGACTCCTGTCATCCCTGGAAGGATTCTAAACAGTGGAATGCCTCAGTCCCAACCCGTAAATACATATATACATGTGTACAGTATATACATACTGTATAATAATATACGTACACACACATGCATATACGCATGCACACACACATATATTACAGTATATATGAAGCAGAGCATAAAATTCAAAATTAATTAATAGGAGCAGGGAAAAATAAATCAATACAGCCTGTCTTACTTTTGCTGGCAGACAGGCTGTAAATTGCAGACCAAAGCTCTCCTGCATGTTCCGCTCTGACTCTCTACTCCGAGTCCTAAGCAGCACAGCCTCCACTGGGTCAAAACGACACTAGGTATTCCGGCTCTCACTGAGCCACATTCTGCTGCATGCATCCCTTATGTTTGGATAGCTGTGCCATCGCATGGCTGCCATCAGAAATTGTGGGGCCCGGTACCACCAAAATGGGCAGGGCCCCCATGAGGAGAAAGGTGGAATGCAGATGTGGGCGGGGCTGTGGATAACATGGGTGGAGCTACAGCAGGAGTGGGACATCAAAATATATAAGTAAATACTTTTGCATATATATATATATATATACAGGTTGAGTCTCCCTTATCCAAAATGCTTGGGACCAGAGGTATTTTGGATATGGGATTTTTCCGTATTTTGGAATAATTGCATACCATAATGAGATATCATGGTGATGGGACCTAAATCTAAGCACAGAATGCATTTATGTTACATATACACCTTATACACACAGCCTGAAAGTCATTTTAGCCAATATTTTTTATAACTTTGTGCATTAAACAAAGTGTGTGTACATTCACACAATTCATTTATGTTTCATATACACCTTATACACACAGCCTGAAGGTCATTTAATACAATATTTTTAATAACTTTGTGTATTAAACAAAGTTTGTGTACATTGAGCCATCAGAAAACAAAGGTTTCACTATCTCAATCTCACTCAAAAAAGTCCGTATTTCGGAATATTCCGTATTTCGGAATATTTGGATATGGGATACTCAACCTGTATATATATATACACATATATATATATATATATATATACACAAAATGAAGGAAACAGATGGTGGCAATAGGCTAACAGAACTTTTGTAAGCGCAATATATTTGTGCCTTATGACTGCTGTTGCCAACTATGGGGGTCATTCCGAGTTGTTCGCTCGCAAGCTGCTTTTAGCAGCTTTGCACACGCTAAGCCGCCGCCTACTGGGAGTGAATCTTAGCATATCAAAATTGCGAACGAAAGATTAGCAGAATTGCGAATAGACACTTCTTAGCAGTTTCTGAGTAGCTTCAAACTTACTCGGCATCTGCGATCAGTTCAGTGCTTGTCGTTACTGGTTTGACGTCACAAACACACCCAGCGTTCGCCCAGACACTCCCCCGTTTCTCCTGCCACTCCCGCGTTTTTCCCGGAAACGGTAGCGTTTTTTGCACACTCCCATAAAACGGCCTGTTTCCGCCCAGAAACACCCACTTCCTGTCAATCACACTCCGATCACCAGAACGAAGAAAAAACCTTGTAATGCCGTGAGTAAAATTCCTAACTGCATAGCAAATTTACTTGGCGCAGTCGCACTGCGGACATTGCGCATGCGCATTAGCGACTAATCGCTCCGTTGCGAGAAAAAAATACAGAGCGAACAACTCGGAATGACCCCCAATGTTTGTTTTATTTTATGTTCAGGAAAAATATATTTATTTTATATGTTCCTATACCATAAAAAGTGTAATCAGCAGACCTCAGATCAATATGGGGCGACCGAATAAGATGATTACTATACTCACCAGCTTAGCTGCCTTCTGTCCTGCTTACAGCTTCATGCATTCAGATTGGTGGACAGCTCCAGCCATCCACCAATCAGTGTGTGGAAGCATCCCACCACAGTGATTTGTGGATGGACAGAGCCATTCACTAATCAGCATCAAGGCTCTGCAGACTAACACAGAGTGGACGACGCAGCAGTGCCTGTGAAAGCTGCCAGCGGTTTGGAGACATGCGTGATCGGGGAGTGCGCCGCTGATCATCTTCATCCACCGCTTCGAGGCCCTGGTGGCAGCTGTGTAGAAATCGCCGGGTTGCCAGTGTTGCACTAGCGCAACGGCAAGCAGCAGAATGAAGTAACTAGAGACAGCGGCTCTTGATTGGCTTTCAGTCTATGAGCCTTCAGCTGCTGATTGGCTGTCCGGAAGCTCCCATTGATTCACGGCCAGTGCCACGATGGTAATGCCACTGGCGCTATCTTTAGTTACATTATGGCTGCTGCTTGCCGGTGAGCTATCTGCACCACTGGTGGGCCAGCACTATCTACAACGCTGCCACACGGGCCCCATTTCTGTCCGGGCCTGGGACAAAAGTACCTTCAGAACCCCCTTGATGGCGGCCCTAGGCGCCGGCGGCTGCTGATAGTGAAGTGGGCAGCTGGGACTCGGGAGCGCAACATGGCAGATCAGATCAGTAAGAATGATCCGATCTGTGTCAGGTGTGTGTGGGGGGGGGCACCGCGGGAAGCGCCGCCGGCGGCTGAAACCCTGTCGCATGGGGCGAGCGGGCCGTGCAGGTGCTGGTGGCGCCCCCCTCTGCAGGGGCAGCCACGGCGCCCAGGGCACGTGCCGTGCTCGCCCCGTGCTAGATATGCCTCTGCTTCTATCCTCACATGCCAGGGGGTGGATCCGTTCTGGTGGCGTTCTCCACATCGTGTCTGTCGTCCGCAGATCCTGCCGACTACGCCAAATGTAAGAGGCACGGGGGTGGGGCCCTGGATGAAAGAAGTACGGCGCGCTCACTTACCAGGCCTACGTACCTCCTGGCTCCCGTCCTCCACCTTCAGTCCGTCGAGACAACTCCGACGATACTGGCACACGTCCAGACACGGAGAAGAACTTCCTGGGGTGACCTGAAAAAGAATGGGGGACACACTACGCAGGGGTGGCCTACACTGGGCTCAGTGAAGGGTCATCATTGGCACTTGTGGCCTCAGACTGGGTGCCCCCGTAGTGGTGCGAAGCACCAGGGGCGACCCTGAACGAAAACGCCAAAAGGGGAGGTGGGGGAAGGGGTAACATACACCACAGGCAACACACGAAACACGTTTACGCTCACCAGCGGTATCCTCGGATCTCTGCCAGACAACTGGCCCTTCTTCCTTGCTCCTGTAAGAGAACACACAACACAGCCCACGTGACGTGGCGCTGCTTACGCTTTATGATAGAGAGACACTTATACAGAGGTTATAACACGATACCGTAATACTGTTTCAACCTTGTGGTACTCACCAACGCGTACTTCCGACAGCCTAACTTTCATGGGGGCCTGGCTGTGGGGAAACTGAGAACTCATCACACACGCGGCGTAGCGCCCACTTATGAAACCTGCGGCCTAGCGCCGACTTTAGCAACCTGCGGCCGAGCGCTGACTTATGCAACCTGCGGCCTAGCGCCGACTTCAGCAACCTGCGGCCTAGCGCCGACTTCAGCAACCTGCGGCCTAGCGCCGACTTCAGCAACCTGCGGCGTAGCGCCGACTTCAGCAACCTGCGGCGTAGCGCCGACTTCAGCAACCTGCGGCGTAGCGCCGACTTATGCTACCTGCGACGTAGCGCCGACTTCAGCAACCTGCGGCGTAGCGCCGACTTACTGTACACACCATAGCGTTGGGCCTCCTTGCCCTGGATGCCCCCTGCCTATGTCTGTCTATCTGGGGGATAATGGGGGGGCCTGACGACCTTTGCTGCTCAGGCCGTGGGCCTGCCTAACTGTGGGGGGATAATGGGGGGGCCTAACGCCCTCTGCTGCTCAGGCCTAGTGCCTGTTTTTGCCCCACGGGCCTAGTGCCCGCCTACGGTGCCTCAGGCTGGTGGGCCTAATGCCCCCTTTGGTCCCCCCGGGCCTAGCGCCCGCCTAACGCGCCTCAGGCCTAGTGCCTGCCATGCCCCACGGGCCTAGTGCCCGAATCCCTGGTGGTCTAGGCGTTGGGGGGGGGCACCACCTGAACTTACCCGTCCAAAGGGCAATGGCTGGACCAAGCCTGGTCCGGCCACGCCCACCGCGTTGTCTTCGCCGGAGGCGGGATGGCTATGACGCGGCGAGCCGGGATTGGCTCGCCCCCGCCACTCCTGATTGGCTGCCAGCTCACGAGCCGTGATTGGCTCGCGGCTGGCGCCAAATTCAAAAAGCTGCACGGTGATTGGCGGGGCCTGAGTCCCGGAGGATGCAGGCTCGCCGCCATCACCCGCGTGGAGCGTCGGTAGATATTCACCGCCGCCCCCACGCCCGCTGCCGAACTCTGCAACTGGCCGGGCAGGGGAAGACCGGACCAGGCCCGGTCTCCAGTGCTGCCCGAAACCAGCGCCACCTCCGGCCCCATGGGGCGGCGCCGGCCCGCCCCAGGTGAGGAGGTACAGGATTGTTAGTAGCAGGGCCAGTGACCGCACGAGTACACTGGCCCCTGCTACACCTCCACAAACCTTCCCCCTCCTGCCGCATGTCATACCCGCTGGCCGGGACCCGCCCGCACCCCGCTCCCTGCCTCCACAAACCCATCCACAGCTTTACCCTCCTGCCGCATGTCATACCCGCTGGCCGGGACCCAACCGCACCCCGCTCCCTGCCTCCACAAACCCGTCCACAGCTTCCCCCTCCTGCCGCATGTAATACCCGCTGGCACCCCGCTCCCTGCCTCGACAAACCCATCCACAGCTTCCCCCTCCTGCCGCATGTCATACCCGCTGGCCAGAACCCGCCCGCACCCCGCCCCCAGCCTCCACAAACCCATCCACAGCTTCCCCCTCCTGCCGCATGTCATACCCGCTGGCCGGGACCCAGCCGCACCCCGCTCCCTGCCTCCACAAACCTTCCCCCTCCTGCCGCATGTCATACCCGCTGGCCGGGACCTGCCCGCACCCCGCTCCCTGCCTCCACAAACCCATCCACAGCTTCCCCCTCCTGCCGCATGTTATACCCGCTGGCCGGGAGCCGCCCGCACCCCGCTCCCTGCCTCCACAAACCCATCCATAGCTTCCCCCTCCTGCCGCATGTCATACCCGCTGGGCGGGAGCTGCCCGCACCCCGCTCCCTGCCTCCACAAACCCATCCATAGCTTCCCCCTCCTGCCGCATGTCATACCCGCTGGGCGGGAGCTGCCCGCACCCCGCTCCCTGCCTCCACAAACCCATCCACAGCTTCCCCCTCCTGCCGCAGGTCATACCCGCTGGGAGGGAGCCGCCCGCACCCCGCTTGCTGCCTACGCCACCCCCTTCCACAGCTTCCCCCTCCTGCTGCATTAAACACCCGCTGGCCGGGACCCGCACAAACCCCGCACGCTTCCTCCGTGACCCCCCTCCACACCTTCCCCCTCCTGCCACATCTAATACCCACTAACCAGGAGACTCACGCACCCAACACGCTGCCTCCGCTACCCCCCTCCACAGCCCCCACCTCCTGCCGCACATAACACCCACAGACCCGCACCACCGCACGCTGCCTCTGTGGGGGGCCACAGCTCACGCCTCCATCCGCACATAACACCCGCTAACCGAGAGCCACACGCACCGCCACACGCTGCCTTCGCTACCCCACTCTACAGATTCACCCTCCACCCGCACAGAAAAACCACTACCCCCCAAAGCACGCCTCATCCCCACACGTTGCCTCCCCAAACACCTCCACACCTCACACCTCCCACCGCACATAACACCCGCACCCCGGGAGCCTGCTGCACCACCACACGCTGCCTCCACTACCCCACTCCACAGCTCACACCTCCTGCCACACATAACACCCGCTACCCAAAAGCCCACCCCCCACACCGCCACACGCTGCCTACCCTACCCCCCCATCCCCACACACCTCCCACCGCACATACAAAACCCTGCCTGGCAGCCACCCGCACCGCCACACGCTGCCTCCGCTACCCCCCTCCACAGCTCCCACCTCCTGCCGCACGTAAGACCCGCTGCCCTGGCGCCTGCTGCTCCGCCACACGCTGCCTCCGCTACCCCCCTCCACACCTCCCACCTGAAGCAGCTCACATCCAGCACAGAACGGGAGATGCAAGACACCCACACCCCATACCACCACAGCCTGCCGCAGCAAACCCCACCTCCCCCACCTTTCCCCCACCAGCACCACACAACACCCACTGTACACCACCCACACATACCCCACACCACCAGAATCTGCCTTCACAAACCCCCTCCACCACCTTCCAACCACCAGCCCCACACAACACCCACTGTACAGCACCCAACCACACCCCACACCCTGCAAACACAACCCCCCCTCCCCTACACCCACATGTACATGCTGCCCGGGACCCACAGACACACGCTGCTCTGCACTGGAGCTACACATTACTGGACATGCCACCCACCTTACCCTCCTGCCTATTTTCCAGCCTCCACTCAACATGACCCCCAACATACCCACCTGCCTATTTCCCATCCTCCGCTCTCTCACCATGCCCACCCACATAACCACCTGCCAATTTCAAGGCCTCCGCTGTCTAAACATGCCCAACACCATACCTACCTGTCCATTTAGCAGACTACCCTGTCTCAACATGCCAACCCCCATACCCACCTGCCCATTTACCAGCCTACAATCTTTCGACATACCACACCCCATACCCACCTGCCTATTTAACACCCTCCGCTATCTCCACATGCCCCCCACCATACCCACCTGCCTATTTCCCACCCTCTGCTCTCTGCAAATACCGGCCACCATACCCACCAACCTAATTACCTGTCTCCCCTTGCTCAAAATGCCCCACACAATACCCACCTGCCTATTTACCTGCCTCCACACCATCTCTACCAGCCTCCTCTGTTTGCTGCCCCCAAACACCACTAATGCATGTGGCTTACCCCACCCCACACCCCTTCCACCCCACCCAACAACAGATCAAAAACATCAAACCATCTCTACACCCACCTCACGTAAACACTCACTATCATCAACCACACACTCCTACCACCTCAACCTTACACACACACTCACCCTCCACACTCTTCCACCTTCTCACCCCCCCATCCTCACACAAAACACCTTACCCATCTTGACTACAACAGCACCCACTAACCAGCACTCCTACACCCATCACCCTCACACCATCTCTACCAGCCTCCGCTGTCTGCTGACCCTAAACCCCTCAAATGACTATATTTTATCTCCCCCCACCCCAAATGACCACAAACACCACACAATATGCACACCCTCCTCAGCCAAACACTCACTTTCACAACATACTGCTACCACTTCTAAAGTACACACACACACACACACACACACACACACACACACACACACACACACAGCACCACCCTCCTGCCTCTTCACCCTTCCCCCTTATGCCGCCCCCCCTCACACAAACCACCTTAACCATCTTGACTACACCACCAGCCAACACCCACCACTCCTGCACCCATCACCCTCAGACCATCTCTACCGGCCTCCGATGTCTGCTGCCCACAAATCCCTCTAATGCATGTGCCTTAACCTACAACCCCCACTACGGACCACACACATCACACACTATGTACACCCAACGCATGACAAAAAGTCACTATCATCACACACATACTCCTACCACTTCTACCCGTCACACACGCACTCACCCTCCAGACTCTTCACCCTTAACCATTCTTCCCCACCCCCCAGTTCACACAAAACACCTTACCCAACCTCAATACACCACCACCCAATAACCACCACTCCTGCCCCCAACACCCTCAGCTCACTACGATAAACCAAACAAACAACACACAAACACTACATGTAACACACACACCACCCATACAACCACCTCTCCAACACCCCCCCAAACACCACTACACCATCACCCACCCACAATAAATCCTTACCACCCAAACACACAACACAAATACAACACCCATCCAACACCCCCTCCACCCTAACACAACCTTCTCCTAACTAATCCACACGCTCACAACCTTCCCTTCCCTACCCTTCCCATCCCTTCCCCTGCACAAACCACAAGACCCAAAAAACACTCCACCATACACCCAACCATCCAATGTGCAGCTCCTCCACCCATGCAAACTTCAAATCCCATTCCCCTCCTACCAACCCACATCTGCATCCCACACTACACCTCCAACCACCATCACCCCTCACCACTACACAACATATACACCCAGCACACCCACTCCACACAATTACCACAGCTCCATACATCACAAAACATCATACACTACGCACCCCTTACAAGTAATACTCCACCACAATCCTTCCCTTCACAACCCTCACAAAACAAAACCAACTCCACCCGCAGTCTATAGCGCAAACACACACCTCCATCCCTCTACCACCAATAAATTGTCTCAATCCAACAAAACTGCAGTAACCCCACAACCCTACCACCATATCGTAACATCACTACTTCTCTAATTACACCAGCAGCACAAAAAAAACCTAACCCATGCAGCTGCATTCTTTTCTAACACAACCACAACCCCACAACCACCTCCCCAACAGCCACACGCACACCACAAAGACATTCCACAACCACAATAACCACATATCTCCCACACAGCCTACAAAACACAAACACCCATCCACCCCACCCCCTGCACAACAGCACTACCTTCACCATCTGCCAAATGACACCTCTCAACACAAACCACAAACACCCACAAACTCAACACACTACAACACCCCCCACTGTTATTCAACCACCACACCTCATAAACACATCCATATAGCAACCATGCACAATACCTACCACACCCCTTACATCAATCCATCCCACCTTGCACCTCAATGCACACTTCCACAACCACCTAGCCGACTCAATGCACACACCACCCTACACACATCACCCTATCCAAACATCCCTACACCATCCCACCTTTGCACACCCTACCCCTTTACCATACACATACAACTCCACCAAGTGCAGCACCTCAGTCCCACTCCCCCAACCCTCACCCCTACACCAAAAAATACAGTTGCGGCACCACATACACCATCCACCCTTACTCTGGCCACCCACCAAACACATATTCTTATGGACATACAGCCTAACACATCTACTCCTTCAAACAAAACACTCCACCAAACACCATCCCTCCACCTCCACCCCCCCCCCCCCCCCCGCCTTCCCCCCACATTCCAGACCAATGCCAACCTACACCTACAACATCCAACCATTCCAACTAACATTACACCACATACACCCACCCCCAACACCACCATCAATTCCCCCTTATGGCATTTACACACACCCTACACCCCCTCTCACCCTACCTGTACGCAAACCCAACCTACCTCACACACACTTTACCTTCAACCTCCCTTATTCCCATCCCCTCCAATGATAACCACCCACCACTCACATCATTAACACACTACATTTTCTTCAGTCCCTCTAAAACAGCACACCCATCCCCACCCCCCTTTCCACAAAAAACATCCTCCACATTCACAACACATCATACCATCCCACTCTATACACTGTCACTACATACATCATAAAACACCCCTACCACAAGCAACCCCCTACCCACCAACACAAACCCCACCCACACCTACAACTCACCCACCACAACCCCTGCACCTCACAATCACAACCCCCATTTAACCTAACACCCACACACCACACATACATAACCCAACCATTACCCCATACACCTTCACCCCCATTCTACACCCCCCCCAAAACACTCCCAACCCCCCTTTCCTACATGACTACACACTACCCCAAATTACCTCCATCATCCCAACACACTCCACATGAACAACTCCCCCACCCATCCCAACTTCCAGCTACCTACCCTGACCACCTGTACCCCGCATACACAAATCCAACAAATATTTTGCCATGCAAAATTTCAACAACTCCAAAAGCCACATTCCACCACAATACATTATACAACTACTATTCTACCCCTTCACCTTTATGTACAGGTTATAGGGGCGAAGCCCCTTACGACGGTGTGAAGAGCGCCCGTAGGGCGCGATGAATCACCTAGTATATATATATATATATATACAGTATATATATATATATATTTATTTTTTATTTTTTATTATTATTTCTTTTTTAAATTATTACAAAAAAAACCCCAATCAGATTATCAACATCGGATAAACACTGATGCTGGTAAGGGCTGCCTGCTCACTGATGGCCACAGTGATCAGCACAGGAGTAGTGCAGAGCCGCAGGAGTTTTTTTTCCTGATGCCAGCAGGTGGGGGTAAAGCTGGGCTACCCGTCCAATCACTGCTGGCTGTAGTGATCGGGACAGAGGGAGGAGGCGGGAGGGAGGCCAGAGCTGCGCTACTTAGTTTCACTGATCACTGCACACAGTGTTTGGGATAATGGGAAGGAGGGAGGGTTTCAGCCTTGGCTGCTTTGCAGCTGGCGGGTGGGAGGGTGCTCCAGGGCTGCCTGATCATTGTAGTCAACAGTGATCGGGATACATTGGGGGCAGAGCCGCGGCAAATGCAGGAGCGCTGTCAGGTCCCTTTGAGTGAGCTTTCTGACTGGTCGTATCAGATGCGACCATGTCAGGGAAAACCCAGCCTGGTGTGGTCGCATCCGATGTGACCATGCCAGGCAAGTTGTTAAGGATGCTATGCCCTTTGCAGGATTGGTAAAGACTGAAATATTGAATCAAGGGGCTAAATTTACCAAGTTGTGGTTTTGGAGTAATTTAGAAACCGCCGGAAACCGTTGTCAATTGACGGTGGTTTCTATGTCTAATTGATAACATTTACTATACTAAGGAATGGTTTTTCGGTGTCTAATCTGAATTTGCAGTCGATCCCCGGTGGTTTCTAAATGACAATCCACCGGCATGTTATATTTGACAGCGCAACTGGCTAATATTCAAGTCAATCAATTGTTGCCTGTCAAAATAAAATTAATTTACCTGCTGTTTCAGCAAACACCCCTGCGTGAGGCTAGTCCTTACTTTCGGCAGGCTTGCCAGTGGTTTATGGTGGTTTTCAAAACCACTGCTTCATAAATCCAGGGTTTCTATCTACTCTTGCTATGATCTAAAACATTGATGGTACTTTGATATTCAATTGAATCCTGCTCTACTCAATTCTAAAGTGTGCTTTTTCTGTGGTTTTGCAGAAGTTTTGTTGTTAGTAAATCGGCAAATTGCAAAACTACCGCCAAACCGCCACAAAGCTGCTGGGGTTTACAATCTGCTGATTAGTACATTCTGCTCTAGGAGTACACCACAAGGGTATAAATGGGAACCAATGCTCAGCAAACCTTCACTGTTAACAAAAATGTGTTATATTTAAAAATATTACAAAATGTATCAGTCCACTTGCTCAAGTAAGGCTGGGTACACAATTGGAGATGTGCACCCGATATATCGTTCACATAGTCCAGTGTGTGTTCACTATATAGTTAACGATGCGCTCTCCGGCGGGTAATTAATGATGTACAATATCTTTAGTTTTCACCATGAAATTGAAATATATTGTATTGTATAAGACTGGATAAGGCTGGGTGCCGTCATCCAGTATAGCAAATTATATCATTCAGTGTGTATGAACCATATTGTTTGCGTGGGTGAATTCTTGCACAATGTCACATCTGATGTGCATCGGCGAGTGTGTACCCAGCCTTAGTCTGCTCCACTTATATAATTCTGCCAGACATTGTGTTCTTCAGTGTACGGGCTCTACTTTTTGCAGTAAATCTGGCACTAGCAACTTAATGTGGATGAAATTTTCTTAGGACTCAACACATTTTAGGGGATCCAATACGTTAATGATCTTAGTTTATTTTCCTATTTTTATGTAACTGGTTGTATATTTTGTTTATGGCTAATACAATTTTATATTTTGTGATGCTTTTCTTATCTGTTGGGTGTTTGGAGCTAATATTATTGAGGAACTAGTTTATGTTTTTCAAAAACACACAAGGTTATTGTGTACCAATTTAACAAGATGATTGCCTAAACTTTGCCACCGCACTGTCCTCATCAATGTAACACTTTTCTTGTAAGAAATGTGTACAAGCAGCACAAAAACAGCATCACAATTTGATGTAGGTTATACATTGAGGCTAACTGTGAAGATGTTGATGCATGATAAATGGTAGGCTCTTAGGAAAAAGAAATCAATGGAAGATAAAACCGAAATACCCAAGTGACGCATAAAAGACAGGTCCTATCAATATCATTTATAAGTAAATTACACTTACATGGTAACACTCAGTGGCTGCTTCCAAATATACTGATGCTGTTATTCTCACAGCATTGTGCACAATAACCCAACTTAACCTCCCAAGATGTGATTCACACTCTATTCCTTAAAGTGCACGACTGCAATCTCGCACTTTTAACTTATTTGTTCCTTTAACAAAAGAGACTGCATGGCAGCAATAGGGCTGCAGTCCGGCTTACAGGAAAAGAGAATCCCTGCTAGTTCTCCTGCTCTTCAATCCATTCAACCATGCATCTATCTAAATAGGATTCAAATCACCAAATTAGTACATGAATCCATTTGAAGGTGATGTATACCTACTTTTCCAAGCCCGTTAAGATCAATCACTGTCAAACAGAAATGTACAGCAAGGGGAGCGTACAGCTCTTTAAGAAATCACAGATCAGATTTACACATCTGGTATATGTTGTCTACTCAACCACTGTTCTAGGGGTGTAGTAGGGTATGCCGGCGGCTGGGCTCCCGGCGGGCAGCATACCGGCGCCGGAATCCTGACCGCCGGCATCAGTGGCGTAACTAGAAATTTTTCTCCCCCAAGCCAAAAAATTCTTCAGCGCCCCCCCCCCCCCCCCCCTTCATGCTCCATAATTGGGAGCAAGAAAGGGATAAATATGCGCGCGCCTAAGGCGCGCCCCGAAAAGGGGCGTGGTTTCGTTGGAATGGGCGTGGTTTCGCATAAAGGGGCGTGGCATTGCAGGAAAAGACTACCTTATACCCCAGTTTTACAACCTGCACGCCCATACGTTGGCCACCACAGGAAAGAAAAATAATCCTGATTCATGCCCCTTACATTATTTGTCATTTTTCCTCCTTATAGTAATGCCCAGTATACATTATGCCACATACTGCAATGGCCCTTAGACATTATGCCGCACACAATAATGCACATGACACAATATGCACACACTGTAATGCCCCCGACACATTATGCCACACAACGTAATGCCTGTGACACATTATGCCACACACCGTAATGCCTGTGACACATTATGACAGGAATCGCAATGCCCGTTATACATTATGCTACACACTGCAATGCCCCTGATACATTATAGCACATACAATGTCTGTGACACATTATGACACACACCGCAATGTCCGTGATACATTATGCCACACACTGCAATGACCCTGAGACATTATACCACATATCACAATGCCCGCGATATAGTATACCATACACCGTAATGCCGGTGACACATTATGACACACACCGCAATGTCCGTGATACGTTATGCCACACACCGTAATGCCCATTACACATTAAGTCCTACAGTAAGGCCCCCGCAGCCCCTCGCCCCCAAGCCACCGCGAGGGCTGCGGGGGCAGTAGTTACGCCACTGGCCGGCATACCGACAGCTGGGCGAGCGCAAATGAGCCCCTTGCGGGCTCACTGCGCTCGCCACACGCGCCACGCTATCTATTCTCCCACCAGGGGGGTCGTGGACCCCCAAGAGGGAGAAAAGGTGTCGGTATGCCGGCTGTCGGGATTCCGGTGATATAAAGAAAATTGTGTATTGTGAATATTTTTATTTTATTCACAATACACATTTTTCTTTATATCACGTCACACAATTACTTTCACTAATTTTATACTTCGCTCTAGCTAGCCCCATAGTGGGCTAATTGGTAAATACAACAATTATATTAGCCTAACAGGCAATAATAATGTGAGGTTTGTTGATAATTTTAAAAAAGTGTACTATTAAAGGATATATTTTAATTACATTTTGGGAAAATGTGCACCCAATAAGAATCCAATCTTTTTTTTTTTCTCTTTTTCTAAATCTATTTAGTTTGCTTCAAATTGGAGGGTGGCACTTGGTCACACTGCTGACATATCAACAAGATGTCAATGCAGTTTCTATAATAGATCAATATTTACCGAAACCTGCTAATATCTGGTGCAGAAACTCTTTCCTTCTTCTTTGACATATGTGGTTACGTATATTTACGTTCCACAAGCAACTGTTCTGACATATATATATATATATATATATATATATACACACACACACACACACACGTCACTTCTTACGACTCAAGCAAGCTCCTATTTACAGACTTTACCTGCTTTATCCTTTGCAGGTTTGGCCAACAAGTACATGAGGTGATTGTGATGTCCATTCCAGTGTACGCTTATTGCATTAGGTATAGCTACAAAAGGAGACAAACATTATTAATCAGATAAATGTCATTAATCGGCAACATACTTTTATCGCTATGGGGGAGATATATCAAAGCTTCTAAAAGAGTGGAGAAGTGAACAAATGGAGAAGTTGCCCATAGCAACTAATAAACTAGCATTTATTAAGTACATTATATAAAATGATAGGTAGAAGTTGTTTGGTTGCTATGTGTAACTTCTCTACTTCTCCACTTTTTACAAGGCTTGACCAACTCCCTGCATTATAGTTTGGTTTAAAGATTAGCTTTAGGTGCTGGCACCATCTAGTGGATGAAAATGAAGAATGCATGCCATATCCAAACCCAGTAAAGCCACAAACATGGTATACTGAACTGCTTAAATTTAATATAGTGTTTCATATATTGTTTAATCACATATTGTAACATACTCTACAGTTAGTTTAATAACATTACTTGATAGAAAAGTATGTGCAATAATGACAATTTCACACTATAATATGACCAAATCAATGATAGCTGGTTTAAAGTATAGAATATTATGCAAACCAACATATTACAGCAACACAGACTTGGGATAGGACATGATAAAGGAAACCTACAGTTCAGTATGAAAGGTGAAAATGGGGAGAATGGTGTATGAAGGGTGAGAATGGAGTGGGGAAGATAAGCACAAGAGTCATATGTAAAATTAAGAGAGGAGGCATATATACCAATGTGAAAGCCCTCACTCGCTGACTGACTGACTCATCACTAATTCTCTTACTTCCCGATATGTTAGGAAGCTGAAATTTAACATAGGTATTCTTCAGGTGGGAAATAGGAAAACTACATAATTAGGATTTTAATAAACCTCCCCTAAGGGGATGAGAAGGGGGTTGACATAATGACGTCATTACCAATGCATGGCTTGCGTTGTGTGAGCAATAATGCCTAAACAGACAATAGGTCAAAATTTGGATTGCATTACCAGTGTGTAGAATAACATAAACTACAAAAATGGTCCTGTCATATTTTACCGTATCTGCTGCAGGTGTTGCTCTGGTAACGCCAAGAACCATGGATTAATATTTACTTATATTAAGAAGTCTCAAATTTACATCTCTACAAATTAAAAACCATTCCCTCTCCTCATCCTTTCACAACCTCCTATTTATGTGATAATGATTCCAATGATATCCAGCAATGCCAGCGCTGTCTTATTGTCTGGATCATATCAAATGTGTGCCTACCTGAATGCACAGCATCGGTATCACTGTGTAACAGTTTATTAGGCTGGAGAAAATTAAACATGGTGCGCCTAAACAAAGCAGAGAAAGGTTACTTACAATGCACATTACAACACAGCAGCACATTAGATTTACGGACATCACTGAATGGGGCTAATTCAGACCTGATCGCTTGTTAGGGTTTTTTTGCAGTCCTGCGTTCACATAGTCGCCGCCCATAGGGGAGTGTATTTTCGCTTTGCAAGTGTGCGAACGCATGTGTAGCAGAGCTGTACAAACTGATTTTGTGCAGTCTGAGTAGCCCAGGACTTACTCAGCCGCTGTGATCACATCAGTCTGTCCGGGACCGGAATTGACGTCAGTAACCCTCCCTGCAAACACTTGGACACGCCTGCGTTTTTCCAACCACTCCCAGAAAACAGTCAGTTGACACCCACAAACGCCTTCTTCCTGTCAATCTCCTTGCGAACGGATCCTTCGTACAAATCCATCGCTGAGCGGCGATCCGCTTTATACCCGTGCAACGTGCCTGCACATTGCGGTGCATAAGCATGCGCAGTTTAGACCTGATCGCCCGCTGTACAAAAACGCAGCCTAGCGATCAGGTCTAGGAGGAGAGAACCGGACATGGGGAAGGGAGTTGGGCAGGATATTGTGACAAATTCAATGGGGCGGGGGTGTGCAGCAGGACCGAGAAAGAAGGTTGTGGTGCAAATGAAGGGGGGATGCAGCAGGATGGATCAAAAGGGAAAGGGGGGAATTGCAGTGCGACGGAGCAAAGGCAGGGTCAGAAAAAGTTACATATATCATTTAACAGAACAGTAAAAATGAATTGACACCAGTGAAACCTTTGCAATAACTTAAGGGGGGTATACACGGGAGAGATGTGTGCTGAGTGAACCGCTCAGCACACATCTCTCCCGCCTCTCAGCCCAGCGCGATGTGTGCTGAGCGATGCGGGGGGAGGACGGGGGCCGCTCATTTCACCCAGCGCGTGGAATGAGTGACGTGCTAGATTGGCCTGCATGCAGGCTCAATCTAGCAGCGGCGATAGCGATGTGTGGGGCCGCGCATCACTATCGCTGAGGGGGCTACACACGAGTGATCTGTGCTTAAATCTAGTCAGATTGCTTAGATTTTAAGCATGGATTTCTCCATGAGTACCCCCCTTTAGATAGAATATGTATAATATGAATGTTCTGTACAGTTTCACACAAAAGTTAAAGAGGCTTCCACCTTTAGATCACTTTAGTAAAAGTTTCATGATGACATAATGAATCATATCGTGTATTGTAGGTCAATGAAAATGAACAAGAGAGCTGATGGCTAAAACACTATAGTAGGTTAGAAAGTAAATAAAATGAATTTAATAAACATTGCAAGAGAAATAGAGAAAGAGGGCACTATAGGGCATGAGATGGAAAACTCCTTTAATGGTTTAATCACATGACCATTTGTTTCTGCTGTGATACGAGGATGTAGGAATAGTCAGGAGTGTACTTTCTTATAGCAATGGTTAACGCCTCTACCTGGACTTCCCTCCTTCTGGCGTCTTCGGCATATCTAAGCTCAGATACTTTTCAATCATGCCCAGAAATATTGCCTCTTGCTGATCCCACTGATGAGAGCTGATGATGTGATTCTGTCCAGTGCCAAATACACTGCTGTCTTCATTGCCCTGCACAGCCTCCTGCACAGTTTTGAATAAACTTCCTAAATTACAAATGCCATATGATTAAAATCTCTTCCAGAGAGGGTACAGATTTAACATCAGAATTATAGGGGGTGTATTCAATTGAAGTCGAAACTGCCGTCTTGTTGGAAAGACGTCAGTTTTCGACTTTTTCAGGTCGGAAGGGGTTCCGATCTATTCAATACCCGGCTTTTTTATCCGACAAGTCGGGGAATTCGACTTGTCGAATAGTACGTGAATCGGCGGTATAGCTGCTGATCTGTGTGCTTCTGTCGGAAACAGGGCCAAATCCGACAGGTTATGGCCCTGTTTCTGACCATCTAAATCCGACTTTAAAAAAAGTTGGATGGAGATGAGGGTGCTGAGAGCAGCGGGGAGACGGGGGAGAGTTGTGGCTATAGCAGCGTAGCCGAAGACTGGGTCCCCATCGTCGCTCACGGCAGCGTCCTCCCGGCTCCAGCAAGCGAGGACCCGCTTGCTAGACCCGGGTGGACGCTGCTGTGAGGTCTGGCGGTGGTGCCCCATTCTTCGGCTACGCTGCTGTAGCCTCTGCTCTCCCCCGTCTCCCCGCGGCTCTCCCCCGTCTCCCCGCTGGTCTCCCCCCTCTCAGCATGGCTAGGCTCTGTATCAGCTGCCTGGCAGTGGTGAAGATCGGCCCATGCTCAAACATGGAGAAAGCTAACGGTGTGTGATCGGAGGCTACGTATAGCTTCAGGGAAGCATGGATGCTGACCAACAGATTCACCGGTTGCACGATTAGGTTACGGAGTTTAACAGGGCTGACTAAGGCTAAGGCATGCTGCCGCACTTGCTCTGGTAGTATCGGAGGGATATGTCCGGGGTTACTGACTTGGCATTGCAGCGAGGTGAATTGAGAGTGTGGATATTTATTTGGGGTATTGCAAATCTTTCTGGTACCAGCGCAAAAGCCTTTCATCGAAAACTTTTTCCCTGTTAAATGTCACGAGCTTAAGCGTTTGCTTGTTCCAGATGAGAGGTCTTTGCTGCAGTATTTCCAGTTAATTGCGCAAATTTACCTGTCCAAATCTTTTTGTTACATACAGTAGTGATACCTTTGCTTTCTGATGCTTCAGTGTACACAAACTTTGTTTCATGTACACAATTATTAAAATAAGATTTTACTCACCGGTAACTCTATTTCTCGTAGTCCGTAGTGGATGCTGGGACTACGTAAGGACCATGGGGAATAGCGGCTCCGCAGGAGACTGGGCACAACTAAAGAAAGCTTTAGGACTACCTGGTGTGCACTGGCTCCTCCCTCCATGACCCTCCTCCAGACCTCAGTTAGGATACTGTGCCCGGAAGAGCTGACACAATAAGGAAGGATTTTGAATCCCGGGTAAGACTCATACCAGCCACACCAATCACACCGTATAACTCGTGATACTATACCCAGTTAACAGTATGAAATATAACTGAGCCTCTCAACAGATGGCTCAACAATAACCCTTTAGTTAAACAATAACTATATACAAGTATTGTAGACAATCCGCACTTGGGATGGGCGCCCAGCATCCACTACGGACTACGAGAAAATAAGATTTTACTTACCGATAAATCTATTTCTCGTAGTCCGTAGTGGATGCTGGGGACTCCGTCAGGACCATGGGGATTAGCGGCTCCGCAGGAGACAGGGCACAAAACTAAAGCTTTAGGATCAGGTGGTGTGTACTGGCTCCTCCCCCTATGACCCTCCTCCAAGCCTCAGTTAGGATACTGTGCCCGGACGAGCGTACACAATAAGGAAGGATATTGAATCCCGGGTAAGACTCATACCAGCCACACCAATCACACCGTATAACTTGTGATCTAAACCCAGTTAACAGTATGACAAACGTAGGAGCCTCTGAACAGACGGCTCACAACAAATAACAACCCGATTTTTTTGTAACAATAACTATGTACAAGTATTGCAGACAATCCGCACTTGGGATGGGCGCCCAGCATCCACTACGGACTACGAGAAATAGATTTATCGGTAAGTAAAATCTTATTTTCTCTGACGTCCTAAGTGGATGCTGGGGACTCCGTCAGGACCATGGGGATTATACCAAAGCTCCCAAACGGGCGGGAGAGTGCGGATGACTCTGCAGCACCGAATGAGAGAACTCCAGGTCCTCTTTAGCCAGGGTATCAAATTTGTAGAATTTTACAAACGTGTTCTCCCCCGACCACGTAGCTGCTCGGCAGAGTTGTAATGCCGAGACCCCTCGGGCAGCCGCCCAGGATGAGCCCACCTTCCTTGTGGAATGGGCCTTGACAGATTTAGGCTGTGGCAGGCCTGCCACAGAATGTGCAAGTTGAATTGTGCTACAAATCCAACGAGCAATCGTCTGCTTAGAAGCAGGAGCACCCAGCTTGTTGGGTGCATACAGTATAAACAGCGAGTCAGATTTTCTGACTCCAGCCGTCCTTGAAATGTATATTTTCAATGCCCTGACAACGTCCAGCAACTTGGAATCTTCCAAATCGCTAGTAGCCGCAGGCACCACAATAGGCTGGTTCAGGTGAAACGCTGACACCACCTTAGGCAGAAACTGAGGACGCGTCCGCAGTTCTGCCCTGTCCGAATGGAAAATCAGATATGGGCTCTTATACGATAAAGCCGCCAATTCTGATACTCTCCTGGCTGAAGCCAGGGCCAGTAGCATGGTTACTTTCCATGTAAGATATTTCAAATCCACCGATTTGAGTGGCTCAAACCAATGGGATTTGAGAAAATCCAAAACTACATTCAGGTCCCACGGAGCCACTGGGGGCACAACCGGGGGCTGTATATGTAGTACTCCTTTTACAAAAGTCTGGACTTCAGGAACTGAAGCCAATTCTTTCTGGAAGAAAATCGACAGAGCCGAAATTTGAACCTTAATGGACCCCAATTTGAGGCCCATAGACAATCCTGTTTGCAGGAAATGTAGGAATCGACCCAGTTGAAATTCCTCCGTGGGGGCCTTCCTGGCCTCACACCACGCAACATATTTTCTCCAAATGCGGTGATAATGTTGTGCAGTCACCTCCTTCCTGGCTTTAACCAGTGTAGGAATGACCTCTTCTGGAATGCCTTTTTCCTTTAGAATTCGGCGTTCAACCGCCATGCCGTCAAACGCAGCCGCGGTAAGTCTTGGAATAGACACGGTCCCTGCTGAATCAGGTCCCGTCTTAGAGGTAGAGGCCACGGATTTTCCGTGAGCATCTCCTGAAGTTCCGGGTACCAAGTTCTTCTTGGCCAATCCGGAGCCACGAGTATCGTTCTTACTCCCCTTTGCCGTATAATTCTCAGTACTTTGGGTATGAGAGGCAGAGGAGGAAACACATACACTGACTGGTACACCCACGGTGTTACCAGAGCGTCCACAGCTATTGCCTGAGGGTCTCTTGACCTGGCGCAATACCTGTCCAGTTTTTTCTGCTGAGGAAGTCTGCTTCCCAGTTGTCTACTCCCGGAATGAACACTGCTGACAGTGCTATCACATGATCTTCCGCCCAGCAAAGGATCCTTGCAGCTTCTGCCATTGCTCTCCTGCTTCTTGTGCCGCCCTGTCTGTTTACATGGGAGACTGCCGTGATGTTGTCCGACTGGATCAACACCGGCTGACCCTGAAGCAGGGGTTTTGCCAGGCTTAGAGCATTGTAAATTGCTCTTAGCTCCAGTATATTTATATGAAGAGACATCTCCAGGCTTGACCATACTCCCTGGAAGTTTCTTCCCTGTGTGACCGCTCCCCAGCCTCTCAGACTGGCATCCGTGGTCACCAGGACCCAGTCCTGTATGCCGAATCTGCGGCCCTCTAACAGATGAGCACTCTGCAACCACCACAGAAGAGACACCCTTGTCCGTGGCGATAAGGTTATCCGCTGATGCATCTGCAGATGCGATCCGGACCATTTGTCCAGCAGATCCCACTGAAAAGTTCGTGCGTGGAATCTGCCGAATGGAATTGCTTCGTAAGAAGCCACCATCTTTCCCAGGACTCTTGTGCATTGATGCACAGACACTTTTCCTGGTTTTAGGAGGTTCCTGACAAGTTCGGATAACTCCTTGGCTTTCTCCTCCGGAAGAAACACCTTTTTCTGAACCGTGTCCAGAATCATTCCCAGGAACAGCAGACGTGTTGTCGGGGTCAACTGAGATTTTGGAAAATTCAGAATCCACCCGTGTTGTTGCAGCACTACTTGGGTTAGTGCTACTCCGTCCTCCAGCTGTTCTCTGGACCTTGCCCTTATCAGGAGATCGTCCAAGTAAGGGATAATTAATACGCCTCTTCTTCGCAGAAGAATCATCATTTCGGCCATTACCTTGGTAAAGACCCGAGGTGCCGTGGACAATCCAAACGGCAGCGTCTGAAACTGATAATGACAGTTTTGCACCACGAACCTGAGGTACCCTTGATGTGAAGGGCAAATTGGGACATGCAGGTAAGCATCCTTTATGTCCAGGGACACCATAAAGTCCCCTTCTTCCAGATTCGCTATCACTGCTCTGAGTGATTCCATCTTGAACTTGAATTTTTGTATGTACAGGTTCAAAGATTTCAGATTTAGAATAGGTCTTACCGAGCCGTCCGGCTTCGGTACCACAAATAGCGTGGAGTAATACCCCTTTCCCTGTTGTAGGAGGGGTACCTTGACTATCACCTGCTGAGAAAACAGCTTGTGAATGGCTTCCAATACCGTCGCCCTGTCTGAGGGAGACGTTGGCAAAGCAGACTTTAGGAACCGGCGAGGGGGAGACTTCTCGAATTCCAACCTGTAACCCTGAGATACTACCTGCAGGATCCAAGGGTCCACCTGTGAGCAAGCCCACTGTGCGCTGAAATTCCTGAGTCGACCCCCCACCTCTCCTGAGTCCGCTTGTACAGCCCCAGCGTCATGCTGAGGGCTTTGCAGAACCCTGGGAGGGCTTCTGTTCCTGGGCAGGGGCTGCTTGCTGCCCTCTCTTACCCCTTCCTCTGCCCCGGGGCAGATATGACTGTCCTTTTGCCCTCTTGTTCTTATAGGACCGAAAGGACTGCGGCTGAAAAGACTGTGTCTTTTTCTGTTGGGAGGGGGTCTGAGGTAAAAAGGTGGATTTTCCGGCAGTTGCCGTGGCCACCAGATCCGATAGACCTACGCCAAATAATTCTTCCCCTTTATACGGCAATACTTCCATATGTCGTTTGGAATCCGCATCACCTGACCACTGTCGCGTCCATAAACTTCTTCTGGCAGATATGGACATCGCACTTACTCTCGATGCCAGAGTGCAAATATCCCTCTGAGCATCTCGCATATAAAGAAAAGCATCCTTTAATTGCTCTATAGTCAATAAAATACTGTCCCTATCCAGGGTATCAATATTTTCAGTCAGGGAATCCGACCAGACCACCCCAGCACTGCACATCAAGGCTGAGGCGATGGCTGGTCGCAGTATAACACCAGTATGTGTGTATATACTCTTTAGGGTAGTTTCCAGCCTCCTATCAGCTGGATCCTTGAGGGCGGCCGTATCAGGAGACGGTAACGCCACTTGTTTTGATAAGCGTGTGAGCGCCTTATCCACCCTAGGGGGTGTTTCCCAGCGCGCCCTAACCTCTGGCGGGAAAGGGTATAATGCCAATAACTTTTTTGAAATTAGCACTTTTCTATCTGGGTTAACCCACGCTTCATCACATACATCATTCAATTCCTCTGATTCAGGAAAAACTACAGGTAGTTTTTTCACCCCCCACATAATACCCCTTTTTGTGGTACTTGCAGTATCAGAGATATGCAAAGCCTCCTTCATTGCCGTGATCATATAACGTGTGGCTCTACTTGAAAATACGTTTGTTTCTTCACCGTCGAGACTAGATTCAGTGTCCGTGTCTGGGTCTGTGTCGACCGACTGAGGTAAAGGGCGTTTTACAGCCCCTGACGGTGTCTGAGACGCCTGGGCAGGTACCAACTGGTTTTCCGGCCGTCTCATGTCGTCAACTGATTTTTGTAATGTGCTGACATTATCACGTAATTCCATAAACAAAGCCATCCATTCCGGTGTCGACTCCCTGGGGGGTGACATCACCATTACCGGCAATTGCTCTGCCTCCACACCAACATCGTCCTCATACATGTCGACACACACGTACCGACACACAGCAGACACACAGGGAATGCTCTTATCGAAGACAGGACCCCACTAGCCCTTTGGGGAGACAGAGGGAGAGTTTGCCAGCACACACCCAAGCGCTATAATATATATGGGAACAACCTTATATAAGTGTTGTATCCTTATAGCAGCTTAAATATATAAAATATCGCCATAAAAAGTGCCCCCCCTCTCTGTTTTACCCTGTTTCTGTAGTGCAGTGCAGGGGAGAGTCCTGGGAGCCTTCCTCACAGCGGAGCTGAGCAGGAAAATGGCGCTGTGTGCTGAGGAGAATAAGCCCCGCCCCCTATTCCGGCGGGCTTTTCTCCCGTAGTTTGTAATATCTGGCAGGGGTTAAATACATCCATATAGCCTCAAGGGCTATATGTGATGTATTTTTTAGCCATAAAAGGTATTTACATTGCTGCCCAGGGCGCCCCCAGCAGCGCCCTGCACCCTCCGTGACCGTTGGTGAGAAGTGTGTGACAAACAATGGCGCACAGCTGCAGTGCTGTGCGCTACCTTCAAGAAGACTGAAGAGCCTTCTGCCGCCGGTTTCTGGACCTTCAATCTTCAGCATCTGCAAGGGGGGTCGGCGGCGCGGCTCCGGGACGAACCCCAGGGTGAGACCTGTGTTCCGACTCCCTCTGGAGCTAATGGTGTCCAGTAGCCTAAGAAGCCAATCCATCCTGCACGCAGGTGAGTTGAACTTCTCTCCCCTAAGTCCCTCGATGCAGTGAGCCTGTTGCCAGCAGGACTCACTGAAAATAATAAACCTAAAAACTTTTTCTAAGCAGCTCCTTAAGAGAGCCACCTAGATTGCACCCTGCTCGGACGGGCACAAAAACCTAACTGAGGCTTGGAGGAGGGTCATAGGGGGAGGAGCCAGTACACACCACCTGATCCTAAAGCTTTAGTTTTGTGCCCTGTCTCCTGCGGAGCCGCTAATCCCCATGGTCCTGACGGAGTCCCCAGCATCCACTTAGGACGTCAGAGAAATAGATTTACCGGTGAGTAAAATCTTATTTTCTCTGACGTCCTAAGTGGATGCTGGAACTCCGTAAGGACCATGGGGATTATACCAAAGCTCCCAAACGGGCGGGAGAGTGCGGATGACTCTGCAGCACCGAATGAGCAAACACTAGGTCCTCCTCAGCCAGGGTATCAAACTTGTAGACTCTTGCAAAAGTGTTTGAACCCGACCAAGTAACAGCTCGGCAAAGATGTAAAGCTGAGACCCCTCGGGCAGCCGCCCAAGAAGAGCCCCTTTCCTCGTGGAATGGGCTTTTACAGATTTAGGGTGCGGCAGTCCAGCCGCAGAATGTGCAAGTTGAATCGTGCTACAGATCCAGCGAGCAATAGTCTGCTTAGAAGCAGGAGCACCCAGTTTGTTGGGTGCATACAGGATAAATAGCGAGTCAGTTTTCCTGACTCCAGCCGTCCTGGAAACATATATTTTCAGGGCCCTGACTACGTCCAGTAACTTGGAGTCCTCCAAGTCCCAAGTAGCCGCAGGCACCACAATAGGTTGGTTCACATGAAAAGCTGATACCACCTTAGGAAGGAATTGGGAACGAGTCCTCAATTCCGCCCTATCCATATAAAAAAATCAGATAAGGGCTTTTGCATGACAAAGCCGCCAATTCTGATACATGCCTGGCCGACGCCAAGGCCAACAGCATGACCACTTTCCACGTGAGGTATTTTAGCTTCACGGATTTAAGTGGCTCAACCCAATGCGACTTCAGGAAATCCAACACCACGTTGAGATCCCACGGTGCCACTGGAGGCACAAACGGGGGCTGAATATGCAGCACTCCCTTAACAAAAGTCTGAACTTCAGGCAGTGAAGCCAGTTCTTTTTTGGAAGAAAATGTACAGAGCCGAAATCTGGACCTTAATGGAACCCAATTTTAGGCCCATAGTCCCTCCTGACTGTAGGACGTGCAGAAATCGACCCAGTTGAAATTCCTCCGTTGGGGCCTTCCTGGCCTCACATCAAGCAACATATTTTCGCCATATGCGGTGATAATGTTTTGCGATCACATCTTTCCTAGCCTTAATCAGCGTAGGAATGACTTCCTCCAGAATGCCTTTTTCCTTTAGGATCCGGTGTTCAACCGACATGCCGTCAAACGCAGCCGCGGTAAGTCTTGGAACAGACAGGGCCCCTGCTGCAGCAGGTCCTGTCTGAGCGGCAGAGGCCATGGGTCCTCTGAGATCATTTCTTGAAGTTCTGGGTACCAAGCTCTTCTTGGCCAATCTGGAACCACGAGTATAGTTCGTACTCCTCTCCTTCTTTTATTCTCAGTACCTTGGGTATGAGAGGCAGAGGAGGGAACACATACACCGACTGGTACACCCACGGTGTTACCAGAGCGTCCACAGCTATCGCCTGAGGGTCCCTTGACCTGGCGCAATATATTTTTAGCTTTTTGTTGAGGCGGGACGCCGACATGTCCACCTGTGGCCTTTCCCAATGGTGTACAATCATTTGGAAGACTTCTGGATGAAGTCCCCACTCTCCCGGGTGGAGGTCGTGCCTGCTGAGAAAGTCTGTTTCCCAGTTGTCCACTCCGGGAATGAACACTGCTGACAGTGCTAACACATGATTTTCCGCCCATCGGAAAATCCTTGTGGCTTCTGCCATCGCCATCCTGCTTCTTGTGCCGCCCTGTTGGTTTACATGGGCGACCGCCGTGATGTTGTCTGACTGGATCAGCACCGGCTGGTGTTGAAGCAGGGGTCTAGCCTGACTTAGGGCATTGTAAATGGCCCTTAGTTCCCGAATATTTATGTGTAGGGAAGTCTCCTGACTCGACCATAGTCCTTGGAAGTTTCTTCCCTGTGTGACTGCCCCCCAGCCTCGAAGGCTGGCATCCGTGGTCACCAGGACCCAGTCCTGTATGCCGAATCTGCGGCCCTCTAGAAGATGAGCACTCTGCAGCCACCACAACAGCGACACCCTGGCCCTTGGAGACAGGGTTATCAGCCGATGCATCTGAAGATGCGACCCGGACCACTTGTCCAACAGATCCCACTGGAAGATCCTTGCATGGAACCTGCCGAATGGATTTTCTTCGTAAGAAGCTACCATCTTTCCCAGGACTCGCGTGCATTGATGCACCGACACCTGTATTTGTTTTAGGAGGTCTCTGACTAGAGATGACAACTCCTTGGCCTTCTCCTCCGGGAGAAACACTTTTTCCTGTTCTGTGTCCAGAACCATACCCAGGAACAGTAGACGCGTTGTAGGAACCAGCTGCAACTTTGGAATATTCAGAATCCAGCCGTGTTGTTGTAGCACTTCCCGAGATAGTGCTACTCCGACCAACAACTGCTCCCTGGACCTCGCCTTTATAAGGAGATCGTCCAAGTACGGGATAATTATAACTCCCTTTTTTCGAAGGAGTATCATCATTTCGGCCATTACCTTGGTAAATACCCTCGGTGCCGGGGACAGACCAACGGCAACGCCTGGAATTGGTAATGACAGTCCTGTACCACAATTTTGAGGTACTCCTGGTGAGGAGGGTAAATGGGGACATGCAGGTAAGCATCCTTGATGTCCAGTGATACCATGTAATCCCCTTCGTCCAGGCTTGCAATAACCGCCCTGAGCGATTCCATTTTGAACTTGAACCTTCGTATATAAGTGTTCAAAGATTTCAATTTTAGAATGGGTCTCACCGAACCATCTGGTTTCGGTACCACAAACATTGTGGAATAGTAACCCCGGCCTTGTTGAAGGAGGGGTACCTTGATTATCACCTGCTGGAAGTACAGCTTGTGAATTGCCGCCAGTACTACCTCCCCTTTCTCCGAGGGCAGCAGGCAAGGCTGATTTGAGGTAACGGCGAGGGGGAGTCGCCTCGAACTCCAGCTTGTATCCCTGTGATACTACTTGCAGAACCCAGGGATCCACCTGTGAGCGAGCCCACTGGTCGCTGAAGTTCCCGAGACGCGCCCCCACCGCACCTGGCTCCACCTGTGGAGCCCCAGCGTCATGCGGTGGACTCAGATGAAGCGGGGGAAGATTTTTGATCCTGGGAACTGGTTGTCTGGTGCAGCTTTTTCCCTCTTCCCTTGTCTCTGTGCAGAAAGGAAGCGCCTTTGACCCGCTCGCTTTTCTGAAGCCGAAAGGACTGTACCTGATAATACGGTGCTTTCTTAGGCTGTGAGGAAACCTGAGGTAAAAATTTTTCTTCCTAGCTGTTGCTGTGGATACGAGGTCCCAGAGACCATCCCCAAACAATTCCTCACCCTCATAAGGCAGAATCTCCATGTGCCTTTTAAAGTCAGCATCACCTGTCCACTGCCGGGTCCCTAATACCCTCCTGGCAGAATGGACATTGCATTAATTTTGGATGCCAGCCGGCAAATATCCCTCTGTGCATCCCTCATATATAAGACGACGTCTTTAATATGCTCTATGGTTAGCAAAATAGTATCCCTGTCTAGGGTATCAATATTATCTGACAGGGTATCAGACCACGCTGCAGCAGCACTATCCATGCTGAGGCAATTTGCAGGTCTCAGTATAGTACCTGAGTGTGTATATACAGACTTCAGGATAGCCTCCTGCTTTTTATCAGCAGGCTCCTTCAAAGTGGCCGTATCCTAAGACGGCAGTGCCACCTTTTTTGACAAACGTGTGAGCGCCTTATCCACCCTAGGGGATATCTCCCAACGCGACCTATCCTCTGGCGGGAAAGGGTACGCCATCAGTAACTTTTTAGAAATTACCAGTTTCTTATCGGGGGAACCCACGCTTCATTCACTCATCTGATGGGGGAACAAAACACTGGCTGCTTTTTCTCCCCAAACATAAAACCCCCCTTTTTTTATTTTTGGTACTTGGGTTAATGTCAGAAATGTGTAACACATTTTTCATTGCCGAGTGCAACGGATGTTCCTAGTGGATTGTGTATATGTCTCAACCTCGTCGACACTGGAGTCAGACTCCGTGTCAACATCTGTATCTGCCATCTGAGGTAGCGGGCGTTTTTGAGCCCCTGATGGCCTTTGAGACGCCTGGGCAGGCGCGGGCTGAGAAGCCGGCTGTCCCATAGCTGTTACGTCATCCAGCCTTTTACATAAGGAGTTGACACTGTCGGTTAATACCTTCCACTTATCCATCCACTCTGGTGTCGGCCCCCAGGGGGCGACATCACATTTATCGGCATCTGCTCCGCCTCCACGTAACCTTCCTCCTCAAACATGTCGACACAGCCGTACCGACACACCGCACACACACAGGGAATGCTCTGACTGAGGACAGGACCCCACAAAGTCCTTTGGGGAGACAGAGAGAGAGTATGCCAGCACACACCAGAGCGCTATATAATGCAGGGATTAACACTATAACTGAGTGATTTTTCCCCAATAGCTGCTTGTATACACAATATTGCGCCTAAATTTAGTGCCCCCCCTCTCTTTTTAACCCTTTGAGCCTGAAAACTACAGGGGAGAGCCTGGGGAGCTGTCTTCCAGCTGCACTGTGAAGAAAAAATGGCGCCAGTGTGCTGAGGGAGATATCCCCGCCCCTTTTTCGGCTGACTTTTCTCCCGCTTTTTTTATGGATTCTGGCAGGGGTATTTATCACATATATAGCCTCTGGGACTATATATTGTGATTTTTTGCCAGCCAAGGTATTCATATTGCTGCTCAGGGCGCCCCCCCCCCCGTCAGCGCCCTGCACCCATCAGTGACCGGAGTGTGAGGTGTGCATGAGGAGCAATGGCGCACAGCAGCAGTGCTGTGCGCTTGTTGAAGACCGAAGTCTTCTGCCGACGATTTTCCGGACCATCTTCATGCTTCTGGCTCTGTAAGGGGGACGGCGGCGCGGCTCCGGGACCGGACGATCGAGGTCGGGTCCTGTGTTCGATCCCTCTGGAGCTAATGGTGTCCAGTAGCCTAAGAAGCCCAAGCTAGCTGCAAGCAGGTAGGTTCGCTTCTTCTCCCCTTAGTCCCTCGCAGCAGTGAGTCTGTTGCCAGCAGATCTCACTGAAAATAAAAAACCTAAAATATACTTTCTTTTCTAGGAGCTCAGGAGAGCCCCTAGTGTGCATCCAGCTCAGCCGGGCACAAGATTCTAACTGAGGTCTGGAGGAGGGTCATGGAGGGAGGAGCCAGTGCACACCAGGTAGTCCTAAAGCTTTCTTTAGTTGTGCCCAGTCTCCTGCGGAGCCGCTATTCCCCATGGTCCTTACGGAGTCCCAGCATCCACTTAGGACGTCAGAGAAAAATATTGTATAAAATGACCTTCAGGCTATGTGTATAAGGTGTATATGAAACACAAATGCATTTCGGGCTTAGACTTGAGTCCCATTCCCTAGATATCTCATTATGGTAGGCAAATATTCCAAAACATGGAAAAATACTAAATACTTCTGACCTCAATCATTTCGGATATGGGAGACTCAACCTGCACTTGATAATTGTGATATTACCCAGCCACTTTTACCATGCATTTAGGAGCATCCAGTTATTCTCCTCTGCATTGTAAGAGCAGTGTAATACTTGTATGCCACTTTTACAAATGACCTGTTACACAGGGAGTTCGGAAAGTGCCTCCGCAGTGACTGTGTTCTAAGCAAGTCTCCCCGCAGAGAAAGCAATATGACAACATCATTGTTTTTAAACACTTTACATGAAATAAAACAGAATTTGTTAAGTACTTATAGATGAAGTTACACTCATCGTGGCTGCATCTGCGGTATACATGGCACTCTTGGCACAGGTCACTATTCCTTATCGTAGTCCACATGGATAGTAAATGAGGAAAAAGTTGAAAAAAATGAAAAACAAAAAAACCCTCAGAAAACTTGTGTCGACCACTGTCATGTTGACCCTTTGAACCTGTCGACTGAAAGCACTGTCAACTTTTTACATGTTGACCTTTTGTACCTGTCCATCAAATGCATGTCGACTATATAGTGTTGACCTATTGACTATCAGCCTATTGACTGTCGACCTATCATCCGGAAACCCGGCCTCCCACAGCTGCAGAGGAGCTCTGCAGCCAGAGACAAGGATCACTGTGGAGGCACTCTCTGAACTCCCTGCACATCACCATATATTATGGTAGCCAAACATCACTAGTTTTCCTGAGCACCTCCATAGAGAGCGAGTAAAATGTAATGATGTTACTGGGAATGAAGTCCCTTCGTCTGACCATAGCTCTGAAAATAAAAATCACCCCTGCAGGCTGAATCACTCCTCTGCGGAAGTATTTCCCATGGTGGTATCAGTGGAATGGGGCTATGCTATCTGTAAACTCATAATAATCAGAAATACTATTTTAAATACAATATATTTAAATTCTATTTACACACACTACCATCAAGCCTAAGCTGACCGCATATGGTCTAATTGAGACCTAGACATTCTGTTACAGGGTAAGCAGTCATCTTCCAACTGCATATAACAACATGTGCCAGCACAACTCAGTGGGTTACAATCAGGCGCTACATCTGGCTCATTCTGGGGCTAATGGCACGATATCACTGCTGCTACCACAGTATGGGTGGCCACGCTTAATGTGTGTACCCACGGTGAGATAAATCTGTAAGATTTTGACTATATAGTCAAAATCTTAAGGAAAGTTAGTGTACATCTCAAGGTGTCAGGCAGCTTGCGATACCGATTCGATCTCAATGCGCACTTCCGCAGGGTCGGTATCGCAAGGCTAGATAGACTGTGCAGGCAAGTCAATCTTGACTATCTAGTGTACTATCTAGTACAAAGTATAGTCACAATTGACACTTAGGGGGACATTTACTAAGCAGTGATAAGAGCAGAGAAGTGAGCCAGTGGAGAAGTTGCCCATGGCAACCAATCAGCACTGAAGTAACAGCTATAATTTGCATACTATAAAATGATACAGAGCTGCTGATTGGTTGATGGGGCAATTTCTCCACTGGCTCACTTCTCTGCTCTTATCACTGCTTAGTAAATGTCCCCCTTAGTCAAAATCGTACATAGACAAAATTGAAAGTACAGATAGTCAAAATCTGTGCTATCTGTGCTATCTGGGCTCTGGGGGAGTTCCAGGAAAATCACATAGTCAAAATCGGGCATAGTAAGGATCACACCTTAACACTGTTTTAGATCTCACACCATCCAAACAAGATGCCCAGAATGATGTTTGATTTATATTATCCAAGAACATGTGTACTAAAGTGCTAACCTTATGTTATATTATGACATAGTACCGATTGTCCTACAGAAATCATTATAACGTCACCTGCAAGCGCTTTCGGTGGCTTAATCTTCATTAGAAGCACTGGCTGTGTGACCTTTGGCTCCGTCATAACAGGCGTACCAGCTGTCTGCAATCCAGGAGATTGTGAAATAAATGTTATTCATAAGTGGAAGTAACTACAATGAAAACAAATTCATCAACTAACAGAGACTGAGTTAATGAGAAAAAGACTATTCTAAGAAGCAAATATACCTTCAAGAACATGAGGGATTCTTATAGCATTATAGATGTTTTCAGCAATTGTGAAAGTCAATGATACTTTAATGTTTTAAACATTGTGCGTATAATGTAATTTATTTTAAATTAATCAATACAGGTATTTATACATATGGTACTAATTAAACATCACCAAAACATCTCTAAAATGAATGTTTCTTTTATTTCTGGCTGATGACTGCTCTGTATACCATACAGCAGTGGTTTCCATACTTTTTTGAATCACGGCACCCTAGAATATCAGAATTTTTTTCACGGCACCCCTAGGCCAAAAATTTGTTATTGAGAAATTTAGAAAGAAATATTACATTAAGTAGATTGCGTTTATATGTCATCCTTAGGGTCAGTTGTGTGGGGAGGGACAAGATTTGCTTCTGTTTGGCCTCATATTTTATGACTGGCAGCCACCAGCACTGGTTTTGCCTATTATATTGACCATGAATAATTTGAATTGGTCCTGGACCACCAACCCAGGGCACCCCTGCCCTGGGTTGGCCACGGCACACAGTTTGGGAACCTCTGCCATACAGTTTATCAGATCTAGCCTATGATCTGATTTCAGATTAATGCGCTATTTAACATGCCATGTGACCTGGAAAAACATGTTCTTATTACACTCACAATGCTTAGTATTAATGTTATAATAGGCAAGATTTACTATCCTGCTTCCAGATGGGTTATTAGACTGCAATGATAAAAGAAATGGTTTGTAATGCAATGCGATTAATGAAGGTATTACAATTTATGCAATACAATTACAGACGAACTGACCATACATATATGGGTTTGCTAATGAACCAGCCCGCCCCAGGCCACAGTGCTTTTACTTCCATCCTTATTTCAGGCTTTTACTCAATGTGTTGTGTTGATATTTATTGTAGCACGTCACAGATCAATATATGAAACACTAATGGCTTTATAGACAACACAATAATATTGAGATAATATGACTCATAATGGGAATACTTAAAAGTTGTATTCATAAATGTCTAATGTCATTCCCAACACCTATAAAGTAAAAAAAAAAAAAAAGAGAGAGTTTTAATTGTGAATGCTGCCAACACCTCCTCTGTGTCTAGAGCAGATTATCAGCCGCTACAGACATCCAGTTCCAGAGGATTAGTGTATGAAGGCTTAGTATAAAATAATTAATATCAGCATGTCAGGAGCAATAAAAGTCTAATACAGTGGAACATTTATTTTCAACCAGTTTACAGTAAGACGTGTATTTGTTGACCAAAATGGCACTGTCTTGAGTGGGTGCAAATGTTTGTACCTCAGTTGAAAGTAGGGGCAGATCAAGAGTGCTCTTAACTATGGGTCTCATTCAGAGATGTATGCAATGCTGATATTTACAGTGTTTAGCGATTATCTGTCTCTTAGTCACAAATCACACGCACCAAGGTACAGTACCTGCAATTTTCTCACAGTGAGGATTTATTAGCAAAATGATTGACAGGCACAATTTGGGGGAGGTAACGGGGAGTGGCAGTAAAAACTCAGGCATGTGGAGGTTGTTTTCTGGGACATTTCTCAGGCTGTAACTGTGATCCCGTACGCAGAAAACATGGCACCAGCGTCTCAGTTCCGGCAACCATTCTGCACGACCTAGGGTTACTTAGATGGTCGATTATCTGAGGATCTGCAACCACTGCCACTTGGATTTGTGAGGCTGCCTGTGGGAGTCTCATTTCCAAGCGGCTACAGCATTAGCATATTTCCGTACAGTAGCTGCGTACAGGATCGCAGCTGTGAATGCATTAGAGCACATCTCTGAATCAGGCCCTATGTGTAGGTTAGACACCCACATAACAAGACTTTGGGCCTAATTCAGATCTGATCGCAGCAGCAAATTTGTTAGCTAATGGGCAAAACCAGGGCCCTCATTCCGAGTTGATCGCTTGCTAGCTACTTTTTGCAGCCGTGCAAACGTATAGTCGCCACCCACGGGGGAGTGTATTTTCGGTTTGCAAGTGTGCATGTGCAGCGAAGCGGGACGAAAACGTTTTTTGCAGATTCTGAGTAGGTCTGAACTTACTCAGCCCTCGTGATCACTTCAGCCTGTCCGGTCCCGGAATTGACGTCAGACACCCGCCCTGTCAGTTGACACCCATAAACGCCTTCTTCCTGTCAATCTCCTTGCGATCGGTTGTGCGAATGGATTCGTCATTAGAAGCCTTGCACAGCAACGATGCTGTTTGTACCCATACGACGCGCGTGCGCATTGCTGTGCATACGCATGCGCAGTAATAACCTGATCGCTGCACTGCGAAAAACGGCAGCGAGCAATCAACTCGGAATGAGGGCCCATGTGCACTGCAGGGGGTGCAGATATAACATGTGCAGAGAGAGTTAGATTTGGGTGTGCTGTGTTCAAATCGAAATCTAAATTGCAGTGTAAAAATAAAGCAGCCAGTATTTACCCTGTACAGAAACAATATAACCCACCCAAATGTAACACTCTCTGCACATGTTATATCTGCCCCACCTGCACTGCACATGGTTTTGCCCATTACCTAACAAATTTGCTGCTGCGATCAGATCTGAATTAGGCCCTTTATTGTGTGGGACAGAATCCTCTAAATGATCTGGCTGGGTGGTGAAGGAGGAGCCTCTAGGGAAGCACAATCCATCTTACCGGTAACCACACAGTCTTTTACTCCAAACAAAGGAGATACATCGTCTGCAGCCTTGTTCTTATACTTTCAATAGGGCACATTTTGCACTTTAAGTTGAATCGTTATTTGCTTTTAACAACACCACTGTGATAAGCAGATAGATTCAGACAGTAATAACCTCCGATGTCTCCTCACTCTCATATTACTTTTAGACATAAATGAAGCTACACCAAAGAGAAAACTGAAAAGTGTGAATAGGGAGGGAGGTGGCCCTAACTGGAGGCGTCTTGGTGACATCTTACTAGATATGTGCGGCTGGCACTTTTCGTGTTTTGTGTTTTGGTTTTTGTTCTAATTCCACTTTCATGTTTTGGTTTTGACTTGGTTTTGCCAAAACCACCCTTTCGGGTTTTGGTTTTGGATCTGGATGATTTTTGAAAAAAACATAAAAACAGCTAAAATCACAGAATTTGGGGGTAATTTTGCCCCTACTGTATTATTCACCTCAATAACATTAATTTCCACTCATTTCCAGTCTATTCTGAACACCTCACACTATTGTTTTTAGGCCTAAAAGTTGCATCGAGGTGGCTGTATGACTAAGCTAAGCGACACAAGTGTGCGGCACAAACACCTGGCCCATCTAGAAGTGGCACTGCAGTTGCAGACAAGATGGCACTATTCAAAAATTAGTCCCCAAACAGCACGTGATGCAAAGAAGAAAAATAGGTGCAAACAGGTAGCTGGATGGCCAAGCTAAGCGACACAAGTGTGCGGAACAAACACCTGGCCCACGTAGGACTGGCACTGCAGTGGCAGACAGGATGGCAGATTTAAAAAATAGACCCCAAACAGCACATGATGCAAAGAAGAAAAAGAGGTGCAATGAGGTAGCTGTATGACTAAGGTAAGCGGCACAAGTGTGCGGCACAAACACCTGGCCCATCTAGGAGTGGCACTGCAGTGGCAGACAGGATGGCAGATTTAAAACTAGGCCCCAAACAGCACATGATGCAAAGAAGAAAAAGAGGTTCAATGAGGTAGCTGAATGTCCAAGCTAAGCGACACTAGTGTGCGGCACAAACACCTGGCCCAAGATGGCACTATTCAAAAATTAGTCCCCAAACAGCACGTGATGCAAAGAAGAAAAAGAGGTGCAAACAGGTAGCTGGATGGCCAAGCTTAGCGACACAAGTGTGCGGAATAAACACCTGGCCCACGTAGGACTGGCACTGCAGTTACAGACAGGATGGCACTTAAAAAAACTAGTCCCCAAACAGCACATGATGCAAAGAAGAAAAAGAGGTGCAAGATGGAATTGTCTTGGGCCCTCCCACCCACCCTTATGTTGCATAAACAGGACATGCACACTTTAACAAACCAATCATTTCAGCAACAGGGTCTGCCACACGACTGTGGCTGAAATGGCTGGTTTGTTTGGGCCCCCACCAAAAAAGAAGCAATCAATCTTCCCAGGAGGAACTTATAATTTATTTTGATGAACATCATCTTCTCCACATTTAGTGGAAGTAACCTCCTACGCCGATCGCTGACAAGGTTACCGGCTGCACTAAACACTCTTTCGGAGTACACACTGGAGGGGGGGGCACTTTGGTAAAATAACGAGTTTTATGGTAAGAACTTACTCTTGTTAAAACTCTTTCTGCGAGGCACACTGGGCTCCACAAGTCTGGACAATGGGGTGTAGAGTAGGATCTTGATCCGAGGCACCAACAGGCTCAAAGCTTTGACTGTTCCCAGAATGCACAGCGCCGCCTCCTACATCACCCTGCCTCCCAGCACAGGAGCTCAATTTAGTTAACCAGCCCAATGTAGTAGCAGGAAAAGAGACGACAACGGTTAGTAGCCACATACACCACACTCTCACGACAAGAGAAGTGTCAGCGGCTAATGCCATATCAACCCAAAGAAGCTAAGTGCGTCAGGGTGGGCGCATTGTGGAGCCCAGTGTACCTCGCAGAAAGAGTTTTAACAAGGGTAAGTTCTTACCATAAAACTCATTTTCTGCTGCGGGGTACACTGGGCTCCACAAGTCTGGACAATGGGGATGTCCTAAAGCAGTTCCTTATGGGAGGGGACGCACTGTAGCGGGCACAAGAACCTGGCGTCCAAAGGAAGCATCCTGGGAAGCGGCAGTATCGAAGGCATAGAACCTTATGAACGTGTTCCCGGAGGACCACGTAGCCGCCTTGTACAATTGATCAAGGGTCGCACCACGTTGGGCCACCCAAGAAGGTCCAACAGACCGAGTAGAATGGGCCATAATGTGAGCAGGAGCTGACAGACCAGCCTTCACATAAGCATGCGTAATCACCATTCTAACCCACCTGGCCAGGGTCTGCTTGTGAGCAGGCCAGCCACGTTTGTGAAATCCAAACAAAACAAAGAGAGAATCAGGCTTTCGAATAGAAGCAGTTCTCTTCACATAGATACGGAGAGCCCGTACCACATCCAAAGACCGCTCTTTGGGAGACAAATCAGGAGAGACAAAAGCTGGAACCACAATCTCCTGATTAAGGTGGAACGAAGAAACCACCTTAGGTAAATATAGTCCTAAGAACCACCCGGTCACGGTGAAAAATCAGATATGGGGAACTACAAGACAAGGCACCCAAATCCGACACTCTTCTAGCAGAGGCAATAGCCAGCAAGAACACCACCTTAAGGGAAAGCCATTTAAGGTCAGCTGAACCAAGAGGTTCAAATGGAGGCTCCTGCAACGCCTCCAAAACCACGACAAGTCCCAAGGAGCCACAGGCGGGACATAGGGAGGTTGGATACGCAACACACCCTGAGTGAAAGTATGAACATCAGGTAAAGTCGCAATTTTTCTCTGCAACCACACCGACAAGGCAGAAATATGAACCTTGAGGGAGGCCAGACGCAGGCCTAAATCTAGGCCCTGCTGTAGAAAAGCCAAAAGTTTGGCTGTACTAAACTTGGAAGCGTCATAATGGTTAGATGCGCACCAAACAAAGTAGGAATGCCAGACCCGATGGTAAATCCGAGCAGAGGCCGGTTTCCGGGCCCGCAACATAGTTTTAATGACCTCTTCAGAAAAACCCTTAGCTCTTAAGACGGAAGCTTCAAGAGCCACGCCGTCAAAGACAGCCGGGCTAGGTCCTGGTAGACACAGGGGCCCTGAACGAGGAGGTCTGGGCGTTGTGGAAGTAGAAGTGGACGCTCTGACGACAGGCCTTGCAGGTCTGAGAACCAGTGCCGTCTGGGCCACTCCGGAGCTATGAGAAGCAGATTTCCTTTTTCTTGCTTGAACTTCCGAAAAACCCTGGGCAGGAGTGACACCGGAGGGAACACGTATGGCAGCCGAAACCTCCACGGCACTGCCAGCGCATCCACGAATGCTGCTTGAGGATCCCTTGTCCTTGCTCCGAAGACCGGAACCTTGTGATTGTGTCGAGACACCATCAGATCCACATCTGGAAGACCCCACCTTTCCACGAGGAGTTGAAACACTTCTGGATGGAGGCCCCACTCGCCGGCATGCACGTCCTGACGACTGAGAAAGTCCGCTTCCCAATTCAGGACTCCCGGAATGAATATTGCCGATATTGCCGGTAGATGGCGTTCTGCCCAACGTAGAATCCGTGAGGCTTCCTTCATTGCCAAACAGCTTCGAGTGCCGCCTTGATGATTTATGTAAGCCACTGTGGTGGCGTTGTCCGACTGTATTTGAACAGGACGGTTCTGAATCAAATGCTGGGCTAGGTTCAACGCATTGAAGACCGCCCGCAATTCCAGAATGTTGATCGAGAGGAGAGATTCCTCCTTGGTCCACCGACCCTGCAAGGAGTGCTGCTCCAGCACTACGCCCCAACCTCTTAGACTGGCATCTGTCGTCAACAGGACCCAGTTGGATATCCAGAAGGGACGGAGCCACCAGAGCAGCGACAGACGGACCTCCGGAGTCAAAGAGATCATTTGAGACCTGATCCGGTGAGGCAGGCCGTCCCATTTGGCTAGAATCAGCTTCTGGAGGGGGCGAGAATGGAATACTCCACCATGTTGAATGCTGATACCATGAGGCTCAGCACCTGCATTGCCGAATGTATACTTGCGGACGAGAAAGGAAGCAACGAATCCTGTCCTGAAGTTTCAGGACTTTCTCCTGAGACAAGAACAACCTCTGGTTGTGAGTATCCAACAGCGCTCCCAGATGCACCATGCTCTGAGCAGGGACCAGGGAGGATTTCTTCCAGTTGATGAGCTACCCGTGGGCTTGTAGAAACCGGACCGTCATATCCAGATGACGCAGGAGAAGATCTGGGGAATTTGCCAGGATTAACAAGTCGTCCAGATACGGCAGTATCCTGACCCCTTTGACGGTGGAGTACCACCGTCATCACCGCCATAACTTTGGTGAAGACTCGCGGAGCCGTTGTTAAACCAAAAGGTAACGCCCGAAACTGGTAATGGAGGTTGCCAATAGCGAACCTCAGGTATTGTTGATGTGACACTGCTATAGGAATATGCAGGTAAGCATCCTGTATGTCCAGGAAGACCTTGTAGTCCCCAGGTTCCAAGGCCAGAACTATAGAGCGAAGGGTTTCCATACGGAACTTGGAAACCTTCACAAACTTGTTCAGTGCCTTGAGGTTAAGAATGGGACGGGAGGACCCATTGGTTTCGGGACTAGAAACAGCGGAGAATAGTACCCCCGGCCCCTCTGAGCAAGAGGCACCTGTACTACGACTCCTGTATCCAGGAGGGTCTGTACCACCGAATGCAGAGTGTTTGCCTTTGTCTGGTCTGACGGGACGTCTGTCTGGCAAAATCGATGAGGAGGTCGGTTTTTGAAGGCTATGGCGTAACCTCGAGTGACGACTTCCCGTACCTAGGCATCTGAAGTGTTCTTCAACCATTCCTGGGTATACCCTAGAAGCCGGCCCCCCACCCTGGGATCCCCCAGGGGGATGCCCGCCCCGTCATGCGGCAGGCTAATCGGTCTTGGCTGCTGGCTGACGGGCAGCCCAGGCTCTTTTGGTCTTCGGCTTACCAGGTTTGGAAGTGCGAGCCTGCTTATGGTACGCCTGACCTTTTGCTTTACCTGAAGGACAAAAGGACGTGCCTTTGGCCTTCGACACAGAAGGAGCTGTATTAGACAGACAGGCAGTTTTGGCAGTAGCCAAGTCAGCCACTATCTTATTTAAGTCCTCCCCAAACAGAATATCCCCCTTGAAAGGGAGTACCTCCAGGGTTTTTCTAGAGTCCAGATCCACAGACCAGGATCTCAGCCACAATATCCTGCGAGCCAGGACTGATGTAGTAGAGGCCTTGGCTGCTAGGATACCGGCATCAGAAGCCGCCTCTTTAATATAGCGAGAAGCTGTGACAATATATGGCAAGCATTGTCTAGCATGGTCAGAGGAGATTTCAGCTTCTAACTCCAAGGCCCATGCTTCAATGGCCTCTGCCGCCCATGTAGCTGCAATAGTGGGCCTTTGTGCAGCACCCGTGAGGGTGTAAATCGCTTTTAGACAACCCTCGACACGTTTATCCGTAGGCTCTTTTAGAGACGTGACGGTAGTGACAGGTAGAGCTGAGGAAACCACCATCCTAGCCACATGTGAGTCTACTGGAGGAGGCGTTTCCCAATTCTTAGACAGCTCTGGCGCGAGGGGATAGCGAGCCAGCATCTTCTTTTGAGGCACAAACTTCGTACCCGGGCTTTGCCAGGGTTCCTGATGTATATCCACTAGGTGGATAAAACTTGTTTAATCACCTTCTGACGCTTGAACCTATCTGGTTTCTTAGGAAAAACGGATGGCTCGGGATCATCCGTAATCTGCAGAATTAACTTAATAGCCTCCAAAAGATCAGGAACATCCACATGTGAACTACCCACCCCATCAGTCGTATATGAGTCAGAACCTGTGGGGTCAGTGTATGTGCTGTCTTCATCAGACGAGGTGTCAGTGACAGCAGTGGATTGTGAGGAGACGAGCGCTCTCTTAGAGGACCTCTTGGACTTAGGCGAGCGATGGTCAGACTTTTTAGTAGTCAGGGACTGGTTCAACTTCTTTAATAGAGCAGATAAATCGTCCGACCACGGCGGGTTAGCTGCAGGGACCACATACGGTTGTACCGGCATTGGGGGTCCCATAGGGGGTGTTAGTTTATGAACTAGCGTATGCAGAAGCGTGGAAAAAGCGGCCCACGGAGGGTCAGTATGTGCCTCCGTTGCCACAGTCCCACTGGGGGGCAAGGTGCCCCCAGAACCAGAGCCCACAGCTGCTATATTCTCCCCATATGTGCCTGTGGCTTCAGCAACACCAGCAGTGTGTTCCGCCCCAGTACCGTTACCCTCAGAAGCAGACATGATATAACTTGCAGTATGAGGTAACACAGTACAATTATTAGCAGCACTATATCCCTAAACCCAAACCCCTGCGCAGTGTAGTCAGCACCAGCAGAGATAAATGAGAGATATGGTAACTAAATCACAGAGAAAAATACGTAATACAGTATATCTTTGTGAAAATCCTATATTAAATAACACCTGACGCACCAAGCCCCCTCAGGTTATAGAATATAGGGATAGCAAGTTGAGTGAAAGACACGAGATGGACACCACTCAGCTATCAATACACACAAATAGTCACAGTTTGTACAATGCAAAGGTTATTACAGACAATAATACTGCACTGGACTAGCGTACACAGCTATATAGTCAATAGATATAACACTACACGGTAAGAAACTGGATGTACAGTATATCACAGGGTAATTGTACTATAAACCCCTGACTAAATGCACTCTTTCTTACTAACACTGACTAAAAAGGCAGGTAGAATACTTAAGTGTCATGTAAAGGCACAGCGCTGACAACCAGGTGGCTTTACATAGGAGGATTTGCCCAAGCAGTCCCAGGAACAGTGAGTTGAGGAGTAATGGCGCCGCAGACACTGACAGGGAGTGAGAAAAAGACAGATATGCAGCTCCAGGGCGGGAACACTTGCTGGAAATGGCGCCCTGGTGCTGGGGGAGGTGCTTCAGGTCTAAGCCTTATCCCCCTTGCTGGCAAAACCACCGGGTACTGTGGGCGATATTAAAATCGGTTTTAAGAGAAAACCTGACCTTCGCCCATGCCCTGGTGATCTAGTGGGATCGCCTGTATCCACAGTGTCCACCGCCAGCGCAGGCGGCCCGCCTCCCACTGACCGCGCCGGATCGCGATAAAGACCACTTACCACCTCCCGAAGCACGGCCACGCGATCCTGGAAAGCCCCAGCCGTGTGGGGAGAGCTGGAGCTGCAGCAGTGAATGTCACAAGACATTTACCACCGCTGCTGCCCTTGAAGTCTTCACTTTTTACCTCATAAAAAGCTTTTCTCAGGGCTGCTTGGAGCAGCCCCTCTGTTAAGTGCCTGCTTACTGCAGCACCAACTGACAAACTGAGCTCCTGTGCTGGGAGGCGGGGTGATGTAAGAGACGGCGCTGTGCATTCTGGGAACAGTCAAAGCTTTGAGCCTGTTGGTGCCTCGGATCAAGATCCTACTCTACACCCCATTGTCCAGACTTGTGGAGCCCAGTGTACCCCGCAGCAGAAAAAGCCAGTTTGTGCAAGGGCATCCAAATTGCATCTATTTCCTGCCAGTATACATACAGACTGTCTGACATGCCTACTTGGATGCTGTCACTCATATAATCCTCCACCATTCTTTCAATGGTGACAGAATCATATGCAGTGACAGTAGACATGTCAGTAATCGTTGGCAGGTCCTTCAGTCCGGACCAGATATCAGCTTTCGCTCCTGACTGCCCTGCATCATGGCCAGCGAGTGGGCTAGGAAATCTTATCCATTTCCTTGCAGCTCCAGTGGCGGGAGAAATTGAAGGACGAACTTTTGACGGATCACGTTCCGCTTGAGTTGACAATTTACTAACCCGCAGGTCTTTGCACCTCTGCACACTTGTGTCTGCTAGAAAGAGAGATACAACGTAGGCTTTAAACCTAGGATCGAGCACGGTGGCCAAAATGTAGTGCTCTGATTTCAGATTGACCACCCTTGAATCCTGGCAAAGCAAATGAAGGGCTCCATCCACAAGTCCCACAAACTTTGCGGAATCGCTCCGTCTTAGCCCCTCCTTCAATTTCTCCAGCTGCTTCTGCAAAAGCCTGATGAGGGGAATGACCTGACTCAAGCTGGCAGTGTCTGAACTGACTTCACGTGTGGCAAGTTCAAAGGGTTGGAGAACCTTGCACAAGACGGAAATCATTCTCCACTACGCTTGAGTCAGGTGCATTCCCCCTCCTTTGCCTATATCGTAGGTGGATGTATAGGCTTGAATGGCCTCCATCCTCTGAAGCATATAGAGTGTTGAATCCACCTCGTTACCACCTCTTGATTACCTTGACCTTTGACCCCCCATGCTGTTTTAATGAATCTGAATTATTTCTATAGAAGAAATAAAAAACTGTTTTTTACTCATTTCAATGTAGGTTTGCCTCCTAAATACTTTTAAATACATATTTATTTTACAGAGTGGTTTATTTCACTAATATTGTGGATGATTGAATTAAATGTTTGCACCACACCTGATGGGCATCAGGTCGTTAAAGGGGTTTAAATAGATCCCATATTCAGACTGAGCTTTACTTCTGATGAAGCTAGGTGACCATGCCTAGGGAAACGCGTTAAGTGCCAAGCTGCCACCACTACATGTGCTCCACTTTATGAAGATCCAGATATGGACTTATAAATTCATTCCTTGCTTTTGGAACTTTCTCTGTGGGACTGCATCATTACAGCATTGAGCCTTTGCATAATCATCACAGCTTGCCTGCTGTTATTCTCAAGCACCTGGAAGACTCCATCGCCATGGGTAACACCAGCTATATATAACATCACTACTCCCCAGGGAACTTTTATCCTTTCAGTCCGGGATCCCTTGTGGGTGCACACCAGCAGCTACTTTATTTGTTTCTCAGTTTACTATGCCCAAACTATATGTTTGTAGTGTTACGATACACATATTGTCTAGTAAATAAATTGTTTACATATTTTAATTCATCCACGTTTGTTTATTAAACACTGGAGAAACACCAACCAGCGCCAGTACATTCTTTTTTTTTGCATTACTCTCTGAGACTGGAGTGAAAATGGCCGCGACGCGCGGCTCCTTATATGGAATCCAAATCCCACGAGAATCCGACAGCGGGATGATGACGTTTTGCCTTGTTCGGGTTTCAGAGTCAGGCGGGAAAACCTGAGCCTGACTCGGATCCGGGCTCGGAAGGCAAAGTCCGGTATGGTTCGGTTCTCTGAGAACCGAACCCGCTCATCTCTAATCTTTACTCATACTAACAAATGCATTTTTCCGGAATATCTATAAACCTGCAAAAATAGGGAAAATTAACTTTATGGGGATGTTTCCAAAGACTGTGAGGGACTATGCACTTGGAAATGCACTTGGTGAACAAGTAGGGGAAGTAGCATGAAAAGTAGAGATGAGCGCCTGAAATTTTTCGGGTTTTGTGTTTTGGTTTTGGGTTCGGTTCCGCGGCCGTGTTTTGGGTTCGAACGCGTTTTGGCAAAACCTCACCGAATTATTTTTGTCGGATTCGGGTGTGTTTTGGATTCGGGTGTTTTTTTCCAAAAACACTAAAAAACAGCTTAAATCATAGAATTTGGGGGTCATTTTGATCCCAAAGTATTATTAACCTCAAAAACCATAATTTAAACTCATTTTCAGTCTATTCTGAATACCTCACACCTCACAATATTATTTTTAGTCCTAAAATTTGCACCGAGGTCGCTGTGTGAGTAAGATAAGCGACCCTAGTGGCCGACACAAACACCGGGCCCATCTAGGAGTGGCACTGCAGTGTCACGCAGGATGTCCCTTCCAAAAAACCCTCCCCAAACAGCACATGACGCAAAGAAAAAAAGAGGCGCAATGAGGTAGCTGTGTGAGTAAGATTAGCGACCCTAGTGGCCGACACAAACACCGGGCCCATCTAGGAGTGGCACTGCAGTGTCACGCAGGATGGCCCTTCCAAAAAACCCTCCCCAAACAGCACATGACGCAAAGAAAAAAAGAGGCGCAATGAGGTAGCTGACTGTGTGAGTAAGATTAGCGACCCTAGTGGCCGACACAAACACCGGGCACATCTAGGAGTGGCACTGCAGTGTCACGCAGGATGTCCCTTCCAAAAAACCCTCCCCAAACAGCACATGACGCAAAGAAAAAAAGAGGCGCAATGAGGTAGCTGTGTGAGTAAGATTAGCGACCCTAGTGGCCGACACAAACACCGGGCACATCTAGGAGTGGCACTGCAGTGTCACGCAGGATGTCCCTTCCAAAAAACCCTCCCCAAACAGCACATGACGCAAAGAAAAAAAGAGGCGCAATGAGGTAGCTGTGTGAGTAAGATTAGCGACCCTAGTGGCCGACACAAACACCGGGCCCATCTAGGAGTGGCACTGCAGTGTCACGCAGGATGTCCCTTCCAAAAAACCCTCCCCAATCAGCACATGATGCAAAGAAAAAGAAAAGAAAAAAGAGGTGCAAGATGGAATTATCCTTGGGCCCTCCCACCCACCCTTATGTTGTATAAACAAAACAGGACATGCACACTTTAACCAACCCATCATTTCAGTGACAGGGTCTGCCACACGACTGTGACTGATATGACGGGTTGGTTTGGACCCCCCCAAAAAAGAAGCAATTAATCTCTCCTTGCACAAACTGGCTCTACAGAGGCAAGATGTCCACCTCATCTTCACCCTCCGATATATCACCGTGTACATCCCCCTCCTCACAGATTATCAATTCGTCCCCACTGGAATCCACCATCTCAGCTCCCTGTGTACTTTGTGGAGGCAATTGCTGCTGGTCAATGTCTCCGCGGAGGAATTGATTATAATTCATTTTAATGAACATCATCTTCTCCACATTTTCTGGATGTAACCTCGTACGCCGATTGCTGACAAGGTGAGCGGCGGCACTAAACACTCTTTCGGAGTACACACTTGTGGGAGGGCAACTTAGGTAGAATAAAGCCAGTTTGTGCAAGGGCCTCCAAATTGCCTCTTTTTCCTGCCAGTATAAGTACGGACTGTGTGACGTGCCTACTTGGATGCGGTCACTCATATAATCCTCCACCATTCTATCAATGTTGAGAGAATCATATGCAGTGACAGTAGACGACATGTCCGTAATCGTTGTCAGGTCCTTCAGTCCGGACCAGATGTCAGCATCAGCAGTCGCTCCAGACTGCCCTGCATCACCGCCAGCGGGTGGGCTCGGAATTCTGAGCCTTTTCCTCGCACCCCCAGTTGCGGGAGAATGTGAAGGAGGAGATGTTGACAGGTCGCGTTCCGCTTGACTTGACAATTTTGTCACCAGCAGGTCTTTCAACCCCAGCAGACCTGTGTCTGCCGGAAAGAGAGATCCAAGGTAGGCTTTAAATCTAGGATCGAGCACGGTGGCCAAAATGTAGTGCTCTGATTTCAACAGATTGACCACCCGTGAATCCTTGTTAAGCGAATTAAGGGCTGCATCCACAAGTCCCACATGCCTAGCGGAATCGCTCCGTGTTAGCTCCTCCTTCAATGCCTCCAGCTTCTTCTGCAAAAGCCTGATGAGGGGAATGACCTGACTCAGGCTGGCAGTGTCTGAACTGACTTCACGTGTGGCAAGTTCAAAGGGCATCAGAACCTTGCACAACGTTGAAATCATTCTCCACTGCACTTGAGACAGGTGCATTCCACCTACTATATCGTGCTCAATTGTATAGGCTTGAATGGCCTTTTGCTGCTCCTCCAACCTCTGAAGCATATAGAGGGTTGAATTCCACCTCGTTACCACTTCTTGCTTCAGATGATGGCAGGGCAGGTTCAGTAGTTTTTGGTGGTGCTCCAGTTTTCTGTACGTGGTGCCTGTACGCCGAAAGTGTCCCGCAATTCTTCTGGCCACCGACAGCATCTCTTGCACGCCCCTGTCGTTTTTAAAAAAATTCTGCACCACCAAATTCAAGGTATGTGCAAAACATGGGACGTGCTGGAATTGGCCCAGATTTAATGCACACACACTATTGCTGGCGTTGTCCGATGCCACAAATCCACAGGAGAGTCCAATTGGGGTAAGCCATTCCGCGATGATCTTCCTCAGTTGCCGTAAGAGGTTTTCAGCTGTGTGCGTATTCTGGAAAGCGGTGATACAAAGCGTAGCCTGCCTAGGAAAGAGTTGGCGTTTGCGAGATGCTGCTACTGGTGCCGCCGCTGCTGTTCTTGCGGCGGGAGTCCATACATCTACCCAGTGGGCTGTCACAGTCATATAGTCCTGACCCTGCCCTGCTCCACTTGTCCACATGTCCGTGGTTAAGTGGACATTGGGTACAGCTGCATTTTTTAGGACACTGGTGACTCTTTTTCTGAGGTCTGTGTACATTTTCGGTATCGCCTGCCTAGAGAAATGGAACCTAGATGGTATTTGGTACCGGGGACACAGTACCTCCAACAAGTCTCTAGTTGGCTCTGCAGTAATGATGGATACCGGAACCACGTTTCTCACCACCCAGGATGCCAAGGCCTCAGTTATCCGCTTTGCAGTAGGATGACTGCTGTGATATTTCATCTTCCTCGCAAAGGACTGTTGAACAGTCAATTGCTTACTGGAAGTAGTACAAGTGGGCTTACGACTTCCCCTCTGGGATGACCATCGACTCCCAGCGGCAACAACAGCAGCGCCAGCAGCAGTAGGCGTTACACGCAAGGATGCATCGGAGGAATCCCAGGCAGGAGAGGACTCGTCAGACTTGCCAGTGACATGGCCTGCAGGACTATTGGCATTCCTGGGGAAGGAGGAAATTGACACTGAGGGAGTTGGTGGGGTGGTTTGCGTGAGCTTGGTTACAAGAGGAAGGGATTTACTGGTCAGTGGACTGCTTCCGCTGTCACCCAAAGTTTTTGAACTTGTCACTGACTTATTATGAATGCGCTGCAGGTGACGTATAAGGGAGGATGTTCCGAGGTGGTTAACGTCCTTACCCCTACTTATTACAGCTTGACAAAGGGAACACACGGCTTGACACCTGTTGTCCGCATTTCTGGTGAAATACCTCCACACCGAAGAGCTGATTTTTTTGGTATTTTCACCTGGCATGTCAACGGCCATATTCCTCCCACGGACAACAGGTGTCTCCCCGGGTGCCTGACTTAAACAAACCACCTCACCATCAGAATCCTCCTGGTCAATTTCCTCCCCAGCGCCAGCAACACCCATATCCTCCTCATCCTGGTGTACTTCAACACTGACATCTTCAATCTGACTATCAGGAACTGGACTGCGGGTGCTCCTTCCAGCACTTGCAGGGGGCGTGCAAATGGTGGAAGGCGCATGCTCTTCACATCCAGTGTTGGGAAGGTCAGGCATCGCAACCGACACAATTGGACTCTCCTTGTGGATTTGGGATTTCAAAGAACGCACAGTTCTTTGCGGTGCTTTTGCCAGCTTGAGTCTTTTCAGTTTTCTAGCGAGAGGCTGAGTGCTTCCATCCTCATGTGAAGCTGAACCACTAGCCATGAACATAGGCCAGGGCCTCAGCCGTTCCTTGCCACTCCGTGTGGTAAATGGCATATTGGCAAGTTTACGCTTCTCCTCCGACAATTTTATTTTAGGTTTTGGAGTCCTTTTTTTTCTGATATTTGGTGTTTTGGATTTGACATGCTCTGTACTATGACATTGGGCATCGGCCTTGGCAGACGACGTTGCTGGCATTTCATCGTCTCGGCCATGACTAGTGGCAGCAGCTTCAGCACGAGGTGGAAGTGGATCTTGATCTTTCCCTAATTTTGGAACCTCAACTTTTTTGTTCTCCATATTTTATAGGCAGAACTAAAAGGCACCTCAGGTAAACAATGGAGATGGATGGATTGGATACTAGTATACAATTATGGACGGACTGCCACGGTTAGGTGGTATAAAAAAACCACGGTTAGGTGGTATATAATACAATTATGGATGGACGGACTGCCTGCCGAGTGCCGACACAGAGGTAGCCACAGCCGTGAACTACCGCACTGTACACTGGTTGATAAAGAGATAGTAGTATACTCGTAACAACTAGTATGACGACGGTATAAAGAATGAAAAAAAAACCACGGTTAGGTGGTATATATTATAATACAATTATGGTTGGACGGACTGCCTGCCGAGTGCCGACACAGAGGTAGCCACAGCCGTGAACTACCGCACTGTACACTGGTTGATAAAGAGATAGTAGTATACTCGTAACAACTAGTATGACGACGGTATAAAGAATGAAAAAAAAACCACGGTTAGGTGGTATATATTATAATACAATTATGGTTGGACGGACTGCCTGCCGAGTGCCGACACAGAGGTAGCCACAGCCGTGAACTACCGCACTGTACACTGGTTGATAAAGAGATAGTAGTATACTCGTAACAACTAGTATGACGACGGTATAAAGAATGAAAAAAAAACCACGGTTAGGTGGTATATATTATAATACAATTATGGATGGACGGACTGCCTGCCGAGTGCCGACACAGAGGTAGCCACAGCCGTGAACTACCGCACTGTACACTGGTTGATAAAGAGATAGTAGTATACTCGTAACAACTAGTATGACGACGGTATAAAGAATGAAAAAAAAACCACGGTTAGGTGGTATATATTATAATACAATTATGGTTGGACGGACTGCCTGCCGAGTGCCGACACAGAGGTAGCCACAGCCGTGAACTACCGCACTGTACACTGGTTGATAAAGAGATAGTAGTATACTCGTAACAACTAGTATGACGACGGTATAAAGAATGAAAAAAAAACCACGGTTAGGTGGTATATAATACAATTATGGTTGGACGGACTGCCTGCCGAGTGCCGACACAGAGGTAGCCACAGCCGTGAACTACCGCACTGTACACTGGTTGATAAAGAGATAGTAGTATACTCGTAACAACTAGTATGACGACGGTATAAAGAATGAAAAAAAAACCACGGTTAGGTGGTATATATTATAATACAATTATGGTTGGACGGACTGCCTGCCGAGTGCCGACACAGAGGTAGCCACAGCCGTGAACTACCGCACTGTACACTGGTTGATAAAGAGATAGTAGTATACTCGTAACAACTAGTATGACGACGGTATAAAGAATGAAAAAAAAACCACGGTTAGGTGGTATATATTATAATACAATTATGGATGGACGGACTGCCTGCCGAGTGCCGACACAGAGGTAGCCACAGCCGTGAACTACCGCACTGTACACTGGTTGATAAAGAGATAGTAGTATACTCGTAACAACTAGTATGACGACGGTATAAAGAATGAAAAAAAAACCACGGTTAGGTGGTATATAATACAATTATGGTTGGACGGACTGCCTGCCGAGTGCCGACACAGAGGTAGCCACAGCCGTGAACTACCGCACTGTACACTGGTTGATAAAGAGATAGTAGTATACTCGTAACAACTAGTATGACGACGGTATAAAGAATGAAAAAAAAACCACGGTTAGGTGGTATATATTATAATACAATTATGGATGGACGGACTGCCTGCCGAGTGCCGACACAGAGGTAGCCACAGCCGTGAACTACCGCACTGTACTGTGTCTGCTGCTAATATAGACTGGTTGATAAAGAGATAGTATACAATACTACTAATATACTGGTGGTCAGGCACTGGTCACCACTAGTCACACTGGCAGTGGCACTCCTGCAGCAAAAGTGTGCACTGTTTAATTTTAATATAATATTATTTATCATGTACTCCTGGCTCCTGCTATAACAACCTGCAGTGCTCCCCAGTCTCCCCCACAATTATAAGCTTTATATACAATACATTGATGTGCAGCACACTGGGCTGAGCAGTGCACACAGACTGAGTCACTGTGTGACTGTGTATCGTTTTTTTCAGGCAGAGAACGGATATATTAAATAAAACAAACAACTGCACTGTCTCTGGTGGTCACTGGTCACTGTGGTCGTCAGTCACTAAACTCTGTCTGCACTCTCTTCTAATCTACAGTATCACAGCAATCTCTCTCTCTCTCTCTCTTCTAAATCTAATCTAAATGGAGAGGACGCCAGCCACGTCCTCTCCCTATCAATCTCAATGCACGTGTGAAAATGGCGGCGACGCGCGGCTCCTTATATAGAATCCGAGTCTCGCGAGAATCCGACAGCGTCATGATGACGTTCGGGCGCGCTCGGGTTAACCGAGCAAGGCGGGAAGATCCGAGTCGCTCGGACCCGTGAAAAAAAAAGTGAAGTTCGTGCGGGTTCGGATTCAAAGAAACCGAACCCGCTCATCTCTAATGAAAAGGAGCTGCACTGTTGTGCTTTGTAAATGCCACTTGTTGTCAATGCATCAATGTCACCATAGCACATCATACTCCTGGTATCAGATCAGACTAATAGTAATACGCATGCTGCTCTTACAGTAGCCGGGGAATGCTCCATCTCCTTCAGCCAGGTGTCTTTGGGCAGCTTGTATACTTCCAGCCAACATTCCTCATTACCTGTGCATTGATAAAAAAAATACATATTATTAATATGGCCAAAGGTCTTAAAATACCAAAAAGTGCCCTAAATAGTGTCTATTAATGTAGGATGCACTTTAAATACATCTAGGAATAAACGTCTAAGTTTCAGGATCAGTTCATACCAAATAAAACAGTTTCATTTGCCAACAGTAGAGCCCAGAGCTGTACCTGACAGTGTAGTTATAGCAATGTTAGCATGCTGGGTGGAGAGCAGTCGCTACCTGTAATTGCAGTTTTACAAAAAGCCATTTAGAAATACTGTATTGCCAATATTCCTGTATAAAAATGGCTCAACAGTAAGAAGGTTACACAAGATCATGACAAGACAACCAAAACATTTTGATGACCTAAATTTCATTTTGTAACCCACAAATATTTATTTTATGTTGTATCGAAAGAATTAGTTACCCACCCATGCCTTGTGCTACGTAGTGCTTCATAATTAAACCTACAAGGTTATGACCAGTGGATAATTTTAGCTAGGGTTCTGCAGGGCTGGAGCCCCCCAGTACAGGAAGCACTTCCTGACAACCACAAGGGGCTGGTGTTTACTCCCCAATGGACTGCCAGACCAGGCTGCAATTAGGAAAGAGAGTGCTTCCAATTGTAACCCGCTCCCCTGCTATAACAACAATCCTATCTGGCATCTAGGGGCTGCAGCTGATGCAGTCCCTAGAAGTCTGCCTGTTGATTTGTGCGCATTTACAGTCCAAAATAGAGGCAGGAGCTGTCGCTGGTTATGAATGCAGTCACATGCTTAGAATATATGAACTTTAAGTTGTTTAAACTGTATGCTTTTTTTTTTTTTAATTTATGTTTTCCATGCTACTGGCTTCACCAAATCCTTGTATCATCTGGGCAGATTTGTTATGACTTGTGCATATAACTAAATATACTGTATATTGTGGTACTAAACTGTGTGATATTCAATGCTATGAAACTAATCAGTCAGGAAGATACTGAGGAATTTTCTGTACAACAGAACAGGAAGGTAGACAAGTAAATAAAGCAATCCAGTAAGAGTTAGAGTAGGCATACGAGTATACACACTAAATAATAGTTCCCAGGAATACTCTTTAAATCCTAGGGATCTGTTAAAGGTAGAGAGTGGCTATGCTGTGCGGGTTTACAGGGTATTTCTTGTGAATATCCCATTTAATTAAGAGACTAGCTGGTTGTTCCCTATCATTCCTTTGTGATGTTTTAAGGCTGTGGAAATATTTTTTGACAGTCTTATTGGTTATTAAACTTACCCTTAAAATATTGGTGGCTGGCATTCATTCAACATAGCCAGTGGTTCTCCAGGTCTACTGAGAATATGGTATATAAAGTCTCCCGCTTTAATCGCCAGCTTAAACATAGGCCATAACACTTTTAACAGCAAGGGTAGCATCAGGGGCAATCTACTCCTTTGTGCTAGCAGAGGCAGCAGTTATACCCCCTCCCTGAAAATAGGATTTTAATTATCTACCGGTAAATCCTTTTCTCGTAGTCCATAAGGGATATTGGGGGAATCTAGTACAATGGGGTCCAATGGAGCCGGTGCACTTTAAATTTCTTCACTGGGTGTGCTGGCTCCTCCCCTCTATGCCCTTTCCCACAGGCAGTTATAGGTAAAATAGTGTCTGAAGGAGAAAGGACATATATGAGAGAAGGAACATAACAACAATGAGTGGTGAGATTCACATACCATCACACCAATAACATATAACGATCAGCAACGGCTGGTAACAAAACAGCAACAGCTGAACAGGTAACCATAAAAAAAGACAACCTGCAGAAAAGTCAACGCACTGAGGCGGACTACGAGAAAAGGATTTAACGGTAGGTAATTAGAATCCTATTTTCTCTAGCATCCATAAGGGATATTGGGGGAATCTAGTACGATGGGGACATCCCAAAGCTTCCAGAATAGTAGGGAATGTGCAGAGAAGTCTGCAGCACCGCCTGTCAAAACTGGGAATCCTCTTTGGCCAGGGTATCAAACCTGTAGAACTTCACAAAGGTGTTCTTCCCCAACCAAGTAGCAGTCGGGCATAGTTGCAAAGCCGAGAATCCACGGGCAACCGCACAGGAAGACCCCACCGATCTTGTAGAGTGGGCCTTCAGAGACTTACGAACATGTAAGGCTGCCGACACATAGGCCTGTTGGATAGTAAGCCTAAGCCAACGGGCAATGGACTGCTTAGAAGCAGGGCAACCCTTTTTCTGCGCATCACAAAGCACGAACAAGGAATCCATCTTTCTGATCCGATCTTCAAGGCTCGCACAGCATTCAATGCCTCCAGAGGAGCAGAAGTGCCAGAACTTGACAAAACCACAATAGGTTGATTCAAGTGGAATGCAGAGACGACCTTTGGCAGGAACTGCTGCCTAGTCCTGAGCTCCGCTCTGTCCTCATAAAAGACCAAGTAAGGACTTTTACACGATAAGGCCCCTAATTCTGAGACACGCCTTGCAGAAGCCAGGGCCAATAACATCACCGTCTTCCACGTGAGGTACTTGTCTTCTACTGTCATCAGAGGTTCAAACCAGGAGGACTGTAGAAATTCCAACACTACATTCAAATAACAGGGTGCCGTGGGCGGCACAAAAGGAGGTTGAATGTGAAGCATTCCCTGCAAGAAGGTCTGAACTTCTGCAAAACTGCCAATTTCTTCTAGAAGAAAATGGAGAGACCTGAACCTTAATGGAACCCAGATGTAAGCCCTTATCCACACCAGCCTGCAGGAAATGGAGGAAACGTCCCAAGTGGAACACTGCAGGCGGATACGTGCGGTCCTCGCACCAAGAGACATATCTCCTCCAGATATGATGACAGTGTTTTGACGTCACAGGTTTCCTGGCCTGAACCATGGTAGAAATAACCTTTTTGGAAAGGCCCTTGTGAGGTAGGATGTTCCGCTCAACCTCCATGCCGTCAAACAAAGCTGCCGTAAGTCTGGGTAGATGAAAGGACCTTGCTGAAGAAGATCTCTTCTCAGTGGCAGAGGCCAAGGGTCTTCGACGGACATGTCTAGAAGATCCGCGTACTACGCCCTCCGAGGCCAATCCGGGGCAATCAGAACTGCCTGGACTCCTTGATTCCTTATTCGCTTAAGCACGCTTGGGAGCAATGGAATTGGAGGAAACATGTAGACCAGCCGTTAAGGCCAAGGCGACGTCAGTGCATCTACTGCCTTCGACTGAGGGTCCCTGGTTCGTGAGCAATACCAAGGAAGTTTTTTGTTGAGATGAGAAGCCATCATGTCTATTTGTGGGCAGCCCAACTGGTTGATGATCTGCTGAAACACCTGATGGTGAAACCCCCACTCTCCCGGGTGGAGATCGTGACGACTCAGGAAGTCCACTTCCCAGTTGTCTTCTCCCGGAATGAATATTGCGGACAGTGCTCTTGCATTTTTTTCTGCCCAGAGGAGTATCTTTGACACTTCCTGCATGCAGGCCCTGCTTTTTGTTCCTGCCTGTCAATTAATGTATGCCACTGCCGTGGCGATGTCTGACTGTGCCTGGATCGCGTGATCCCTGAGTAGAGGAGAGGCCTGAATAAGAGCATTGTAGATCACCCAAAGTTCCAGAATGTTGATCAAAAAGAGGGCTTCGTGGGTTGACCACCTACCCTGGAACTGAGCCCCCTGGGTGCCAGCTCCCCATCCTCTCAGACTCGCATCCGTCGTGAGGACGATCCAATCCTGAATCCTGAAACTTCGACCTTCCAGTACGTTGGAGAACTGCAGCCACCACAGGAGGGAAATCCTGGCCTGCGGTGACAGCTGTTTTATCCGGTGCATCTGAAGATGTGATCCGGACCACTTGCTCAGGAGATCTAATTGAAATGTTCTGGCATGGAACCTCCCATACTGGATCGCCTCGTACGAGGCAACCATCCTCCCCAACAATCTTATGCACAGATGGATGGATATTCCAATAGTCCGGAGAACCATGCAGACCATCTCCTGAAGTGTTCTTGCTTTTTCCTCTGGGAGGAACACTTTCTGGGCCACAGTATCCAGCAACATTCCCAAGAACAGGAGCCGTTGAGTTGGCTCCAGGTAGGACTTCTGTAAATTGAGTATCCACCCATGGTGTGACAGAAGCTGAAAAGTGCGATCTATATGGAGCAATAAAAGCTCCCTGGATCTCGCTTTTATCAAGAGATCGTCCAGATAAGCGACAACATTGACCCCCTAGACCTGGAGTTGGAACATCATCTCCGCCATCACCTTCATGAACACCCACGGAGCTGTGAACAGGCCGAAGGGTAGCGCCTGGAACTGGTAGTGATCGTTCAGTAGGGCGAACCTCAGGTAAGCCTGATGAGGTGGCCAAATCGGGATATGGAGATAGGCATCCTTGATATCCAGGGAGACCATAAATTCTTGTTCTTCCAGACCCGCGATTACCGCTCTCAAGAATTCCATCTTGAACCTGAAAACCTTTAGGTAAGGGTTCAAGGATTTCCAATTCAAAATGGGTCTTACCGAACCGTCCAGTTTCGGTACCACGAACAGGTTGGAGTAGTAACCCTTTCCCTGTTGTTGTAGTGGCACTGGAACAATGATTTGGGACTGGACCAACTTGAGGAAGGCCTGTTGCAGCGTAACACGAGTATCCTCCAAAGCTGGCAAGCTTCATTTGAAAAATCATTGGGGAGGAGCACCATCGAACTCCAGCTTATAGCCCTGAGAAATTAGGGCCTTTACCCAGGTATCCTGGCAGGAACTTTCACAGATGCGGCTGAAGTGACGCAGCCGAGCTCCCACCTCGAGATGCCCTCGGGGTGGGTGGGCACCGTCATGCTGAGGCCTTAGTGGAAGTTGAACTGGTGCTCTCCTGAGAACTTGTGATTGCTGGTTTTCTTGTCTTACCTCTGGTGCCTCTAGCCGCATTGGAGGCACCTCTGGCCCTAGATCAAAATCTGTTAGACTGAAAGGACTGAGTAGACGGCCCCAGGTACGTCTAGCCGGCGGGGCCCCAGAGGGGAGAAACGTGGATTTCCCTGCAGTAACTTTAGAAATCCATGTATCCAATTCCACTCCGAAGAGCTATTTCCCTGAAAAGGGGAGAGACTCCACACTGCGCTTGAACTCTGCGTCCGCTATCCACAGACGCAACCACAAATCCCTGCCCACCGACACTACCATAGCAGTTGTCCTAGCATTAATATTGCCTATCTCCTTGAGGGAGTCACACAGGGTGCGTGCAGTGTCCTGAATGTGCTTCAGGAGAGTCACTGTAGTGACCACGGACATATCCCCAGAGAGGCTCTCTTGAATCTGAGTAGCCCACGTATGAATAGCATGAGTCATCCAGCAACCTGCTATGACCAGTCTTTGTGATATACCCGCTGCAGTGTAGATAGACTTCAGTGTAGTCTCTATTTTTCTATCCCCAGGATCAGTGGCGGAACTAGCGAGCGTTGGGCCCAGGTGCAACAAAATGCTTTGGGCTCCCCCCTCTCATCCCATCCAGGTCCACCCCCAAATTAGGGATTCTTTGCATGCTCCCGTATAATATATATATATATATATATATATATATATATATACACATATATATATATATACATATATATAATGTATAGGTATTGATATATTATTTAGAAAAGGGATTGCTGGTCACACAGGTGTCTGTGTGTGTGTATATATATATATATATATATATACACCCACACACACATACAATCCTCAGCGGCACTCAGGGATGCAAAGTACAGTATGACATAACAGGGTAGAGATGGGATCTGTTCAGGTTTAGGACGTGGATGTGTCCTAGATTTAGGATGTGGAGAGGGGGGATGATTATTTGGATGCAATGAGGGAACTGTGCTGGAGAGGATCTGGTGAGGGTGACCTGCTCAGGGCCAGGGAAATGGATACCTAGCAACAGTGCCGTAACTAGACATTTTAGCGCTGTATGCAAGAAACAGCATCAGCGTCCCCCCCCTTTATGGAAAACAGGGGCAGTGTGTGCGGTAGGCGCGCGCAAAAAAAAAAAAAAAAAAAAAAAAAAAGTATAGGGGCGTGGCTTCATGGGGAAGGGGTGTGGCCACAAAATAATACCAATTTATATTACGGTGCACAGTAGTCTCCATTATTCAAATTACGCCGCATAGTAGCGCCACTACACCAGGTAGAGCCATTTTTACACATTACGGCACACAGCATCCCTTTTTACACATTACGGCAGACACCGTCCCCTTTTTACACATTACGGCAGATGGTCCCCTTTTTTACACATTACGGCAGACAGTCCCCCTTTTTACACTTTTACGGCAGACAGCGTCCCCTTTTTTACACACTACGGCAGACAGCATCCCCTTTTTACACTTTTACGGTAGACATCGTCATCTTTTTACACACTACGGCAGACAGCATCCCCTTTTTACACATTACGTCAGACAGCGTCACCTTTTTATCACACATTACGGCAGACAGCGTCCCCTTTTTATCACACATTACGGCAGACAGCGTCCCCTTTTTAATCACACATTACGGCAGACAGCGTCCCCTTTTTATCATACATTACGGCAGACAGCGTCCCCTTTTTATCACACATTACGGCAGACAGCATCCCCTTTTTATCACACATTATGGCAGACAGCGTCCCCTTTTTATCACACATTACGGCAGACAGCGTCCCCTTTTTATCACAGATTACGGCAGACAGCGTCCCCTTTTTATCACACATTACAGCAGACAGAGTCTCCTTTTTACACATTACGGCAGACAGCGTCCCCCTTTTTACACATTATGGCAGACAGCATCCCCTTTTTACACATTATGGCAGACAGCATCCCCTTTTTACACATTACGGCAGACAGCGTCCCCTTTTTACACATTACGGCAGACAGCATCCCCTTTTTACACATTATGGCAGACTAGATAGATAGACAGACAGACAGAAAACACAGACAATACTTACTCTCTCCCCGCTGGCACAGGCATTCAGGCTCCTCGGTGCAGGCAGATGATGATCCCGGGCAGGGGAGAAGGAGGAGGCGGGAGGGGGACTCGGGAGCCGCAGCTGCGCTATGTAATTGGTGGAGGTGCCGCTACTGCTGCCCCTCTCCATCCGCATTGGCTGGCCGCCGCTGTGATGAGGGAAGCGCATCCCAGCATTCACAGTGGCGGCGGCCAGCCTATGTGGAAGGAGAGGGGACAGCTGCAGCGGCGCTTCCACCAATTACACAGCGCTGCTGCGGCTCCAGTCCCCCTCCCTCCTCCTCCTTCTCCCCCGTGGCTGTGTCCCTGCGCTCTCCTCCTCGGCGGCCCGAAGCGGCAGGCGGCATGTAATGAGTCAGTTTGACTCATTACATGCCACTGGTTTTGGGCCCCTTCACAGTGGGCCCCAGTGCAAGGCCCCGCTTGCACTGGTGGCAGTTCTGCCACTGCCCAGGATCCTTTATGGTAAAGGAGCCCGGAGCTGGCAGTACTGCTTTTTTAGATAGGCAAGATACTGATACATCAACAGCCGGTGCTTCTTCCCGGAAAGTGTGCAAAAAGTTTTGACACTTGGTATTTTTTATCTGGATTTTTCCAGGCTAACTTAAATAGGTCATCTAACTCTGCAGAATCAGGGAAAGTGACACTGAGCTTGTTCTGTGTGAAAAAAAACGACTGCTGTGCCGCAGTGTCTTCCAGAGGGAGTTTTTATTTTTATTTTTTTAATAGAGTCAATTTTTTATTCATAGAAAAAAGGTCATATACAGATAATAACTGTGCAAGTAGGCAAACATAGTAGGAAGCATGGGAACTCGATACATGGCAACATATAAGCAGTCCAGGACATATAAAATACAGTTCCCACAGTAAATGACAAGAACTGGCAAAAATACATGGTCAGCATAAAAGAAAAAAAAGAAAAATCTGTACACAAGCGTGTCAGAAGCCAAAACACTTTTTCAAACGCAACCTGGCAAATGAGACTAACATTCGCCAAAAACAGCAAAGTAACAAAACAAAAGTAAAAAAAAAATAAGAATTTACTTACCGATAATTCTATTTCTCGTAGTCCGTAGTGGATGCTGGGGACTCCGTAAGGACCATGGGGAATAGCGGCTCCGCAGGAGACTGGGCACAAAAGTAAAGCTTTAGAACTACCTGGTGTGCACTGGCTCCTCCCCCTATGACCCTCCTCCAAGCCTCAGTTAGGATACTGTGCCCGGACGAGCGTACACAATAAGGAAGGATTTTGAATCCCGGGTAAGACTCATACCAGCCACACCAATCACACCATATAACTTGTGATCTAAACCCAGTTAACAGCATGATAACAGAGGAGCCTCTAGAAAAGATGGCTCACTACAGCAATAACCCGATTTTTTGGTAACAATAACTATGTACCAGTATTGCAGACAATCCGCACTTGGGATGGGCGCCCAGCATCCACTACGGACTACGAGAAATAGAATTATCGGTAAGTAAATTCTTATTTTCTCTGACGTCCTAGTGGATGCTGGGGACTCCGTAAGGACCATGGGGATTATACCAAAGCTCCCAAACGGGCGGGAGAGTGCGGATGACTCTGCAGCACCAAATGAGAGAACTCCAGGTCCTCCTCAGCCAGGGTATCAAATTTGTAGAATTTTACAAACGTATTTGCTCCTGACCAAGTAGCTGCTCGGCAAAGTTGTAAAGCCGAGACCCCTCGGGCAGCCGCCCAAGATGAGCCCACCTTCCTTGTGGAATGGGCTTTTACAGATTTTGGCTGTGGCAGGCCTGCCACAGAATGTGCAAGCTGAATTGTACTACAAATCCAACGAGCAATAGTCTGCTTAGAAGCAGGAGCACCCAGCTTGTTGGGTGCATACAGAATAAACAACGAGTCAGATTTTCTGACTCCAGCCGTCCTGGAAACCTATATTTCCAGGGCCCTGACAACGTCTAGCAACTTGGAGTCCTCCAAGTCCCTAGTAGCCGCAGGCACCACAATAGGTTGATTCAGGTGAAACGCTGAAAACCACCTTAGGGAGAAACTGAGGACAAGTCCTCAATTCCGCCCTGTCCGAATGGAAAATCAGATGAGGGCTTTTACAGGATAAAGCCGCCAATTCTGACACGCACCTGGCCCAGGCCAGGGCCAACAGCATGACCACTTTCCATGTGAGATATTTTAACTCCACATATTTAAGTGGTTCAAACCAATGTGACTTTTGGAACCCAAAAACTACATTTAGATCCCAAGGTGCCACTGGAGGCACAAAAGGAGGCTGTATATACAGTACCCCTTTCACAAACGTCTGAACTTCAGGGACTGAAGCTAGTTCTTTTTGGAAGAAAATTGACAGGGCCGAAATTTGAACCTTAATGGACCCCCATTTCAGGCCCATAGACACTCCTGTTTGCAGGAAATGTAGGAATCGACCTAGTTGAAAATTCCTCCGTCGGGGCCTTACTGGCCTCGCACCACGCAACATATTTTCGCCAAATGCGGTGATAATGTTTTGCGGTTATATCTTTCCTGGCTTTGATCAGGATAGGAATGACTTCATCCGGAATGCCTTTCTCCTTCAGGATCCGGCGTTCAACCGCCATGCCGTCAAACGCAGCCGCGGTAAGTCTTGGAACAGACAGGGTCCTTGCTGGAGCAGGTCCCTTCTTAGAGGTAGAGGCCACGGATCCTCCGTGAGCATCTCTTGAAGTTCCGGTTACCAAGTCCTTCTTGGCCAATCCGGAGCCACGAATATAGTGCTTACTCCTCTCCATCTTATAATTCTCAGTACCTTGGGTATGAGAGGCAGAGGAGGGAACACATACACTGACTGGTACACCCACTGTGTTACCAGAGCGTCTACAGCTATTGCCTGAGGGTCCCTTGACCTGGCGCAATACTTGTCGAGTTTTATAAACATGTGGAAGACTTCTGGGTGAAGTCCCCACTCTCCCGGGTGGGGGTCGTGTCTGCTGAGGAAGTCTGCTTCCCAGTTGTCCACTCCCGGAATGAATACTGCTGACAGTGCTATCACATGATTTTCCGCCCAGCGAAGAATCCTTGCAGCTTCTGCCTTGCCCTCCTGCTTCTTGTGTCACCCTGTCTGTTTACGTGGGTGACTGCCGTGATGTTGTCCGAATGGATCAACTCCGGGTGACCTTGAAGCAGAGGTCTTGCTGAGCTTAGAGCATTGTAAATGGCCCTTAGCTTCAGGATATTTATGTGAAGTGATGTCTCCAGGCTTGACCATAAGCTCTGGAAATTCCTTCCCTGTGTGACTGCTCCCCAGCCTCGCAGGCTGGCATCCGTGGTCACCAGGACCCAGTCCTGAATGTCGAATCTGCGGCCCTCTAGAAGATGAGCACTCTGCAACCACCACAGGAGAGACACCCTTGTGCTTGGTGACAGGGTTATCCGCTGATGCATCTGAAGATGCGACCCAGACCATTTGTCCAGCAGGTCCCACTGGAAAGTTCTTGCGTGGAATCTGCCGAATGGGATTGCTTCGTAGGAAGCCACCATTTTTCCCAGAACCCTTTCATTGATGTACTGAGACTTGGCTCGGTTATAGGAGGTTCCCGACTAGCTCGGATAACTCCCTGACTTTCTCCTCCGGGAGAAACACCTTTTTCTGGACTGTGTCCAGGATCATCCCTAGGAACAGAAGACGAGTCATCGGAATCAGCTGCGATTTTGGAATATTGAGAATCCAATCGTGCTGCCGCAACACTACCTGAGATAGTGCTACACCGACCTCCAACTGTTCCCTGGATCTTACCCTTATCAGTGAATCGTCCAAGTAAGGGATAACTAAAATTCCCTTCCTTCGAAAGAGTATCATCATTTCGGCCATTACCTTGGTAAAGACCCGGGGTGCCATGGACCATCCATACGGCAGCGTCTGAAACTGATAGTGACAGTTCTGTACCACAAACCTGAGGTACCCTTGGTGAGAAGGGTAAATTGGGACATGAAGGTAAGCATCCTTGATGTCCCGAGACATCATGTAGTCCCCTTCTTCCAGGTTCGCAATCACTGCTCTGAGTGACTCAATCTTGAATTTGAACCTCCGTATGTAAGTGTTCAAGATTTTAGATTTAGAATCGGTCTCACCGAGCCGTCCGGCTTCGGTACCACAACAGTGTGGAATAATACCCCGTTCCCTGTTGCAGGAGGGGTACCTTGATTATCACCTGCTGGGAATACAGCTTGTGAATGGCTTCCAAAACTGCCTCCCTGTCAGAGGGAGACATCGGTAAAGCCGACTTTAGGAAACGGCGAGGGGGAGACGTCTCGAATTCCAATTTGTACCCCTGAGATATCACCTGAAGGATCCAGGGGTCTAATTGCGAGTGAGCCCACTGCGCGCTGAAATTCACTGAGACGGGCCCCTACCGTGCCTGATTCTGCTTGTAAAGCCCCAGCATCATACTGAGGGCTTGGCAGAGGCGGGAGAGGGCTTCTGTTCCTGGGAACTGGCTGATTTCTGCAGCCTTTTTCCTCTCCCTCTGTCACGGGGCAGAAATGAGGAACCTTTTGCCCGCTTGCCCACGAAAGGACTGCGCCTGATAATACGGCGTCTTCTTATGTTGAGAGGCAACCTGGGGTACAAACGTGGATTTCCCAGCTGTTGCCGTGGCCACCAGGTCTGAAAGACCGACCCCAAATAACTCCTCCCCTTAATAAGGCAATACTTCCAAATGCCGTTTGGAATCCGCATCACCTGACCACTGTCGTGTCCATAACCCTCTACTGGCAGAAATGGACAACGCACTTAGACTTGATGCGAGTCGGCAAATATTCCGCTGTGCATCACGCATATATAGAAATGCATCTTTTAAATGCTCTATAGGCAATAATATACTGTCTCTATCTAGGGTATCAATATTTTCAGTCAGGGAATCCGACCACGCCAACCCAGCACTGCACATCCAGGCTGAGGCGATTGCTGGTCGCAGTATAACACCAGTATGTGTGTAAATACATTTTAGGATACCCTCCTGCTTTCTATCAGCAGGATCCTTAAGGGCGGCCATCTCAGGAGAGGGTAGAGCCCTTGTTCTTACAAGCGTGTGAGCGCTTTATCCACCCTAGGGGGTGTTTCCCAACGCACCCTAACCTCTGGCGGGAAAGGATATAATGCCAATAACATTTTAGAAATTATCAGTTGTTATCGGGGGAAACCCACGCATCATCACACACCTCATTTAATTTCTCAGATTCAGGAAAACTACAGGTAGTTTTTCCTCACCGAACATAATACCCCTTTTTGGTGGTACTCGTATTATCAGAAATGTGTAAAACATTTTTCATTGCCTCAATCATGTAACGTGTGGCCCTACTGGAAGTCACATTTGTCTCTTCACCGTCGACACTGGAGTCAGTATCCGTGTCGGCGTCTATATCTGCCATCTGAGGTAACGGGCGCTTTAGAGCCCCTGACGGTCTATGAGATGTCTGGACAGGCACAAGCTGAGTAGCCGGCTGTCTCATGTCAACCACTGTCTTTTATACAGAGCTGACACTGTCACGTAATTCCTTCCAACAGTTCATCCACTCAGGTGTCGACCCCCTAGGGGGTGACATCACTATTATAGGCAATCTGCTCCGTCTCCACATCATTTTTCTCCTCATACATGTCGACACAAACGTACCGACACACAGCACACACACAGGGAATGCTCTGATAGAGGACAGGACCCCACTAGCCCTTTGGGGAGACAGAGGGAGAGTTTGCCAGCACACACCAGAGCGCTATATATATACAGGGATAACCTTATACAAGTGTTTTTCCCCTTATAGCTGCTGTATTTTTAATACTGCGCGTAATTAGTGCCCCCCTCTCTTTTTTAACCCTTTCTGTAGTGTAGTGACTGCAGGGGAGAGCCAGGGAGCTTCCCTCCAACGGAGCTGTGAGGGAAAATGGCGCCAGTGTGCTGATGAGATAGGCTCCGCCCCCTTCTCAGCGGCCTTATCTCCCGTTTTTCTGTGTATTCTGGCAGGGGTTAAATTCATCCATATAGCCCAGGAGCTATATGTGATGCATTTTTTTTTTTGCCATCCAAGGTGTTTTTATTGCGTCTCAGGGCGCCCCCCCCCCAGCGCCCTGCACCCTCAGTGACCGGAGTGTGAAGTGTGCTGAGAGCAATGGCGCACAGCTGCAGTGCTGTGCGCTACCTTGTTGAAGACAGGACGTCTTCTGCCGCCGATTTTCCGGACCTCTTCTGTCTTCTGGCTCTGTAAGGGGGCCGGCGGCGCGGCTCTGGGACCTATCCATGGCTGGGCCTGTGATCGGTCCCTCTGGAGCTAATGTCCAGTAGCCTAAGAAGCCCAATCCACTCTGCACGCAGGTGAGTTCGCTTTTTCTCCCCTTAGTCCCTCGATGCAGTGAGCCTGTTGCCAGCAGGTCTCACTGAACATAAAAAACCTAAAACTAAACTTTTCACTAAGCAGCTCAGGAGAGCCACCTAGTGTGCACCCTTCTCGTTCGGGCACAAAAATCTAACTGAGGCTTGGAGGAGGGTCATAGGGGGAGGAGCCAGTGCACACCAGGTAGTTCTAAAGCTTTACTTTTGTGCCCAGTCTCCTGCGGAGCCGCTATTCCCCATGGTCCTTACGGAGTCCCCAGCATCCACTAGGACGTCAGAGAAATAAAAAAATAAAGTGAAGTAATATAGCGTAAAGTGCACTGTGTATCAAATAGGGTAGGCATATAAACCAGACATTAAGAGGTCAAACCCTTACATAGAAGGCTCATGAGAGGAATACACAGATCCCAGCCAGGGGGCCCATATCTTCTCAAATTTAGAACCAGCATTATTTTGCATATACACAAAACGCTCCTTGGAGACAGAGTCATTCACTAGCGACTTAAAGGAGGAGAAGGTGGGTCCCTTAGGAGCCATCCAAGCTCTTGCAATGGAGACCTTGGCCAGCGCACAAATGTTATGGATATATAACTCCTCCCATCTAGACAGAGAATCTGAGCCCACTATTCCCAGGACAAATAATTTTGGTGTCAAAACAGAAACGGGCATTCTTGTATCCCCCAGGGCCAGCTGGACGTAAGAACAAAAGACCTGCACAGAAGGGCACTCCCACATGAGATGCCAGAAAGTGCCCTGGGCAATGAGACATTTAGGACAGGCGTCAGAGCGCCCACGTACAAACCCGGCGAGCCGTACTGGAGTCATATAGGCTCTGTGTAATATGAAAAACTGTATTTCTTGAAATCTAAGGGACTTAGTAACAATACGTGGGTATTCCATAGCAACTTCCCTTTCCTCCTCATCTATCGGACCCAGGTTACCCTCCCATTTCAGCCGTAACCGAGAAAGCGAATCAGTGTGATCCGCTTTCTCGGAGATGCAGGTAGGAGATGCAAGGAGATGCAGGTAGGAGAGAGAAATCGATTTAGCAGGACCCAGATGAAATATAAAAGTCTTAAGGGGAAACAGTAGGAGAGTAAGCGGTGTGTTCCTAAACTGTGCCTGTAAAGCGTGCCTAAGTTGGAGGAAGCGAAAGAAGTTTGAGTTAGGAAAGCCAAACTCGTCATTCAATTGCTGGAAGGATTTCAATCTTCCATCACAATATAGGTGAGACAGTGAAACTATAGATTTAGGGGCCCACACACTATGGCCAGCGAGAGATTTCAGTTCAGGAAGCCAGCGAGATAACCAGAGGGGATTGTCCGGGTCAAAACCATCAAATCTAGAAAGCACCCGCAGTGTCTGACAAATTTTTGCAGCCTGAAAAACTATGGGGGGAGAGAACTGAAAGAAAGTGCCACTCAATAAAACCTGCATAGGGGAGAAGCCCGGAAAATAACATTGAATAAACGCACAATGCAGGGAGAGTTGAAAGTTGGGGAGCACCAGCCCACCTTCCATCCTAGTTCTGGTGAGAGTATTAAGTTTAATTCGAGGACTTCCACTGGCCCAAATTAATGATGTTAGGATGTTGAGCCGGGGAGCTCCGGGAAACAGCGTCCTATTCCCTTGATGCCATGGCCACGCCCCCCCCTCTAGAGGGAGTTTTAACACGTCCGGTATAGCTAAAATGAGGGTTCAATACGCTGTGCAGAAGTGGAATCCCCAGTAAGGGGATCCAAATCCTCCCCCTCCTCCTGTATCTCCTCATCAGAGTCTGAAAGTAAGGCAGGTAACCCACGTTTAAGTGGTCCTGAGCTAGAGAGGGGGGGCTGTAGAACATCTGCCCTTGCAGCCAGGTCTGCAACAGCCTGCTGCAGTTGTTGAGTTTTTTGAGCATTAGCAGTGAGCTGAGATGACATATCTGACATCATGGATTTTACGGCACCTAGCCAGGAAGGCTCTTGAAACCCCCTATCCCCCCCTCCCCTTCCCTGTGCTGTGAGGACTGACTACATTGTTCACGTGATATGGAACCAGATGTAGAGGTAAAGAATCTGGTGTGACATACACTGCATAATTGGTGTTTTACCATGTTTACAGTAAACATTTACATACACATACACACAGACAAGTAATACAATAGCAAGCCTGCCTTTACTGTATGTGAGAGGGAGACAGAGAGAAGGGAACAGCACACACAAGCTAAACAGCCCTATTGAGGCTGCAAGCAGTTATATCACAGTGAAACACTGGAGTTTCTGTCCTTTTCAGGACCCAGATCGTGTACAATAGTGGCTCTCCCCCTCTGCTACACCCCTGTGCCAGTTTTCCTGCGTATCCTGAGTGGCTTGGGGAGCTGTGTGTGCCTGATGCTGCAGCTGTAAGCCAACCGACGTGTGTACCGCTCTGAGGGAGCTCCGCCCCCTGTAATGGCGCCGGAGTTTCAGTTATATTTATACTGGTAAAGTCTCCCTGGGAGTGTAAAAAGTAAAACATCACACAAGTGCTAGTTTTAACTACCGCTGCCAGTGTACAAAGGGGGCTATAGCGTGTACCCCCCAGGAGGGTCCCGTATGCCTCCCCTGCGTGTTTGCCACACCATGTACCGGGGGACCCCCTAGCGGGGTTCCCGGTTTGTACTCACCACTGTCGTCACCTTCAGGCTACTGTTAGGGGTGTGCGGCGTGCTTCGATTGTGACCGCTAAGGAGCAGTGCCACGCTGTACAACAATCTCTCAGGACGGTGGTCCTGCAGCGGGGAAGCGGCTCTGACACCATGCAAGGCCGGTGACCGTCCCTCCCTAACTCCCACGGTGCAGGTATGCTGTTGCCCAAACAGCCTACCAAAAATAACAAAAATTTAAAAGAAACTGAAAAAAACTCTCTGGAGCTCCAGTGTGCATCCTCTCCTGAGGGCACTTTTTTCTAAACTGCCTGTGGGAGGGGGCATAGAGGGGAAAAGCCAGCACACCCAGTGAAGAAATTTAAAGTGCACCAGCTCCTTTGGGGGTCCAAAGGAGCCGGTGCACTTTAAATGGTCTATACCCCATAGTACTAGATTACCCCAATATCTCTTATGCATGCTACAGAAATGCATGTATTGGTATCATTATGGTTTGCAGCACTAGTAGTGGAGAATAATACCCCTTTCAGACAGAAAGTGAAATTACCGGGTGAAGCAGTTCCACCCGGTAATTTCATGAAACACGCGGCTCCTTTTTCTGTGTGAAAGGGTCAACCCGTGTTGTAATTCCCAAGACTTCGACCCAGGAGTTTACCAGGGTCGGAGACATGTGAATTATGACACGGGTTGACCCTTTCACACTGACAACATACTCGTGTTGTTCTGCAAATTACTGGGTCGTAATTTTCGACCCGGTAATTTGCATGTCTGTGTGAAAGGGGGGTCAGGCAGGTCCCGGCAAAATGACCCGGCACTGAAATGCCGGGACTTTCAGACTTTTCTGTCTGAAAAGGGTATTAGAAAAGGAGAATAATCCTCCCTCTATCCTGCCAGAATTCTGCTCACACAATCAGTCACCATGGTCTCAATAAACTTATTGTAGGTTAAATAACAGGTGACCTACATCGGCACGCTTCTTGCTGCAAATCAAATATCACCAAGCAAATTCCGGAAATGGACTGAACAGAAAAAAAGCAGGTTACGGGCCAGGAGTTGAGGTGGGAACCTTGTGTCTTTCACCAGCAAAAATGTTCTCGCCTTGTCTAATGGAACTGCTAGCCCTCCTCCTTCACTCAAATCAGCCGCAGATGAAATTGTTCCACCTCCTAACTCAAAACTCCACTCCCAAATATGTATTGTTAAACCTCCAAACAGACGGAAAGCCATTAAAATTACCTGTCTTGCGCCTGTTTCAGTTTTATTTCTTTATATTAAGTCCCAAGTACACATGCACCTCTCCTATTCTACAGTGTAATGCAGCGCCTTAACTAGGGAATCAGCAACCAATCAGCTTTCTGTTATTATTTTATAGCACAGCATGTAAAATGAAAGTTAGAAGCCTACTGGCTGGTATTTATCGCTCGCCAAGATTTGATAAAGCTGTCCCTTACTTATGTATCATGTATGTACAGAACGGATAATTATGGCGAAGCAGTACTTGCGAGTCATTTTTCATTCTTAACAACATTTTAACCATCACTATGTAATACATTAAAATATATAGTATATCTACCTTCCAAAAGAACACCAGCATAGTCACCACCATCAGACAGATTACACAGTTTGCAAACTGTCCGCTTACTAATGTCCTCCTGTGAAAGAAACATTAGACTGCATCAGTTTTCCTGAAATGAAGCCTGTTTAGATTCTTGTCATGAAGGAAAAAACTCCTACCGGTTCATTGAAGGCTTTTAGAAAGTGGAGGTTCTCATCAATAAAGTAAAATAGACGAGCAATGCCTGGGGAAAAGAGAGTAGCATGTCAGATCTATAACCTAGAAACACAAACACCTTTCTGATAACGCATCAATCTTACATGCTGCTTTACTTATATGTAATCCAGTGGCTGATCCAGCGTAGGAAAAGCAACAGAGAGCACTGCTGTTTAGTAAACAGACGGCAGAACTGTTGTGACTTTCTATACAAGTCACCTGCTCCTTATCTTTATTCAGCAGGCCTGTTGGAAATGCAGGCAGCATAGTGACTCATTGCCAATTGATATGACAATCAATCAATCAATCAATCAATCAATCACAAACCTGCTTAGCTAAGCGAAAGGAAACTCAGCCTAAAAGTAAAAAACAAACACCTGGGTAGCCTCTAGCCTCGGAGCTCCCCCAGCCCCACTTAAGAGTGGATCTTAGGTGTCAGCCTCTCAGTTTGTAGGGGATGCTTAGGTGAGTATCTTTTTCTTTACAGGATCCAGTGGATACAGCTGTAGAGTCATTGAGGGGAGAAGAGGTAAGTCTACGGGGTCAATCCAATAAGGTGCGAGTTGGGGGGCATGTGTATATGCTGTCAGCTGCGGTCATGTATACAGAGAAACATGGCGCCTGCATCGCTACTGGGGCATCTAGTCTTCGTAGCCATAGACCTGGGTATTCGCTGGCTTCGGTGGGCGTCTCTTTTCATTCCTGGGCAGCAGCTTCACTTACTAACATTAGCAATTTCGTAGCCAAGAAAATCCCAATTGCAATAGCATACAACTCAGAATCCGGCCCAGTGTTTCAAGGATTTGATTGTGTGGGGCAGGGCTGTGTTTTCTATTTTTTCTGAAGTGGAAGGAAGGGTGCACTGTATTTGAAGGATTTAGGGAAATAGGGGGAGGAAGGGTGTCCTATGTTATGGGAAGTTGATCATTTGGGGGTTGTAAATATGTTTATAGTTATATAATATTTGCATTTTTTTTTTTTTGTTAAATCTGTTTTATTGAGTTTTTGACAGTGACAGAATATCAAACCACATCATGTAAAATCTTTGGCCGAAACCAAAGTGAAGAAAGGCATCAGATAATGAGCCATAATCATTATAGTATATAACCACGGTCAGCAGAGAGATACAACAGTTGGCATAACAAGGTCATAATATGAAACATTTGGAAAATAAAGATAGACATATGCAAATAATCTCAACAACATACAACTCCATTAATTATCGGTGAGCCAATCAATGGAGCAGAACTAGGAGGAAGATGGGGGTTAGGAGAGAGGGGGGAGGGGAACACACAAGAGGAGGTGAAATTAAAGGACTGATATGAATGAGGGATGCTAATGAGCCCAACATTTAAAGGAAAACAAAGAAAGCATGGGTATATAGAAGTGACATCATAACGCAAGGGGTGTCTCAAGAGGTCAACAAAAGTTGCCTATGACCTCTGACAACATGGACTAGATTTAGACAACCAGTGTATAAGTATAACCTTTTTTGCAACTGTAACCAGTAAAGTAAGGAGTGGAATAGCTGATGGAGATACTGAACCAACTTTCCATACAGTAAAGTCTGCACATAAACACGCCATAGGGTCTACTTGAAAATAAGTAGTGTGGAGAACATTGGTGAAAGTTGTTAATTTACGCCAAAACTTTTAACATGGCCACATTCCCAAATGCAATGATAAAATGAAGCTCAGGTACAAAGACATATGGGACATGCACCAAATTCTGAGGGCTGAAACCTGTCAAACTGAGAATGGGAAATGAAAGCTTTCTAGGTTGTTTGCAAATGTAATTCCTGTTAAAAAAAATTCATAGTGGAGTAATTAAATGAGCTAGAACAACCCAATTCAGCATATTCAATTTTTGCACCTCAGGGCGAGGGAAATATGACTCCCGAAGAAAAGCTAAATCTATACCTTGCTTATTAAGATACATCAGTATTTTCCTCCATTTGCCCGGAGAATTAACACCACCTACGTTACAGGATCCAACATTTAAGTCAGGCATAATTCAAAACAGAATAATAGAATACTAATAGGCTCAGCAACATGAATAGGCCATTGTCTAGCAATAAGTGAATAGAGGAAGGGGGAGGAGAAAAGGGGAGGGAAAAGACAAGACAAGGGCGACAGAGGTATGTTGGTGACTACTTTAATCATACAGAAGAGTAATATAAACATAACGCATGGTGACCTTGAGATGCCGCACAACAAATTATACAAATGAGAAATAAACATCCAATAGTAGAACTGGTCTAGATGAGAGGAGAGCTCCAGCAGAATCCCCTAAGACATACATACATAAATCAATCTAAAGCCATATAATGAGAGAGCATGTAAAGAATATACAACAGTAAAGTAAATCACTATAAACATAAGTATAAATAAATAAGAAGGTATGCAGCAGTAAAAATCACTTCACCATCTCACAACCTCTGAGGGATTATCAGCTAAGAAGAAGTCCATAATGACTGGAGGATCAGTTCTGTTCCTGGGAAATCACAGGAGCTAGGAATTCAGTATGCATAACACCCATTCCACAGATAGGGGGGAAAGAAAAGAGAAAATCTCAATCAGTTGGGGGATCAGATATGTCTGCTTGTGTTGCTTGTGAGTGCTCATGTAAATAGGACACGGCATCAGCTGGTGAGGTAAAATCCATGTGAGAAGATCCATCATAAATGCGAAGACGGGCTGGATATAGCAAGCCAAACTTCTGGCCCTCTGCAACTAATTGCGAGCAAACAGACGAGAAAGCCTTCCGGGACCTAGTCTGTTCCACAGAATAGTCTTAGAAGATGAAGAGCTTATGGCCTTCCCACTGTAAATCCTTCACACAGTGGGACGCCGGACAGAATGCAACCTTATGTAAATAATTAAGGCACTTGAACACCGTAACACGAGGGCGGGGTTTATTCGGGGTCGGTACAGGACCCACTCTGTGGACCCTCTCTATGACAAGATCACGACATTCCTGTTCAATACCTAGCAAGATGGCACTGTATTCCGCACAAAGGGCCTAATTCAGACCTGATCGTAGCAGCAAATTGTTAGCAGTTGGGCAAAACCATGTGCACTGCAGGGGGGGCAGATATAACATGTGCAGAGAGAGTAGATTTGGGTGGGGTGTGTTCAAACTGAAATCTAAATTGCAGTGTAAAAATCAAGCAGGCAATATTTACTCTCCACAGAAACAAAATAACCCACCCAAATTTAACTCTCTCTGAAAATGTTATTTCTGCCACACCTGCAGTGCACATGGTTTTGCACAACTGCTAACAAATTTGCTGCTACGAACAGGTCTGAATTACCCCCACAGTGAAAAAGAGATGTCCCTTTTACAGATACTGGAAATCCTACTAATCTAATATTGTTCCTGCGGGAATCATTCTCCAGATCGTTGAGCTTGTTCCAAATCTGGTAGTTATCTGCATTAAGACCCTTTCACTGATTGCTTTATATCATCCATGTCATGACTCATGGCAGCAAGTTGATTTTCAGTGCACGTCACCCACTGAGTGAGTTTCTGCAGCTGCTTGTGAAAGAAGGGGGGCCATGGTGGACTTAATGGCGTACACTATGTCACCATAAGTGACCGGGAAGTCCACTATGCGGCCAGCAGCATTTGCCAAGGAGACCTCCGCGGCAGCTTTTTGGGAGGCAGGGAAGACTGGATCAGGGCCAGTGTCCGGCGCCATGTTGCCCGCAGCACAGCGTTTTTCTTGCAGCGGCGGGAAGGAAGATGCCTAAAAGGTCACGGACACATACGGAATACATTTACAGAGGTCACACACATGAAGGCAGAGGAGCAAAGCAGACTAGGAGAACACAGGTATACACAGACACGTGTTTTTGCTATAATTAGTAAACTGCTCAAAACTAAGTCTAGATGCACATCATGATGTAAAGAACAGATTAACATAATGTCCCAATTCATTAATATTATCAGTTAGTTTAAAAAGAAAAGCCATTACCCATGTCATCCACTGTGCTGATAAGGTAGACTTGGTTTTGCACCTGGCACACACCAAGGCTACAAACTTCTAGGTTATCTGCTTCCCAGCCACAAATCCAGCCCTGGTCAGATAAGCTGTACACTGCCAGTCCCTCTGACAGGCCTGCAAATAAATATGTCCCAGAAGCCCCTGCAGCCACACAATTAACTCTTCTGGACACCTAGAAATGCAGGAAAGAGCGTTTAGTTATCTGGTTAATATACATAACGGCACATTGCATATACATATAGAAGCAAAATGGTTCTGATGGTTTCAGAAGTGCTTTTCAAAATGTATGCTTAGTGATACTGGAATGCACTGTTTAAAACGTGTCTACATAAATAAGATTTTACTCACCGGTAAATCTATTTCTCGTAGTCCGTAGTGGATGCTGGGAACTCCGTAAGGACCATGGGGAATAGCGGCTCCGCAGGAGACTGGGCACAACTAAAGAAAGCTTTAGGTCACCTGGTGTGCACTGGCTCCTCCCACTATGACCCTCCTCCAAGCCTCAGTTAGGACACTGTGCCCGGACGAGCTGACATAATAAGGAAGGATTTTGAATCCCGGGTAAGACTCATACCAGCCACACCAATCACACCGTATAACTCGTGATACTATACCCAGTTAACAGTATGAATATAACTGAGCCTCTCAACAGATGGCTCAACAATAACCCTTTAGTTAGGCAATAACTATATACAAGTATTGCAGACAATCCGCACTTGGGATGGGCGCCCAGCATCCACTACGGACTACGAGAAATAGATTTACCGGTGAGTAAAATCTTATTTTCTCTGACGTCCTAGTGGATGCTGGGAACTCCGTAAGGACCATGGGGATTATACCAAAGCTCCCAAACGGGCGGGAGAGTGCGGATGACTCTGCAGCACCGAATGAGAGAACTCCAGGTCCTCCTCAGCCAGGGTATCAATTTTGTAGAATTTAGCAAACGTGTTTGCCCCTGACCAAGTTGCAGCTCGGCAAAGTTGGAAAGCCGAGACCCCTCGGGCAGCTGCCCAAGATGAGCCCACCTTCCTTGTGGAATGGGCTTTTACAGATTTTGGCTGCGGTAGTCCAGCCGCAGAATGCGCCAGCTGAATTGTGCTACAAATCCAGCGAGCAATAGTCTGCTTAGAAGCAGGAGCACCCAGTTTGCTGGGTGCATACAGGATAAACAGCAAGTCAGTTCTCCTGACTCTAGTCGTCCTGGAAACATAATTTTTCAAGGCCCTGACTACGTCCAGTAACTTGGAATCCTCCAAGTCCCTAGTAGCCGCAGGCACTACAATAGGTTGGTTCAAGTGAAAAGCTGATACCACCTTAGGGAGAAACTGGGGACGAGTCCTCAATTCTGCCCTATCCATATGGAAAATCAGAGAAGGACTTTTATATGACAAAGCCGCCAATTCTGATACACGCCTGGCCGAAGCCAAGGCCAATAACATGACCACTTTCCGCGTGAGATATTTTAGATCCACGGTTTTTAGTGGCTCACACCAATGTGATTTTAAGAAACTCAACACCACGTTGAGAACCCAAGGTGCCACTGGAGGCACAACCGGGGGCTGAATATGCAGCACTCCTTTTACAATGTCTGAACTTCAGGTACTGAAGCTAGTTCTTTCTGGAAGAAAATCGACAGAGCCGAGATCTGTACCTTAATGGAGCCTAATTTTAGGCCCATAGACACTCCTGCTTGTAAGAAATGCAGAAATCGACCTAGTTGAAATTCCTCTGTTGGGGCCTTTTTTGGCCTCACACCAAGCAACATATTTTCGCCATATGCGGTGATAATGTTTTGCAGTTACATCTTTCCTGGCTTTAATCAGCGTAGGAATGACTTCCTCCGGAATGCCCTTTTCCTTTAGGATCCGGCGTTCAACCGCCATGCCGTCAAAACGTAGCCGCGGTAAGTCTTGGAACAGACAGGGCCCCTGCTGCCGCATGTCCTGTCTGAGCGGCAGAGGCCATGGGTCCTCTTATATAATTTCTTGAAGTTCTGGGTACCAAGCTCTTCTTGGCCAATCCGGAACCACGAGTATCGTTCTTACTCCTCGCCTTCCCATTATTCTCAGTACCTTTTGTATGAGAGGCAGAGGGGGGAACACATAAACCGACTGGTACACCCACGGTGTTACCAGAGCGTCCACAGCTATCGCCTGAGGGTCCCTTGACCTGGCGCAATATCTTTTATAACTTTTTGTTGAGGCGGGACGCCATCATGTCCACCTGTGGCCTTTCCCAATGGTGTACAATCCTTTGGAAGACTTCTGTGTCTGCTGAGAAGATCTGCTTCCCAGTCGTCCACTCCGGGAATGAACACTGCTGACAGTGTTAACACATGATTTTCCGCCCATCGGAGAATCCTTGTGGCTTCTGCCATCGCCATCCTGCTTCTTGTGCCGCCCCGTTGGTTTACATGGGCGACTGCCGTGATGTTGTCTGATTGGATCAGTACCGGCTGGTTTTGAAGCAGAGGCCTTGCCTGACTCAGGGCATTCTAAATGGCCCTCAGTTCCAGAATATTTATGTGTAGGGAAGTCACCTGACTTGACCAAAGTCCCTGGAAGTTTCTTCCCTGTGTGACTGCCCCCCAGCCTCAAAGGCTGGCATCCATGGTCACTAGGACCTAGTCCTGTATGCCGAACCTGCGGCCCTCTTGAAGATGGGCACTCTGCAGCCACCACAGTAGAGATACCCTGGTCCTTGAAGACAGGGTTATCAGCCGATGCATCTGAAGCTGTGATCCGGACCACTTGTCCAACAGGTCCCACTGAAAAGTTCTTGCATGGAACCTGCTGAATGGGATTGCTTCGTAGGAAGCTACCATTTTTCCCAGGACTCGCGTGCAATGATGCACCGATACCTGTTTTGGCTTCAGGAGGTCTCTGACTAGAGATGACAGCTCCTTGGCTTTCTCCTCCGGGAGAAACACTTATTTCTGTTCTGTGTCCAGAACCATCCCCAGGAACAGTAGACGTGTCGTAGGAACCAGCTGTGACTTTGGACTGTTTAGAATCCAACCGTGCTGTTGTAGCACTTTCCAAAATAGTGCTACCCCGACTAGCAACTGCTCCTTGGACCTTGCCCTTATAAGGAGATTGTCCAAGTACGGGATAATTAAAACTCCCTTTTTTCGAATGAGTATCATCATTTCGGCCATTACCTTGGTAAACACCCTCAGTGCCATGTACAGTCCAAACGGCAGTGTCTGGACTTGGTAATGGTAATCCTGTACCACAAATCTGAGGTACTCCTGGCGAGGATGGTAAATGGGGACATGCAGGTAAGCATCCTTGATGTCCCGGGATCCCATGTAATCCCCCTCGTCCAGGCTTGCAATAACCGCCCTGAGCGATTCCATCTTGAACTTGAATTTTTTTATGTATGCGTTCAAGGATTTTAAATATAAAATGGGTCACACCGAACCATGCGGTTTCGGTACCCCAAACCGTGTGGAATAGTAACCCCGTCCTTGTTGAAGTAGGGGCACCTTGAGTATTACCTGCTGGGAATACAGCTTATTAATTCCCTCTAGCGCAGCCTCCCTGCCTGAGGGAGTTGTCGGCAAGGCATATTTGAGGAAACGGCGGGGGGGAGACATCTCGAATTCCAGCTTGTACCCCTGAAATACTACTTGAATGAAACAGGGATCCACCTGTGAGCGAGCCCACTGATCGCTGAAATTTTTGAGACGGCCCCCCACCGTACCTGGCTACACCTGTGGAGCCCCCGCGTCATGCTGTGGACTCAGAGGAAGCGAGAGAAGAATTTTGATTCTGGGAACAGGCTGACTGGTGCAGCTTTTTCCCTCTTCCCATGTCTCTATACAGAAAAGGAAGCGCCTTTGACCCGCTTGCTTTTCTGAAGCCGAAAGGACTGTACCTGATAATACAGTGCTTTCTTAGACTGTGAGGAAACCTGAGGTAATGGATACGAGGTCCCAGAGACCATCCCCAAATAATTCCTCACCCTTATAAGGCAGAATCTCTATGCGCCTTATAAAGTCAGCATCACCTGTCCAGTGACAGGTCTCTAATACCCTCCTGACAGAATGGACATTACATTCATTTTGGATGCCAGCCGGCAAAATATCCCTCTGTGCATCCCTCATATATAAGACGACGTCTTTAATATGTTCTCATGTTTGACAGGGTCACCGACCACGCTGCAGCAGCACAATCTGCAGGTCTCAGTCTAGTACCTGAGTGTGTAAATACAGACTTCAGGATAGCCTCCTGCTTTTTATCAACAGGTACCTTCAAAGTGGCCGTTCCTAAAACGGCAGTGCCACCTTTTTTGACAACCGTGTGAGCGCCTTATCCACCCTAGGGGATATCTCCCAGCGTAACTTATCCTCTGGCGGGAAAGGGTACGCCATCAGTAACTTTTTAGAAATTACCAGTTTCTTATCGGGGGGAACCCACGCTTTTCACACACTTCATGCATTCATCTGATGGGGGAACAAAACACTGCCTGCTTTTTCTCCCCAACATAAAAACCCATTTTTAGAGGGTTAATGTCAGAAATGTGTAACACATTTTTTTTTTTTTTGCCGGGATCAAGTCACGGATGTTCCTAGTGGATTGTGTATATGTCTCAACCTTGTCGACACTGGAGTCAGACTCCGTGTCGACATCTGTGTCTGCCATCTGAGTGAGCGGGCGTTTTTGAGCCCCTGATGGCCTTTGAGACGCCTGGGCAGGCGCGGACTGAGAAGCCGGCTGTCCCACAGCTGTTACGTCATCCACCCTTTTATGTAAGGAGTTGACACTGTCGGTTAATACCTTTCACCTAACCATCCACTCTGGTGTCGGCCCCACAGGGGGCGACATCACATTTATCGGCATCTGCTCCGTCACCATATAAGCCTCCTCATTAAACATGTCGACACAGCCGTACCGACACACCGCACACACACAGGGAATGCTCTGACTGAGGACAGGACCCCACAAAGCTCTTTGGGGAGACAGAGAGAGAGTATGCCAGCACACACCAGAGCGCTATATAATGTGGGGATTAACACAATAACTGAGTGAAATTTCCCCAATAGCTGCTTGTATATATAATATTGCGCCTAAATTTAGTGCCCCCCCTCTCTTTTTAACCCTTTGAGCCTGAAAACTACAGGGGAGAGCCTGGGGAGCTTTCTTCCAGCTGCACTGTGAAGAGAAAATGGCGCCAGTGTGTCTGAGGGAGATAGCTCCGCCCCTTTTTCGCAGACTTTTCTCCCGCTTTTTTCTGGATTCTGGCAGGGGTATTTACCACATATATAGCCTCTGGGGCTATATGTTGTGGTATTTTTGCCAGCCAAGGCATTATTGCTGCTCAGGGCGCCCCCCCCAAGCGCCCTGCACCCTCAGTGACCGGAGTGTGAAGTGTGTATGAGGAGCAATGGCGCACAGCTGCAGTGCTGTGCGCTACCTTGGTGAAGACTGATGTCTTCTGCCGCCGATTTTCCGGACCTCTTCTTGCTTCTGGCTCTGTAAGGGGGACGGCGGCGCGGCTCCGGGACCGAACACCAAGGCTGGGCCTGCGGTCGATCCCTCTGGAGCTAATGGTGTCCAGTAGCCTAAGAAGCCCAAGCTGGCTGCAAGCAGGCAGGTTCGCTTCTTCTCCCCTTAGTCCCTCGCTGCAGTGAGCCTGTTGCCAGCAGGTCTCACTGAAAATAAAAAACCTAATTCTATACTTTCTTTCTAGAAGCTCAGGAGAGCCCCTAGTGTGCATCCAACCTCGGCCGGGCACAAAATCTAACTGAGGCTTGGAGGAGGGTCATAGTGGGAGGAGCCAGTGCACACCAGGTGACCTAAAGCTTTCTTTAGTTGTGCCCAGTCTCCTGCGGAGCCGCTATTCCCCATGGTCCTTACGGAGTTCCCAGCATCCACTAGGACGTCAGAGAAATACAGTATTTTAAGTAACATAGGGCCTGATTCATGTTTGTAAGTAAAGCAAAAAGCAAGTACCTGGGTAACACCATGTTGCACTGCAGATGGGGCAGATGTAACATGTGCAGTGCAGCATGGTTTGCCCCACTGCTTGCTTTTTTGCTTTACTTACAAACATGACTAAGGGCCATAGAGCCTAATTCAGGAACGTTGCTACGGCAGCGTTTACAGTCTGATGCCTGGTGAAGTGTGCACACACGCAGAAGCCACACAGTGAGATGCTTCTCACTTGTGCGATTTCCTCTGCCTGACTGACAGACTGAGGTGGTTGGAGGCTGACCGTTGCTGGGGCAGGTAGCAGGAGATGCGTGACGTCACACTCAGCCGCTGCGACCCAAAACATGGCAGGTAGCCGTCTGCCTTTGCAGTTAGGCTGCTTAGGCAAAGAGCTACTCGAACCATGCAAAAGCATCACCGCCTTGCGATGCTTTCGCATGTCTGCCGGGGGTCAGGATCCTGCATGCAAGGCAGACTTGCCGTGTGGTGGGCGTCCCCCAGCATGTCAGGGAAAATGCGCGTTTTTTCGCACTTCTACGATCAGGTCTGAATCACCCCTACAGTACATTCCCTAATGAATGTGTTAATTGCCATAAGCATATCTTGCTAGATTACCAATGTTTTACCTGAATTTCTGCAGTTGGCTGGAAGATGTTAATTTTCACTTTCAGTCTTTCTGCTTCACGATTTTTCTCCTGTATCTTGATGATTTCAAGAACCTGGTCAATCACAAGCTCTACTACTTTATCAATCATCCGATACGGTTGCGGCAGACAGTCTTGTGCTTGCTCTGGATCCCTCAGGAAGTAATCCTCCTCCTGTTCCTCGCTGGCCCAGTCTTTCTCAGATCCAGGAGGTATTTCTAAAAGCCCCTTTCTAATATACAGCGGCATTGCTGCAGGCTCCAGCAAATGCAGGCGAGCAATGTCTGTAACTTCAGGCTGTTTTCCAGTTAACTCTGATAACTAATTCCTTAATAAATTTCCATTCACCTGAAAAATATAATAGAGAACTAGGAAATATGTATATATCTATTGTTATTATTTATTGCATATTTAGGAACCAACATTCAGACTAAGTATATGTACTATCATAATATCACACAAGTAGCCGTCCATCCTTATACATCTTATAGAAATGAATGTCCAATAGAATGAGTTGGCTTATTAGTTACGAGAACTAAATTAGCAGATTAACAATTTTGTGGGGCAAACAAGATCTTGTGGAGATCTTTAAAAAAAAGCAGCGGGAAAATTAGTGTACGCATTAGGCCTCCCTGGCTGGCCATGCCCCCTTTTCGAGCGCGGGCACTACCAGCCCCAGACCAATGCGCCCTTCCCTGCCTCAATCCTAGGGGGAACAATAGAATATGTATGGGCAATGCCTGTAATAAATAAAGTATCTCATAGCAAATATGATTATTTGCTATGACTTAAATAATTCTCTGTACAGTTACATCATGTGCTCCACGTCTTAAATATGTTTCCCACTGTACCTTTCAATTCCAGTTCTGTAATTAGCTACACCTGCACAGCATAACACACACTCACTTTCCATATCATGCACTCATATCAAGTAACTAAATACAATTGTTTGTTTTCTGTGATAGCGTCTTTCTACAGTTATTATAGTAACATGAATGTATTCAGTGTTTACACATGGCCACCCATTTGCATACCAAATACATTTTCTATGAGGCACAGACCTAGGAAACTGAAAACAAACTGATACAAGGGTATGTATCAGTATAAGTATTTACTATCTAAAAAGAAAAATGGAAATAAATGAGACACAAGGGTGCAGATTTACTAAAACTTGTATGACGTAAAGGTGTGAGTTTGTCCCATAGCAAACAATCAAATTCTACTTACTATTTATCTCCTACACTGTCGAAAATGAGAGCAAACATCTGGTTAGCTGCTTTCAGCAACACATTCACTATATCCTGTTTAGAAAAAGTGCAAAAACATTCTACAACATGCTAAGGAATACGGTTTTTGGGCCTCTTCCAAAGATGAAGGCCCCTTTATCCCAGACTCCCGAAACTATAAGGTCCCTTAGGGAGCAACGGTCTTCAGAGCCTCCTTCACCACAATGCTTTGCGGTATTCCTTCTTCACGGACTCTGCCAAGGCATCAAACAGGAACAAGAATCTTCTGCCCTCCGTCCTCCTGGAAGGAGGAATCATAGGTTCAGGCGGGTGGGAACCTCAAGACTACACCACCTCCCTAGAGCTTGGGGAGAGAACATCATAACAGCAACTATACCCTGCAATCCATGACAAAATCACACACAAAAAAGATGCAGTGACAAAAAATAAATGAGTGCAGTGAAAAATGCAGATCCACGTCGCCCCAGCCTTCTCAGCTAAAAAAGTTCCTGCCCAAAAGGCCAGAACAAAGAAAGTGAAATGGAAAACAGAAAAGTGAGACTACTGTGCAAAGTGCTACACTTTTTCACCATGGGTGAATCATACCTCAGATTTTGAGGCACCCATGGGTCCTACTCCTGGGGTACTTTGTCCCGGGATTTAGGGTCATGAACTAACATAAGGGTAAACTTAACTGTAAGAATTAAACTTGTCGAAGTAAAAAATATTACATAGAGAGAACACCCAAACTCTACACTTATGAGTCGCTATGCTTGTGAATACGCACAGCGTGCACAGCAATATATGGTAACATACGCATTTACACAGACATACCACAAAAATATATTCAACACATATTTCATACAGCACATAAATTAAACATATCAAGCACTATAAGGTTTTAAATTATATAATGGAGTATAACGTCATGTATGTGTATTGTTGGAGCGGAGCAAGATAAACATGTCGTGCTTGGTGTCAGAGTAATCAGATTAAAGGGGGTCATTCCGAGTTGTTCGCTCGGTAAAAATCTTCGCATCGCAGCGATTTTCCGCTTAATGCGCATACGCAATGTCCGCACTGCGACTGCGCCAAGTAAATTTGCTATGCAGTTAGGAATTTTACTCACGGCATTTTCATCGTTCTGGCGATCGTAATGTGATTGACAGGAAATGGGTGTTACTGGGCGGAAACAGGCCGTTTTAAGGGCGTGTGGGAAAAAACGCTACCGTTTCCGGAAAAAACGCAGGAGTGGCCGGAGAAACGGGGGAGTGTCTGGGCGAACGCTGGGTGTGTTTGTGACGTCAAAGCAGGAACGACAAGCACTGAACTGATCGCAGATGCCGAGTAAGTCTGGAGCTACTCAGAAACTGCTACGAGGTGTGTAATCGCAATATTGCGAATACATCGTTCGCAATTTTAAGATGCTAAGATTCACTCCCAGTAGGCGGCGGCTTAGCATGAGCAAATCTGCTAAAATCCGCTTGCGAGTGAACAACTCGGAATGACCCCCAATGAGTGGATTCATTTGATGCCTGTGGTTAAGTTGTAGCTCATTGCAACAATTAGTTATGATTGAATGTATGAATATGAAGCCACAATTCAACTGAGAACAAAAGACAGCATGTGTGGGCGGAAACCAGAAGGCAACCCTTTTGATGTCTTCAAGGCTTGCATATGAACTGACCAATGACTCATCATGAATGAGAAAGTTCCCTCCCCTGGACCAATAACAGAAAACCTATACTCCCCCAACATACAGTGTATAGCTGATCCCACACACAAGAAGTCCTGTTTTTCATGGGTGCTGTTTGAGATGCTGTCTGCCCAGTTCCTGTTTGTTTTTGCTGAGAGAGAGAGATATGGAGCGGAGGGTGCATTGAGCAAAGATGGTGATGTATTGCTGGCTGTAATGAATTAGCTTGTAATAACTGCTTCCTGTGTAAATTGTAACCATGTAACTATATATATATATATATATATATATATATACTGTACATGTGATATATTGTATACATATCCTTTTAATATCAAATATATACATCAATGAGCTTTGGAACTCAGAAATGTGTGCGTGTACTTGTTTTATCTTAAGGGATGTAGTGTTTGCAACGTACAGCGCACTTTTATCGTATATAATAATAAGATGCGCCTTGCGTCCGCAACTTAAATTAGCGCTGGCATTTTAGATATTTATTAAAAATTACATCTGACTCTATCAAACTTTTGGGCAACCAAACTCAGTGTGCCCAGTAATGTGCACGGGTTTAGCCGCTTTATGGTGCATTTGGGCTTGACATGCTCTATAAGTTGTGAGCGCCTGAGGCAACTGAATTCCCCCCAATAGAGATAGGGAACGCATTTCAGTGAAGAAGAGCTAACTTGCTATGCCCAGGAGAGGTAACTATTACCGGTTCTTTTTTAGGGACCTTCAGCCAAGATCGTAGTAGGACATAGATGTAGAAATGGTAGGTAAGACTTCAGAAGTTTGAAATTGTAAGGAAGGACTGAGAAGGAGAGTAGATATACATTTCACAGCCAACAGAGTAAAGATGGTACTGGAAACCATACAAGATTGTCCGTTTACATCAAAATCAGAAAGGGACCAAAGGCAAAGCATTAATGTATTCCAATAAAGTGGAATGGGAGAGGAGTATACCATTATATAATTAATTGGAAGGGTAAAAAGAGATGAGCTAAAGGGACTAAGAAAAAGGAAATTTGGGATACAGGTCGGTGCAAATACATGCCAATGATTATGACTTTACACCTATTTTGCAAACAACTCTCAGGAGTATATTTGCTATAGGTTGATTATATCGATTTCAGATCGATCTTAATCGATATTGGGCTTCCAGGGTTAAAATATACATTTACTAAGTTTCTTTTTTTATATTCATTTTTAAATGTTAGTAAATGTGTGTTTTAGCCCTGAAAGCCCAATATTGATTAAGATCGATTTTAATCAATCTGAAATCGCTCAAAATCAACCTTTATTAAATATACCCCTCAGTGTTTTGAGACTGGATGCGACACATGGGGCATTATACTGTAAGTGATGTGGGGGGGCATAAGACTGGAAGTGACACAGGGGCCTGAGGTTGGAATTGACATATGGGAAATATGAGGTAATACTGTATGTTGGGAGGGGTATATGGAGCTTTTGTAATGCTTAGTTTTTCATTGGATTTTTTTTAGAAAAAACCTAAAGATTTATTTTTGTTCCTAATAAAAGTATTGTTGATAAAAGGAGATTTATGGTAAGATTTACCATTGTTAAATCTCTTTCTGCGAGGTACACTGGATTCCACAGGAAATAACATCGGGGTGTAGAGTTGGATCTTGATCTGAGGCAGCAACAGGCTAAAGCTTTGACTGTTTCCAGGATGCACTGCACCGCCTCTTCTATAGCCCAGCCTTCAGGCACTGGAGCTCAGTTTCGTTAACCAGTCCAATGCAGTAGCAGGTAAAAGAGACGATAGTAGTTAGTAGCCACAGAGAACCCCATTCTCACGACAGGAGAAGGTACCAGCAGCTAATGCCATACAAAACCAAAGAAGCTAAGTGCATCAGGGTGGGCGCCCTGTGGAATCCAGTGTACCTCGCAGAAAGAGATTTAACAATGGTAAGTCTTACCATAAATATCTGCAGTGGGGTACACTGGTATTCCACAGGGAATAACATTGGGGATGTCCTAAAGCAGTTCCTCATGGGAGGGGACGCACTGTAGCGGGCACAAGAACCCAGCGTCCAAAGGAGGCATCCTGGGAGGCGGAGGTATCAAAGGCATAGGACCTGATGAACGTGTTCACTGAGGACCACATAGCCACCTTGCACAATTGTTTTAGGGACGCGCCACGGCGGCCCGCCCAAGAAGGGCCAACAGACCGAGTGGAATGGGCTTTGATAGCAGCAGGATCTGGAAGTACAGCCCGCGCATAAGCTTGTGCAATCACCATTCTAATCCATCTGGCAAAAGTTTGCTTATTCGCAGGCCAGCCATGTTTGTGAAAACCAAAAAGGACTAAGAGAGAACCAGATCTCCTAAGGGAGGCGGTTCACTTCACATAGAAACTGAGATCCCGTACCACATCCAAAGACCGCTCTTTGGAGGACAAATCAGGAGAAATGAAGGCCGGAACCACAATCTTTTGGTTAAGGTGGAAAGACGACACCACCTTAGGTAGATAACCAGAGCGAGTTCTAAGTACCGGATGGTCACAGTGAAAAATCAGAAAGGGTGACCGACATAAGGCACCCAAGTCTGAAACCTGTTGAGCAGAGGCAACAGCCAGCAAAAATAAGACCTTAAGCGTAAGCCATTTAAGGTCCACAGACTCAAGAGGCTCAAATGGAGACTCTTGTAGGGCATTCAGAACAACAGACAAATCCCATGGAGCCACAGGAGGGACATAGGGAGGTTGAATCCGTAAAACACCCTGAGTGAAAGTGTGAACGTCAGGAAGAGACTCACTGAAAGCACACCGACAAGGCAGATATATGAACCTTGAGGGAAGACAGACAAAGGCCTAAGTCCAGGCCCTGTTGCAGAAAAGTCAAAAGTTTGGCAGTAATGAACTTGTATGCATCGTAATTCTTAGCCGCACACCAGGTGAAGTAAGAATTCCAGACCCTATAATAAATCCGAGCTGAAGCTGGTTTACGGGCTTTCAACATAGTTTGAATGACCGCCTCAGAAATTCCTTTGGCCCTGAGGAGTGTAGCTTCAAGAGCCACGCCATCAAAGCCAGTTGGGCCAGATCCTGGTGGACACAAGGGCCCTGAACGAGGAGGTCTGGGCATTGCGGAAGTAGAAGAGGACGCTCTATCGAGAGACCCTGCAGGTCTGAGAATCAATGCCGTCTGGGTCACGCTGGAGCGATTAGAAGTAGTATTCCTACTTCGTGCTTGAACTTCCTTATTACCCTGGGCAGGAGTGACACCGGACGGAACATGTACGGCAGCCGAAAGTTCCACGGAATTGCCAGTGCGTCCACGAACGCTGCTTGAGGATCTGTGCTCCGAAGACCGGGACCTTGTGATTGTGTCGAGACGCCATCAGGTCTAGCTCTGGTAGGCCCCACTTGTCCACTAGGAGTTGAAAGACTTCTGGATGAAGGCTCCACTCTCTGGCGTGTACATCCTGACGAATGAGGAAGTCCCTTTCCCAGTTGAGTACTCCCGGAATGAACACTGCCGATATGGCTGGCAGATGGCGTTTCGCCCACTGAAGAATCTTTGATCTTTTTAGGCAGGGAAAATTTCTTTTCTGGAGACTCCCAGGATTCCTGACGTATGTCAATTAAATGGTCAGAATGTGGTAAGACTAATTTCGTAACCTTCTGACATTTGAACTTCTCAGGATTCTTACACGTATATGGAGGGTCAGTCTCATCATCAATCTGAAGAATCAGTGGGATAGCCTCCACTAGGTCAGGTACATCAACCTGTGTTGTAGATTCCCCATCAGAAGCAGCTGTATCAGTGTCTGATGGATCAGTATATTCCCCACCTTCATTGGATGAAGTGAAACATGAGTGGATTGTGAGGAAGAAATGGCCCACTTAGATGACCCTTTGGTCCTAGCAGGAAAAGAGTTAAGTGTTTGTGTAACCAAGGACTGATTTAATTGCTGTAACTGAGTTGACAGAGTATCCGCCCATGGCGGATTAACTACAGGGACAATATGTGGCTGTAATGGCACAGGAGGTCCCACAGGGGGCGTAAGTCTTGTTACCAGCGTAGTCAGCATATTAGAGAAAGTAGCCCAAGTTGGGTCGTGGTGTGCCACCGATGCAGCAGGCTGACTAGGGGGTGCAGAACACCCAGTACCTGGAGCCTCAGCTGAAATATTTTCCTCAGGTAAACCGTGGCGTCAGCACTGCATGAGGCAGGAGCGTCCACGGAATTCCCACCATGTGTAGCAGACATTATTTGGAAACGTAGCCTTAGGGTGTAGTAGTACAATATAGCCAGACAAACACATTACCCCTGTGTAATGTGACTGCAAATGCAGAGCACAAAACAGAGGATTTAAGCGGTATAGGGTGACTGAAAATACACAGAGAAAAATACAAAAATAGTATATCCTGTGAAACACTATATATATGACCCTGACACACTTAGCCCCCCTCAGGGTACAGAATATAGGGATAGCAATACGTGTGAGATACACTGAATGGAAACCACACAGCAGCTATTGGCACACACAGTCACATGTACAATGCAGAAATTATTACATACAACAATAAAACTGCACTGGACTAGTAATACTACATAAAGCTATGTATGTATACAGATATAACAATGCACAGTAAACACTGGATGTATATCACAGAATACTTGTACTAAATATTCATACAGTATGCACTTGTTCTTAACTAACACTGTCTAAACGGCATGTAGAATACTTAAGTGTAAAAGTACAACGCTGAAGAGGCAGGTGGCTTTACAGAGGAGACAGTGTCCAACAGTCCCAGAATCAGAGCAGCTCTGTGTAATGGCGCCCAAACACTGACAGGGAGTGAGGGAGAGAAAGAGACGCAGCTTCTGAGCGGGAACATCTGCTGTAGATGGCGTCTGGGGCTGGGGGAGGGGCTACAGGTCAGCGCCTTATCCCATCTGCTGGATTTCACCACCGGGTACTATGGAGCCTATGTGAAATGGATTTTAGTAAATCCAACCTGTGCTCCTTGCCCTGGTGGATAAAGTGGGGTCCCTGGATGGCCACAGTGTCCACGGCAGCGGCACTGTCCGTCTCCGGAGACCGCGTACGGATCGCGATTTTGGCGGGTCCCGTCTGGGGGACCCTCTTACCTCCTCCCTAGATTGCGGCCACGCGATCCAGGTGAGCAGCGGCGGTATGTGTGTGCCTGACGAAACCGGAGCGCCTCCGCTGTAAGTACCAGGCTACCAGGGCGCGGGAGTATACAGCGCCTCTGGGGGAGGTGAGGGAGCCGCAGCATGATATGTAAGCATGACATAGAGCAACTAGTGCCTGTGCTGCGGCCCTTGAAGTCTTCTTTCTTCTCAGAAAAGCTCTTTTTGCGGCTGCTTAGAGCAGCCCTCCCTGTTAGCTGCCTGCACTGCATGCACCAACTTACAAACTGAGCTCCAGTGCATGGAGGCGGGGCTATAGAGGAGGCGGTGCAGTGCATCCTGGGAACAATCAAAACTTTAGCCTGTTGGTGCCTCGGATCAAGATCCAACTCTACATCCCGATGTTATTCCCTGTGGAATACCAGTGTACCCCGCTGCAGAAATTTAATTTATCAATAATACATAAATAGTTGCATAGGGGCCGGAAAGACAACATCTCTGCTCTATATCACTCCATTCTGGCCCCAACTCCCCCTGACCGTAAACTAGCTTGGGAGGCAGTTTCATCAACCCCTACTGATAACAAGGGATGGTCTACCATTAGGACAACAATTGCTAAAGCTTCCATCGGTTTAACCATAAAAGGAACCGTGCTATAAAGTCTATACGGGATGGTACCTGGTGTTGTCTAAGCTTCATACCCTATTTCCATAGTTACTGTACCAAGTGTGAGACATTTTATCGCAAGTCACAGGCATGTCTATGCACGAGATGTTTCTGTAGAACTTTTCAGTACCCCAATCCAGTGCGCTAAAAAGCATCAAGACAAGATAACAGTCCATATTTGTAATGACGCAAAATCTTTGATTAGAGCCATAACTAGACACTTGGTACCCTGTGCCAGAGAGATAATTGGTTCACGCCTCCCCCCGTACTGAAAACTGTGACAGTGTGCGCGCCAAAAATGTAAGGGTGTGGCCACATAATGGTAGCAACTCACATTACCCCACACAAAGTGTCCGTGATTCACATTACACCACACAGTAGTGCCACTTGTACACATTGCGCTAGGTAGAGCATTTATACACACTGTGCCAGGTAGAGCTCCTTAGACACACTGCGCCAGGTAGAACCCCTCAGAAACATTGCGCCAGGTAGAGCCCCTTAGACACACTGTGCCAGGTAGAGCTCCGTAGACACACTGCGCCAGGTAGAACCCCTCAGAAACATTGCGCCAGGTAGAGCCCCTTAGACACACTGCGCCAGGTAGAGCCCCTTAGACACACTGCCAGTGGCAAATTTCCCATTAAGCATGTGAGACACATGCCTAGGGGCGGCACTTCTTGGGGGGTGGCACTTGGGCTCATGTTTCATTATTGCCTATCTGAAATTACCAGTAACTACAAAATCTTTCCACTTTAATGTACTGTACATCATCTTGCTTTGAGTTTCAACTAAAGACATGGGCAGAGTGCCCCCGTAAGCTGTCCTACTTAGTAATTATGTATACAAAATTAAAAAATAAATGAAATGCCATAGCTCATGGCTTGTTTTATTATGAGATTATTTTATACTAAACTACCACTCGCCAAAATGAGGGCTTATATTCAAACAACTAAAATAATAAAATTGGATGGCAGGGATAGTCAATACTGTTGTGCCAAGGGGCGCTCTAAGCCCTACATCCGCCCCTGCACAAGACACCAGGTAAAGCCCCTTAGAAACCACACTGCACCAGGTGTGTGTATGAGTTACCTTGCAGAGCCCAGAGCATCACAGCGGGGGAACCGAAATACACTCAGCTGCACACCGGAAGAGCCGCCTCTCATCGGGGGAGCCACCTGCCACTCACAAGCTTCATGAGGCAGCAGCCCGGCACCTCAGCGGGGGAACACGCCACACAAGAAACAGAGTGCCACAGCAGGGGAGACCAGCAGAGACTGAGCATGCAATCTATGTGACACACTAACAAGATTGCCGGGTGCTGCAAAACTAAGGTTTCTTCTGGCGGTTTCTTCTCTGCTTTTGCGGTGGACAGACTCCTAGGGGCAATCCGCTCATCAACTCGCTGGGTGATGGGGCCCAGTGCCCGGCAACCAATCTATGTGACACGCTAACAAGGTTGCCGGGCGCTGCAATAATTGTGCAGTGCGGCTCTGTGTGTGTGCCAGTGGATGCACCCACAGTGAAGATTTGCTGTGTGCAATGCACCACTGGCACAATCCTAGTTACAGCCCCATCTTTGCCAAAAACTGGAACTCTCCGGTAGCACCCTCATTAACAGCGCTTTGTGCTCATGTTCATTTTGTGGCCTCAATGGAATACATCTTGAGTTTATAAAATTACACTGCGACTACTTTTAACAAAGTATGGAACCGTGGTATTAATTTCATTCCTAACCTCTTCCTGGTCTCTGCTAATGCTTTTTTTCTTTTATATTTTCTTTAATCTATTCTTTTCCCTTATACTCCCCCATCCCACCCATCCACCCCCTTTCTTGTTTAGTTGCATTGGTGCAAATTCAAGAGAGAAAAGAATTGGTCTTACAGTGGTGCACAAACAAAATTATTAATAATCAGACTCTATAAAATGTAACTTTTATTATCAATGCTGTTACAAGGCTTGCTGAGAAATATAAAAAAATGTAAAGTGAACAATAATTAAATAAAGAAAAGGATGTAATGTTCCTTTTGACCAGTCAGTCCCTGATTTATTGATGGGCCTTCTGGTATTATGCATATGCTGTTTGGGCTTTGATTGTATAGGGTGTACACACGGAGCGGTTTTTCTTAATTTCTGCATACATCGCTCTGTGGGGCAGATGTAATAAGCCTGGAGAAGTGATAAAGCAGTGATGAGTGCAAGGTGATAACGCACCAGCCAATCAGCTCCAATATGTAAATTGACAGGTAGGAGCTGACTGGTACGTTATCACCTTGCATTTACCACTGCTTTATCACTGCATTATCACTTCTTAAGGATTAATACATCTGCCCCTGTGTGTATGCCCCATTGCGATAGCGATGCGCGGCCCTGCGTGTTGCTATCGCTGACTCTAGATTGGCCTGCATGCAGGCACAATCTAGTCAGGTCGCTCACTTCACCGCTGTGTGAAGTGAGCGTCCCGTCCCCCCCTCGCGCAGAGTGCTGAGATGTGTGCTGAGCGGTCTGTGATAGATCGCTCAGCACACATATCTACGTGTGTACCCCCCTTAAGTATGTATATTATTGTTTTATTTGTCTTCTATGTACCATGTTTCCATAGTTTCTGTTTATAATGTTTTCTTGTTACGGTACTGCATATGCCCATCTTATTGTATACCCTTTTACCAGTGGTGGATTTCCCACCAGGCTCATGCCCTTAATAATGAGCACAAGTAACAAAGTAGTCACATTCCCATAATAGTGAGCACAAATGCAATAAAACAGATATATCACATAAGGAAAACAAGTGTCATTTGAACCACTCAGCCACACTTTTCCCACTTTCATAAATGGTATTTAGTTATAACACACACAGCTTATCAGATAGTGGGGTGGTTCATCTCTGAGAATGAGCATGCAGTATGCACAGCACACGGGGGTAATTTCAAGTTGATCGCAGCAGGATTTTTTTTTAGCAATTGGGCAAAACCATGTGCACTGCAGGGGAGGCAGATATAACATGTGCAGAGAGAGTTAGATGTGGATGGGGTGTGTTCAATCTGCAATCTAATTTGCAGTGTAAAAATAAAGCAGCCAGTATTTACCCTGCACAGAAACAAAATAACCCACCCAAATCTAACTCTCTCTGCACATGTTATATCTGCCTCCCCTGCAGTGCACATGGTTTTGCCCAATTGCTAAAAAAAAAAATCCTGCTGCGATCAACTTGGAATTACCCCCACAGTAATGTATAGTATGACATGATGATCACCCGGGATCCCGTCAGTCGGCATACTGAAGACCACCCATGATCACCGTGTATGATGCAGGTGGCCCTGCTTCTCTGCGGGGTCACCTACATAAACCTGTGTGTATATACTGTATTAGTGGTAGGGTGGCTGCGGGTACGTATCTGGCTTGTGTACACTTATTCCACTAGCATATACAGTATGTGTAAGTCATGCTCACCCGCTGCACCCCGGCCTCCATCAGCGTGCCCCTGTGTGTATCTGTATCACAGAACTCTTGTTATTATCTGTCACCATAGTAACCCCGTGCACCTGATACACGACACACTGCTGCCCCCTACTTAATGTATCTATCACTACAGTTGTCCTCGCTGCCTGCACTGAGCATTCCGACCTATAGTACAGAGCGGCAGGCCCGGGCACGGTGTGACACCGCAGCTCTTGTTGCCTGCATGCCCTGTGCTAGTATCATGGCTCCACACATCGCATGTCAGGAGCATAATGCAGTTATCTATCATAGATGTTACCGCTGAGAGCAGCTGCGTGCCGGGCATACCCAGAGAGAGCGATGCTATGCTGTCGTTGGGAAGCCAGGCTGGTGCACCTGGCAAGGAAGGGCAGCCTGCGTATGAGGGACCCGCTTCGTAGGCTTGTTACAGGTGGTACACTGTAACAGCTGCTGAAGCCGGGGCTGTGCTTTATCTGGAAGTCTGGAACTGTCTGTATAAGATATTACAGGGGCGGAACCATTGTTTAGGGGTGGCAGTTTCTGGCGGAATGTGTGACATGCGGCTGTCACTGCTGCACTATGCCTTGCCAGGGTCCTGCCCCTCTGGGGACTGAGTCACGGTGCCCGAGCAGACCGGTATGAGGCCGAGCAGCAGCACAGGTGCCCGCACAGCAGTCGCACAGGTCAGCCCGCTCCTGGGTCTCTGCCGCCGCCGGCTGTGTCACCGGGCTAGTGTCATGAGCAGGGTTATGGGAGCTCGTGTCATACTGTGACTCATGCAGTATACTGCGGGCTGTGGTTGGGGTATATACTTATCATTAGGGACATACCAATGACTGTACTCCAGGTAGTGTTCTCCTCAAATGGGACTCGTGACAGAAGTTATTAATTAGGATAATCAGAATTACGAAATATGTGTATTTGTAGCACTATATAAATGTATGGTTATATATAAGGTGCCGCACCATGTTATCAGGCAGTACAGTTATCACCATGACCCTCTCCAGGTGGGACAGAATGCTCTGCTCCTGGACTTTCCTCTTTATTTATGATTGCCTGCACCTGTGGCGAAACACCTTTCTGATCTATTAACCTGTTCAAACCAGGTGCCAGCAATCATAAATTAAGAGAAAAGTCCAGGAGCAGAGCATTGTGTGACTGTCCCTCCTGGAGAGGGTCATGTTGGAAGGTATGTCTTTCATTGTACCTACCCTGCCATCCTGATTATGGGCAAATGTCTGTGTTTGCATTGGTAACATTGTAAGGGAAATTCACACATAATCATTTGGATGCTTTGGTCTATGGGGGTATTTGTCAAAGCTTGGGCAGAGCGATAAGGTACCAGCCAAACAGCTCCTAACTAATTTTTCAAGCACAGCCTGTAAAACGCAGAAGCTGTAGTTAGTACTTTCTTTCATAAATGTAGTAATTAAGTAAAGGAGGAATGAGTTCTACCATAATTATTTCATAATACTTTTTTAATAATGATGAATAGGCCCCTGTGTGAGAGAAAAGAATTTCCAGAATGAATTCTGCATTGCCAATAAAACAATTGGCTTATGCCAAATTGACAGCCTTCATTGTCTCAGTCATTGCTAGGTGTTGTTTAAGACTTAGGTGGGTGGTGGCTATGGCTAACCTTCCCCCTGTAGTGCAGTGTTCTTCACCCCTGTAGTGCAGAATTTTTTTCCAGCCGGGCGGCATCAAGAAGTTGCCGGGTTAGGGCCTTCACATTAATAAAATGCTTAAATTAGCTTTCAGATACTGGCCCACACTTGTTGGCACAGTTGTTTTTTAAACAGCTTTTCAGAATACTGACTGCCCCCACAAACCGCTCTCAGATATTTAAACAGCAGAGCTCTTTGCCCCCACGTGCTGGCAAAATTGTTTTTTAAATAGATTTTCAGAATACTAATTGCCCCCACAAACAGCTCTGAGATACTAAAACAAGTATTTGCCCCCACTTGCTAGCTCCACAAGTTTCTACAGCTCCTGACCCAAAACACAGTGATATACAGAACAGATTCTCTCAGAGTGGACGCTGGACGACCTCTTTCTTCAATATGCTCAGGCATCTGTTAACTTCCCAAACAGCGCGCCTCTTCCTTTTAAGCAGTGGGAGGGATCTCTGCCCTCCATCACCGTCACAGTGTGCGCGTCCCCGGATGTCACGCTCTGACTGTGACTGAAGCCAATGTCACATCCGGAGCTCCGTCCAGCATCCCTCTCCGTCGAAAACAAGTTAACATTAGAGAGGGTGCGGGGCGAACGTCAGGGGACGCGCACATTACTGGGGCTGCCGGGCGATGACACAGTGACGGAAGGAGCTGCCGGGCGACAGGGGGTCTTAGCTGCCGGGTGACAAGGGGACACTTGCCAGGCGGACCGCCCATAATTTAAAGCGTGGGGAGACCACTGTTGTGCCAAACCCTAACAACCCCCTCCACCGGACAATAACTGTGACCCCAATACTTACTCTCGGTATGACGGTGGTCTGTGTTCTGGCACCAGGATTCAGAGTGGTGTAAGGATTCCGGCGATGGTCACATAACCGCCTGCATCCCAACTGCCAGGGAGGCTAAATACATCCCCTAATAACTAGTCCTAAAATATGCATGAGTGTATTTTTTCCTTTTAGACTCTATTAAATGAATCTCTAATTTTCACATAATACAGGCAATAATATAAAGCTGTAACAGCAGAGAGCGATACGGCCTGGACAGTACTAATCATGGAATCATTTGTGAAGTTTACAAACCAGAGTCAAGGGAGAGATCGACTCTTCAGGTACAAGTTTAACGTTAACGACTCTGAATCAGTGTCTGCCTTTGGTAATTACTGTTTTAGACATGTATGTGAACAGTGTGTCATTCTTACCTGGAGAGATGAGTATTAACAAAAAAGGAAAAAGAAAAAAAAAATAGGCATCCACTTTTTTGTTTATCACCAGAAAATACATCACACTCATTTTCTTCCATTTCAGAGCTACTCAGTATGCATGCATGTTGCTTAGTTATGTGTTAGAGAATAAGGCTGGCAGAGAGAAAGTGGTAATGAAGCTCAAACGAGTGGAATCTAACATGAGTTCTGGGCGTAAATGTAAGTACCAGACCTGGCTGTCCTAATCTCCCCTAGTTGCCGTAGATCAATTAACTTTGTACCCTGTTTTACTAATTATTAGAACACTATGTAACGGAAATCCAACTGTATCATTTTGCATTTGTCTAATATAAATTCATGTCTTAAAAATATTTGTGAGATTACTTTATCTTCTTTAAAGGCTTTACTGCATGTACTTTCCCTCTTCTCCTAATCTTGTATTTAACTTTATTCTTTTTATGAGTGATGATCCCCTCACAATATAATTGTATTTGCTCATGGCCTAATAGTGCAGGGAGAATCTGATGTCATCCGGGAAGTGGTGAGGTCTATAAATATGACAGAGCAGGCTTAGGATATAGATGTGGATCTCCCAATGTTATCACAAGTATTATATGATGCCACAAGATTTCTGTAGTGTCGTACATAAGGGATAGCATACATGATTCCAACTGCCTGTAAGATGTCAGGATTCTTGCGCCTTCTCCTAAACGCCGGGATTCCGACTGCCAGCATTTTGAATACATCCCATACCAGGCACGTTTAAGCAAATAGCATTCCGAAATTAGAGTGCCCTTAACTGGGAGTGTAATTGATGAATGCTGCATTAACAATAAAGCTTTTTTAATCATGATTGATCTCGCTGTATAAATTCAACTACATGACAGGACAGATCCTGGAACCAGAAATCTGTTGCACCATAGATGTTGCACTTGGTAATTAAAATCGCACTAAAATGGAAATCCTATACCTCCATGTTTTCATCCAAAAGAGTTTTCAGGTTTCCAGATGTGTTAAACCCCTTTCACATCGATAATGCTGGATCCCACCCGGGAATTGGAAACAGGTCCTTCCTGGGTGGGATCCGGCATTGGACCCTAACAGCTGGCTTCCCGACCCGGCAATATGCCGGGTGGGTTGCCATAGCGGCGTGGGGCGGAGCTGATGGTGGGAGATTAGGTCATCTCTGCGCCGCCTCTCCCTATGTAGTAAACGGGTTCTGGGTCGCATCGACCCAGCAACCTGTTCACCCTGCCACTGACCCGGTATTCAACCCGGGAATAACACTGCTTTATTCCTGGGTTGAATTCCCGAGTCAGGCGACCCAGGAATTCAATCATGTCCCCTTTCACACCACAGAGCAACCTGTGTAACCGGGTTATTTGTGCGGTGTGAAAGGGGTATTATTGGTATTGAACTCTGCATATGTTGATTGGTGTCATCACCCAACTTATCTAAAGTGGAATGTGCTTAGAATTGTCTGAACTTGCTGAATGGACTTGGTTACAGTCTATGTTACCATTTATCCCAGTGCTCATCTGAGAGGTAAATCATTAACTCTGCTTGTTGTCTTTCAGTGTTCCGACTAGGCAACATGGTGCATGCCATTGAAGGTGCAAAAGCTGCTGCACGGCTCTCAGATCCCATCTTATGCTACTGCTTAACAGCTGTCAATTTAAACCGTGTTCTTTATTTTACTTGTGACACTGTCCTGTGGGCGAGAAGTGTGGATCTAGTATCTGGCATCAACAAGGAGAAATGGCGGCATCGAGCTACTCAGTGTTATTTCTATTCTCTCCTGTTTCACATAGCCAGGGATTTGTATGCAATAAGACAGTGCATGGAGAGAGAGGCTAAAGAGAGGAGACACTTGACAAAAGATGCTGATCATCGGAATGGACCTATTCTAAACTCTAACAACACCCTGATGAAAAGCCTTGAGAATTTCCTCATTTTACTCTTCATGAGCCTAAGGAACCACCCACCTGTCTTATTGGACACAATCAAAAATGTGTGCGATCTTTTCAGTCCTCTCGACCGCTTAGGGGTTTACAAAACTAATCAAGGATTTATTGGTATATGTGGCCTGGTATCTTCAATTTTGGGTGTCATTACAGTTGCAAATCCGCTTTTAAAACTAAAAAATTGAGATAACTAGGAAAGGGGACAATGATCATAACAAAATGTGTTCTCAATGCTGCTATTTGCTACAAATGAAAGTTTTTACTAATTTAGAGAATATTTATACTAGAAATATTTTATTGGTAATTATTGTTTTATAGGATTTTATAAGCTGAGAATGGTCTGCATTCAGAATATATTTTTCTTATACATTATTACACTACATGTGCAGTGGGAATAGGGTCTAAAATGGGAATGATTTATCTTTCCCATGGTCAGACTTCATCCATCGATTGGTAGCTGCTACCAGACAGTAATGTGGCTGTGAAATTGTTCTTCAATGTATCACACCACACTTATTATAAAGTATTTATAATAGATGTGTTCTTTTTTTCATTTGTGAAGCACCAAGACGTTGAACAGTGATTGTAGTTTTCACCCAGTCATCATATATTTTTAAAAATGCTTTGGGTGTTTCATGCAGGGACTCCTAGAATTGCAGTTCTCTACGTGAATATAATTCACTGCTCAACAGTTTCCTTTTTTTTTTTTTTTTTTACTTTGAGTGTTCTGTTACTCTGGAGAAGGAAAGACGTAAGCCAGGTACACACTACGCAGATCACTCAGCGGGAAAGATAAACGTTCCAATGCTCTGACAGATTATACAATCAGTGTGCACCCTGTACATACGCAGTAATTGTTAGCTCAGTGTGTACATTCTTCAGTGGGATTGGGAGGCATCTCCATTTTAAAGCAGCTCATAAGATGCGACCTCCCATCCCAAAACATTTGCAGGATTGCGTGAAGCTGTTTATCCATTAACGCTCCTGCATACACGCCTATGTATTTATTGGGTAATGGGCCCGATAATTGTAAAGGTATGTACCTAGCATGACACCTTTTGTTTTCATGTTTACAGTTGCAACATCCTCATATCAAATCGTAATATTTTGTTGCATGTTGCAATACATGAATGAGGTTTGTAAATGGCTACACAATATCATTGATTGTGGTCTGTGATTGGTTCTAGGCTACCTCCAGAGCATCACACAGCTTTTGATTATGACTAGGCTGGTAGATGAACCGTTGATACCTCGAGCAGCCTTAGTTTGGGAGAAGCTAATTAAAACAGCTTTAGAGCATTTTTATATATCTGTAGCTGGCCAACAGACTTAACAAGAATCAAAAAATCTTTTTGAGTATAATTAGGTAACCTGTAATCAGACATGTATTCAGCGATTCCTCAGTTCAGCGATTGTGTATTCAGCGATTCCTCAGTTCAGCGATTCCTTAGTTCCTCTCATGATTTATTGCTTTGCACAGGAGAGACTCCTTTTGTGAATAGTATATTTAAGGGGGGCAGGCTTTGACAAACAGTGTAAGCAAAAGAGAAGATTACTTTATTGGTTTGTTAGAGCCAATAAGTAAAATTATATTTTAGGCCACATAATTCCATCTATGACTAAATTCTAAACTGTGCTATTTTTGGACTGCAGTGCTGTTAAATGGTAGCAACTTCCAAGTGTAATGACATTGCTAATATATATATATATATATATATATATATATATATATATATATATAAAAATACACACAGTGTATGTGTGTGTGTGTGTGTGTGTATATATATATATATATATATATATATATATATATATATAAATAAATATATAAATATAATTATACACTATTCTACAAACCTGGAATGATTGTGGTGGAAAAGACTTCCGTGATTGGGATCCACTAGTCTACAGGGCACAGCAATATCACTAGCGCCGGGTACACACGAGACAATGTCTGCACGATATGCCATTTCATAACGTCATATTGCCTACATCGCTCAGTGTATATGGGGGATTGCGCGCTCCCGTGGCTGCTAGTGACGGTCGCTTGGTTGAATGTGTTGCACATACAACCAAGCGTTGTCGCTAGCGTCCTGCAGTATGCTAATGAAGGACGGAACATGTTCCGACCTTCATTAGCATCGCCCCAGTGTCTACATACGATCTAGGATTGACGGGGATTCGTTCCGACGTCAGAACAAACCCCCGTTGTTCTAGTATGTACCCGGCTTAACTCTAATGTTTCAATCCTTAATCAGGCCTTCAATGCAGCACAAATTGTCATCTGTGGTGGTAGTACTTGGCCAGCTGGATCACTGCTTATTTTGAACGTCTGTCTTGCCGTTATCAAAGGCATTGCACCAAACCTGAATCCGTGACATGACGTTATCACTGTACACTCGACAAGTTGGCGATGATGTGCCCTTTAAAAACTGAAATCTGATCCTTAAAAAAAATTCAGCATGTAAAAAGAGTAGGGGGGACTGCTTCCAATGCACAGAATTCTATATTGAACATTTTGCAGGACTGGTATAATAGCCATGATACACCCATTATTAGTGATCACTCTAGAAATAACAATAGGCAGGGCACCGGCCTGCGGGGGCATATGTGTGCACGCGCAGCCAAAAATGGGGCGTGCCCATAAAACATCACTTAAGTGGGCGGTGCGGCCCACAGACGTTACTGTAGTGGGCATGAGCGGCCGGCGGCGTCACTGTTAGGGGCGTGCGTAGGTGCTGGGCTTCCCCCAAGCTCTCTCCCCTAGCCTGCACGCTGGGAGAGCAGGAAGCGGGCAGGCTGTTTTAGCAGGGCGCCGCAGAAACAGAGAGGGCAGATTTTGCCCATAAACAATCGGGCAGGGCGCGGCGCCCTGCTAAAACAGCCTAGCGTGAACACTACATTATTATTCCCAGCAATTACAACAGGTAGCAGCTACTGCATCCACTGCGTGTATTTCTGGTACCAAACAGCAGGTATACAGTTCCTTTATGGTTGTACATGTGCTTAAGTGAGTTTTCCAATAACTGTTCTTAATTAACACTATTACTGTAATGTACAGTAGGTGGCAACTAGTGCAATAACAGTAGATTTTATATATAATTCAGGAGTTGATATACACTGATATAAACTGGTAATTCGGCTAAGGATTTTGTAAAGCTGATTTGAGATTTCTGTATTTTATAAATGTGCTGCTGTATTCAGTATGGATTGAAGGATGTGAATTGAGATTCTTTATTCTTTTTTTAATTAATTTGTAAAGATAGCGCCTCAGTACCAATACTTTAAAAAGTGAAAACCTATAAGCAAGTCTTACATACAGTATATGAGGTTTTAGGGTAGTTATTTTTTTGTAAACCAGGATTTTTCAACCTTTTTGGTTCAGAACCTCCTATTTAATATTTATTTTCAGAATCTGTTAATGTATCCGTTTTTTACAAGTACACCCTAATATGTATAAATGTTTATGAACAATTCCCATGTACAGTAGTTATGTTTTAAATACAGTTCTTATTTGTTTTAAATGTTTTATGTAATCTTGGCACTATAATGATTTGCTTAAATCTACAAGTAGAAGTGTATGGCAGAGGTACTGCTGGGGGATGTATGTACCACAGGCTGAGATATCCTGCTGTAAACCACTTACATCCTTGAAATTGCTCATATGAAGATGTGTAAACAAAGCAATAAAATCGTTTCCAAAAATAATGTCCTGTTTTCATTTTGTGTGTTTCACTTTAAATTGGTTGTATTTTTTTTTTTTTAAATATAGCACCAGTATATTCTAACATGGCATACAAATATGCACCTGTTTTATGCCAGGAGGTATGACTTGCAGTGGCAGTACTACAGTAAATGCTAAAATGACAATACAGTGCATCCGGAAAGTATCCACAGCGCTTCACTTTTTCCACATTTTGTTATGTTACAGCCTTATTCCAAAATGGAATAAATTAATTTTTCCCCTCAAAATTTGACACACAATACCCCACAATGGGGGTCATTCCGAGTTGTTCGCTCGTTGCCGTTTTTCGCAACTGAGCAATTAGGTGGAAAATGCGCATGCGCATGGTACGCGGCGCACATGTGTTAAGTAATTTAACACAAAACTTTGGACATTTACACAAGCTCGAGCGTCGGTTTTTCATTGCTCGAATGATCGTAGTGTGATTGACAGGAAGTGGGTGTTTCTGGGAAGCAACTCGGCGTTTTCAGGGAGTGTGCTAAAAAACACAGGCGTGCCAGGTAAAAACGCAGGAGTGGCTGGAGAAACGGGGGAGTGGTTGGCCAAACGCAGGGCATGTTTGTGACTTAAAACCAGGAACTAAACGGACCGAGCTGATCGCAATCTAGGAGTAGGTCTGGAGCTACTCAGAAACTGCAAGGAATTATTTAGTAGCAGTTCTGCTAACCTTTCGTTCGCTATTCTGCTAAGCTAAGATACACTCCCAGAGTGCGGCGGCCTAGCGTGTGCAATGCTGCTAAAAGCAGCTAGCGAGCGAACAACTCGGAATGAGGGCCTATGACAACGTGAAAAAAAGTTTTTTGAGATTTTTGTATATTTATTAAAAATAAAAAACTTGAGATGTTCCTACAGCTTAATTGGAGTCCACCTGTGGTAAATTCAGTTGATTGGACATGATTTGGAAAGGTACACACCTGTATAAGGTCCCACACTTGACAGTGCATGTCTGAGCACAAACCAAGCATAAAGTCAAAGGAATTGTCTGTAGACCTCCGAGACAGGATTGTCTGGAGGCACAAATCTGGGGAAGGGTACAGAAAAATATCTGCTTGCTTTGAAAGTCCCAATGAGCAAAGTGGCCTACATCATCCGTAAATGGAAGAAGTTCGGAACCATCAGGACTCTTCCTAGAGCTGGTTGTCCGTCTAAACTGAGCGATTGGGGGAGAAGGGCCCCAGTCAGGAAGGTGACCAAGAACCCGATGGTCACTCTGTCAGAGCTACAGCATTCCTCTGTGGAGATAGGAGAACCTTCTCTGCAATAATCCACCAATCAGGCCTGTATGGTAGAGTGGCCAGGCGGTAGCCATTCCTTAGTAAAAAGCACATGACAGCCCACCTGGAGTTTGCCAAAATGCAAGATTGAACTCTTTGGCATGAATGCCAGGCATCATGTTTGGAGGAAACAAGGCACTGCTTCTCACCAGGCCAATACCATCTCTACAGTGAAGCATGTTGGTGGCAGCATCATGCTCTGGAGATGTTTTTCAGCGACAGGAACTGGTGGGTGTGGTATGGAAGGTAGATAGCAACTAGGTTGACCACTATTGGTCGACAGTAACTAGGTCGACAGGGTCTAGGTTGACAGGTCAAAAGGTCGACATGAGTTTTTTAATGTTTTTTGGTGTCATTTTCTTCATAGAGTGACCGGGAACCCCAATTAGTATACCATTTCCCCTCGGATGGCTCGTGTTCGGGCAAGATGCCTCGCTTTGCTCGGCACAGGTTACCATTACAATCGTAGTCCACGTGGACCGCTAAGTAATAAAAAGTTAAAAAAAAGAAAAAATCGTGAAAAACTCGACCTTTTGACCTGTCGACCTAGAACATGTCGATCTAGAAACCCTGTCGACCAATAGTGGTTGATCTAGATAGTGTCGACCTAGTTACTGTCGACCTAGAGACCGGATCCCGAACTGGGAGGCTAGTCAGGATAGAGGGAAAGATGAATACAGCAATGTTTATAGACATCCTGGATGAAAACCTGCACCAGAGCGCTCTTGACCTCAGACTGGAGCAACGGTTCATCTCCAGTGATATACTGGGGGCTATGTGTAATTGGCATTACTGTGGGCATCATGTGTATATACGGCACTGCTGGGGGCATTAATGTTTAAAAAAATAAGTTTATGCCCCAATTGATGCCCTGCCCTTTTGTAGCTCCACCCACCACACCACCCATGCATTCTGCCCCATGCACAGTTCCTGAACCCATTTTCCTACAAAATTAGCACTGGGTGTAATGACCTGAGGACAGGCTTGATTGAGATGAACAAAGTGGAGCCGGTGAAGGGTAATGAGATAATCAGACTAGAACTGATATATTTAAACAGTAACTGGGCTGAAACTGATCATGTGTAGCAAAACAACCAGGTAGGACTGTTACTGAAACCCATTTCTTTAGTACAGTACTAATACTCGTCCTTGTAAGTTGAAAAATAAAATAAGTTTGCATAAATGGTTGTTGTTTTAGCCATTGCCGGTGAATTAATGTGGCTTTGTTAATTAAATATGACCCGTATAATAATGTGCTTTGAGATACAGCACTTGTAAATTACTAGAGTTTTTTCCTTTCTAACAAATATAGTAATAATACCATTTACCACAAGAGGGGGATAGTCTGCAAATATACAGTATGTAAGCATTAAAGTGCCAAAGAGCTGAGATCAGGAAATAAGCCACAAGGAAAGGATTAAGGGAAGGGACTGTCATGTAGGGCAGACAAAGCTTTACAAAAACTTGGCAAAAATCATTTGAAGGGGCCCATTTATTAATGATTGTTAGCTATGTAAAACTCGTTACGAATGATAAATGGTGCTCAAACCAATCAGCTCCTATTATTCTTCAAACACATAACAGTTAGGAACTGTTGGCTGGAACACCATTTATCAATCGTAACCGTTATCAAAAATGGGGGTGGCTGAGATTGGGAATCTCAATCAGTGCGTGTCGTGTATGATGTATGCGCACCTGGAACAACAGTCCAAGTGTGGGTACATCTGTGCGAGATGCGAGCGTACGACCGCCATGGAAGCCCAGGTAACTGATCTAGAGTGGATCCCGTTACGCGACTGAGGAGTATTCACAATCTCGAGCAAACTTTAAAACGGTGGAGGAGTTGCAAGGGGGAAACACTGGTAGACGAGTATGATAGGGTAGACAGCTGGGTCACGGTTAGAAGAAAGGAGAAGGTAGGGGGAGACAGGACATCTCTGATCTGCCAAACCCCAATAAATTCACCCAACTGAACGAGGATTCTGAGGATGGCAGTGAGGAAATAACAGAGCCAGAGGAGACTGTTCCCTCTAGCAACCGGAGGAGCGGTCCCTCTGGTTCTGATGGGGAAAAAGATAGTGAGGTACCCAGTCAGATTGTGGTGGTAGGGGATTCTGTTATCAGGAAGACAGGGCAATCTGCTACCGGGACCGTGATAGCCGTACGGTCTGTTGTCTCCCAGGTGCTCGGGTACAGTACCTTGCGGACCGGGTAGATAGATTGTTGGGAGGGGCTGGTAAAGACCCGGCGCATGCATGTGCATGTCGGCACCGTGCATGTCGGCACCAACGACAAAGTTAGTGGTAGTGGGATGTCCTTAAGAAAGACTGTAGGGAATTAGGCAAAAAACTTAAGGCAAGGACATATAGGGTAATATTCTCCGAAATATTACGTGTGACACGTGCTAGCCAAAGGAGACATGGAGATTAGGGAGGTAAATGTGTGGTTTAGAGACTGGTGTAGGAAGGAGGGGTTTGTGTTCGTGGACTGGGCGGACTTCTCAGTCAGGCGCCATCTTTTTTCTCGCGATGGATGACACCTGAATGAGGATGGGTCTGCGGTGCTGGGGGTCAGGATGGTTAGACGGTTGGAGGAGCTTTTAAACTAGGAGCCTGGGGGGGAGGATTTAGCTAGAAGTTATGGGTCAAACAGTGAGTACAGTAAGGATGGGGGTAGTGAACAAAATGTGGGTGGTGAAGGGGGGAGGGAAAGTTCAGCCAGCAAGGGTATTTGCAGGGACATTGACACAGGAATTACTGACATTGGTATTGCCCATGGTATTCCCAAATTATTAACTTATGACGATTATGGTTCAACAGTACGTTATATAGAAAACAATGGCCCTCATTCCGAGTTGTTCGCTTGTTCTTTTTCATCGCATCGCAGCGATTTTCCGCAAACTGCGCATGCGCAATGTTCGCACTGCGACTGCGCCAAGTAAATTTGCTAAGAAGTTTGGTATTTTACTCACGGCATTACGAGGTTTTTTCTTCGTTCTGGTGATCGTTGTGTGATTGACAGGAAGTGGGTGTTTCTGGGCGGAAACTGGCCGATTTATGGGAGTGTGTGAAAAAACGCTGCCGTTTCTGGGAAAAACGCGGGAGTGGCTGGAGAAACGGGGGAGTGTCTGGGCGAACGCTGGGTGTGTTTGTGACGTCAAACCAGGAACGAAACTGACTGAACTGATCGCAGTGGCAGAGTAAGTGTCGAGCTACTCAGAAACTGCTTAGAAATTTCTATTCGCAATTTTGAGAATCTTTCGTTCGCAATTTTGCTAAGCTAAGATTCACTTCCTGTAGGCGGCGGCTTAGCGTGTGCAATGCTGCTAAAAGCAGCTTGCGAGCGAACAACTCGGAATGAGGGCCAATGTCCGTAGCATTAGGGAAAATACTAACATCGGGGGGGGGGGGGGGGGGATAGGGATAGTAGTAAGAAAGGCTGTATTAAGTATGATTGGGGTGGCAAGGGAGAGAATAGAATAACAGTCGGTAAGAGTAATTCTCGAAAGGCACTTGTAAATAATGGTAAGTTACCATTAAAACATATGGGCAAAGGAAATGTAAACGTTGGTTTACTTACAGGACTAAAAGCAACACTTTAAAAAGACATTTAATACACTTTAAATTGAGCCGCTGCGGCCGCTGTACTCAATCCTTAGCCTACGTACTTTTTACACCATTAGCGTACAAAGCCCCGTACCGTGTACGCACTTTGCGTACTAACGCCGCGCTGGCTGTACAAAGTACATGCAGTGCGTACACACCCAGAGACACGCCGTGAGCACTTAGCAGCTACTGAAATACACTTATAACCTTAGCAGGGAAAGGAGACACGACACCAGATTGTATTTAAAATGCCGGGTTCCGACACACCAACATATAATTACTGAAAGGGGGTTACAATAACAATAAAATACAATAGAATAATGGCTACAGTCAATGGTGCATACGTGTTTGGTTTCGCCTGCGCTTCCCGGCCGGTCCTCAGTCATCTAGGGAGATTACCTTCAGAGTCTGTGTGTGACCGGGCATGCAGCTGGCTCTTTTATACAATAGTCCAAAACCTAACACAATGGAAACTGTAATCTCTTTGTCCATTGGACACAGGGATGGTCATTTACAGTACAGGAGAGGTCATAGGTCGGTTTGAATAGGTGGGCGATGTCTATACCAGGTGCACTTGCAAGTGGTCTCCTCTGGGTTCCCGCCGCATACCAAATGTACAGTAAATAAAGTTTATATTTATATTCTGCTCCTGCGCATAACTATTCGCAGAAGTGTGCGATCTTCTGCAAACCAACACCGGAATATTTCCCTTAATATACCCTACAGCTGGATACCAAACACCACCTTATGACCTAGTTCTGTCCCCTCCTATCCTGTAATGGTGAATCCCTTTGTTCTGATACCATTTAAACTGCTGTAACTTGCTGGTGTGGTGCAGGGAGACTATGTGTACATTGGGGGTAATTCCAAGTGGATCGTAGCAGGATTTTTGATATCAATTGGGCAAAACCATGTGCACTGCAGGGGAGGCAGATATAACGTGCAGAAAGAGTTAGATTTGGGTGGGTTATTTTATTTCTGTGCAGGGTTAATACTTGCTGCTTTATTTTTACACTGCAAATTAGATTGCAGATTGAACACACCCGACCCAAATCTAACTCTCTCTGCACGTTATATCTGCCTCCCCTGCAGTGCACATGGTTTTGCCCAATTGCTAACAAAAATCCTGCTGCAATCAACTTGGAATTACCCCCATTGTGCACTATTTGGATTTAATATGTAATGTGTTTTTATGGCTTTTCCATCCGATCACAAACTCTACCGTAATTACTCATACCATGCGCTAATACGCAGGACCGCGGGAGCGACCATACTCAAATTGCAAATATGCGCACGCACGGCATAACAAGTACGCGCACGGAGGCCATCTGTGTGTAGTTTGTACGTGATGTGTGTACTGCAATATTTTTTGACTACGACAGTCCACCCTTTGGCAGTCACCAATAACTTCCACTAACTAATTAATAAACAGAAAAATATCTATACAATATATACAGAAGCTTGGATGATCAGAGGAGAGTTGTAGGCGGGAAATGTATGACCTAGTGGGATAGTAAAAAGCATGTATGTATGAATCCATGTCTGAGGGGCATATATCATTGTGCCGTATATGTTCTAAATGAGCTTCGAGGTATTGCGATGTATACATTAAATCCTTCTCATCCCGTATTAAGGGTCTGTAAATGGGCCAACAAACACTACCGAGCTCTTTTCAGCTTCTTGTTTCAACAAATGGGGTGCACATTTAGTTGATGATACATGGAGGGGAAACATATGTGAGTGCTAGTATATGTGGATATCACCTGTCGACTATGTGTGCCATTAACTGGAGGTTGCAGAGAGCAGGATAAGACACATATACAAAAATACATTCACAAAAACATTTTGGGTAGGGCTGACATCTTTTCCAGTTGGATGTATCTGGGCAGAGGGGGAGACAAAAAAAAACGGGTGAAAGAAACAGGCCATGATATTCATTTGCAATCCTTATCATAACGCAGTCTCTATGGATGGATCATAAATTAAATCTGCTGCTGTAACAGCGCCCTCGCTCCTTAGACTCATCAAATTTGTGCCATGCTTGCGCCGCGTTAGAATTTGAACACACCTAAATATCAAACCAATAATTATAATGACTCCCAGGATACAAAGGAGAAACTTCCCCACACTCATAATGACATTTTGAGCCCACTCTCCTATCCCTGAGAACCATTTGCGTGGGTTCAACCATGAGACCCAGCCAGTCAGTTCATTACCCACAGTCGCTAAGGTAAGGTTGTGCTTCCTCCTAATCTCCCACTTCAACTGCAAGATCTCGTCCATCTTCTGATCGATGATCTCCGTGGGGTCGTCAGTGCTGTTCGTAATATAGGTACAGCACTTCACACCATATTGAGTTGCCAGAGTAACACAGTACCCACCTGTCACGGCTGTAACATAATTAAGGACCATCCTGTGCTGGATCAGTTCCTTCTTGTAGGCTTGTAACTCCCTTCCCGTATACCTGAAGGTGTCATCATACATCTCAGTGATATTATCTATCAAGTTCGCTAGCGCATGGATATACCTATAATTTATAGTTCCTCTGGCAGTACGGGTGATGTCTAATGCGAGAAGGAACTGAATCCCGGTGGATTTGTGGATCAAATCAGAGGCTGTGTGCTCTGCCCTATCTATGAGGTGTCTCTTGATGATGTGTTCATAGTGGGTATGAGCATAAGGAGCCTGAGCACTGCGGTGAACGTCTTTCATTTTATTATTATTATTATCCTTTATTTATATGGCGCCACAAGGGTTCCGCAGCGCCCAATTACAGAGTACATAAACAAATAATCAAACAATAAAACAGCAACTTACAGTTGGCGACAATATAGGACAAGTACAGGGTAAATAAACATAGCTACATCAGCAGATGACACTGGAATAAGTATCAGGTGGCAGAAGACTGCTGGATTTGGTGCAGTTGAAGATTATTAAAGTAAGAAAAGGGTAAGCACATGAGGGAAGAGGGCCCTGCTCGTGAGAGCTTACATTCTAACGGGGAGGGGTAGACAGACAGGGGTGAGACAGATGGGGTACATAGAGAGCGTGGAACAGAGGTTTAGGATGAGATTTGGCTGGGTTTGGTGTAGAAGTGGGTCTTGAGAGCCCGTTTGAAGTTTTGTAGAGAGGTGGAGAGTCTGAGGGGGAGAGGTAGGGAATTCCAGAGAAGTGGTGCAGCGCGTAAAAAATCTTGGAGGTAGGAGTGGGAGGAAGTAATCCGTAGGCAGGAGAGTCGGCGAGCATTAGCAGAGCGAAGAGGACGGGTGGGAGAGTAAAGCGAGATAAGATCAGAGATGTAGATGGGAGAGGAGTGGGTGAGGGCTTTGTAAGCAAGTGTGAGAAGCTTGAAATGGACTCTGAAAGGGAAGGGGAGCCAGTGAAGGTCTAGTAAGAGAGGAGAGATGGACGTAGTGCGTTTGGTGAGGAAAATGAGCCGGGCAGCAGCATTGAGGATAGATTGGAGTGGAGAGAGGTATTTGTCAGGAATGCCAGTCAGGAGGAGATTACAGTAGTCCAGTCTGGAGATGACCAGTGAGTGGATAAGAGTCTTAGTAGCATCCTGGGTCAGAAAGGGTCTGATCCTGGAAATATTTTTTAGATGAAAACGGCAGGTTTGTGAGAGGTGCTGAATGTGAGGTTTGAAGGAGAGGGAGAAGTCAAGGATTACTCCAAGACAGCGCACTTGGGGGGTGGAGGAGATAGTAGTGCCATCAATAGATAATGAGATTGTAGGAGGTGAGGTTATGCGGGAGGGAAGATGATCAGCTCGGTCTTAGACATGTTAAGTTTAAGAAAGCGCTGGGACATCCAGGAAGAGATAGCAGAGAGACAGTTGGAGATACGAGTGAGGAGAGTAGGGGAGAGGTCTGGAGAGGAAAGATAGATTTGAGTGTCATCAGCATAAAGATGATATTGGAAACCAAAAGAACTAATGAGCTTACCTAGTGAGGACGTATAGAGAGAGAAGAGAAGAGGACCAAGGACAGAACCTTGGGGTACCCCTACAGTTAGTGGAAGTGAGGGGGAGGTGGAGTCATGAGAGGAGACAGAGAATGAATGGTTAGAAAGGTAGGACGACAACCAAGAGAGGGCAGTGTCACGCAGACCAATGGAGTGAAGGATTTGCAGTAGGAGAGGATGGTCCACAGTGTCAAAAGCAGCAGAGAGATCAAGTAGAATAAGTAGAGAGAAGTGTCCCTTAGATTTAGCAGCATGGAGGTCATTGCATACTTTTGTAAGGGCAGTTTCAGTGGAGTGGAGAGGACGGAAGCCAGATTGGAATGGGTCAAGCAGTGAGTGTGAGGAAAGAAAGGAAGTAAGGCGGTTGTAGACAATACGCTCAAGGAGTTTGGAGGCAAAAGGGAGGAGAGAGATGGGTCGGTAGTTGGAGAGAGTGTTTGGATCAAGGGTAGGTTTTTTAAGAATAGGAGAGATGAGTGCATGCTTGAAGGCAGAGGGGACAGTGCCTGATGATAGGGAGAGATTGAGAAGGTGGGAAAGATGGGAACAAGCAGAAGAAGAGAGGTAGCGGAGGAGGCGGGAGGGGATAGGGTCAAATGGGGAGGTGGTGAGGGGACAGGAACGAATGAGCGCCATGACTTCCTCTCCAGATGCATGGGAGAAAGATGACAGAGTTGGTGCGAGGGATGGGGAGGGTTGGTAAGGGATGGGAGAAGGCTGGTTACTGATGGTCTGGTGTGATGTGATGTCCTGACGTATGGAGTCAATTTTGGATGTGAAGTAAGTGGCAAAGTCAAGAGCAGAGAGTGAGGAAGGGAGACGAGGTGGAGGTGGGCAGAGGAGTGAGTTGAGAGTGGCAAAGAGGCGCCGGGGGTTGGAAGACTGGGAGGAGATGAGGTTCTTGAAGTATGACTGTTTAGCAAGAGAAAGGGCAGCACTGAAGGATGAAAGCATAAGTTTGAAATGGAGGAAGTCTGCCTTAGAGCGTGATTTCCTCCAGTGTCGCTCAGCAGTACGTGAGCATTTTTGCAGATATTTGGTGTGCCAGGGTTGAGGTGTTAATTTGCGAGGGTGAATAGTGGTTGGTGGAGCAACAGAGTCAAGAGCAGAAGTAAGGGAAGCATTGTATGTGGAAGTGGCTTGTTCAGGGCATGAGAGAGAGAGAATAGGAGAGAGAAGTGAGTCAAACAGGGAGGAAAGGAATGTGGTGTCAATAGCTTCAATGTTACGCTTAGTGATGGTAGCCTTAGGAGGTAGAGATGGGGAAGTCGAGAGAGATAGGTTAAAGGAGAGCAGGTGGTGGTCAGAGAGGGGAAATGGGGAGTTGGAAAAATCAGAAATATCACAGCGGTGAGTGAAGACCAGATCCAGTGAGCTCCCATTCACATGGGAGGGTGAGGAGGTCCACTGGGAGAGACCAAGTGAAGAGGTGAGGTTAAGGAGTTTAGAGGCAGGGGATTGTGTGGGGATGTCAATAGGGATGTTGAAATCGCCAAGAATAATGGTGGGAATGTCAGAAGAGTTATGGGTTATGGTCATGTCCTCCAGTAGTACTCTCCCAATATAACACAATCCCTCAGAGCTCGGGGCAAGCCACTTGTACGCTTTCCTCTCACATATGAAATAGGCATCATCTGGGAGAACATAGGGGACAACATGTAACATCACCATATTGCAAACTTTCCAAGTAAAGAAACCAATCCCTAGTTCTCCCATTTGCTCAGTACAAGTATCGGGCTGGATGATATAGGCACAATACCCTGACAATACTTTTCCAACCCACATGGTCTTGCTTCCACGGGTATACCTATACCGAAAATACCTCCCACTGTTGGGTTCAGAGTCAATGGGTATCCTATCAGCTCTGTGTGAAAAGGTCATTGTCTGGTTATTCCACGTCACTTCCCAATTTCCTGGTTTTCGGTAATTGGAAATATTAAAACACAATAAGGACCTGTCTACATGATATTGGTGGAGCTTCAAACTAGGGGGCCTAGAGATATTGAATTTCTTGTCCACCGGTCTCCCACCCCATAATTTGAGTACTTCATCTATTGCTAAAGGGTATGGTACTAATCCTGACTTACTCTGACCTTGAGGTACTTGTGAGCACACGCAGCATTCTGTCTGGTTTAAGACCTTACCCACTAGTGAGTGGTAATCACTCAACGGATGGTGGTCCATGTCGATATTAAGGTTGGACTGACATCTCTGGATGCACCCATCCTCTACTATATTCTCACAATTCCTACAAATACAATATTCATCAGACAATAACCCTTCACAGTGCCTCCGAGCTCCATGACTACCAGAGCGCTTACTGATACCAGCCTTTACTCGAGTGATGTGCTGCTCCTGAGATCCTACAAATTCTTACTCGCCATCAGAACCCATTCCAGATCCCTGCTCGACCTCTCTGGGACCCTCACCAAAGCAAATTGTCCTGATCAAAAACAGAATTACTAGCAGAACCCAAAACGCAGTCTCCTGTGATAGATCCATTTCGTTAGGGGAAAGAAGGAAAATAAGAAGGAGAAAAGAAAGGAAAATGTAGGGTTGCGGTGAAAAAAGAAAATGGTGCGACAACTGTCCTAGATCTTGTTGCTCTCCGTGCTCAGGTGCCTTTCAACAGTCCTGCCTCTCAACTTTCCCGGAACAAACACTCTAGTGATACGAGGTTCTCTACACTCTGCTCTTTGTCACGAGTTCTCTCCGGGTCAGCGACCTTCTTGCAGTGGGACGAGTGGACCCAAGTCTCTCTTTCGGCGACCTTCAATGCTGTCGTGCTGGTTAACAAGACTTGGTATGGTCCTTCCCACCTGTCTGTGAGGCAACCTGAGCGTAAGAAATTTCGAATCATCACATAATCCCCAGGCTCAATGTCATGACAATTATTGTTTGGTAGGTCAGGAATCACCAGCTTTAGATTTCTTTGTGAATTTCTCAGCTGCTGGCTCATCCCAACCAAATATTTCACAGTCACTTCATTATTGCATTTCAAATCATCCTGGGGGTCTATCATTACATGAGGTTGTCGACCAAAAAGAATTTCAAAGGGTGATAAGTGGAGACCTGGGAGTGGTTCTGATGCTGTACAACACTAGTGGCAAAGCTTCTGGCCACAACAATCCAGTTTCAGCTATTACTTTGCTCAGCTTGTTCTTAATAGTCCTGTTCACTCTCTCTACCTTTGCACTCGCCTGTGGCCGGTACGGAGTATGCAGCTTGCTATTAATTCCCATCAGTTTGCACATGACCTGAAAGTCTTCACCTGTAAAATGGGTACCCCTATCACTTTCAATCATTCTAGGGATACCATATCTACACACAAATTCCTGCACAATTTTCTTTGCAGTGAACGTAGCAGTATTTGTGGCAGCAGGGAATGCTTCTACCCAGTTGGAAAATACATCAATACATACTAACACATATTTCAAATTCCTACAGAGTGGTAACTGTATGAAGTCGATTTGTATTACATGAAAAGGTCCGTTTGTCGGAGGGATATGGGATGGCTCTGTTGGTATTGTCTTACCAATATTCTTCCTCAAGCATGTAAAATATGTCATTGCTCTCTTACCTGCATGAGAAGAGAATCCTGGCGCACACCAGTAGGCTATTACCAACTTGCACATACCTTCTTTGTCCAGATGAGTCAGACCGTGTGCCGCCTCCGCTAGACTTGGAAGATATGCTCTGGGGGCCACCGGCTTACGTGTCCACCTGTCCAAAGTCCTGAGGCTCCTGGCCATATCCCTTTGACCTCCAGACTGCCTTTTCCTGTAGGGAACACAAATTTTGCATTTCAATTAATTGTTGTGTGTTGACCGTGTTAAATGTCATCAGTGATGTGATGTTCGTTTGAATGGGGGTGCTTGTTGCTGATATAGCAGCTTCGTCTGCCAGGCTGTTACCAAGTGAAATTGGGTCTTGGTTGTAAGTGTGTGCTTTGCACTTGATAACAGCCACTCTGTCTGGTTCCTGTATTGCTGTCAAAAGCCTTTTGATGTGGGACGCATGCGCTACAGGTGTGCCAGCTGCCGTCATGAAATTTCTGAGGCGCCATAGGGCCCCAAAATCATGCACTACTCCAAAGGCGTACCTAGAATCTGTGTATATATTAGCTGACTTACCCTTGGCCAATTCACACGCTCTGGTTAGGGCGACCAACTCAGCAACTTGTGCTGAGTGCGGTGGGCCAAGTGGTTCAGCTTCTATGATACCTTCGTCATCTACGACTGCATATCCAGTGCACAAGTATCCCGATTCTGTCTGTCTGTGGCAACTACCGTCAGTGTAGAAGGTAAGGGCTACTCCTTCCAGTGGGTTGTCACTGATGTCAGGTCTCGCTGTGAAAGTCTGATTCAGGTATTCCATACAATCATGCGTATCAGTTTCTGCACTAAATCCTCCTTCACCATCATTCTCATCCTCCACCCTTTGTGCCTGTCCAGGCACACTTGGCAAGTAGGTTGCAGGATTTAGTGAGCTGCATCTCTTAATGGTGATGTTTACCGGGGCCATCAGTGATAATTCCCGCTTTGTAAACCGAGCAGATGAGACATGTCTGGTTTGGGCGGAGTTTAGCAAGGCTGATACTGCATGAGATGTATGAATGGTCAGGTCATGTCCTAACACTACGTCCTCGCTTTTACTTACCAGCAAAGCTATCGCTGCAACACTTTGCAAGCAAGTGGGGAGAGACCGCGCTACAGTGTCCAACTGTGCACTGTAGTAAGCTACCGGTCTGCTGGCATCACCATGTCTCTGAGTTAAGACACCTGCCGCGCACTCAGCACTTTCAGTACTGTACAATTCAAAGGGCTTCTCATAATCTGGCATACCTAATGCAGGTGCCTGTGATATACACTGTTTGAGTCTCTTAAACGCCAGTTCGGACTCATCTGTGTGAGAGATCCGTTCCGGTTTGTTCGAACAGACCATTTCTTGCAAAGGTAAAGCCAGTATACCTTTGCAAGACAGTACTCACACATTCCAAGGAAGTGTTATGCACACCAGTGCCTGCAGGAAAGTACTGGTGTCAGAACTGTTATGCACTCCAGTGTCTGCAGGAATGTACTGGTGTTTGAACTGTTATGCGAAACAAATGGACTCACAGACAAACTGGGGAATATGACATAACGTACACAGAAGGTGATAGGGTAACAAAATACACACAAAGTGAACAGAGAAGCCCAGAGGCTAAGGAACTGGGTATCTCCCTAGTATTAGAACTGCACAGATGGAAAAGCAAGATGTTGTGTTTTAATACGTAGAGAACCCGAAATGCTGTTGCTAAGGGCAACAGCAAAACCCTAAAGGGTTACCAACGGGTGTGGCAGTAAACTCCTTGGTCAGAGATGGAATGATAGACACAAGGAGAATCTCCACAATCCTAATTCTCACTTGCAGTGCACAGGTTTTAGCTTACTGCCACTAAACTGACCCCTGACACCTAGCACAGTGAGACAGGATTTAGGCAGGCAAGTCTTAGAATACAGCCGCAAACTTGCTAAGTTCACAGAGTAGTAACAGAACCCCAGCAAGCTAAACGACTGACTCCAGTCTTACTGCTAGGTCTGGATTGGCAGAGTGTAATACCAAATCCCCAGGCCTATTTGCAGTAAGCAACAAACAAATACAAAGCTACACAGTACTGGCTAACTTTCATGAACTGACTAACCAACAAAGATTCAGCAGCATCTGCTTACTCTGAAAAGAGGCCTTATAAAGCAGGTGCTGTCCACGCCCCACTCAGACCTCACAGACTGTGAGCACAAAAACCAGCACCGGATCCCCTGCTGTGCACAGAGCCTATAACCACTGCACAGCAAAAGACCCGAACCGGAGTATCAGCTGCGCTCAGGTTACTCCACTAGCACTTGTCTCCCGGTTGCCATGACGACGTGGCAGCACAGGGCAGGAGACCCTAACAGTACCTCCCCTCTGACGAGGGGTCAAAGAACCCCTACCACCGGGTTTATCGGGGAACTGCGAGAAGAAAGAGCGTATCAGTCTGGGGGCATGAAGATCACAACTGCGCACCCACGACCGCTCCTCCGGGCCATACCCCTTCCAGTGCACCAAAAATGACAGCCGACCCCGAACCACCTTGGAGTCAAGAATCCTTTCAACAACAAACTCCCTCTGGCCACGTATCAGAAGAGGGGAAGGTCTTCCACTGGAAGAAGGATTACTAATCGCCCGTTTTAAAAGGGAACAATGAAATGTTTTATTGATACCCAAAGAACGGGGCAGATCTAACTGAAATGCCACCGGATTGATAACCCTGGTGATCTTATAAGGGCCGATGAACCGGGGGCCTAACTTATGAGATGGCTGTCTCAACTTCAAATTCTTGGTAGACAACCAGACGAAGTCTCCTAATTTGAAGCTGCAGGGTCTTTTCCGCTTATCAAAAACCCTTTTGGTCACTAATGACACAGACACAAGGGCTTTCTTCACTTTCCGCCAAATACCTCTAAGGACCGAAACCACAGAGGAACCACCAGGCGTGGAGTCCAGGGGGTCAAAAGAATTGGCCTTAGGATGATGCCCATACACACAAAGGAAGGGAGAGATCCCTGTAGCAGAGTGAGCCGCGTTGTTATAGGCAAACTCCGCCATGGACAGATGAGCAACCCAGTCAGTCTGACACTTGGAGACATAACACCTGAGGAACTGTTCCAAGGACTGGTTCACCCTTTCAGTCTGCCCATTAGACTGCGGATGGTAGCCTGACGACAAGCTGACAGAAATCTGGAGATCGGAACAAAATGCCCTCCAGAATTTGGCCACAAACTGGGATCCGCGGTCAGAGACCACATCAAGTGGCAACCCGTGGAGACGCACAACATGCAGCATAAATAATTCAGACAGGCGTCTGGCCGATGGCAGCCCAACCAGTGGAACGAAGTGCGCCATCTTCGAAAACCTGTCAACGACAACCCAGATGGCTGTCATCCCCGAGGATTTGGGCAAGTCCACCACAAAATCCATTGAAATTTGGGTCCATGGCTTAGATGGGATAGAGAGTGGATGTAATGGGCCAACAGGAACCCCTCTAGGAGTCTTATTTCGGGCACAGATGTCACATGCCCGAACCCACTGATCCACATCCTTAGCCACCGAGGGCCACCACACCGCCCTAGATAGCAACTCCCGAGTTCTGGCAATACCCGGGTGACCTGCCGACTTCTTGGCATGGAATTCCAGAAACACTCGCTGTCTTAACCTAGGAGGCACAAACAAAAGACCTACCGGAAGGTCTGGAGGAGCCTGCTCCTGTGCTCTAAGGACTAATGATAAGAGGTCCTGGGTAATGCCCACTTTAATACATGATGGGGAAACAATGGGCAACGGCTCCTCGGTGGTCTCCTGGATTGGAGCAAAACTCTGCGAGAGCGCATCAGCCTTGATGTTTTTTGACCCAGGGCGATATGTTATCAAAAAATTAAAGCGAGCAAAAAACAAAGCCCATCGTGCCTGCCTGGCATTGAGACGCTTCGCTGACTCTAAATATGCCAGATTCTTATGGTCAGTGAGAATTGAGACCACAAACTTAGCCCCCTCAAGCCAGTGTCTCCACTCCTCGAGTGCATCCTTAATAGCCAACAATTCCCGGTTACCCACGTCATAATTCATCTCGGCAGGCGAAAATTTACGGGAAAAGTAAGCACAGGGATGAAGGCGATTATCAGACACTCCCATCTGAGAGAGCACTGCCCCAATACCCATCTCAGAGGCATCCACCTCCACCACAAAAGGACGCTCTGGATCTGGGTGTCGCAGCACCTTGGCCGAAACAAATGCCCTTTTGAGACGGGCAAAAGCCGCTTTAGCCTCACAAGACCAGTGAGCAACATCCGCCCCTTTCTTAGTGAGTGCCACCAAGGGCGCCACTATAGACGAAAATCCAGCGATAAATCGTCTATAAAAATTCGCAAAGCCCAGGAAACGCTGAAGCGCCTTCAAACTAGTGGGCTGCACCCAATCCAGGACTGCCTGTACCTTGGAACCCTCCATTTGGAAACCTTCTGGGGAGATAATATATCCTAGAAATGCGATTTGCTGAACTTCAAATTCGCACTTCTCCAGCTTCGCCCCAAGCCGGTGGTCTCTGAGTTTCTGGAGGACTAAGCGTACATGCTTCCGATGTTCCTCCAGGGAATGGGAGAAGATTAGGATGTCATCTAAGTATACAACTAAGAATCTATCCAAATATTCCCTGAGCACATCATTCATGAAATCCTGGAAGACTGCCGGGGCATTACAGAGCCCAAAAGGCATCACCAAATATTCATAATGCCCTGAGTGGGTATTAAAGGCAGTCTTCCATTCATCCCCCTCTCTTATTCGGATTAGATTGTACGCACCGCGTAGGTCAATCTTAGAAAAAATGGTGGCAGTACGAAGCTGGTCAAACAAGACCGAAATGAGAGGCAGTGGGTATGAGTTTTTAATTGTGATACGGTTCAATTCCCTGAAGTCGATGCAGGGTTGCAACGAACCGTCCTTTTTACCCACGAAGAAGAACCCCGACCCAACTGGAGACTGTGAAGGTCTGATAAATCCCTTAGCCAAGTTCTCCTGAATGTACTCTGCCATAGCCTGAGTCTCAGGACGTGACAGGGAGTACAACCTGCTCTTGGGAAGCTTAGCATTTGGCAACAAATCAATGGCACAGTCATAGGGGCGATGGGGAGGTAGTACCTCTGCAACTTTTTTGGAGAACACGTCCGCAAAATCTGCATAACACCCTGGCAATCCTGGCAAATTTAGCTGCGAGAGCCTGACTGGAAGGCTCAAGCAACTCCTGAAACAATCAGTACCCCAACTAAGAATCTCCCCAGAGACCCAGTCAAATTGAGGATTGTGGGCCCTTAACCAGGGTAACCCCAACACCAATGGGGCAAAAGTACAGACAGTCACATAAAAGGACAATTTTTCAGAGTGTGTGGCTCCAATAAACAAAGAAATCTGGCTAGTGCAAGAGGTAATTTTACCTTGGGATAATGGTTCCCCGTTTAACCCACAAATCTCAATTTCCGATGCCAAGGGTACTAAGGGAACAGAGTGTTTCAGGGCGAATTGGCGGTCCATAAAAACCCCGTCGGCCCCACTGTCCACAAAGGCCTCAGTCTTGACAGTTTGACCGAGGATCTTCAAGGTCACCGGAATGATAAAAGTCTTCTTGGGAAATTCTGACTTCTGGCCTGACAGGATATTTCCCATCACCCTCAGGCCCTGAAGTTTTCCGGCTTTTCTGGGCATGATACTACCACATGACCTTTATTCCCACAGTACAAACACAACCCCTGCTGTCTCCTCCGCGTCTTCTCACGCGAGGAGAGGCGGGTAGCCCCAATCTGCATAGGCTCCTCAGAAAATTCCTCAGAGTCCGAGGTTCCCTTGGGAAGGAAGGAAATCTCAGTCTCCCTTTCAAGCCTACGCTCTCTCAGCCGTCTATCCACCCGGATGGATAACTGCATGAGCTGATCCAAGCTATCACGCAAGGGATATTGTACCAGTTGGTCCTTTATCTGGTTAGAAAGACCTCTTCGGTACTGGTGTCTCAGGGCTGGGTCATTCCACTGGGTATCATGGGCCAACCTCCGAAACTCCGTACAGTAAACCTCAACTGGCCTTCGCCCTTGCTTAAGGATCGAAATCTGAGCCTCGGCTGAGGCCGTCTTGTCAGGGTCATCATACAACATGCCCAGTGCCGTAAAAAAAGCATCAACACTTTTAAGCGACGGACAGTCAGGCTGCAACCCATATGCCCAGTCCTGTGGGTCTCCTTGTAGCAAGGAAATCACTATGCCCACCCGCTGAATCTCCGACCCAGAAGACTGAGGCCTAAGCCGGAAGTATAGCTTGCAGCTCTCCTTGAAACAAAAGAACTGCGAGCGATCTCCAGAAAAACGATCCGGGAGATTTACTTTCGGCTCCTTAACCCCTGCAGGTGCTGCTGCTGCGGGAGCTCCGCCAGCAGCCTGGGAGGTGTGCATTTTAATGGACAAATCATTAAATTGTCGGGTCAGGACCTGCACCTGATCGACCACCTGTTGCAACGTATTTTGAGGGGTATGCTCCATATTCCCACAAAATTTCAACAGGAGTATTGGGCTGCTGAATATGTTATGCACACCAGTGCCTGCAGGAAAGTACTGGTGTCAGAACTGTTATGCACTCCAGTGTCTGCAGGAATGTACTGGTGTTTGAACTGTTATGCGAAACAAATGGACTCACAGACAAACTGGGGAATATGACATAACGTACACAGAAGGTGATAGGGTAACAAAATACACACAAAGTGAACAGAGAAGCCCAGAGGCTAAGGAACTGGGTATCTCCCTAGTATTAGAACTGCACAGATGGAAAAGCAAGATGTTGTGTTTTAATACGTAGAGAACCCGAAATGCTGTTGCTAAGGGCAACAGCAAAACCCTAAAGGGTTACCAACGGGTGTGGCAGTAAACTCCTTGGTCAGAGATGGAATGATAGACACAAGGAGAATCTCCACAATCCTAATTCTCACTTGCAGTGCACAGGTTTTAGCTTACTGCCACTAAACTGACCCCTGACACCTAGCACAGTGAGACAGGATTTAGGCAGGCAAGTCTTAGAATACAGCCGCAAACTTGCTAAGTTCACAGAGTAGTAACAGAACCCCAGCAAGCTAAACGACTGACTCCAGTCTTACTGCTAGGTCTGGATTGGCAGAGTGTAATACCAAATCCCCAGGCCTATTTGCAGTAAGCAACAAACAAATACAAAGCTACACAGTACTGGCTAACTTTCATGAACTGACTAACCAACAAAGATTCAGCAGCATCTGCTTACTCTGAAAAGAGGCCTTATAAAGCAGGTGCTGTCCACGCCCCACTCAGACCTCACAGACTGTGAGCACAAAAGCCAGCACCGGATCCCCTGCTGTGCACAGAGCCTATAACCACTGCACAGCAAAAGACCCGAACCGGAGTATCAGCTGCGCTCAGGTTACTCCACTAGCACTTGTCTCCCGGTTGCCATGACGACGTGGCAGCACAGGGCAGGAGACCCTAACAGGAAGGTGTGGATCTGTTGCTGAGTTTGTTGCAGAGTCATGTCGCGAATCGCCTGTATTCTATCAGCGGTGAGGTGTCTAAGTCCTTGAGTCAAGCAGTGTCCCAAATATTTGACCCTGGTCCGGCACAACTGCAACTTATCCTTTGAAACCTTGTGTCCTGTATGGGAAAGATGAAACAAGCTGTTTTGTGTCTTTCAAGGACGATTCGAGTGAGTCAGAACACAGCAATAAGTCATGACATACTGTATTAGTACTGATCCACTCTCAGGTTGAAAGGATTGGGAGAAAATACTCGGGCTGTCAATGAAACCTTAGGGAAGGCAATTCCAGGTGTACTGTACTCCCCTGTATGTAAAGGCAAAAAGGTATTGGCTGTCAGGGTGAAGAGGGACAGAAAAGAAAGCAGGACAGAGGTCAATGACAGTGAAGAATTTTGCAGTAGAGGGAATTTGCATGAGGATGACAGCTGGATTGGGCACTACGGGGAATTGGTTCTCATCTATCTTGTTTATCCCCCTTAGATCCTGCACTAGCCTGTAACCCCTCCCCCCGCTCTTTTTCACAGGGAAGATGGGACTATTGGCGGTGCTGGACGTCCTGACTAGGATGCCCTGCTCTATGACAGGGTACACTCCTAACTCTACCTCTGGCTTCAGAGGATACTGAGGGATTTTTGGAGCTATCCTACCATCTTTTACTTGTACTACTACTGGAGCTACATTTGCCATCAATCCAGTGTCAAGTCCATCTTTGGTCCAAAGGGAACCCGGTATTTGTGAGATCATTTCCTCTACCTTTGATGGACACTTGTCTATAACAGTAGAATGCGACATTAGCCTTTGAGGGGTGTCTAGTATATCTTGTACTTCTTGAGCATGGTTCTCTGGTATATCCAAGAAGACTCCCTCAGGAGTACAATATATGACACACAGCATTTTACACAATAAGTCTCTGCCGAGTAGATTAGTCTGAGCCGATGCAGCCAGCAGAAAAGAATGTTTGGTTTGCAAGGGCCCTATCGTAATCTCTGCAGGTCTACTCAAAGGGTATTGTTGCACCATTCCTGTTACTCCCATTGCCGAAATCATTTTTCCCGTGGTCTTTACACCTGATGTGGAATTCAACACTGACCTGGCCGCTCCTGTATCTACAAGAAATGGTAATGGTACACCAGCTACATCAACCGTGACCTCAGGTTCACTACCAAGGCTAGCAATCAACTTCACTGGCTGCAGACTACAGGTGTGGCCCAACCCCTATTGTGTAGTGGGACCCTCCCGCAGCGCATTGGCAGCTACGATATGTGAGGGGGGTAGCTGTGAATTTTCGGAGGTCTGCCAGTTTCTCCTATGTGGTCCCTGATCCCAATTATGTGAATTGTAGTGTGGTTCGTATCCTGGTCTAGGGGGTCGGTATACATTATGTGTACCTTTATTCATACATTCCCTTGCGTAATGTCCTTCCTTTCAACAAATATAGCATATTACTACACGTGACTTACCATCAGGGGTCTGGGGTTTTGGCTGATGTGGTTTTGTTGTAAGAGCATGTATACTTACGGTCATCAGCTTATCCCCCTGAGACTCCCTGTGCTTATTGATGTTCCTATCGTGCTCGATAGCGGACTCTCTCAATGCAGCCACCGAGATACCTCTTCAGTTAGGTAGAGAGGTCTGTACTCTTGTTCCCAGTGCCTCCTTTAACCCGTCCATTAATACAGAAACAGCTACTTCCCTATGGTGTGCATTATCTTTAATGTCCTCGATCCCAGTGTATCTAGCTATTTCCTGCAGTGCTCGATGGAAATATTCGGATGCCATTTCACCTTCCTTTTGTCTTATGGAGAAGATCTTATTCCATTTGACAACAGTAGGGAAATACACTCCTAGTTGCAGATTGATTTGCCGTACATTCTCCTGATTGTATTCATCAGTGAGAGGTACCTCTGCGTCTAACTTACAATCGGTTATGAATTTTGTGGTGTCAATATTTGAGGGTAAACACACCCGTAGCACTGTTTGCCAATCTTTATTTGTGGGCTCATGGGCGTTACCTAACTCTTTAACAAACTTCTGGCATCCGACTAGATCTTTTCTGGGATCGGGAAATTCTGACATAATTGACCTTAACTCTGCTCGGGACCAAGGACAATGCATGGCAATTGTGACTCCCTGAGCGTCAGTCTTCCCATTGGGGACTGCAATCACCCTGACAGGATTTAATTAAATTACATCATACTGGTTTGACTCTATAATGTGAGGAGCTATTGTTTCTGCATAGTGTATGGTGCCGTACTTACCTGTGGACACGACCTCACTTATCCCTCCGCTAGGGGGCTTTGCTACAACTCTTGGTGATTGGGCCGTGCCCACCTGAGTATCCTGTATGGTGGCTGCTAGAGAGAGTGCCGATATCGTGCTGGGCTCATCTTCCTGCTCACAATCCTGGGGAAAATTTAAAACGGGATACAGCTGGCAAGGGTTAGCGTTAGTACATTTATCAATTACTTTCCTATCCTGTACCAATGCACCATTGCTTGTAGCCACTTTCTCCCCATCAATATATGGTGGTGGTGGTGGTGTGGTCACCATTGTTTTCCCGCTAGATTTGGAACCTGCTGCGCAAGCTAATTCCCTTTGCACATCCCCCTCTTGCTGCCATAGATTTAAGCAATCTGTAGGTCTAATCCTTAGTTTTCTGGATTTTATCAGACATATCCTTATCCTTAAGTTCTGCAATACCTCTGGCTCGAAGCTGCCCACCCTAGGGAATGATACCCTATCGTTGTCAGTCATACGTACCCATTCGTCACAATAAACTTCAGCGTGTGGACCATATTTCTCACACATTATAAACCTCGCGGACCCCTTGGGCCGCGACTCTTCTGCCTGAACTCTGGCTACCATACGTCCCTTAGTTGAGCAACTGGCTCCCATAATTGTGGGCCTTTTCCCACAAACACCAAAATACTCAATATAAGCCGACGGTGAAAGTTTTCTGAGCGCTTTCACCCACTCCCGCCCATGTTGGCCGGTACTACCATACACTGTCGATAGCGAAGGCGATGTACCCAACTTAGGGCCCCTAATTGACCTATATTTACTGGAAGTTTTTAGGAGTGACTTACCCTTTCCAGTAAATATCTGCAGTTGGAGATTTTCCTGAGAGAGACCAGCGAAAACTCCCTTTATGCACTTGTACACAAATCACGCTTGCGTATGCTCTATACAGCGATAATGATACCTCGATTTTATGCAAAAGCTCATAAAGGGGTATCAAGTTGCGCTATGTATCGCACCCACAAACGCCCGGTCCAATCGCACAGCGTATAGGTACTTGTTACCTATCCGCCCTACGACCACTGGAATCGAATCACAAGCTGTGAAACCTCAGCTGGAGCGTATCAAAAAACTATATGGGTCACCAAGTTCACAATTCCCTACCATGCTCCTGTGTAAGTCTCCTCACGACTTACGTATTCCAAATCCTATACTAACGTGAGTCAGCCGCCTCACGCCGCCAAGCCTCCACTCACTTGGTGTACCAACTACGGGATCACGAATTCCCGGGGTTCAATACGTTCACTCCCACTTTCACTCACTCAAATACACTTTGTTTTTTCTGTACAGAAAATTTTCACTCGTTCTGATCGGCATCTTTACCCCCAGAGGCAATACAGTTTAAACAAAAGTTTTATACTAATCTGCTATTGAAACCGGATAGTTATGTGCTATTGTAGCATGGCTACTATCCCACCTTTTAATTGAACAAAACTATCATGTAATTTGTACTTAGCGTCCGCACTCTTATACACTTTGCGTAAACACGCGACCGTGTATGTCTTTTACGCCACGTGCGCAGTCCTGTACTTTGTCCGAGACACGTGTACAAAACCGTGCGTCCGCAATAAAACAAATCACACAACTATATAAATGTGAGCAATACTAACTACTATTGCACACTAGACACAACTTGTTCTGTGTAACCCTTTATGCAGACCTGCGTTTGTGTCTTTACACTTACTTCCTTAAATACTGTTATTTCAAATTTAACTATATAGCAACAAATGTATCCGATTTCACACAGATCTAAACAAATCTAGCAATCTAAATCTTGCTGCAACAATATGAGAGGGTATGCAAAGTATCGGTGCCCTTTGTGTACACTTTTGGCGCCAAAAAAATTCACAGATTTTTAAATAGCTTTTTTCCTGTTTTACAGGGTCTATCAGCACCTCTGCAGACCAGACAGAGCAGACGCAATCTAACAGCAGACAAATAGGGTTTTCAGAACATCTATCGACCAGGAAAAGGTTACGTAAGATAACTTTCCACCCTTTGCTGATAGATTAAGTCTGCTATGACCTGTTAGGCTGTGAGCATGTCCGAGCCCCAAATTGTAAACATTGGATTACTTACAGGACTAAAAGCAACACTTTAAAAAGACATCTAATACACTTTAAATGGAGCCGCTGCGGCCGCTGTACTCAATCCTTAGCTTACGTACTTTTTACACCATTAGCGTACAAAGCCCGGTACCGTGTACGCACTTTGCGTACTAATAACGCGCTGGCTGGACAAAGTACATGCAGTGCGTACACACCCAGAGACACGCCGTGAGCACTTAGCAGCTACACGTGTGATTGAAATACACTTAGAACCTTAGCAGGGAAAGGAGACACGACACCAGATTGTATTTAAAATGCCGGGTTCCGACACACCAACATATAATTACTGAAAGGGGGTTACAATAACAATACAATACAATACAATAGAATAATGGCTACAGTCAATGGTACATACATTTTTGGTTTCGCCTGCGCTTCCCGGCCGGTCCTCAGTCATCTAGGGAGATGACCTTCAGAGTCTGTGTGTGACCGGGCATGCAGCTGGCTCTTTTATACAATAGTCCAAAACCTAACACAATGGAAACTGTAATCTCTTTGTCCATTGGACACAGGGATGATCATTTACAGTACAGGAGAGGTCATAGGTCGGTTTGAATAGGTGGGCGATGTCTATACCAGGTGCACTTGCAGGTGGTCTCCTCTGGGTTCCCGCCGCATACCAAATGTACAGTAAATACAATTTATATTTATATTCTGCTCCTGTGCATAACTATACGCAGGAGCGTGCGATCTTCTGCAAACCAACACCGGAATATTCCCCTTAATATACCCTACAGTTGGATACCAAACACCACCTTATGACCTAGTTCTGTCCCCTCCTATCCTGTAAAGATGAATCCCTTTGTTCTGATACCATTTAAACTGTTGTAACTTGCTGGTGTGGTGCAGGGAGACTATGTGTACATTGTGCACTATTTGGATTTAATATGTAATGTGTTTTTATGGCTTTTCCATCTGATCACAAACTCTACCGTAATTACAAATTGCGAATATGCGCACGCACAGCAGAAGAAGTACGCGCACGGAGGCCATCTGTGTGTAGTTTGTACGTGATGTGTGTACTGCAATATTTTTCGACTTCGACAGAAATATTAAGATAGAATTTATGCTTGCGAACGCAAGGAGCCTATCAGGTAAAATTAGGGAATTGGAATGGCTTGTATCAAAAAATCAGTATGATATTATAGGTATTACGGAAACATGGTGGGACGACTCTCACGACTGGGTTGCTAATTTGGAGGGATATTCACTTTTCAGAAGGGACAGGGCTATCAAAAATGGAGGATACCCCTCCTCCCCTATGTAAAACCATCTCTAAAACCAAACTTAATAGATGTTATTTACGAGGAGACTGGAGATAATGTGGAATCGCTATGGGTTGAGATCACTAGTGGGGGCACTGAAACAAAGAAACTAGTCACTGGCGTGTGCTACAAGCAACCGGATATCCTATACATGAGGAGGAACAACTCTCACAGCAAATTGAAAAAGCTGCGGGAATGGGGAACATCCTACTGTTAGGGGATTTTAACTATCCTGATATAAATTGGAGTAACGATTCATGTGTAAAAGCTAGAAGCAGTAGGTTCCTAAACACATTAAAGGATCAATACTTGTCTCAATTAGTTGAGGACCCAACCAGAGGTAATAATATTCTGGACTTAGGGGGTGATTCCGAGTTGTTCGCTCGCTAGCTGCTTTTAGCAGCATTGCACACGCTAAGCCGCCGCCCTCTGGGAGTGTATCTTAGCTTAGCAGAATTGCGAACAAAAGATTCACAGAATAGCGAAAAGAAATTTCTTAGCAGTTTCTGAGTAGCTCCAGACTTACTCACAAATAGCGATCAGTTCAGTCAGTTTCGTTCCTGGTTTGACGTCACACACACACCCAGCGTCCGGCCAGCCACTCCCCCGTTTCTCCAGACACTCCCGCATTTTTCCCTGGCACGCCTGCGTTTTTCCGCACACTCCCAGAAAATGGCCAGTTTCCGCCCAGAAACACCCACTTCCTGTCAATCACACTACGATCACTTCAACGATGAAAAATCTTCGTTTGGGCGTGAGTAAATCTACTAAGTTTTGTGTTAAAATACTAACTGCATCTGCACTGCGAACCATGCGCATGCACATTTTTGCCTTAATCGCTCCGTTGCGAAAATCAGCAATGAGCGAACAACTCGGAATGACCCCCTTAGTTATTACCAATAATGTGGACATTATACCAAATATTACAGTTGGGGAGACCTTGGGTAACAGTGACCACTACATGATCACATTCAGCATCAGTTTCAAGAAACATAGCTATAAGGGATCAACCAAAACATTAAACTTTAGAAAAGCTATCTTCAGTATGCTGAGACAGGCACTAAAGGACATTGACTGGGAAGTTTTATTTCATGGTAAGGACACATCGGAAATGTAGGTTGCTTTAAAAGGTTTGCTTGATAGCAATATTTACAAATTCATACCCTTGGGCAGTAAACGCAGGAGTACTAAACTCAAACCAATGTGTCTTAATAAGGATGTCAAAGAAGCAATGGCTAAAAAGAGGCGTGCTATTAAAGCATTTAAATCTAATGGAGGGGAGGATTCGTTCCAGTATTACAAGGAATGGAATAAAAGATGCAACAAAGTAATAAGAGCAGCTAAAATTGTAAATGAAAAACAAAACGCTATAGACAGTAAAGCCAATCCCAAAATGTTTTATAAATACATAAACAGTAAAAGGTTAAAAAAGGAGAACATTGGGGGTCATTCCGAATTGATCACTAGCTGCATTTGTTCACAGCGCAGTGATCAGGCTAAAAAATGTCAGTTCTGCGCATGCGTATGCGGCACAATGCGCACGTGTCGTATGGGCACAATAAACTATGTAGTTTTGCACAGGGTCTAGCGAAGCATTTCAGTCGCACAGGTGGGCGCAGAGTGATTGACATGAAGTGGGCATTTTTGGGTGTCAACTGACCGTTTTCAGGGAGTGTTCAGAAAAACGCAGGCGTGCCAGGAAAAACGCAGGCGTGGCTGGGCGAACGCTGTGCGGGTTTGTGAAATCAAAACAGGAACTGAACAGTCTGAAGTGATCCCAAGCGCTCAGTAGGTTTTGAGCTACTCTTAAACTGCATAAAAAACTTTGTAGCTGCTCTGCGATACAACCATTCGCACTTCTGCTAAGCTAAAATACACTCCCAATGGGCGGCGGCATAGCGTTTGCACGTTTGCTGCTAAAAACTGCTAGCGAGCGATCAACTCGGAAAGACCCCCATAGGCCCATTAAAAGATGAACTGGGAGCCTTGATAAACGATGACAAAATAAAAGCGGATATACTGAACAGCTTTTTTTAATCAGTATTCACCAGGGAGGATCAGACGGTGTTAGTAGTGCATAATGACAGTGAAGGTAATGATTCTTGGCTAGATGCTTGTTTAAGTGAGGAAGTAGTCCTGGAGAGACTAAGCAACATAAAGATTAATAAATCACCAGGGCCAGATGGTTTTCATTCGAGGGATATTACGGAGCTTAAGGATACCCCTCCTCCCCTATGTAAAACCATCTCTAAAACCAAACTTAATAGATGTTATTTACGAGGAGACTGCTTGCAAGACCCTTATACTTGATTTTCTATAGTTCAATTAAATCGGGTATGGTACCGAGGGATTGGCGTATAGCTGAGGTAGTGCCATTATTTTTCACACTTATTATTTTTCCTATCACTTTGTATATATTTTTTAATCACACCACTTACATAGCACTTCTGTGCTTCTTATTAACCCCTATTAATTTTCACCTGTGTGCTGACCTGGGGTGGCCGACCTGTGCCGACATTGTGGGGTCCTGCACCCCAGGCCCATACCTAGTATTAGGGACCCCCAGTGACGGAGAAGCCTTGTCGATCGGCCTGGGGGCTTAACCCTATATCTGCAGATATACGCAACTAAGATCTCCGTATTATCTGACTATTATTATATAGTAATATTATTCACTCGGTGTGCATTAGGGAACACAGTTTTTTTCCTACACAGAATTACCCCTCCCCTTTTAGCACCTGAGTGACATTACAATCTGATTGAGCAGCTTCCCACCTTGTGTATTGTATATAGAGAGGCACAAATGGGTCAGCATTAGGAGGGATTGCTGACTCTAGTAGTGCCATAGGGGAAGTCAGGGGTATCCCCAGGTAAGCTGGCTCTCAGATGCTGTAGGTGCCATTACCATGTGGCCTTACACTGGGAATTTAACCCAGATATATATATATGTAATTATTTATGGGGTGGGTGTGGGGTGCAGTGGCCCCTGTGTCGGTATGGGTGGGCTGTTGCAGGTCGGCACACCCTAACACTTTATTAACACTTATTATTTTTCCTATCACTTTGTATATATTTTTTAATCACACCACTTACATAGCACTTCTGTGCTTCTTATTAACCCCTATTAATTTTCACCTGTGTGCTGACCTGGGGTGGCCGACCTGTGCCGACATTGTGGGGTCCTGCACCCCAGGCCCATACCTAGTATTAGGGACCCCCAGTGACGGAGAAGCCTTGTCGATCGGCCTGGGGGCTTAACCCTATATCTGCAGATATACGCAACTAAGATCTCCGTATTATCTGACTATTATTATATAGTAATATTATTCACTCGGTGTGCATTAGGGAACACAGTTTTTTTCCTACACAGAATTACCCCTCCCCTTTTAGCACCTGAGTGACATTACAATCTGATTGAGCAGCTTCCCACCTTGTGTATTGTATATAGAGAGGCACAAATGGGTCAGCATTAGGAGGGATTGCTGACTCTAGTAGTGCCATAGGGGAAGTCAGGGGTATCCCCAGGTAAGCTGGCTCTCAGATGCTGTAGGTGCCATTACCATGTGGCCTTACACTGGGAATTTAACCCAGATATATATATATGTAATTATTTATGGGGTGGGTGTGGGGTGCAGTGGCCCCTGTGTCGGTATGGGTGGGCTGTTGCAGGTCGGCACACCCTAACACTTTATTAACACTTATTATTTTTCCTATCACTTTGTATATATTTTTTAATCACACCACTTACATAGCACTTCTGTGCTTCTTATTAACCCCTATTAATTTTCACCTGTGTGCTGACCTGGGGTGGCCGACCTGTGCCGACATTGTGGGGTCCTGCACCCCAGGCCCATACCTAGTATTAGGGACCCCCAGTGACGGAGAAGCCTTGTCGATCGGCCTGGGGGCTTAACCCTATATCTGCAGATATACGCAACTAAGATCTCCGTATTATCTGACTATTATTATATAGTAATATTATTCACTCGGTGTGCATTAGGGAACACAGTTTTTTTCCAGTGCCATTATTTAAAAAGGGATCTAAAAATCATCCTGGGAACTATAGACCAGTTAGTTTAACCTCTATAGTGGGTAAAATATTGGAAGGAATTTTGAGGGATAGCATAGAGGATTAGCATGGGTTTGTGAGGGACAGATCATGTCAAACTAACTAAATTAGCTTCTACGAGGAAGTGAGCGATAATCTTGACCAGGGAAAAGCAGTGGATGTGGTCTATTTAGATTTTGCAAAAGCCTTCGATACAGTGCCTCACAAGAGATTGATCATTAAATTAAGGGAACTTGGATTAGGAAATACTGTTTGTACATGGATAGGTAATTGTCTGGCTAACAGGGTACAACGAGTAGTGGTCAATGGGATGTTCTCCAGCTGGGCACCAGTAGTCAGCGGTATACCATAAGGGTCCGTACTTGGCCCACTACTGTTAAATATATTTATTAATGACCTAGGAATAGGCCTGTGAAGCACAGTATCAATCTTTGCAGATGATACTAAACTGTGTAAGGTAATTAATTCAGAAATAGATGTGGAGTCTCTACAGAATTACTTATTTAAACTTGAATCCTGAGCATCTAAATAGGGAATGAGGTTCAATATTGAAAAATGCAAAGTTATGCATTTTGGGATTAAAAACAAAATTGCATCCTATTCACTTAATGGGGAAAATATAGGGGTAACAGTAGTGGAAAAAGATTTGGGGGTGCTCATAGATAATAGGCTCAATAACAGTACACACTGTCAAACTGCAGCGAAGAAGGCAAGTAAAGTCCTTGCTTGTATAAAACGGGGTATTGAGACAAGGGACGAGGATGTAATCCTGCCGCTGTACAAATCAGTGGTACGTCCCCACCTGGAATATTGTGTTCAGTTCTGGGCACCATATTATAAAAAGGATATTGGGGAACTCGGCGCTACTAAACTGATTAAAGGGATAGAGACACTGGAGTATGAGGAAAGGCTTACTATGTTAAATATGTATACACTAGAAAAGAGGCGTCTAAGAGGAGACATTATTAATATCTTCAAATATGTAAAGGGTCATAACAAGGAGTTAGCAGGGGATTTGTTTATTAATAGAACTCTGTATAGTACACATGGACACTCACTGAGGTTAGAGGAGAGAAAATTCCATACAAAACGTACAGTAGGAAAGGGTTCTTTACCGTACGGTCAATAAGGATTTGCAACTCCCTGCCGGAGAAGGTAATAATGGCGGACTCTGTAAATGCATTTAAAAACAGATTGGACAGCTTTCTAGCTGAAAAAAAGTATCCAAGGCTATAGCATTTAATATATTGACATTAAGTACAGTATCTGGGAGTTGTACAAAATATAGTTGACAATTGGTACAAAACCATTACTTCAGCTGGTGCATTATACTGTGCACAGCTTAATACAGAATACAGGTTGAACCCGATGGGCATTTTGCCTCTTTTCAACCTCAACAACTATGTAACTTTGTAACAAGTTTTAAATAGCTAAAACTTATTGATAAATGGGCCCCTAAGTTTCACATGGTTATGGGGCAGATTTAACAACAAGTGATACTCATTTTTCATGTAGAAGCTGACTGGCCTGGAGCATCATTTATCATTCATAATGAGTGATAACAAGAATATCACTCACTGTTAAATCTGCCCCTTAGTGTGTAACATACCTCCCAATATTAAATAATTGCGAAGAGGAACTCCTGTATGCGCCCAAAAAGAGGGGTGTGGCCTAAATGAAAGGGGCGTGACCTCACGACAGTGCTGCGCTTGCGGGTCACGTCCCCTTTTACCATCAATGAATGGGGCATGACCAGCGCTCTGAGCTGCTGGCATGCCCCCTCTCCCTCGGTCTTCATTGAATAGACGCTGTGCAGGAGCCTCCCAACTGCCCCCCCCCTTCCCCCACATGACACTACAGCCCTCGGGTGGGGCAACAGGACAGTCCCAAAAAAAGGGAGTGTCCCACGAAAATTGGGACAGTTGGGAGGTATGGTGTAATATGCAGTGATACAAAAGGGCAATGTCAGAGGTTAAATCCAATGTCCAAATCCAATGTAAAATATCCAGGTTAGCAGGGAGATTAAGGGCTAAGACAGGAAGTGACCATGTCCGTCTGTTACGGGTAAAACGCGTCTACCAGTCTACCAACTCCTACAGGCGGCGGCGGATCCGACGGTCAGCAGCCCGGCACACTGAGTGTCAGCTGACACAGCGGCAACCATACCCCCGTACCCAGATCGGTGAGATCAAGCCATACACACTTGTCAGCAGCAGCAGGACGGGGGAGATTTCTCCTGTTCCTCAAAGTCGATTCATTATATACAGTCTCTGTCCCATAACTGCCATTTTGCTCCCTTCTTATCTCAAGTGGGCAATCACGTTTTTTATTGTGCAGCAGCCAACCTGCTCCTCAGGTGAAAGGGCTTAGTGCTCAGTGCCCATATATATTGAAGGTACAGGGGCTAACACGCACATTAGCAGTATCACGCATATGGCAAAGGGTTAATGTGGCTTTATACCATATATTCAGCAAGATAATTAGTCTGTTACCCGTTGTGGCGGATGTATATAGCTGTATATCAATTTGGAGACTCATGATAACTGCTTTTTCAGGCATCCAGCACTGGTTCTAATCACTAACGTAATCTATTATACGTGTTTATTTATTCAATTGATTTATTTCCCATTCTGAGTGGCGGTTAAGGAACCAGTGCGGAGTTAATGACCTGCAGTGTCTTTCTTTTGCTCTGTAATCTGTCATTCCATTTCATTTTTTGTTTCATGTGTTGTTTTGAGCCTGCTTATCTTTTGATACTTTTTCCTACACAAAAAGCAACAATTGTTACAAACAGGCTTTAGTAATACTGAACAACTGGGATACATTCCAATACCACATTGACTCTGCTACATAGCAAGAGGGGCACCACATTTGGAGCACATCTAATTTTTCTCACTCAGGACTCTCATTGGTGATTTGGTGGGACTCTTCCCGATTGCAGTTTTCCAACTGATGGGACATTCGCCCACCACCTAACACAAAAAGCAGATCCTTCTTTTCTTCATTCTACAATTACTTGTTTCTGAACTCTCATCAATGATTCAGGAGACGGACGCATCAGGGCCCTCATTCCGAGTTGTTCGCTCGGTAAAAATCTTCGCATCGCAGCGATTTTCCGCTTAATGCGCATGCGCAATGTCCGCACTGTGACTGCGCCAAGTAAATTTGCTATGCACTTAGTAATTTTACTCACGGCATTTTCATCGTTCTGGCGATCGTAATGTGATTGACAGGAAATGGGTGTTACTGGGCGGAAACAGGCCATTTTAGGGGCGTGTGGGAAAAAACGCTACCGTTTCCGGAAAAAACGCAGGAGTGGCTGGAGAAACGGAGGAGTGTCTGGGCGAACGCTGGGTGTGTTTGTGACGTCAAACCAGGAACGACAAGCACTGAACTGATCGCAGATGCCGAGTAAGTCTGAAGCTACTCAGAAACTGCTACGAGGTGTGTAATCGCAATATTGCGAATACATCGTTCGCAATTTTAAGATGCTAAGATTCACTCCCAGTAGGCGGCGGCTTAGCATGAGCAAATCTGCTGAAATTCACTTGCGAGCGAACAACTCGGAATGAGGGCCCATACACGCTTCACCTACCATCATACCTCACTGTTTGTGCCCAATCTCGTCCGATCTTGGAAGCTAAACAGTAGAGGGCCAGGTCAGTAGTACCTGGTGGGCGACTACAAGGGAAGACTTGGTGTAGTAGGTTGCAAACCTAGGTACAACTCCAGTCTAACATTGAAAGCAAAATCACACTTTTTATTGTATCTGATCTCTGTGACTCCAGGTGCCCCACTATTACATCAGATTTATGTACTCTCAGGGGTATATTCAATTGCGGTCGAATTGCCGCAATTGTCGAAAAACGGGGCATTTTCGACACAAAAAAGCTGTAGAATTGGATTTGACAATTCAATACAGTACTTTTGGACAAAAAACCTGCCGTTTCATTTTTGACTTTTTGCAGTTCGACATTTCTTCAATTCGACATGTCTGCAATGTTAAAAATGCGGCTTTTCAACAAAAGTATATTCAATTCAAGAATGTCGATTCGACAACAGTGCTTTTCGACAGTCATTTCGTCAATTTCATTCCGCCTCATTTTTCTGTCGTGATCTAATAAATTTTTTTAAAAACATGTTTTTTTTGGTGCTTTTTTGATTGCTAATAGCATATCTATTTTCCCCGCAAGTTGGGGAAAGGGGTCCCATGTGTAAACATGGGATCCCTTTCAGTGCGTGGATCGGGTTTTTTGTTTTTTTATTTTGCCAAGTACGTGGATTACAAACAGAAGAGGACAGATCTACACTGGATTGTTGTGAGTATAATTTTATTTACAAGTACCCCTGGATTCTACTGGTGAAGAGGACCGACTGCTTCGTGTCAACATAGGTAAGTATGTGTGTATATTGGTGTGCATGTATTTAATAAAGTTGTACTATCACGGTGTCTGTGTATTGTTTTTATTTGGGTATTTTTTTGTAGTAGAACTACAGGTACCAGCGGGCCCATTCCCCCTCCCGCATGCTGGTACTTGTGGTTCTCCAAGTACCAGCTTGTGGGGGAGGCTTGCTGGGACTTGTAGTTCTGCTACAAAAAACAATATTATTTTCTCATACGTCCTAGAGGATGCTGGGGTCCACTTCATGACCATGGGGTATAGACGGTTCCGCAGGAGCCATGGGCACTCTTTTCAATGGGTGTGAACTAGCTCTTCCCTCTATGCCCCTCCTCCAGACCTCAGTTTTAGAAATGTGCCCAGGCAGACTGGATGCACTCTAGGGGAGCTCTGCTGAGCTTCTCTGAAAAGACTTATGTTAGGTTTTTTGTTTTCAGGGAGAACTGCTGGCAACAGACTCCCTACTTCGTGGGACTGAGGGGGCTGAAGCAGAACCAACTTCCTCAGAGTTTCATGGCTCTGCTTCTGGCTGACAGGACACCATTAGCTCCTGAAGGGTACTGAATGCTAGCTGTGTCTAGATGCTCACTCCCACAGCACGCCGTCACCACCCTCACAGAGCCAGAAGTCAGAAGACAGGTGAGTAGAAGAAGACAGATCTTCTATCAAGAAAAGTGATGGCTGATGTACAGCGCGGCTGGCGGGAGCGCAGCGCGCCATTGCTGCCCACACACACAGGCACTGCAGGGTGCAGGGCGTGGGGGGGGGGCGCCCTGGGCAGCAAAAACACCTCTATAAACTGGCAAAAAGGCACAGCCCTATCCCCGCCAGTATAAATATTATGAAAAGTTTCTGGGGTAAAAAGGGCGGAGCTTCTTCCTCAAGCAGCCAGCACACTGCTCAGTACCATTTTCTCTCTCCTCAGGCTGCAGAGACATCGCTGGTCATCCTTCACTTCTGACTACAAGTATCAGGGTGCAAAACAGGGGAGGCACAAGCGAATTTGGTGCTTTACAAGTGTGTTTTACTGTGTAAAAAGCGCTGCATGTCAGTGGGCATTCTGTGTTCACAGGCATTAGATACTGGCGCTGGGGTTGTGAACTGGCTGCTCCTAAACTGTGTCCCTCTGACAGATGTTACTGTGGGTCTGTCCCCTATAAGTCCCAGTGTGTCTGTGTGTGTGTTGTACACGTGTGTAAGACATGTCAGAGGCAGGGAGTTTCTCCCCGGAGGAAACCATTTTAGGGACACAGAAGTGTAATGTGGTGGCGCTGCCGGCACACCAAGAGCCTGCATGGGTGAAAGAAATACGTGATAGTATGCATCCAGGGCCGGTTCTTAGCTTTGTGGCGCCCCGGGCAAAATATAGGGGCGTGGCTACAAATGGGGGCGTGTTCACGACGCTGAAATAAAAAATTAAATAAAAAAAAGTATACTTACCATCCCCGTTCCTGATCCAGACCGCTGCAGACCCCCTCCGCCGCCGCTCTTCTCCTCTCCTCTCTTCTCTTCGATCCATGGGAGAGACGTTATTACGTCTCTCCCATAGAACAGCATAGACACTAGAGGTCAATTATGACCCCTAGTGTCTGTGCCACTATGCTGTGCGGTGCGCGATGACGTCATCGCGCATCGCACAGCAAAGGTCCTCTACATGAAGGGAAACTAGACCGTAGCGTCTAGTTTCCCTTCATGGAGAGGACCTTTGCTGTGCGGTGCGCGATGACGTCATCGCGCACCGCACAACTAAGGTCTTCTCAATGAAGGGAAACTAGACGCTACGCGTCTGGTTCCCTTCAAAGCGGGGGGGCACAGCAGGGCACTGCGGGGGGCACATTGGCGGATCTTGCCCTGGTGCGGCGCCCTCCGGATGGCGCCGGCGCCCTCCGGAAGGCGGCGCCCCGGGCAAAAGTACCGCTTGCCCGTGGCAAGAACCGCCACTGTATGCATCATATCAATAGGAGATTAGATAAGTCTGAATCTCATGCTGAGTGCTGGAGAAAATCTGTGGAGGATGTGATTTTTCAGGGCTCTGTTCTTCCATCCGCAGGCGACTCCTCTGGGTCACATAAGAGACCGTTTGCAAATATTGTGAATACTGATACCGACACGGACACTGATTCTTGTGTCGACGATAGTGACTCCAGAGAAATGGATCATAAATTGGCAAAAAATATACAATATATGATTGTGGCTATAAGGGAAGTTCTGGAAGTCACGGAAGCCACTCCTGTACCTCAGGAGAAGGCTTATTTCTATAAAGAAAAGAAATCTAAGGTCACTTTCCCTCCTTCCCACGAGCTTAATACACTCTTTGAAGGGATGTGGGTGAATCACGAAAATAAATGTCGTATTCCCAAGAGAATTCAGATAGCTTATCCTTTCCCGGTGGAGGACAGGAAAAAATGGGAGTCACCTCCTGTGTTAGACAGTGCACTGTCCAGGTTGACAAAGAAGGTAATTCTCCCTGCACCTGGCATGGCTTCACTAAAAGAGCCGGCAGACCGAAAGATGGAAACTACATTGAAATCCATTTATGTTGCCAATGGTACGCTGCTCAGGCCCACAATTGCTTGCGCGTGGGTGAGTCGCGCTATTGAAAATGGTCAGAAAGCGTGTCATCAGAAATTGACACGATTGATAAAGATGAGATACTCCTTAAGTTAGGGAATATCAAAGACGCTGCGGCATACATGCTAGAAGCGATTAAAGATATTGGACTCTTGAGTTCACAAGCCGCTACCATGGCAGTATCGGCTTGGCGGGCATTGTGGATTCGCCATTGGAACGTGGATGCAGATTCCAAAAGAAATATGGAGGCTCTCCCATATAAAGGTGAGACCTTATTTGACGATGGACTGGATGCGTTAGTCTCGGCGGCTACCGCAGGTAAGTCGACATTTTTGCCCTCTGCGCCTGCACCGGCAAAAAAGACATATCACCCGCACATGCAGTCCTTTCGGCCCAATAAATACAAAAAAGCGAGAGGTTCCCCCTTCTTTGCGGGTAGGGGAAGGGGAAAGGGAAAGAAGTCCACAGCAGCTTCAGGTTCCCAGGAGCAGAAGTCTACCCCTACTTCTGCCAAATCTTCAGCATGACGCTGGGGCTCCTTTGCGGGAGGCCGCTCGGGTGGGGGCACATCTCAAACTGTTCAGCCAAGGTTGGATTCTGTCTGGCCTGGATCCCTGGGTGTTGCAAATAGTGTCCCAGGGATACAAGCTGGAATTTCAAGACGTTCCCCGTTTTTCAAATCGACCTTGCCAGCTTCTCTTCCAGAAAGGGAAGCAGTAACAGCGGCAATCCAAAAATTATGTCAGGATCAGGTCATAGTCCTGGTACCTTTGTCACAACAAGGGGAGGGGTTTTTGTAGTTCCGAAGCCGGACGGCTCGGTCAGACCGATCCTAAACCTGAAAGATCTGAATCTCTACTTGAAACGATTCAAGTTCAAAATGAAATCACTGAGGGCAGTGATTTCCAGTCTGGAGGAGGGGGACTACATGGTGTCTGTAGACATAAAAGATGCTTACCTGCATGTTCCCATTTATCCTCACCAGGCTTATCTGAGATTCGCGGTTCAGGATTGCCATTACCAATTCCAGACGTTACCTTTCGGTCTCTCCACGGCGCCGAGGGTATTCACCAAGGTGGATGGCGGAGATTATGGTTCTCCTGCATCAAAAAGGAGTCAATATAATTCCTTATCTAGACGATCTCCTGATATAGGCGAGATCCAGGGAGCAGTTGTTACAAAACATCACACTCTCCCTGTCAATACTCCAACAACACGGTTGGATCATAAATTATCCAAAGTCACAGTTGGAACCGATGACAAGATTATCTTTTCTCGTGATGATTCTGGACACAGAAGTTCAGAGAGTATTTCTTCCGGTGGAAAAGGCTCTGGAAATCCAGAAAATGGTAAAATAGATATTGAAACCATTGAGTGTGTCGATCCATCAGTGCATTCGGTTGTTGGGGAAGATGGTGGCGGCCTACGTGGCCATACAGTTTGGCAGATTCCATGTCAGGATATTCAAGTGGCACCTGTTGGACAAGTGGTTGGGATCCCACCTACACATGCATTGGAAGATAATCCTGTTGTCAAAAGCCAGGATTTCGCTCCTGTGGTGGCTACTCAGTTCTCACCTACTAAAGGGACGCAGGTTCGGGATTCAGGGCTGGGTCCTTGTAACCACGGATGCAAGTCTCCGAGGCTGGGGAGCTGTCACTCAGGGGGAAAGCTTCCAAGGAAAATGGTCAAGTCAGGAAGCCTGCCTTCACATAAACGTGCTGGAATTGAGAGCCATTTACAACGGCCTTCAACAAGCGGTACATCTTCTTCAAGATCATTCCGTGCAGATCCAGTCGGACAATGTAACAGCAGTCGCGAACATAAACAGGCAGGGCGGAACAAAAAGCAGAGTGGCAATGGCAGAGGTGACGAAGATACTCCTCTGGGCAGAAAGATATGTAAAGGCTCTGACGGCAATTTTCATTCCAGGAGTAGACAACTGGGAAGCAGACTTCCTCAGCAGACACGATCTCCATCCAGGAGAGTGGGGCCTCCACCAAGAAGTCTTCGCAGAGGTGACAGGTTTTTGGGGAGTTCCTCAAGTAGACATGATGGCATCTCGTCTCAATAAGAAGCTTCAGAAATATTGTTCCAGGTCGAGAGACCCTCAAGAAAATAGCAGTGGATGCGCTAGTGGCCCAGTGGGTGTTCCGGTCGGAGCATGTCTTCCCTCCACTTGCGCTGATCCCAAAGGTGCTCAGGATCATAAGGAGAACAAGAGTTCGAGCAAACTTCATTGCCCCAGACTGGCCAAGGAGGGCTTGGTACCCAGATCTTCAGGAGTTGCTCATATAAGATCCTCGGCCTCTTCCTCTTCGCGAGGACCTGCTGCAGTAGTGGCCGTGCGAGTATCAAGACTTACTGCGGCTATGTTTGACGGCATGGCTGTTGAGCGCCAGATCCTAGCCCGTAAGGGTATTCCCAAGGAAGTCATCCCCATCCTTATTCAGGCCAGAAAAGGAGTAACGTCGAAACATTACCACCGTGTTTGGAGAAAATATGTGTCTTGGTGTGAATCCAAGAAGGCTCATACGGAAGAGTTTCAGTTGGGATGTTTTCTCCATATTCTGCAGGCTCTTGGGGAGGCGGGCCTCCGATTGGGATCAGTCAAGGTCCAGATTTCGGCCTTGTCAGTGTTCTTCCAAAAACAATTGGCCTCTCTTCCAGAGGTTCAGACCTTCGTGAAAGGGGTTCTGCACATCCAGCCTCCATTTGTGCCTCCGGTGGCACCATGGGACCTTAATGTGGTGTTGCAGTTTCTTCAATCGGATTAGTTTGAGCCTCTACAAGAGATAGAGTTGAAGTTTCTCAATTGGAAAGTGGTGATGCTTTTGGCATTGGCATCTGCACGGCAGGTGTCTGAGTTGGGGGCCTTGTCTCACAAAAGCCCTTACCTGATCTTCCATGAAGATAGGGCAGAGTTGAGAACTCGTCAACAATTTCTTCCAAAGGTGGTTTCATCTTTCCACATAAACCAACCTATTGTTGTGCCAGTAGCTACTGACACATTCACTGAGTCAAAGTCTCTAGATGTGGTTAGAGCTTTGAAGATTTATGTCGCTAGAACAGCTCGAATACGGAAAACAGAGTCTTTGTTTGTCCTGTATGCTCCCAACAAGATTGGGTGTCCTGCTTCCAAGCAGACTATTGCGCGTTGGATCAGAAGTACGATTCAGCACGCTCATACTACGGCTGGATTGCCGTTACCGACGTCGGTGAAGGCCCATTCCACTAGGAAGGTGGGCTCATCCTGGGCAGCTGCCCGGGGGGTCTCGGCATTGCAACTTTGCCGAGCAGCTACTTGGTCGGGGTCAAACACATTTGCAAAATTCTACAAGTTTGACACCTTGGCCGATGAAGACCTCAAGTTCGGTCAATCGGTGCTGCAGGGTCATCCGCACTCTCCCGCCCGTACTGGAGCAGTGGTATAAACCCCATGGTCATGAAGTGGACACCAGCATCCTCTAGGATGTATGAGAAAACAGGATTTTGATACCTACCGGTAAATCCTTTTCTCCTAGTCCGTAGAGGATGCTGAGCACCCGTCCCAGTGCGTACTTTACCTGCAGTTTTGTTTATTAGAGTTACACATGTTGTGTTTTATTAGTTTCAGCATGTTTGCTGTAATTGGTTCATGCCTGTTGGCGTGTTATGTTGAATGCCATGTTGTGCGGCATGGTTGAGGTGTGAGTTGGTATTTATCTCACCATTAGTATTAAAGTAAATCCTTTCCTCGAAATGTCCATCTCCCTGGGCACAGTTCCTGTAACTGAGGTCTGGAGGAGGGGCATAGAGGGAGGAGCCAGTTCACACCCATTGAAAAGTCTTAAGAGTGCCCATGGCTCCTGCGGAACCGTCTATACCCCATGGTCATGAAGTGGACCCCAGCATCCTCTACGGACTAGGAGAAAAGGATTTACCAGTAGGTATCAAAATCCTGTTTTTTTTGTCACAAAAGGCAATCAGCCCCCCATCCGCCGCCCTTGGATGGGGGGGACAGCCTTGGGCTTCACCCCTGGCCCTTGGGTGGCTGGAGGGGGGGACCCCTTGATTTAAGAGGTCCCCACTCCTCCAGGGTACCCCGGCCAGGGGTGACTAGTTGAGGATTTAATGCCACGGCCGCAGGGTCCGCTATAAAAGTGTCCCCTGGCTGTGGCATTATCTCTCTGCCTAGTGGAGCCCGGTGCTGATGGAAAAAATACGGGGGACCCCCTACGTCTTTTGTCGTAGAGCCCTGTGCTGGTTGTTAAAATACGGGGATCCCCTGTCATTTTTTTCCCGTATTTTTACAACCAGGACCGGCTCAAAGAGCCCAAGGCTGGTTATGCCTAGGAGGGGGGACCCCACGCAATTTTTTTCAGGATTTATTTAACACTTTTGTCCTGTCCATGAAGTTGAATCCAAGCTGCCCACTATTCGTCAATTGGTCCGTTTTTCGACAGCGGGACTGTCGAATCCGTTATTTATTCAATATGTCGAATTCGGGTCCCGGCTGGAGGGTTTCGCCTGTCGAATTGTGTCGAATCCAAAAACTACATTTCTCTACATTATTAACAAGATTTACGGGGCTTCTCACCGCTAAGGATCTCCCAATTATCAGGTAATTGGATATTTTGGACTAATTTGAGTCCCACTGCCAATCGCCTTTTTAATTTTAATACCAAATTTTGGAGTGAAATATGTATGTTATGTCTATGTATCATAGGAGATTTATCTTTTAAACGAAAGTTAAGTTTTATCTTTCTTACCTATTTCTTAAAGTCATTTATTTCAAGAGTTCACCCACGAAGAAGTCTTCTTTCTTTATTCTTGCCAATAGTTGTACAGTAAGCAATTACTGACTTCGGGGTGCACCACCAGTCCAGTTCACTATGGCATTCTGCCTAGGTATTTGAGACATACTGGTATCCATTGGTTAATCCTTAATTACTTCATACCAGTGCGGTATCAAATCCAGTCCTCCAGCAGATTAAGGGCTAAGGCCACACAAGTCCAGGGAACTTTACAAGGTCAGTTTATGGATAAACAATCACAAAGGACCAGAATGAGACTTGTCAAAGGTAAATTCCAAAGGCAAAAGGCCAATAATGATTTCCAGAGCAACAAGCTGCACACTATCTCACAGCAGAGACCAGGGGTTAAAGTGAGCCGGTACGGGGCGGAACTACGTTCCGTCAGTTCCACTTGGAGACGGAACGCAGTTCCGCCTCCTCCAGCTCACCTAACCCGATGTGTCCCAGGCGCCGCAGGGAGATGACGGGCGCCCGCTGAGATTGTGTTACCAGCGGGCGCCCGTCTCACTCTCTATAGCGGAAGCTGGTGGCAGGAGCTCAGTACTGAGCTCCGGCTTCCGGCGCTGCCACTGTGCGCTATGGGAGAGACATCATGACGTCTCTCCCATAGTGCTGAGGAGCGGACGCCAAGATAGGACTGCAGCGGTCTGGAAGCGGGAGCGGGGCTCGGTGAGTATTGTGATTTTTGTTTTCTTCCTTGGTGTAGCGGTGCATCTACTGGGGGCAAACTACTGGGGGCATTACTACTGGGGAAGCATCTACTTGGGGCAAACTACTGGGGGACATTACTACTGGGGGGCATCTACAGGGGCAAACTACTGGTGGGTATTACTACTGGTGGGGCAATCTACTGGGGGCATTACTAATGGGGAGGCATCTATTGGGGCAAACTACTGGGGGGCATTACTACTGAGGAGCATCTACTGGGGGGCAAACTACTGGGGGACATTATTACTGGGGACCAACTACTGGGGGCAAACTACAAGGGAGCAAACTACAAGGGGGCAAGCTACTGGGGCAAACTACAAGGGGGCAAGCTACTGGGGGCAAACTACAAGGGGCAAGCTTCTGGGGGCAAACTACAAAGGGGCTAACTACTGGGGGCAAACTACAGAAGGGCATTAATACTGGGGGCATAACTACAAAGGGGCGTAACTACAGGAGCATTACTACTTGGGGGCAAACTACAGGGGCATTACTACTTCGGGCAAACTACAGGGGGGCTAAACTACTGGGGGCATAACTACAGGGACATTACTACTGGGGGTATAACTACAGGGGCATTACTACTGGGGGCGTAACTACAGGGGCATTACTACTTGGGGGCAAACTACAGGGGGGCTAAACTACTGAGGGCATAACTACAGGGGCTAAACTACTGGGGGCATTATTACTGGGGGCTAAACTACAAGGGGGGCATAACTACAGGGGCTAAACTACTGGAGGCAAACTACAGGGGCTAAACTACAAGGGGGCAAACTACAGGGGGGCATTACTACTGGCGGCTAAACTACAAGAAGGCAAACTACTGGGGCTAAACTACTGAGGGCATTACCACTGGGAGGCTAAACTACATGGGGCAAACTACATGAGGGCTAAACTACTGGGGGCATTACCACTGGGAAGCTAAACTAAAGGGGGGGGGGTAAACTACTGGGGTAATAACTGCAGGGGCATTAACCACTGGGGGCATGACTACTAGGGCTAAACTACAGGGGGCTAAAAGACTGGGGGCAATACTACAAGCAACATTACTACTGGGGGCAATACTACACAGGGGCATTACCATTAAGGGCATTATTACTGGGGGCCCTACTAATGAGGGCATTGTAAAGGGTGCACTTCATAAGGGGCATCACTTCTGGAGACATAAGGGGCACTACTATTGTGGGCATTGCATAAGGGGCGCCGCTACTATGGTGTCTATATAAGGGACACTACCACTGTGGGCACTACCAGTACAGTGGACACTGCATAAGGAGCACTACTACTGTGGGCATTGTATAAGAAGCGCTACTGTGGTGGGCATTATGTGTATTAGGGGTGCTACTACTCTGGGCATTATTACTATTGTGTGACCACGCCCCTTTCTTTTTGAGACCACGTCCCTTTTTGCGGCGAGCACCTAAGGCGCGCAATACCTTTATTACATCGGCGCCGTGGGGAGGGGGGGGGGGATGAGTTCCACCACCTCTCTAGGACCACTTTAAGCACTGGAAGAGACTAATCACCTAGCAGGGAATGCTGGCAGGGACTCCTTTTTATGTGCTGGAGACAGGCGTTAGGAGAGGACTCCATTCTGCACATACATGCCTGACTGTGGCTCCAGCTTCCGTCCCTGTATCTGTGGTGAAGGGCAGAGAATATCCGGTACCCATATTGATGGGTTAGATGGTGGAAAAATAAGCATCATACTTCAATGGTACATCTGTAATGAGTGTAGGGTGTATGGTGCACACGGGCCCCTGTCCTGGGAGGGTCACACCGCACACCCTGCCCCCATATAATTATAATTACCTCTCCTGAGTCCCATGTTGCCCAGCGCTGCAGACCAAAATCACTGGGAAAATGATGCAGTGCACAGTACAGATGTCTCTGGGAACATTGCGCCTAATTCAGACCTGATCGCTGTTGTGCGAATTTGCAAGGCGGACGATTATGATGTGTACAGATCGTAATGCGTACGTGCGAGGCCAAACTGCGAAAAAAATCAGCGTTTTTTTTTTTTGCTAGGCGCACGTAGGTTAATTAACAGGAAGCGGACGTTTGGGGGTGATAACTGTCCGTTTTCTGGGAGTGTCAGAAAAAACACAGGCGTACCCAAGTGTTTTCAGGGAGGATGTGTGACGTCAGCTCCGGCCCCAATCAGCCTGTTTCTATTGCTCTGTAGGAGTAAGTCCTGGGCTACGCACAGACTGCACAGACTGGAAAAATCATTCGATGATGAGTGAGTTGCGAATGGATTTGCTACTGACTGACGTTTGCAAAGCTTTTTGCAGGGCATATGCAGACTTGCATGGCGCAGATTTTTACTCTGTATGGGCGGCGACTATCTGATCGCAAACCTCTGCAAATTTGCAGAGGAGCAATCAGGTCTGAATTAGGCCTATTGTGCGAGCGGCATGATCCCAGAGACCTGTGTAATAGACTGGCACAAAGCCAGAGTATAGTGTGCTGTCAGAGAGTAGGGGGCCTGCAGAGCCTGCACACAGACCGTCTCATCTCTTAAAATTCCCCTGCCGGACTTGGAAAGAGTGGGACATTGCTGGGGCACACCCCGCAACATTTATAGGCAATTTTATCTTGGACATGGCATTTTTCACATCTAAAATTCTTTGGGATAGACTTATTAATTTAAAACAGTATTTAGAATAACTTAGCGGTAGCTCCAAAATACACCTTCACTGATACTTGTCTATATGTCCCTCCTCTAAGATCAGAAATGATACTTTTATAAACCAGCAAAGCAGCGCTGGACCGACTGTATGTAAAAATTGGGCACATATTGTAGTTGTACTGCTTCTTCTTGGTACCAGCACATACTACATTTCCATTGCACAGTGGCAAGAGATGTGTATCCCTCCAACACACCTGGGAAGTACAAGCTCCCTCTCTGATTACCAATGTATTTTCTGCTGCTCCACACGTACCTCCTGGGTCCTCTGAACAGAGGATCAAGAAAACCTGGTAAATTGCCCAAGTTGAGAGGACATCCTCAGTTAGTACCTCAACCTTCAGCTGATGAAGACCAATATGGAGCACATGTTGACACAGTTAAAAAAAATACATGAAGGACATGGCAGGTGTATTGACAGCTCAGTTTAGACAAGTAACCACTGAACTTTGATTTAGAGATCACAATGCTACAAGGGAACTATGGGGGTAATTCCAAGTTGATCGCAGCAGGATTTTTGATAGCAATTGGGCAAAACCATGTGCACTGCAGGGGAGGCAGATATAACATGTGCAGAAAGAGTTAGATTTGGGTGGGTTATTTTATTTCTGTGCAGGGTAAATAATGGCTGCTTTATTTTTACACTGCAAATTAGATTGCAGATTGAACACACCACACCCAAATCCAGAGCCGGTCATAGGCATAGGCAAACTAGGCAATTGCCTAGGGCATTTGATATGCCTAGGGGCATCAGCAGCTTCTGCTGATTAAAATGATATGCGGCATGCCTATATTCTGAGTGTAGCATTTCATATGCAGATACAGCCACAGTCTCACACAGTATATAGGCATGCTGCATATCATTTTAATCAGCGGAAGCTGCTTGTGCATCCTAGCCACATAGCAATGCAAATAAGATGCATTTTCGTAAAAAAGGTGCCCGACGTTAGCATTGAGGCAAGATTTATGAGGACACATCTGTATCCAAGCAGAGGTCACAGTGTTCATGGCAGTGTGAGTGCTGTGTGCATGTGAGTGGGTTGGTTGTGCAGTAGTGTTCGGAATATGTGTAAGGAGCATTGTGTGTGTCATGTAAAAATGCATTAATAATGTGCAACATATGTGTAAGGGGCACTATGTGTGTCATTATGTGTATAAGGGCATTAATAATGTGCGGCATATGTGTAACAGGGTACTACTGTATGTGTGTCATTATGTGTATAGGGGCACTAATAATGTGCAGCAAATGTGATTGGGGCACTATGTGTGTCATTATGTGTATAAGGGCATTAATAATGTGCAGCATTAATAAAGGTTGTCATAATGTGTAAGGCGCATTATGTTTCTAAGGACATTAATAATGTGTCATATGTGTAAAGGGGCATTACTGTGTGGTATTATGTGTATAAATGCATTACTAATGTTTCGCATTATGTGTATAAGGTGCTCTACTATGTGGCATTGCGTATAGAAAGGGCACTACTGTGTCATCTAATGTGAATAAAGAGCAATAGGGTGTGGTGTAATGGGAATAAGGAGCAATTCAGTGTGATGTAATGAGAATAAGGGGCTCTACTGTGAGGAGTAACGTTTATAAGGAAAAGTGATACTACTGTGGGATATAATATGAATTATGGACACTATCGCATGATCAAATGTGAATAAAGTTGCAGTACTGTGTGGCGTAATTGGAATTGGGGTTACTATTGTGTGGCCATGCCCCTTGCCAGCAAAAACATACCCCTTTTTGGGCTGTGCGCCAAATGTGCGAACTGTTCCTATTTAAAATATAGGGGGTACAAATACCAAAATAAGGACCGCTATGGGTGAGGGGTGATGGTGCTGGGAAAGAGGTGCAAGGTCAGAGGCGGAACCAGCGGTGGTGCTAGGGGGTACCAGCCAAAATCTTGCCTAGGGCATCATATTGGTTAGGGCCGGCTCTGCCCAAATCTAACTCTTTCTGCAGTGCACATGGTTTTGCCCAATTGCTAAAAAAAATCCTGCTGCGATCAACTTGGAATTACCCCCTATGTGCAATCAATTAGGCTGTTTGATATCCTTATGCAGGCACCTTGGTAATTTACACAATTAGTGGCAGGCACAATGGGGGTAATTCCAAGTTGATTGCAGCAGGATTTTTTATAGCAATTGGGCAAAACCATGTGCACTGCAGGGGAGGCAGATATAACATGTGCAGAGAGAGTTAGATTTGGGTGGGTTATATTGTTTCTGTGCAGGGTAAATACTGGCTGCTTTATTTTTACACTGCAAATTAGATTGCAGATTGAACACACCCCACCCAAATCTAACTCTCTCTGCACATGTTATATCTGCCTAACCTGCAGTGCACATGGTTTTGCTCAATTGCTAACAAAAATCCTGCTGCGATCAACTTGGAATTACCCCCAATGTCTTGAGCATAAGCAGTATGAATGAATTGGTTACACCAGAGTCTTTTACTACTGTCTTGCAGATCGGAGATGAAAGATGACCCTAGAATCAGGTAAGTTGCTCCTGTTACTAAAATCCACTTGCACTCCTAACAATGGGCCTAATTCATGTTTGTATGCAATGGTGATTATCACACACCGGAGTGATTATTATAGCTGGACATGTGCTGTAAGTACAGTCCCGCTTTTTTAGGATTTAATTGAAAAGTGATTGACAGGAAGTTACTGTTTGGAGGAGTTTATGGGAAGTGGTTGGAGAACACAGACGTGCCATGGCCATTTTCACGACATGAATCTGGCATCAGCTGTGAGTATGAAAGCATGCCGTCTGTGCTGCTACTGCTGCGTCCAGTCTGCATAGCCATATGGCACCCCTTAGCTCTGATATTCCGCATTTTTGCACATGGCCTGTGAATGTGAACGCAACTGCGATTGAGTTTGCGATGGTTCTGGTGGGCGTCTCAACATTGCTGAGCGGCAGCTTCACTTGCTAACATTAGCAGTTCCGTAGCCCAGAAAATTGTGTAAACATGAATTAGACCCACTTTCCCATGAGTTGTCCTCTGCAGGTTATGTCGCCTTACAATAAAAGAATAAATCATTGCAAAAGCTAAAACACAGTTTTTGAGGGTGCTTAGCTATAAATAATTTGAGATGTCTCCTGGGTTACCCTGAAGAAACATAGAGTTCTAAAAACACTGGAGGATAATAACATTGCTTCACAGTGGGGTTTCCATTCAGCCTCACAGTGAGAGGGGCAGACAGCAAATATATATATACTCTATAGAAACTTAATATAAGGGGTAAAAAGTTGGTACAGGTAAATAAGAGAAGTTGGTAATAATGGGAGACAAGAACTCAGAGACTAGTTGGTACATCTAATAGAAATATATAAATTGCTGCATAAATTACAGCATGTTGATACAGATCCAGTATGATATACTGGCAGACGGGATGCCGGCTGTCAGTATACAGACAGCGGCATCCCGTCTGCCAGAAGTCGGTCTCCTGAACGCCGGAATCCCGGCAGCTGGCATTTTAACTTCATCCCATTGATACAATAGAAAACAGAGATGTTGATGCAGTAGAGAGGGCAGTTTTGGGAGACCAAAAATGAACAACTTCGTTTAGTGCAACAGTGCAAGGCAGAAAATATTTCCCTTCTACACTATATAGAGGAGGTAAAATACTCAGCTATCCCTTAAACTACCAGCCCATATTTATATTTTTGTCCTGACTATTATTTCCTCATTTGCAGCTGCCACTTTACTCCACTGATATTTGCTCTTTTGCTGTTTATTCTAATTCTAATCCTATTTTGCCCTGCAGTTTTCTATCTGTAAAACCACTGTTTCCCTGTCTCCCTTGATAAGATTGTGGTATGTTTTTAGGTAGACATGCATCAGGTCACCAGCTTAGCCTATTATTTAAACTTCCTATACAATAGTTGTCTTCTAAATGGACACTGCTTTGCTTCTTTTTTTTTTGTATAACAGTTTTTATTAGTAATAATTGTGCATTACAGAGATGATGTTAATAACATACAAATATTATATAAAGGATCAATAAAATGTATCATCTAATACATATATGAAGTTTTGTTCACAATAATGTCATTACTGTTATTCTTTGAACAAAGAATAAACATAACACAAAGCGTGTTTTTTTTCTGGGGGGAATCGGGGGGGGGGGGGGGGGGGGGAGGAAAGGGAGGGGGAATAGGGTATGAGTATAAACAGCTGATAATATAGATAACCTAAAGTAATTAAATGTGTGCCTCTAGGTGACATTTCGTAAAAGCGACCAAGTGGTAAAAATCTTCATAATTGATAAAGAAGTATCTGGTGCCATTTTCGCTAACCATTGCCGGCGCAATAATAATTTGGCTAAGGTAGTAATTGTAGCTAACAAGGGAAGAATATTCTTCTGAATCATGGATATAACCCATGGAGTAAAATCAGCTAATAGAAAAGGTTTCCAAGAAAAAGGGAGATTGTGGCCCACAAGCGCTTGAATAAAGTTGCGCACTTTAAACCAGAATCTCTTGATTTTAGCGCACTGCAAAATGTTATGTATAAATGTGGCAGAGGAAATTGAGCATTTTGGGCACCCCATAAATGTTGAATTGACAATATGACTCCATTGAGCTTGAGATAAATAAGCTCGATTTAAAAATTTGATGTGAATTTCCTGTAGTTTAGCTGATTTTACCCATTTTAATATATATGGAAGTTGCTTAAAGATTAGCTCTGGTGAAGAAAAATCGAAAAAATCATGCCACCCTGTAGACCACAACTTGCTTGGGATACGGTCGTTAGATCGACACAACTTAGGTCGACAGTTATTAGGTCGACCACTGAAGGTCGACATGCATTATGTCGACATGGTCATTATGTCAACATGTACTAGGTCGACAGGTCAAAAGGTCGACATGAGTTTTTCACTTTTTTTCTTTATTTTTTGGACTTTTTCATACTTTACGATCCACGTGGACTACAATTGGGAATGGTAACCTGTGCCGAGCGCAGCAGTAGCAGAGTGAGGCACCTTGCCCGAAGCACGGTGAGCGAAGCGAGCCATGTGAGGGGACACGGTGCACTAATTGGGGTTCCCCGTCACTTTACGAAGAAAACAACACCAAAAAAAGTCCAAAAACCCATGTCGACCTTTAGACCTGTCGACCTACTACATGTCAACCTAATGACCATGTCGACCATCTGCCCCTGTCAACCTAATGCATGTTGACCTTCAGTGGTCGACCTAATGACTGTCGACCTAAGTTGAGTTGACCCAACGACCCATACCCAACTTGTTCCACACTGTTGTTAAGATGGCCCTGGGTGAGAAAGGGGCAAACAAGGCTTCTTCTATAGACTTATTGTGAATTGAGAGCGTCCTAAACACCAGTTCCGAGCTGTATCTAAAAACTGCAGCGCATGAGTATGTGAAGATATCACTCATTCCCAAGCCTCCCTTTTGCTTCGGTTGGAACAGAGGCGTAACTAGGGTTTTCGGAGCCCAGGGCAAGATTTAAAATGGCGCCTCCCCCCCCCCAAAAAAAAAAAAAACACCAAAAGAAGAATGTGCCTTCGGCGCGTGTGGCAAAATAATGTACATGGCCACGCACCAGAAGGGGTGTGACCACTGAAAATGGCCCACAGTGCCAGTTACATTGCCCCACAGTGCCGGATACATGCCCCACAGTGCCAGTTACATGCCCCACAGTGCCAGTTACATGCCCCACAGTGCCAGATGCATTGCCCCACAGTGCCAGATACATGCCACACAGTGACAGTTACATTGCCCCACAGTGCCAGTTACATTGCCCAACAGTGCCAGATACATGCCCCACAGTGGCAGATACATGCCCCACAGTGCTAGTTACATTGCCCCACAGTGCCAGATACATACCCCACAGTGCCAGTTACAATGCCCCACAGTGCCAGCTACAAAGCCCCATAGTGCCGGATACATGCCCCACAGTGCCAGATACATGCCCCACAGTGCCGGATACACAAGACTCTACTCTCCTCTCCCCCCCCTTCCCCCCCTCGTCAGTCACTCACCGCTGTGGCTGGCGCTATCACTCTGCTATGTGAGGGGAGGAGAGCACAGCGCCTCTCCTGTCCCTCACCGCTCCAGGTCTCTGGCGGCGGCTGTGTGGCGCCGGTTCGCTAGCCAATCAGAGCTCACGGACCGGCAGCCAATCAGGAGCCGGTCCGCAAGCTCTGATTGTCTAACGCCGCCGGAGACCGGACACACGCAGCGCTGCTAGTGCTGGCAGCGGCGGTGAGGGGAGGGAGAGACGCTGCGCTCTCCTCCCCTCACATTTCGGTGTGACGGGGCGAGTGGGGCATGATGCCCTGGCCGACGGCGGCGCCCCCCTCTCCTGGGCCTGCCAAGGCGCCCAGGGCACGTGCCCCACTCGCCCTACCCTAGTTACGCCTCTGGGTTGTAATAAACGTTGGGCTGCAATACAGGGTTTTTTGTTACGCCATGCAAAATGGCGGAAGGCCATCATACATTTACTTGAGTCAGATTTAGTCAGGAACATTAGAAACATTTGTATAACTTTAGCAATGACCGGTGGGAAATTTGCTTCATAAATCTTCATAATGGAGGATGTGATATGTATTCCTAAGTGTTTTATTTTCAAAGAGAAAGTCCCAAATTACCAGATCAAACGCCTTTTCGGCATCTAGAGAAATAAGTAAATGGAGATTGTCTTCGTGTACATCATCTAAATGCTGTAGGAGGGATAAAACCTTCTGTATATTTGACACCGCGCTACAGTCCCATACAAATCCGGTCTGGTCTTGATGGACTACTGACGGTAAAACATATTTTAATCTGTTCGATAAAATTTTTGTAAAAATTGTATAGTCTACATTTAAGAGTGGAATTGGGCGGTAAGAGGAAGTAAGAGATCCTTGCCAGGTTTTGGTAAAAGTTTTATAATGGCATCATTAAAATAAAGTGGTAATGGGGCACCAGTCAGAAGGAAGTTATAAAAAGAGGTAAGTGGAGGAATAATTGAATGTTGAAGACCCTTGTAAAATTCTGAAGTAATCCCGTCTGGGCCAGGTGATTTCCCTGGTTTAAGACCTTTGATCACTGCAAGGACTTCATCTTCTATATTGGGGTCATTAAAGAAAAAATGTAGCCTTCCGACAAGCAGGGGAGCGTGAGGGATTCCTAAAATTCCTTTTTGTGATCTAAATTAATATGGTCTTGAGTATATTGTTTGGCATAAAAGGTATGTAAAATGTCTAGTATTTCCGGGCCTGTAGAGTGTAACATGCCCATATCATCTTTCATTGATAAAATATTACTGCTTTGCTTCTTAATTGCATGCATGCTTGATAAAATCATATATGTTGCCAGGGGTTGCAGAAGGGGGAGAGAGGCGTGTGGGAGCCCAGACTTGTTGGTGGAAGTCAGGTTCCATCAACACTCCACCCCCCACACACACACACGCCACCCACCACCACCCCTCTCACCTGTCAGCAGCAGCCTTTCTCTCATAGCCTACATCCATGTCAGGGGGGAGCGATTGCACTGATGCCCACTCCCCCACCTTGTCACTTGGTACGAACTGGTGGTGCTAACATCGCGGCAACATGATGCTGTGCCTGCCCTTCCCTGTCAATTGTCACCGCCGGGGAGCAGCCCTGAGCCAGCCCAGTAGCTCTGTGTGCCCAGCCTGCCGCTGGGCACAACTGCGTGACAGTCTTGATCAGAGGGGCAGCTGCTTGCAGTCCCACCACTGTGCTGTCCTGTCCCTACAGACAAGAGTGACACACTGGATGTGGTGAGTCCCTGCTGGGTCCTGGCACCCTCAGCTATCAGTGTAGCAGGCCCCAAGATTTTTGTTGCCTCCCTGGTCCACTGAAGAGGGACCTGGTGGGCATACATACTCATGAGAGTTGAATAGTGGAGCATGATGATGGGGCTTCTCATACATGGAACAGATGTTCTCATGGTGTTTGCTTCGGTCTGGGGTGCTGTGCCAGCTATGGGCAGAAGAGACGTGTCTGCTGACAACACTAGTGCTCTATCTGCTTCCAACAATTCCGATGAAGGATACATTTTTCCCTGAAACTTTCCCCACAAATGTATATTTCTCCACGTTTCCTCACACTGGGCCTGATTCAGAGGAGTACACTATGCCAATGTGAAACGTAGTTGAGCGATATTTTCTTACAGTGCATGAGTCTGGGTCGCGATTGTGTCTGTACGGAGTCGCAGTTCTACTTTCAGGTGCACACAGGGAGATGTGTGGTGAAAATGTAGTGGGAGTTTCTGGACGGTGACAGGGAGGTGACTTAGCACACGCACGTAGATGGCCTATTATGGGAGTATTGCAGTCATATCAGTGAAAGTGGTTGCATATACAGATGCTCAACCATTCACATAGGAGGCCATACATGGATGGAAAACTGCACCAATCAGTATAACAGTGTGAACGGAAGCTGAAAGTGGGTATCTCAGTCCCTGCACATTTAGACGCATAGATGTACACATGGGGAGGACTTTGCATGCAATTAGTGCATGCAGATAGTGTCCTCCATCCTGTTTTTTCACTTCCTTGATTGAGCAAAAAATCGTGAAGCTTGCTCACCAGCATAGTGGCAGAAGAAAGAACGAACAGATAATTAGTGGAGCCACTTGGCGTAACGCAACTTCCCTTCAAACAACATCTACATGGGTCAATTACCCTAACAAAAACTGCAGACAAGTGAGAGGTCGCCAACTCCCATACCAATAACATACACGGGCCCAGATTTAGCAAGCCTTGGAGAGTGATAAATAGCAGGATGATAAATTACCAACCAACCAGCTCCTAGCTGCCATGTTATAGACGATGGGGTCTATTCATGAAGCAGTGAAAAGCGTGGAGAAGTGAGCCTGTGGAGAAGTTGCCCATGGCAACCAATCAGCTGCTCCGTACAATTGTATAGTATGCAAAGTGTAAATGTTACTTCAATGCTGATTGGTTACCATGGACAACTTCTCCACTGGCTCACTTCTCCACGTTTTCACTGCTTCATGAATAGACCCCTGTGTTTGAAAAATGACAGTTAGGAGCTGATTGGCTGGTACTTTATCACTGTGCTATTTATCACTTTCCAAGGCTTGATAAATCTGGGCTCCGGGGAGGTGGGCAACTGACCCAAGTAGCGTGAAATCAGCCTACCCTGTGCATTGAAAAAGCGTGCACTTTACCAGTGCAGCAAGATGGCTACTGGGCTGCCGCTCTTTCCTGCCAACAACTGACATTCCAAAAACAAATGGTATGGAGGGCAATTCAGGAACATAGAGGGGGATCACATGCCAAATACCCACTTTAAACCAGAAGACACATTCAATCTCTACCGAACAAACTGCTATAGGCTGAATAATATGGCACCATGCACCAATCCTAAAATAAGAACCAAAATAATGACTTATTACATACAACCTGTCCCAGCATTTAAGGACTGTCACTTCAGTGCTCTGTAATTTATAACTGCAAGTCCCGATATGTAGCAGGCTCTGTGTGTGCAGTAAATCACTACATTCTGCTTTCTGGATCTGCAAACACTACTACAACTCTGCTTTGCACTGCGCGTTCAATCTGTATCCAAATCATGTAACATACATCTCCGAAACATATCCAGACATTACACAAATGTCACACGACATTGCAAAAGATCTAATTCATGCACTTATTATATCCTGCATTGATTGTTGCAATATCATTACTGGTTTTCCCCATAACGGAGTTTCATCCCCACAATCAGTTTTTAATGCAGCAGCTAGAATGTCTTCTGCTACTCTGCTCTGTCAGTCATACAGTAGCTTTGTTTGACCATATTTTGCCAAATTCAATAGAAAATATTTCTACTTACACATACTGTACTGTAACACTAGAACCAAACTACACTGACATACATTTCCTCACTCATCGACTCAATATCTCTCCCAGCTCAACCCCTCCACTCTGCGTCTCTCATCCACGCTAATTACCTGCTCCCATTCTCAGTTACAGGACTTTTTCTCCGGCTGCACCCACCCCGAGAATTGCCCAACTTCCCCAATAAAGCTTTCTTCTAGTCTCCAAACCTTCAAGCTTTCTCTGTCATCTCTTTAGACATGCTTATTATATTGCAGAACCACCCACATAACCTCCATGCCTCTGCTCTACATAGTCCACACATAACTTTATATATGTTCTCTTTCTACACTCAGACAATCCACTGACCCCAGGCCAACACTGCTGAATGGCTGGATCATATAGCCCACCAAGAACCTTTGAAAGCTGACTGGACCAATTTAAAAAAGAACAACTTATTGATTGGCGGAGGGGTGTGGAGCTGAATTCCTGTCATTGTGGCACTTCCCCCTGCTGTTTAAAAGCTGCAGTTTGTGACATTTTACAGTGGGGGTGGGGCTACACTTTATTGTGGCTTCGCCATTGCTGTTCATACCCGATATTCAGTGTACTTTACAGCAGGGGCGGGGCTAGGATGACTGAAGTGGACGGGCACTGGGAGACTGGCTAACTTTGTTGGAAGGCCAGGAGAGCCCAATATTTGAGGCTCTGCCGGATGTCTCCTTGACATGTATGACATCCTCATGTATGAAATGCCTATTTGCAGGGCCGGACTGGCCATCTGCCACTTCTGGCAAATACCAGAAGAGCTGATGAGCTGATGGCCTGATGGGACGGTCTGGACACACAGAGAGACAAGCTGGCCACGTAGTGCAGCCTCCAAGCACTCTGCTCGGATGCTGAGCACTTACAGGGGTTGGCTGAGCAGCTCCACGTCCGAGCTTTCTGCTTGGCCACCCGCCATACAGAAACACAGGAGAGCGTGCCGTGAGATCACACACAGACCCTTTTCGTGTGCGTGCTTATGGCAGCCCCAGTCCATACCTGGCTAATTCCCTATAGATTGTAAGCTTGCAGACAGTGCCCTCTTAACTTTGTCTGTTTTTCCTGTGTCTCAGTTTAATATTGTTTTGTTCCCAAATGTAAAGCAGAATATGCTAGCGCTATATAAGTAAATGGTAGTTAGTAAATGGTAGTATGTTAGAAAAGGAAAGGGTCTAAAAAAGTCAATGTGTGCAGTAAGTCTCTAATTCTAGAACTTGATACCAGTGGCATATCTATAATGGGTGCAGTATGTACGGTGCACACAAACCCCTGGGTCCACACCCTGGGCCCACACCGCACCCATTTCTTCTATACTTACCTTTCTGGTGTCCATCAGCCTCTGTGTGTGGGCCCCCTCCTCTCCCGTAACCGGCAGCGCTGTTAGTGCTCTGAGCACTAGAGACTCTGTCACAGTGCCAGAGTCTACAGCGCATGTGTAGGTCTCCGGAAAAATTTGCAGCCGTGCCATTTTCTGTGCCAGAGTTTGTAGTGGTCTGAGCACTAACAGCGCTGCCAGCTACAGGAGAGGAGGGGGCCCACACACGGAGACTGCACATGGGTCCCCCATACTGCAGATATGCCACTGATTAATACTATGTGACTGCAGAACTACATGACCCAGGCATAGTCAGTTGCATAGTTAACCTCTGCCCTCTACTTGAATGTACAGTATAATGTAGGTACAGAACGTTATAACACCAAAATATTAAATCAAGAGTCACAGAGTACTCCCAATTGTAAAGTGCAACGGAATGTGTTGGCTCCATATAAAGGGCTCCCAGACAGCAGTCCAACTTATCTCTATGAGTTCTGTTCCTTCCCTTATGCATTACATTGAATAAAAAAAGGTGTGTGGCACTTATTACCCTGTAATGCAGACAAAACTGAGTGTAGCCTTTTCTATAAGATTAAAATAGGGGGCACCATTATATATATAAAATGTAAAGGAGGGGAGGGGGCACCATTAAACAGGGCAAACGATTTATTTCATATCTCTGGTACCCATTTGCCAGGAGAGTACCACTGCTACTTAGTAGGTATGGCCATCGCTGGTTTATCCATCGATGGTCACCATCAATAGTACCATTGATGGAAAACCTCGATGGTCTAAAACCATCTGGAAGGGATCCATCTATGGTTTTACCCATCGATGGTCATCCCTGTATTGCTATATAATGAAATGCGATCCAATCAGAGCCCGGGGGCATGGCTTCGTTGGTGTCAAGGGGCTGGGCTGAGCTCTGTGCCCTGACACTTTGAGGAAAGAAACAAAACAATTCGGTAGCACTGAACTATCGATGGCGGGAAACCATCTGGTTCTCCCCCATCGATGGTAAAAGTATTCGACTTTGTCCATAAACCATTGATGATTTTGAATCATCAATGGTCGATGGTCATCCCTACTACTTAGACAAGATATGTTATGTCAGCTATCACTGTACTCACCCTGTGTCAGCCACCCTATATCTAACCACTTCTATTTCTACACTCACTATAGTAATTTAGACCTGTGTTTCACAATTGTCCAATGAAGAGGGAGCGCTGTAGTTGTTTTGATTAGATTTATCAATAAGTAAACATTATCCCAAATAGTTTTTATATATAGGCACTTATGTCCTCACCACCTAACAGCAGCAGGTGTGCTTATGCCTCATATCATTACTATGTTCTGTTCAATGACCCTGCTTCTTATTTGTACTACAGGTTGAGTATCCCATATCCAAATATTCCAAAATACGGAATATTCCAAAATACAGACTTTTTTGAGTGAGAGTGAGGTAGTGAAACTTTTGTTTTTTGATGACTCAATGTACACAAACTTTGTTTAATACACAAAGTTATTAAAAATATTGTATTAAATGACCTTCAGGCTGTGTGTATAAGGTGTATATGAAACATAAATGCATTCTGTGCTTAGATTTAGGTCCCATCACTATGATATCTCATTATAGTATGCAATTATTCCAAAATACGGAAAAATCCAATATCCAAAATACCTCTGGTACCAAGCATTTTGGATAAGGGATACTCAACCTGTATCAAGCTCTCAGTCCAGGGCCACAGCAAGCAGTTCCGTCACCCAGGGAGCAGGGCTTTAGGGGCGGCATCGGCACTGTCACACCACACCTGCATTTGGCTGCAGTGTTGCCACACAAAGCCATCGGGTTACTCTGTGCCATCGAAGGCAGGAAACCATCTGGTTGTCCTCCAGCGATGGTAAAATTATTCAAAAACGGCTATAAATAATCGATGATTATGATTAATCGATGGCAGCCCTATTCAGTATGTGACTTCCTGCTCAACTCCATTTCCCACTGCACATCCAACACTTTGCTTGTCATATGCAGTTTTCACACGAGTCCACGGGTCACTGCCTCCCACAAAGTCAGCACATTCAGATCCTAAAATAAAAGATCTGACAGATTGTTGTATCCCTGAATACTGGGAACACACAGGCAAGCAGATAACCAGTCGTTTTACAATAATAACACATTGCTTTGACTATACACAAATGAATGCTAAAAACTAACAGCATGGACAATTAAGAGTATCATGGATGGGAGTCCAGTGTACAATACTGTTGTACGTACAATTACAGTTATGTAAATTTGACTACCTGGGAGAATTCCCCATAGTGAAAGAGAACCATTCCAGTTTATTTCCTCAGACAACAAAGCCTTTTAATATATGTGTCTCATTTGATGAAAGTTACCAGTGCTTTGAGTTTTGTATGGAGCCTGCTGTGATAATTGGTCATTCTGTATGCTCATGCAATATTGTATATTCATTACATTAATTGCATCAGCCAGCAGCCTCCACTGTACCAAAGATCTAGAAAATAACTACAGAATATGACCTAAACCCACTTCTCTGTGCACAGTGCATGGGCCTCCCAGGACCTGTGTGGGATACACCCGACCTTGTTTTATAATGATCTGTAACTAGTGTTGATGTTGAAGAGGATTGTTGTTTAAAATAACTTGAAGGAGACTGGTCTCTGGGACTACATCATCAGAGACATTCAAGATTCCTCCTCTTTAACAAATTCTCTTACAATCTCCCTGAGAGATCATAACTAAACACAGCAAAAGTGAAGTGGTTCCAAGAAGCCATCTCACTTTTATCACTTTTATCTGGATCTAAATTTAAACTGTGATAAATTGTAAATAAAAGAAAGAAAGAGATGTTTATAGATATATAGATCTATCTATCTATCTATCTATCTATCTATCTATCTATCTATCTATCTATCTATCTATCTATCTATCTATCTAACTATATACAGTATGTATACACTTATACATACACTATGTATGTGTATATATATATATATATATATATAAATATATATTATATATATATATATATATATATATACACACACACACACACACACACACACACACATACTGAGGAGTGTAAAGGGCAGATCTATGGAGAGATGTGTGCTGAGTGAACCGCTCAGCACACATCTCTCCCCCCGCTCAGCACAGCACGATGTGTGCTGAGCGTGCGGGGGGAGCGCGCGCGGGGGGGCTCATTTCACCCAGCAGGTGAAGTGAGTGACCTATAGCGATGCGCGGGGCTGCGCATCGCTATAGCTGTGAGGGATACACTACACACGGAGTGATCGCTGCTTAAAATCTAAGCAATCTAGTCAGATTGCTTAGATTTTAAGCAGCGATCGCTCCGCGAGTACCCCCCTTTAAACCACTTGACTGACGATTTTTCCCTTCAAAAGCGTTAAAAACATTGTTTTTTAAAATTAATTTTATTTAATAAAGTTGAAAAAGTATTTTTTAAAATATTTAAACATTATATTATGTACAGAACGGATCTCCTCGTCAAAAACGGGGGGACAGGGTGGGACGACGCAGTTGCATGAAATCTGACCATGCCAGTTAAGTGGTTTTAAGGTTCGAAAATGAACAAAGGGCAGAAAGAAAAATAGCCACAGGCCATAGCTAAATGAAAGGGAGTATAAACAAGGCCCACTGTGTGCTTATTAACAAGTTTAGGATTAACGCAAGAAATAAATGATAAGTATTGTAGAGTTGGACAATACAGGTCAGTTTATAAAAAACAACTGTGTCATAATATACTTTAATATAAAACTTCCTCTGGAAACAGACCCACTGAAAAGATGATGCTGAAAGTCTTGTGGCGGTGCTTACGTTTGTGGAGTAGGGCGAGTGAGTATTCAGAGATGTCACCCACCTCTTTCTCGTAATGTGAGTACTACTGATTTTGTTTAAACCATTGTTAAATGAGACATCTCATTCTCATACCTCCCAACCATCCTGATTCGAAGGGACCAGTGAGTCATATTTCCACCCGGGCAGGTACAATTTTAGTGCTACAGGCATAGCCAGATTAAGGGGAAGATGCAAGGCATACTGAACCCGGGCCCCCCTGTGTCAGGGCCCCCCTGGCCAAAGCACACTAATATCACTAGCTTTCCCTTTTAATGCGAGAGCCAGAATGCAAGCAGGACAGTATGCAGTGCAGGCAGAGACACAGGAGTATCATGTTTCATGAGCTACTGATGGAGATTTTTGACCAGAGGAAAGTTAGGAGGGTGGAGAGAGCTGTAAGTGACACAGATATCCCAGCTTCTCTTACTCCCTGCCTGGGTGTCTGAGTCCTGTGTAGCAAGGGCCAGTGCACTCGTGCGGTCACTGGCCCTGCTACTAGCATGCGCGTCCCTCCTCACCTGGGATGGCCCGGCGCCGTCCCCTGGGGACGGAGGTAGCACTGGCTTCGGGCGGCGCTGGGGACCGGACCTGGTCCTGTCTCCACCTGCCCAGCTGAATGCAGAGTTAGGCAGCAGGCGTGGGGGCGGCGGTGAATCACCACCGCCGCTCCACGTGAGTGATGGCGGCGGGCCTGCATCCTCCGGGACTCAGGCCCCGCCAATCACAGTGCGGCTTTTCGAATTTGGCGCCAGCTGTGAGCCAATCACGGCTCGCGAGCTGGCGGGCAATTAGGAGTGGCGGCGGCGAGCCAATCCCGGCTTGCCATGTCATAGCCCCACCCCCTGGTACTGGCTTGTATTAGCCAGCGCCGGGAGCGGGGGTTCGGGTCGTCGGCGGGGAAGGAGCAGAGAAGAGCTCCTGAAGATTGAAGACGGAAGACGGCGCCGGAAGCCCTGGAGGGCGGCGGTAGTTGCAAAAGAGCTGAGGCCCGCCGCCACCCGCCGGGTGAAGTACCAAGAGCCGACGCCCGTCGGTGAAGACGTCGGAAGCCCTGGGACAGCGGTGTGCAACGCAAAAGAGCTTGCACTGGCCACCGCTGCCCAGGTGAAGACTCCAGGAAGCCCGGAGGTGGTGGGAGCCATCCCGCCTCCGGCGAAGACAACGCGGTGGGCATGGCCGGACCAGGCTTGGTCCAGTCGTGGCCCTTTGGACGGGTAAGTTCAGGTGGTGCCCCTCTCCCCCTAGACCACCAGGGATTCGGGCACTAGGCCCGTGGGGCATGGCAGGCACTAGGCCTGAGGCGCATTAGGCGGGCGTTAGGCCCGGGGGACCAAAGGAGGCATTAGGCCCAATAGCCTGAGGCACCATAGGCGGGCACTAGGCCCGTGGGGGTAAGTCAGGTGGTGCCCCTCTTCCCCCTAGACCACCAGGGATTCGGGCACTAGGCCCGTGGGGACAAAACAGGCATCCAGCCTGAAGCACCGTAGGCGGGCACTAGGCCCGTGGGTACTACAGGCGTTAGGCCCCATAGGAGGTGGCGTTAGGCCACCAGGTATGAAGGTTGGCCCCCAATGGCGACAGTAGGCAGGGGCATGACGGCCAATAGGCCCGCACACTGTACCGAGTTAGGTGGGCAACAGGCCCAATGCAAGTCCCCCAGATAGACAGCAATAGGCCGGGGCACCCAAGGCAAGGAAGTCCAAAGCTATTGTGTGTATGGTAAGTCGGCGCTACGTCGCAGGTGTGGTAAGTCGGCACTAAGCCGCAGGTTGCTTAAGTCGGCGCTAGGCCGCAGGTTGCTTAAGTCGGCGCTAAGCTGCAGATTGCTTAAGTCGGCGCTAAGCCGCAGGTTGCTTAAGTCGGCGCTAGGCCGCAGGTTGCTTAAGTCGGCGCTAAGCCGCAGGTTGCTTAAGTCGGCGCTAGGCCGCAGGTTGCTTAAGTCGGCGCTATGTCGCAGGTGTGGTAAGTCGATACTAAGCCACAGGTTGCTTAATTTCTCAGTTTTCCCCACAGCCAGGCCCCCATGAAAGGTAGGCTGTCGGAAGTTACGCGTTGGTGAGTGGTACAAGGTCGAAACAGTATTACGGTATCGTGTTATAACCTCTTTATAAGTGTCTCTCCATCATAACGCGTAAGCAGCGCCACGTCCCGTGGGCTGTGTTGTGTGTGTTCTCTTACAGGAGAGAAAAAGAAGGGCCGGTCGTCTGGCAGGGATTCGGTGGTACAGCTGGTGAGCAGAGTTGTGTGTTTTCCGTCGTGTATGTCGCCCCTTCCCCCACATCCCCTTTGGGCGTTTTCATTCTGGGTCGCGCCTGGTGCTTTGCACCATTACGGGAGCACCCAGTCTGAGGCCGCAAGTGCCAATGATGACCATTCACTGAGCCCAGTGTAGGTTACCCCTGCGTGGTGTGTTCCCCATTCTTTTTCAGGTCACCCCAGGAAGTTCTTCCCTGGGTTTGGACGTGCGCCAGTATCGTCTGAGTTGCCTCGACGGACTGAAGGTGGAGGACGGGAGCCGAGAGGTCCGTGGGCTTGGTAGGTGAGCGCGCCGTACTTCTTTTACCAGGGCCCCACCACCGTGCCTCTTACACCTGTGTAATCTTTTATGCAACTAAACCATTTGGGTCTACAGATAGAGACACATAGAGAGTCCTCCTGAGTCCTGTCCCTGTCCTGTCCCAGTGTGTAAGTAGTACAGAGGCTGATGCTATTCTTGCATGTGATAAGATAAGTTATTTCATTTTTCTATGTGTATTTTAAGATTGTTTAAGTTGTCTTTATTCCACTACAAGAAAAGTTAATAAAATAGTTGTCTTTCAATTAGGTGGAGCTACTGTATAAACAGTACCCAGGCATTATAAAACTATTAGTTTAAAACTAATATACACCATTGGTTTAAATTTAATATACACAATCTATACCTCCCACCAATACCCATTCCAGGAGGGACAAAATGCTCTCTGCCTGGACTTCCTTCTTCATTTATGATTGCAATCACCTGTGTTGAAACACCTTTCTTATCAATTAAGTAGTTCAACACAGGTGACACCAATCATATATAAAGAGGGAAGTCCAGGTAGAGAGCATTTTGTCCCTCCTGAAATGGGACATGTTGGAAGGTGTGCACAATCTAATATAAACACCCCACCCTCCACCGGGGGCCCCTCTGTCTTACGTGCCCCGGGCACCCCCAAGGCTTAATCCGGCCGTGGCTACAGGGCCCCGCCTCCCACAGCCGAAGCTGCATGTACATGGCTGGCAGCAGGAGTCGGAGGCAGGTAGTGAGGGAAGAATGTTCCCCGGCCGCTCTGTACTGTAAGGGCTGTAACACACACTCCGGTTTTTCCCGGATGGCAAAAAGCCGGACAAACTTTGTCCGGCTTTTTGCCATCCGGGAGAAACCGGCAGTGTCTGTCACACTGGACGGCTTTGAGCCGTGTGTGATGCTGTGCGCATGCGCAGCATCAGACACGGCTGCAGAAGAAACCGTTGTGTGTGAAAGCTCCCCTTCACACACACGGTTCACTGGCTCCAAAGACGGGCCGGCGGCCGCCCGGCCGCCGGACCCTCCAGTGGTGAGACCCGGCTGCAACCCGGCAGCCGGGCCGGGGCCGTGCAGTGTGAAGGGACCCTACCCCTCACACTGTTAACTACAATGCCGGCACGGGAAAAAGCCGTCCGGCTTTTTCCCGGCCGGCAACAACCGTGTAGTGTGTTTTAGCCCTAATGCAATCAGAGGCTACAGCTGAGTAGCTCCGCCTCTCACACCTCTTTTCTCTATGTCATGCAGGACATGCAACTGCATGGCCACACCACTGCAAGGGAGAAAACTAATGCTGAGAGATAGTATAAAGTTAAAAATGGGGGGAATTCTGCTACATGATTATTAAATGGGGTAGAGTGCACTGAAAGAGGGGTTGGCAGAGAGAGTGTATTGAAAGCGGGAGTGCGGGAACAGCAACAGCACCCTATCTGGCACCCTTCACCCATCCGGACGAATCCGGAATTTGCACAAGAGTGCTCGCTACACTATAGTGTAGAGAACACCTTTGTGTGAGATTTTGCTGCTGTAAAGTATGGCAGCTGCTGCATTGATTCAGCCAGAGCCGTTTCTTGTGGCGGACGAGGCTCTTTTGGGGGCTCCTGGGGCTCCCCCTCCTTCCGTCATTACGCAAAACTCCACCCCAGAGCGGAGTACTAATGACGGGGAGTAGTGGGAGCACCAGGAGCCACCAAAAGCTGCGGCGGGCGTCCACCGTGTGATGGCACGCCTCGCCTAATGACAGGGAGGAGTGGGTGCACCAGGACTCAGGACAGACTGAGCAACGAGCAGACAGAGGAGGAGGAGGAAGATGCTGGCTAGCTGGCTGGCGGCCGGGTGCTGTGAACACCCCGTACTGTACACAGAGCAATACACAGCCCTGGCAACTAGCATTACACAGCCCTGGCAACTAACATTACACTGTGTAATGCCAGTTGCCAGGGCTGTGTAATGTCAGTTGCCAGGACTGTGTAATTTACGCAGCCCTGGCAACTGGCATTACACAGCCCTGGCAACTAGCATTACACAGCCCTGGCACCTATCATGACACCCGTCCCAGAACATGAAACCCCTGGCAACCAGCATGGATCCCAGAGCATGAAACCCCTGGCAACTAGCATGGATTCCAGAACATGAAACCCCTGACAACCAGCATGACACCCAGCATGTGAAACCCTTGGCAACGAGCAGGTAATTTAAAAGTAATTAGAAGCTTTACTGTAGGGCATAATGTATCAAGGTCATTGCGGTGTGTGGCATAATATGGTGCAGGAAGCATTACTGTGTGGAGCTTAATATGGTGGAATTAATTATTTTTTTCACTGTGGTGGCCAGGGTCTGTTGGTGCAAGGTCAAAAACTGGGGTGTAAGGTAGTCTTGTCAGGTGAGACCATGCCCATTTTAGCGAGGCCACAACCCGTGCTGGGAGCGCTGGCATATTTGTATTTTTCTATGCCTATGGGGGAGGGGGGACATTATTTAAATGTCAATAGGGTTCGTTTTTAAATCTCGCACTGGGAGCCAAATTGGCAATAAATAGCCCTGGACTCAGCCAGCAGGATTATTCGCCAGCAATTGAACCCCCCCCTCCCCCTTCCCGCCCCATATAAGTCATAAGGGGAGATGTTCATTCCTTGGACAGTGATAAAATGGAGAGCGATGAAGTACTGGCCAACGACAAAACCCACACCTGTTTCCATGACATGACGTTATAACCATACACCTCAACAAGTTGGTGATGAATTTCAGCCGCTGATGTGCCCTTTAGATGCAGAAATCTGATCACACTAGGCGCCTCAATGTTTGACCAAGTTTCCGCCAGTCCAGCCATCTTACACTTGATGTTGGAACAGTATGATTGATATGAGGCGCAGTCATAGGCGTGCGCAGAACATTTTATTAGGGGGTGCATGATTGGAGTGGCATGCCTAGCACCACCCACTGGGCATGTCTTGCACCGTATATTAGCAAGATGAGGGAGACAAGTATGTAACCTGCATATGGGTTACAAGTCCATATATATATATATATATATATATATATATACACACACACACACACACACATATACTATGTATAACTGGTGTCCCTTTCACATTATAGCACACAGTATGAGCCAAAATTCACATTACAGCACACGGTATGAGCCAAAATTCACATTATAGCACACGGTATGAGCCAAAATTCACATTATAGCACACGGTATGAGCCAAAATTCACATTATAGCACACGGTAAGAGACGAAATTCACATTATAGCACACGGTAAGAGCCGAAATTCACATTATAGCACACGGTATGAGCCGAAATTCACATTATAGCACACGGTAAGAGCCGAAAATTCACGTTATAGCACACGGTATGAGACGAAATTCACATTAAAGTACATAGAATGAGCCGAAATTCACATTATAACACACAGAATAAGCCGAAATACATATTATAGCACACGGAATAAGCCAAAATTCACATTATAGCACACGGAATGAGCCGAAATTAACATTATAGTACATAGAATGAGCCGAAATTCACATTATTGCACACAGAATGAGCTGAAATTCAAATTATGACACATGGAATAAGACGAAATTCAGGGAGCGTGACAGCAGGGACAGCGAGTGACAGAAGGGACAGGGAGAGTGACACAGACAGGGAGAGTGACAGCAGGGACATAGGGACAGGGAGAGTGACAGAAGGGACAAGGAGAGTGACAGAGAGAGGGACAGCAAGGGCATACAGTAGGGACTAGGGAGAGAGTAAAGCGGCAGGGCAAGATTACCTATTTAACAGTGGCAGTGCTGAGGATGCTGTGATCTGTGGTGGATGAGGAGGCTGTCTGCATGGTGCAGAGAAGGACTAAGGGCAGTGGCGGTGTACTGAAGGAGACAGAGGGCGGCGGTGCATGGAGGAGGAGGCTGTGGTTGGCGGCACTGCGGCTCCTATGAGCGCTGCGCAACTATATCAAATCTGCCGCTGACGGCAGTCAATCAGGAGCGGCATATCAGGAGCCGGCCTAGGACTATTATTCATAATGTGAGTGTTCAGACTTGATGACCACTCACTCACTGTGTGCACCAGGGAAAAGAGAGGGATTCAGGCCAGCCAAGGGGTGGGGGGATAAAATTCTGTATAAAAGATAAAGGGTTATTACCTTATGCTAATTATAGATCTATCTATCTATAGACAGATAGATAGATTGATAGATAGATAGATAGATAGATAGATAGATAGATAGATAGATAGATAGATAGATAGATCGATCTATAATTAGCATAAGGTAATAACCCTTTATCTTTTTATACAGAATTTTATCCCCCCACCCCTTGGCTGGCCTGAATCCCTCTCTTTTCCCTGGTGCACACAGTGAGTGAGTGGTCATCAAGTCTGAACACTCACATTATGAATAATAGTCCTAGGCCGGCTCCAGTCTACGCCTGTGTTTTGCTGTTGAAAATGGCAGAGCCGGGCACACATGAGTGACTGGAGAGACTGACTGAGCACGGGCGTAAAGTACTACAGTGCAGGGAGGCCGGGGAGGGCGCGCGGTGTGACGTCAGTATGTCACATCGCGAAGCAGACAGTCGGATCATGACGGCGGGTGGGCTGGGCTGTGCGGCCAGCCACCCACCCACAACGTAGCTGACAGCTGTGAGTCTAAGCGGTGGAGTGGGAGGAGGTGACCGTGTGACAGCCCAGGCAGCGATGCAGGTGATCCGATCATCGCTATCAGTGTGCTGCTGCAGTAGCACTGCTACAACAGCATCACACAGACAGCGATGATCGGATCGCAGGCATGATGTGCGGGGGGTGCCGGACATTAGGGGGTGCCTGTGCGCACCAGGCACCCCCCGTGCGCACGCCTATGGGCGCAGTCTAATGGCCGTGAGGGGAAGCAGTGGTGTACCTGCTCTGGCATGGCGGGAAATTAGAATGAAATAGAGAATATTACACATGAGAGAGGTATTGTTACCTTATTATTGAACCACCCTCGTATATACCTTCACTATAGCTATTATAGAATATTTAGCTACCAAATCCTACTGCGGTATGTAAATTCGGGTCTCATTCTGCCCTACATCTGTTAGATGAGCTGCCATTAGCCCATTATCGCTGTATTTCTCCCTTATATCACTGCACATGTGAAGTGTCTTCTTTAGCATTCCCCTGCTGGTACAAATTAGATGTCCTCTTCTACATATCATAACTTAGAGACCCCAAATTACGCCTAACAAAAACAGCACATTGTGTTTTCCCAGAAGAGTTAGAGAATGCTAAATAAAGACTGAGAATATCTTATGATGTTGCTATGTTTACACATCAATACAATTTTCTTGTCACCAGAACTACAGATTTACTTTAGCTGCTAATTCAAAACTTTTTTTTGCCAATTTTGTTGATTTTGGAAAGGAAGAAATTAAAAAATATGTAAGTCAGCACATCAGGGGCGCTTTAAGAGAGAAGGAGGCCGGTGTGCTGCCTCCTCCGTACAGGTCCCCTCCTCTCTGCAGGAGAGTGGCAGAGTCTGAGCACTAGAGGGCTCAGACTCTACTGCGCATGCGCATAACTCCGGGAAAATGACCGCTGTGCCATTTTCACAGGGTTTTAGCCAGCGCGGGACTCCGGAAGGGTGAGTATTAAAAAAATAAGATTTTACTCACCGGTAAATCTATTTCTCGTAGTCCGTAGTGGATGCTGGGGACTCCGTAAGGACCATGGGGAATAGACGGCTCCGCAGGAGACTGGGCACATCTAAGAAAGATTTAGGACTATCTGGTGTGCACTGGCTCCTCCCCCTATGACCCTCCTCCAAGCCTCAGTTAGGAACTGTGCCCGGAAGAGCTGACACAATAAGGAAGGATTTTTGAATCCCGGGTAAGACTCATACCAGCCACACCAATCACACCATATAACACGTGATAGGAACCCCGGTTAACAGTATGATAACAAATGGAGCCTCTGAAGAGATGGCTCACAACAAAACCCGATTTTTGTAACAATAACTATGTACAGGTATTGCAGACAATCCGCACTTGGGATGGGCGCCCAGCATCCACTACGGACTACGAGAAATAGATTTACCGGTGAGTAAAATCTTATTTTCTCTGACGTCCTAGTGGATGCTGGGGACTCCGTAAGGACCATGGGGATTATACCAAAGCTCCCAAACGGGCGGGAGAGTGCAGATGACTCTGCAGCACCGAATGAGAGAATTCCAGGTCCTCCTCAGCCAGGGTATCAAATTTGTAGAATTTTGCAAACGTGTTTGCCCCCGACCAAGTAGCTGCTCGGCAAAGTTGTAAAGCCGAGACCCCTCGGGCAGCCGCCCAAGATGAGCCCACCTTCCGTGTGGAATGGGCTTTTACAGATTTAGGCTGCGGTAAGCCTACCGCAGAATGCGCCAGCTGAATAGTGCTACAAATCCAGCGCGCAATAGACTGCTTAGAAGCAGGAGCACCCAGCTTGGTGGGTGCATACAGGATAAACAGCGAGTCAGTCTTTCTGACTCCAGCCGTCCTGGAAATATAAATTTTTAGGGCCCTGACTACGTCCAGCAACTTGGAATCCTCCAAGTCCCTAGTAGCCGCAGGCACCACAATAGGTTGGTTCAAGTGAAAAGCTGAGACCACCTTTGGGAGAAACTGAGGACGAGTCCTCAATTCTGCCCTATCCATATGGAAAATCAGATAAGGGCTTTTACAAGACAAAGCCGCCAATTCTGAAACCCGCCTGGCCGATGCCAAGGCCAACAGCATGACCACTTTCCACGTGAGATATTTTAAATCCACAGTCTTAAGTGGTTCGAACCAATGTGATTTCAGGAATGCCAAAACCACATTGAGATCCCAAGGTGCCACTGGGGGCACAAAAGGAGGCTGAATATGCAGTACTCCTTTGACAAAAGTCTGAACTTCGGGCAGTGAAGCCAGTTCTTTTTGGAAGAAAATCGACAGAGCCGAAATCTGGACCTTTATGGACCCCAATTTGAGGCCCAACGTCACCCCTGCTTGCAGGAAGTGCAGGAATCGACCCAGTTGAAATTCCTCCGTCGGGGCCTTCATGGCCTCACACCAAGCAACATATTTTCGCCAAATGCGGTGATAATGTCTTGCGGTGACATCCTTCCTGGCTTTGATCAGGGTAGGGATGACTTCCTCCGGAATACCCTTTTCCTTCAGGATCCGGTGTTCAACCGCCATGCCGTCAAACGCAGCCGCGGTTAAGTCTTGGAACAGACAGGGTCCCTGCTGCAGCAGGTCTTGTCTGAGCGGCAGAGGCCAAGGGTCCTCTGTAAGCATCTCTTGAAGTTCCGGGTACCAAGCTCTTCTTGGCCAATCCGGAACCACGAGTATGGTTTTCACTCCTCGCCTTCTTATTATTCTCAGTACCTTGGGTATGAGAGGTAGAGGAGGAAACACATAAACCGACTGGTACACCCATGGTGTCACTAGAGCGTCCACCGCTATCGCCTGAGGGTCTCTTGACCGGGCGCAATATCTTTTCAACTTCTTGTTGAGGCGGGACGCCATCATGTCTATCTGTGGTTTTTCCCACCGGTTGACCAGCATTTGGAAGACTTCTGGATGAAGTCCCCATTCTCCCGGGTGGAGGTCGTGCCTGCTGAGGAAGTCTGCTTCCCAGTTGTCCACTCCCGGAATGAACACTGCCGTCAGTGCTAACACATGATTCTCTGCCCATCTGAGAATCCTTGTGGCTTCTGCCATCGCCATCCTGCTTCTCGTGCCGCCCTGTCTGTTTACATGGGCGACCGCCGTGATGTTGTCTGACTGGATCAGTACCGGCTGGTTTTGAAGCAGGGGTCTTGCCTGGCTTAGGGCATTGTAAATGGCCCTTAGCTCCAGGATATTTATGTGAAGAGAAATCTCCTGATTTGACCACAGTCCTTGGAAATTTCTTCCCTTTGTGACTGCCCCCCAGCCCCGAAGGCTAGCATCCGTGGTCACCAGGACCCAGTCCTGTATTCCGAATCTGCGGCCCTCTAGTAGATGAGCTCTCTGCAGCCACCACAGCAGCGACACCCTGGTTCTGGCCGATAGGGTTATCCGCTGTTGCATCTGGAGATGGGACCCGGACCATTTGTCCAACAGGTCCCACTGGAACGTCCTTGCGTGGAACCTTCCGAATGGAATTGCTTCGTACGAAGCTACCATTTTTCCCAGGACTCGTGTGCATTGATGTACCGACACTTTTCCTGGTTTTAGAATGTCTCTGACCAGAGATGACAATTCCTCGGCTTTTTCCAGTGGAAGAAACACTCTTTTCTGGTCTGTGTCCAGAATCATTCCCAGGAACAGAAGACGTGTCGTCGGGACCAGCTGTGACTTTGGAATGTTTAGAATCCAGCCGTGCTGTTGTAGCACTTCCTGAGAAAGTGCCACCCCCACTATCAACTGTTCTTTGGACCTCGCCTTTATCAGGAGATCGTCCAAGTACGGGATAATTAAAACTCCCTTCTTGCGAAGGAGTATCATCATTTCGGCCATTACCTTGGTAAAGACCCTCGGTGCCGTGGATAACCCGAACGGCAGCGTCTGGAACTGATAGTAACAGTCCTGTACCACAAATCTGAGGTACTCCTGGTGCGGAGGGTAAATGGGGACATGCAGGTACGCATCCTTGATGTGTAGGGATACCATGTAATCCCCCTCCTCCAGGCTCGCAATAACCGCCCTGAGCGATTCCATCTTGAACTTGAACCTTTTGATATAAGTGTTCAAGGTTTTTAAATTTAAGATGGGTCTCACCGAACCGTCCGGTTTCGGTACCACAAACATTGTGGAGTAGTAACCCTTTCCTTGCTGAAGGAGGGGTACCTTGACGATCACTTTCTGTGAATACAGTTTTTGAATAGCCACCAACACTGCCTCCCTGGCAGAGGGAGTTGCCGGCAAGTCAGATTTTAGGAAACGGCGGGGGGGAGACGTCTCGAATTCCAGCCTGTACCCCTGAGATACTACTTGAAGGACCCAGGGATCCACTTGTGAGAGAGCCCACTGTGTGCTGAAAAACCTGAGACGTGCCCCCAACGTTCCCGATTCCGCCTGAGCAGCCCCAGCGTCATGCTGTGGACTTACCGGACGCAGGGGAGGACTTCTGCTCCTGGGAACTAGCTGTGTGCTGCAGCTTTTTCCCCCTTCCTCTGCCCCTCGGCAGAAAGGATGAGCCTCTAGCCCGCTTATTTTTCTGGGGCCGAAAGGACTGTACCTGATAATACGGTGCTTTCTTTTGCTGTGGGGTAGCCTGTGGCAAAAAAGTAGATTTCCCAGCAGTAGCTGTGGAAACGAGGTCTGAAAGACCTTCCCCAAAAAGTTCCACCCCTTTATAGGGTAAAACTTCCATGTGCCGCTTGGAGTCGGCATCACCTGACCATTGCCTAGTCCATAACCCCCGTCTGGCGGCAATGGACATAGCGCTTATTTTTGATGCCAGCCGGCAAATATCCCTCTGTGCATCACGCATGTATAAGACCGCGTCTTTTATATGGTCAATCGTTAGCAAAATATTGTCCCTATCCATGGTATCAATGTTTTCCGACAGGGAGTCTGACCACGCAGCAGCAGCACTGCACATCCAAGCTGATGCAATAGCGGGTCTCAATATAATGCCAGTGTGTGTGTATATAGCTTTTAGGGTACTTTCCAGCTTTCTATCAGCAGGTTCTTTTAGGGCGGCCGTATCCGGAGACGGTAGTGCCACCTTCTTTGATAAGCGTGTCAATGCTTTATCTACCCTAGGGGGTGTTTCCCAGCGTGACCTATCCTCTGGCGGGAAAGGGTACGCAGCCATTAACCGTTTAGAAATGATCAATTTCTTATCTGGGGAAGTCCACGCTTCCTCACACACCTCATTTAATTCGTCAGATGCAGGAAAAACTACTGGTAGTTTTTTCTCACCAAACATAATACCCTTTTTTGTGGTACCTGGGGTATCATCAGAAATGTGTAAAACATTTTTCATAGCCTCAATCATATAACGGGTGGATCTATTGGAGGGTACACTCGTCTCATCATCGTCGACACTGGAGTCGGTATCCGTGTCGACATCTGTATCTGTCATCTGAGGTAGCGGGCGTTTTATAGCCCCTGATGACATTTGAGACGCTTGGACAGGCACAAGCTGAGTAGACGGCTGTCCTATGTCGTCAAACCTTTTATGTAAGGAGCTGACACTGTCACGTAATTCCTTCCATAAGTCCATCCACACTGGTGTCGACCCCGCAGGGGGTGACATCACATTCACAGGCATTTGCTCCGCCTCCACATCATTATCCTCATCATACATGTCGACACAGCAGTACCGACACACAGCAGACACACAGGGAATGCTCTTACAGAGGACAGGACCCCACAAAGCCCTTTGGGGAGACAGAGGGAGAGTATGCCAGCACACACCAGGGCGCTATATAACACAGGGATATCACTATACAGAGTGTTTTCCCCTATAGCTGCCTATAATATATATATACTGCGCCTAAATTGTGCCCCCCCCCCCTCTCTTTTTTACCCTTTCTGTAGTGCAGGACTGCAGGGGAGAGCCAGGGAGCTTCCTTCCAGCGAAGCTGTGAGGGAATAATGGCGCCAGTGTGCTGAGGGAGTTGGCTCCGCCCCTTTTTCGGCGGGCTTTCTCCCGCTATTTTATCGTTTCTGGCAGGGGTTAATATACACCTATATAGCCTCTGGGGCTATATATGGTGTTAGTTTTGCCAGCCAAGGTGTTATTATTGCTGCTCAGGGCGCCCCCCCCCCAGCGCCCTGCACCCATCAGTGACCGCAGTGTGTGGTGTGCATGAGGAGCAATGGCGCACAGCTGCAGTGCTGTGCGCTACCTTGGAGAAGACAGAAGTCTTCAGCCACCGATTTTCCGGACCACCTTCTTGTTTCTGGCTCTGTAAGGGGGACGGCGGCGCGGCTCCGGGAACGGACGACGAGGTCGGGTCCTGTGTTCGATCCCTCTGGAGCTAATGGTGACCAGTAGCCTAAGAAGCCCAAGCTACCACCACTTAGGTAGGTTCGCTTCTTCTCCCCTTAGTCCCTCGTTGCAGTGAGCCTGTTGCCAGCAGATCTCACTGTAAAATAAAAAACCTAAACTATACTTTCTTCTAGGAGCTCAGGAGAGCCCCTAGTGTGCATCCAGCTCAGCCGGGCACAGAAATCTAACTGAGGCTTGGAGGAGGGTCATAGGGGGAGGAGCCAGTGCACACCAGATAGTCCTAAATCTTTCTTAGATGTGCCCAGTCTCCTGCGGAGCCGTCTATTCCCCATGGTCCTTACGGAGTCCCCAGCATCCACTAGGACGTCAGAGAAAAATGGGTGCTGTGCAGGGCCGTAACTAGGTGTGTGCCAATGGTGCCTTGCATACAGCGCACTTGCACTGAAGGCGCACCATCGGCAGCACCAAAATCCCCCCTTCCCCGCCCCCTGCGCGGTCGCAGCCACTGTCACTACTCACTACAGCGCTGCCGCCTGTCATCTGCTGCCCGCCGGAGCCACCGCCTCTGAAGTACTGTGAGCTCTGCATTCTGCATTCCCCCCCAGCATAACCACAGTGCCGCCTGTCTTCTGCCGGAGCCGCCACCTCTGTAGGGACTCTGAGCGCCGTGCTCCGAGTCCTGCCGGCGCCTGTATCCTCCCGCCGCCTCTGCAGGGGACACGGGAGCGCTGCAATCAGCTCCTGGGTCTCTGCCTCTCTCAGGAGCCAGCCTGCCGAATTAACACAGCAGATGGATGCCAGGTGACAGGTGAGACTCTCTCTCGCTATCTCTCTGTCTCTCTCTCTCTCTCCCCCCCTCTCTCTCTCATTCACATAAAAGGGGGACTGCTGTCACAATGTGTAAAAAAAACAAACGGGGACTGCCTGCCATGTGTGTAGGGGGACTGCCTGCCATAATGTTTTTTGTTTTTGTTTTTAAATGGGGACTGCCTGCGATAATGTGTAAATAGGGGGACTGCCTGCCATAATGTTAAAAATAAAAATGGGGACTGCCTGCCATAATGTTTTTTTTTTTTAAAGGGGGACTGCCTGCCATAATGTGTAAATAGGGGGATTGCCTGCCATATGTTTTTTTTTAAATGGGGACTGCCTGCCATAATGTGTAATATAGGGGACCTGCCTGCCTAATGTGTAAAATAGGGGACTCTGCCTGCCTAATGTGTAAAATAGGGGACTCTGCCTGCCTAAGGTGTAAAATAGGGGACTCTGCCTGCCTAAGGTGTAAAAAAAGGGGACTCTGCCTGTCTATTGTGTAAAAAAGAGCGCCCCTTCCCCATGAAGCCACGCCCCTGTATTTTTTGCGCGTGCCTCCGGCGCGTACTGGCCCTTATTTATATGTGTGTGTGTGGGCGGGGCGCCAATGCAGTTTCTTGCACACAGCGCTAAAATGTCTAGTTACGGCACTGGTGCTGTGTGTGCGGTGTGGGCCCCCACCCTGCACCCATTATAGAAACGCTAGTGGAGCACATTATTGTAACTTTGTTTTACCAGCATACTGTAGGTACAAAATATTAAATTGAAGGTTCAGGAGCGTATGTGTTCATATTTGCATCAGTGCTGCAATTATTAACACAACAGACTTTTTAATTTTTTTTTTAAATGATCCCCATATTTACTAACTATAACTCACCGGGAAAGCGGTGGCAAAAACTGCTTACCCTGCAAGTTACATTTTCAAGGGTGTCAGAGGACTCTCTCATTTGTAAAAGACTCCTCCAGAGAATAGGACACTGCGCATGCGCACAGTGTCAGATTCAGGAGGCGGCCGGAGTCTGCGGGAGAGATCCCTGTCCTGCATCTATGTTTTCAAAGGCAGAAAGTGGTTTATGCTATCTGTGGATGGCATAAACAAAAGGAACCAAATGTACGAAGGGGTCAGACTGCAGTCCCCAATAACAGTCTTCAGTGACAAGTTAGCCATTCTGTGAAATCTCCTGCATTAGACTGTTGTTGCTCCAGATTTTTCAAGCCTTGGAGAGTGATAAATTGCACGGTGATAAAGTACCAACCAATCAGCTCCTAACTGTCAATTTCAAACACAGCTAACATGGCAGGTAGGAGCTGATTGGCTGGTACTTTATCACCGTGCAATTTATCACTCTCCGAGGCTGGATAAATATGGGCCATAGCCAGGATACATAAAAGTAGGCAGAAACTGCAGTTCCTGGATAATCTTTTTATTTATTTTTTTAAGCATTTTTATTGAGACATCATGTATGAGATACATTGCAACCCATCAAACAGTCATGTCACAGGAACAAGAATTGACAATCATACAATAAAATGTAAACAAGTACAAGGATGTAATAAAGTACAATCATGTACATCAAAAAACAAAAGACAGTATGGTATATTCAATTAATGACATCTTAAAAGGAAGTCTTGGAGGGAACCGCCTCGTCCTTAGACCAAGGAAACAGGCGGGTCTTGTACTGCCAGCCTGGTAAGATATCATGTAGCATTCTTCAAACTACAATGTATTTGCTTCCGTGTAGTGACGGGAAGAGTGGTGATATAGGAATCCCATAGTACAATAAAAGTGCCCCCTGTTTGCCCTTATCCAAAATTGCTTCTACCCAATCCATCCGAGACAGGAAGTGTAATTTGGCCAGGAATAAAGGTATCTGTGGCGGGGATTTATCTAGCCAACCCTGAAATATTGTTTTCTCTTACGTCCTAGAGGATGCTGGGGACTCCGTAAGGACCATGGGGTATAGACGGGCTCCGCAGGAGACATGGGCACTCTAAAGACTTTAGAATGGGTGTGCACTGGCTCCTCCCTCTATGCCCCTCCTCCAGACCTCAGTTAGATCCTGTTCCCAGAGGAGACTGGGTGCACTGCAGGGGAGCTCTCCTGAGTTTCTCTGAAAAAGACTTTTGTTAGGTTTTTTATTTTCAGGGAGTGCTGCTGGCAACAGGCTCCCTGCATCGTGGGACTGAGGGGAGAGAAGCAGACCTACTTAAATGATAGGCTCTGCTTCTTAGGCTACTGGACACCATTAGCTCCAGAGGGTTGGAACGCAGGTCTCACCCTCGCCGTTCGTCCCGGAGCCGCGCCGACGTCCTCCTCACAGAGCCGGAAGATAGAAGCCGGGTGAGTATTAAGAAGAAAGAAGACTTCAAAGGCAGCAGAAGACTTCAGATCTTCACTGAGGTAACGCGCAGCTCCCACACATACACACACAGCGGGCACTGTAAGGGTGCAGGGCGCAGGGGGAGCGCCCTGGGCAGCAATATTAACCTCAAGGGTCACTGGCATAGAGATTAGATACGGCGGAGGCCGTATATTATAAAACCCCCGCCAGTATAATTGATTTGAGCGGGACCGAAGCCCGCCGCTGAGGGGGCGGAGCTTGATCCTCCAGCACTAACCAGCGCCATTTTCTCCACAGAACACTGCAGAGAAGCTGGCTCCCCGGACTCTCCCCTGCTGAACACGGTTACAGAGGGCAAAAAAAGGGGGGGGGGCACATTTAATTGGCGCAGTGAGTGAAATTATATATATTTATATAAAAGCGCTGTACTACTGGGATTTTATTCCGGTGTCCGGTGGCGCTGGGTGTGTGCTGGCATACTCTCTCTCTGTCTCTCCAAAGGGCCTTATTGGGGGACTGTCTCCATATAGATATATCCCTGAGTGTGTGGGGGTGTCAGTACGTGTGTGTCGGCATGTCTGAAGCGGAAGGCTCATCTAAGGAGGAGGTGGAGCAGATGATTGTGGTGTCTCCGTCGGCAACGCCGACACCTGATTGGTTGGATATGTGGAATGTTTTAAATGCAAATGTGTCTTTATTACATAAGAGATTGGACAAAGCAGAGTCCAGGGATAGAACAGGGAGTCAATCCATGGCTTTGACTGTGTCACAGGGCCCTTCAGGGTCTCAGAAACGTCCACTGTCCCAAGTAGCAGACACTGATACCGACACGGATTCTGATTCCAGTGTCGACTACGATGAGGCGAGGTTACACCCAAGGGTGGCCAAAAGTATTCATTATATGATTATTGCAATAAAAGGTGTTTTGCATATCACAGATGACCCCTCTGTCCCTGACACGAGGGTATGCATGTATAAGGAAAAGAAACCTGAGGTAACCTTTCCCCCATCTCATGAGCTGAATGAGTTATTTGAAAAAGCTTGGGAAACTCCAGACAAGGAACTGCAGATTCCCAAGAGAATTCTTATGGCGTATCCTTTCCCGGCACAGGACAGGTTACGGTGGGAATCCTCACCCAGGGTGGACACGGCTTTAACGTGCTTGTCCAAAAAGGTGGCGCTACCGTCTCCAGACACGGCGGCCCTCAAGGATCCTGCGGATCGCAGACAGGAGACTACCTTAAAATCAATTTATACACATACGGGTGCCTTGCTCAGACCGGCAATAGCGTCGGCTTGGGTTTGTAGCGCTGTAGCAGCGCAGACAGATACCTTGTCAGCTGACATTGATACCCTAGATAGGGATACCATTTTATTGACCTTAGGTCACATTAAAGACGCAGTCCTATATATGAGAGACGCTCAGAGAGACGTTGGGCTGCTAGGTTCAAGAGCCAACGCCATGGCGATTTCTGCTAGGTGAGCCCTGTGGACCCGCCAATGGACGGGTGATGCCGACTCAAAGAGACATATGGAAGTTTTGCCTTACAAGGGTGAGGTTTTATTTGGGGAAGGTCTCGCGGACCTGGTTTCCACAGCTACCGCGGGTAAATCTACTTTTTTACCTTATGTTCCCCCACAGCAAAAGAAAACACCACAATATCAGATGCAGTCCTTTCGGTCGCATAAGTCCAGAAGAGGTTGGGGCTCTTCCTTCCTCGCCAGAGGTAAGGGTAGAGGGAAAAGAATGCCTGCTACGGCTAGTTCCCAGGAGCAGAAGTTCTCCCCGGCTTCTACTAAATCCACCGCATGACGCTGGGGCTCCACTGAGGGAGTCCGCCCCAGTGGGGGCACGTCTTCGACTCTTCAGCCACGTCTGGGTTCAATCAGACGTGGATCCTTGGGCGATGGAAATTGTATCCCAAGGCTACAAGCTGGAATTCGAAGACGTGCCTCCGCGCCGATTTTTCAAATCGGCTTTACCAGCTTCTCCCCCAGAGAGGGAGATAGTTTTAGCTGCAATTCAAAAGCTGTATCAACAGCAAGTGATTGTCAAGGTTCCCCTAGTTCAACAGGGGAAGGGGTACTATTCAACCCTGATGGTGGTTCCAAAACCGGATGGCTCAGTCAGGCCCATTCTAAATCTAAAATCCCTAAATCTGTACTTGAAAAAGTTCAAATTCAAGATGGAATCGCTCTGGGCGGTTATCTCCAGTCTGGAAGGGGGGGATTTTATGGTGTCACTAGATATACAGGATGCATACCTTCATGTCCCCATATATCCCTCTCATCAGGCGTACCTGAGATTCGCTGTACTGGACTGTCATTACCAGTTTCAGACGTTGCCGTTTGGGCTTTCCACAGCCCCGAGGATTTTCACCAAGGTAATGGCGGAGATGATGGTGCTCCTGCGCAGGCAGGGAGTCACAATTATCCCGTACTTGGACGATCTCCTGATGAAAGCGAGATCGGGAGATCAGTTGCTGAAAAGCGTGTCGCTCTCCCTGAGAGTGCTGCAGCAACATGGCTGGATTCTAAATCTACCAAAGTCACAGTTGGTTCCAACGACTCGGCTATCTTTCTTAGGCATGATTCTGGACACGGAACAAAAGAGGGGTTTTCTCTAGATGGAAAAAGCCCAGGAACTCCAGAACATGGTCAGAGACCTGTTAAAACCGAAAAGAGTGTCAGTCCATCAATGCACTCGAGTACTAGGAAAAATGGTGGCGACCTACGAGGCCATCCCCTTCGGCAGGTTTCATGCGAGGACATTTCAGTGGGACCTTCTGGACAAGTGGTCCGGGTCCCATCTTCAAATTCATCAGAAAATAAGCCTGTCCCCCATGGCCAGGGTGTCTCTCCTGTGGTGGCTGCAGAGTGCTCACCTTCTAGAGGGTCGCAGGTTCGGCATTCAAGACTGGGTTCTGGTGACCACGGTCGCGAGCCTCCGAGGATGGGGAGCAGTCACACAAGGAAGAAATTTTCAGGGAACATTGTCAAGCCAGGAGGCTTGTCTACACATCAACATACTGGAATTAAGGGCCATATACAACGGCCTACGACAAGCGGAAAATCTTCTTCGCAAACTACCGGTTCTGATTCAAACAGACAACGTCACAGCCGTGGCTCATGTAAACCGCCAAGGCAGGACAAGGAGCAGAGTGGCAATGGCGGAAGCCACAAGGATTCTGCACTGGACGGAAAATCACGTAAGCGCTCTGTCAGCAGTCTTCATTCCGGGAGTGGACAACTGGGAAGCAGACTTCCTCAGCAGACACGATCTCCATCCAGGAGAGTGGGGACTTCATCAAGAAGTTTTTGCAGAGATAACAAGTCTTTGGGGACTTCCTCAAATAGACATGATGGCATCACGCCTCAACAAGAAGCTTCGGAGGTATTGTGCCAGGTCAAGGGACCCTCAGGCAGTAGCGGTGGACGCCCTGGTGACACCATGGGTGTTTCAGTCGGTCTATGTATTCCCTCCTCTTCCTCTCATCTCCAAAATATTGAGAATCATAAGACGAAAAAGAGTGCAGACAATACTCATTGTTCCAGATTGCCCTCGAAGGGCCTGGTATTCAGATCTTCAGGAGATGCTCACAGAAGATCCATGGCCTCTTCCTCTCAGGGAGGACCTGTTGCAACAGGGACCCTGCGTGTTCCAAGACTTACCGCGGTTACGTTTGACGGCATGGCAGTTGAACACCGAATCCTAGCGGGGAAAGGTATTCCGGAGGAAGTCATCCCTACTCTGATAAGGGCTAGGAAGGAGGTGACGGCGAAACATTATCACCGTATCTGGAGGAAGCCAAGAATGCTCCTACGGAAGATTTCCACCTGGGCCGGTTTCTCCACTTTCTACAGACTGGAGTGGATATGGGCCTGAAGTTAGGCTCCATTAAGGTACAGATTTTGGCCCTTTCTATATTCTTTTAGAAGGAATTGGCTTCTCTCCCAGAAGTCCAGACTTTTGTAAAGGGAGTGCTGCACATCCAACCTCCTTTTGTGCCCCCAGTGGCACCATGGGACCTTAACGTGGTGTTTCAGTTCCTTAAGTCACACTGGTTTGAACCTCTTCAAACAGTAGAGTTGAAATTTCTCACTTGGAAAGTGGTCATGTTGTTAGCCTTGGCATCTGCGAGGCGGGTGTCCGAATTGGCGGCTTTGTCTCACAAAAGCCCCTATCTGATTTTTCATGTGGATAGAGCAGAGTTGAGGACTCGTCCTCAATTTCTGCCTAAGGTGGTTTAATCGTTTCATATGAACCAACCTATTGTGGTGCCCGTGGCTACGGGGGATTTGCAGGATTCCAAGTCTCTTGATGTAGTCAGGGCCTTAAAGGTTTATGTAGCCAGGACGGCTCGGGTCAGGAAAACAGACCACTGTTTGTCCTGTATGCAGCCAACAAGGTTGGCGCCCCTGCTTATAAGCAGACTATTGCCCGCTGGATCTGTAACACGATTCAGCAGGCTCATTCTACGGCTGGATTGCCGGTACCAAATTCGGTAAAGGCCCATTCCACTAGGAAGGTGGGCTCTTCTTGGGCGGCTGCCCGAGGTGTCTCGGCATTACAACTTTGCCGAGCAGCTACTTGGTCAGGTTCAAACACTTTTGCTAAATTCTACAAGTTTGATACCTTGGCTGAGTAGGACCTCATGTTTGCTCAATCGGTGCTGCAGAGTCATCCGCACTCTCCCGCCCGGTCTGGAGCTTTGGTATAATCCCCATGGTCCTTACGGAGTCCCCAGCATCCTCTAGGACGTAAGAGAAAGTAAGATTTTAAACCTACCGGTAAATCTTTTTCTCCTAGTCCGCAGAGGATGCTCGGCGCCTGTCCCAGTGCGGACAAATTTCTGCAAGACTCACTTGTATATAGTTTTTGCTTACATAAGGGTTATGTTACAGTTTTGATCAGTCTCGGGCTGATGCTGTTTTGTTTCATGCTGTTAACTGGTTCGTATATTCCATGTTATATGGTGTGGATGGTGTGGGCTGGTATGAATCTTGCCCTTAGATTAACAAAAATCCTTTCCTCGTACTGTCCGTCTCCTCTGGGCACAGTTTCTCTAACTGAGGTCTGGAGGAGGGGCATAGAGGGAGGAGCCAGTGCACACCCATTCTAAAGTCTTTAGAGTGCCCATGTCTCCTGCGGAGCCCGTCTATACCCCATGGTCCTTACGGAGTCCCCAGCATCCTCTACGGACTAGGAGAAAAAGATTTACCGTTAGGTTTAAAATCTTATTTTTTGCCTGCTGCACTATGGGCCAATAACAATTTTTTACTTTCTAGAGTCATTCGTAAGCTCAGATCAAATATACTCAGTATTGCCCATTCCGGATTAAAAGGAACAAATGTTATAAGTTTGGCTTCAGCATATCACCGAACGAGATGCCAAAAATATTGTATGATAGGACAAGCCCATAAGCAGTAATATGTATCTGCTTCTTCCTGAAGACATTTCGGACACGTATGGGTCTCGGATGTTCCCATATGGAAACACCTGAGTGGGAATAAGTATGTGTTGTGATATACTTTCAAAAAGAGTTCAGTGTACATACTAGCCGAAAACATTGGCATAGTTAAACGGGTGTGGGATGATAGATAGACAGTGTCTAGTTAGACAGTCAATAGGTAGACACCACATGTTAGACAGACATTAGGTTGACAGGGTCAGAAGGTCGACAGGGTCAAAAGTTCAACAGGGTCAAAAGGTCGACATGAAAATGGTCAACACCAAAAAGGTAGACACCATTTTTTTGCATTTTTGTGGTTTGTGCGGATTGTGTTGTCATCTGGAATTGTAGAAAGGCATACCCTCGTGGGACTCGATTCGCTCACCACGCCTCGAGCTCGGTGGCTCGCTGCGCTGGCCACAAGGTTTATAACAAACCCTGTGCCAACATGGATAGAGAAGGTATGAAATAGTCCAAAAACATGTAAAATAAAAAAGTGCTTTTTTATGTCGACCATTTTCGTGTCGTCTTTTAGACCCTGTCGACCTTTTGTACTGTCTAACTTTTTCAGGTCGACCTTTTGACCCTGTCGACCTAATGTCTGTCTAACATATGGTGTCTATCTATTGACTGTCTAACTAGTCTCTGTCTATCTATCATCCGGATACCAGTTAAACTAGGAAAGTGGGTCATCCACGTGGACATGCCTCCTGCTACCCCAGCATGGTCCAAGATTTTAATAAGAAAAGTATAATGAACAGAGATGGATTTATCAGTGGGCACTGGGTGTAACAAGAAGCAGTCCAGTGAATTATTCCAATCTCTCTCAGAGAAGTGGGTAAGAACATGTTGTATATAAAAGCGAGTCTGTATAAATGGGAAGGGATATGGACTAACCATTGCAAATTTAGAGGAAACATCAGGAAAAGTTAAAACTCGTTGATCTCCTACTGAGACTAAGGGGTCTATTTACTAAGCCTTGGATGGAGATAAAGTCGCTGGAAATAAAGTACCAGCCAATCAGCTCCTAACTGCTATGCCACAGGCTGCGTTTGAAAAATGACAGTTAGGAGTTGATTGGCTGGTACTTTATCTTCAGCGACGTTATCTCCATCCAAGGCTTAGTAAATAGACCCATATGGATCGAATAGTGTCAATCCCTGCTAATCTCCACATAGTAAAGGGGTGGGCAGCCATGTGGTCCAAAGATCCAGGGTTTTGAAGCAAAGGCAGATATAGGGAGTGATATTGATTTAATCCTGCATTATGATGTGCCATCATTTTTGTTGGCGGTCCATAATAGGATTTAATTTTAGAAAATTTGGAATCTCCCGGTGATGTTGGTGAAGAAAACTTATCAAGTCTGTGTCGTGTAGGAAGCTTTTAGTCTAATGACGTGTGTCACAACTGAGGGCTGGGGACCGTGACTGGGAGCCTCAGTTGTAGGGGCTGACGGGTACTTAAATTTAGGAGGAGCTATGTGACTCCTGGACATACGTATTGACAGCAGCAAAGAATGCCCGAGGGCGTGACCACGACAACTGGGAATTCCTTAAGTGCTTTTATTAAATAAAAAGTCAAATAACGTGCAAAAGAATAATATAAAGTCACACGTGATAATTAGGTTCACAATCGGTAAAGGCCAGTAACCTGGAAGAAAGTCCTGTAAACAATAAGTGAGGCTGGGGTTCGCTGGAAGATGAGGAATGAAGCTGTGGTTCGCTGGAAGATGAGGAATGAAACTGGAGTGCGCAGGAACTGAAGAATGAAGGATGATTACTGCAAAGCAAAAAGTTCAAACACAGGAATCCAAAGTAGGCTGTAGGGGGTTAACACTGGAGAGTCGGATTACACAGCAGAGTGTAATCACCAGGGAAGTCAGGCTGATCTGCAGAATGGAATTGCAGGAGGAAGTTTGTAGTGAAGCTTGTAGGCTGGAAACACTGTTGACAATGAAAGCACTGACGATCTTTTGGGAGCTGGGACCGGATATTTATACCTGCTGCATAGCAGGGATTGGCTGGGCAATTATGACAAGGCTCCAGCACCGTGGATAGGAGGAATAATGTCATGTGACTGGAGTCTAACATGGCTGCGCCCATGAACAAACAAAGAAGGGGAATTAAGTACTATAGGAAAGGTGCAACACTTGCGATGTAGGCCGCAGTAGCAGAATAACATGCGCCCAGCGGCGCGCGGCGGTCAGCGAGACAGAAGTGGCAGCAGAGGCCCATGGAGAACGTACATCCAGAAGGGAGAATGGTGTCTCAGTACCCGGATCGTGACAGTACCCCCCCCTTTTAGGAGTGGCCCCAGGACACTTCTTAAGTTTACCTGGCCATCTGGAATGGAACTTCTGGATGAAGACTTGTGTTAACTTGGAAGTAGGGAATCCATCACAGAATCCATCGAGGGAGGAGCCCACGGACGATGAGGAACAGACAAGGAAACCAGTTGCCTAGTGGGTGACTGGCGGGATACTTTGTGCTGGGCACATTTTGGACAGGAGGCCACAAATTCAGTAATGTCCTTCTTTAGGGTCGGCCACCAATTTGACCTGGAGACTAATTTTAAGGTCTTGCGTATGCCCGCGTGTCCGGCAAAGCGAGAGGAATGTGCCCGATGCAAGAGCTTCCTCCTGAAAGCCGGCTTCACGAAATTTTTCCCTGGCGGGGGCATAGAGTCCATCCTCACTGCGGAGAACGCCACTGGATCAACAATACAATGCTTGACAGTAGACTCAGACTCATTTTCTTGCTCCCGAGAGCGGGAAAGGGCATCAGCCTTGTGATTCGGTGACCCTGGACAAAACTGTAGTTTGGAGTCTTGGCACGGAGGAGACGGGACATCAGAAGACTTGTAGAAGGATATGCGAACTTTAAGCTCTTTTTGGAGACAGGTCTCTGAGCAGGAAGGACCCCATGCCAGGATACGGGTCGACTTCCAATCAACTTGAGGATTATGCAGACGTAGCCATGGAAGGCCTAGGACCACAGGATGGGTGGCCCTTGGGATAACCTGGAAAGAAATCAACTCTGTATGCTGGTCCCCTACCTTCAGACGGATAGGTAAGGTCTTGGAGGTAATCACCGCCTCAGGAATCCTACTGCCATCCACGGCTAGAGATGAGCGGGTTCGGTTTCTCTGAATCCGAACCCGCACGAACTTCATGTTTTTTTTCACGGGTCCGAGCGACTCGGATCTTCCCGCCTTGCTCGGTTAACCCGAGCGCGCCCGAACGTCATCATGACGCTGTCGGATTCTCGCGAGACTCGGATTCTATATAAGGAGCCGCGCGTCGCCGCCATTTTCACACGTGCATTGAGATTGATAGGGAGAGGACGTGGCTGGCGTCCTCTCCATTTAGATTAGGAGAGAGAGAGAGAGATTGACCTGAGGCTGATACTGTAGAAGAGAGTGCAGAGTTTAGTGACTGACCACAGTGACCACCAGCAGTGCAGTTGTTTTATTTAATATATCCGTTCTCTGCCTGAAAAAAACGGTACACACAGTGACTCAGTCACATACCATATCTGTGTGCACTGCTCAGCCCAGTGTGCTGCATGCCTGCATCATCTATGTATATATTATATATCTGACTGTGCTCAGCTCACACAGCTTATAATTGTGGGGGAGACTGGGGAGCACTGCAGTGCCAGTTATAGGTTATAGCAGGAGCCAGGAGTACAAGACAGTCACATACCATATCTGTGTGCACTGCTCAGCCCAGTGTGCTGCATCATCTATGTATATATTATATATCTGACTGTGCTCAGCTCACACAGCTTATAATTGTGGGGGAGACTGGGGAGCACTGCAGTGCCAGTTATAGGTTATAGCAGGAGCCAGGAGTACATATTATATTAAAATTAAACAGTGCACACTTTTGCTGCAGGAGTGCCACTGCCAGTGTGACTGACCAGTGACCTGACCACACTGACCACCAGTATAGTTAGTAGTATACTATATTGTGATTGCCTGAAAAAGTTAAACACTCGTCGTGTGACTTCACTTGTGTGGTGTTTTTTTTTTAATTCTATAAAAAACTCATTCTGCTGACAGACAGTGTCCAGCAGGTCCGTCATTATATAATATATATACCTGTCCGGCTGCAGTAGTGATATATATATATTTTTTATATCATTATTTATCATCCAGTCGCAGCAGACACAGTACGGTAGTTCACGGCTGTAGCTACCTCTGTGTCGGCACTCGGCAGTCCATCCATAATTGTATACCACCTACCCGTGGTTTTTTTTTCTTTCTTCTTTATACATACATACTACTACATCTCTTTATCAACCAGTCTATATTAGCAGCAGACACAGTACAGTACGGTAGTTCACGGCTGTGGCTACCTCTGTGTCGGCACTCGGCAGTCCGTCCATAATTGTATACCACCTAACCGTGGTTTTTTTTTCTTTCTTCTTTATACATACATACTACGACATCTCTTTATCAACCAGTCTATATTAGCAGCAGACACAGTACAGTACGGTAGTTCACGGCTGTGGCTACCTCTGTGTCGGCACTCGGCAGTCCGTCCATAATTGTATACCACCTACCCGTGGTTTTTTTTTCTTTCTTCTTCATAGATACATACTACGACATCTCTTTATCAACCAGTCTATATTAGCAGCAGACACAGTACAGTACGGTAGTTCACGGCTGTGGCTACCTCTGTGTCGGCACTCGGCAGTCCGTCCATAATTGTATACCACCTAACCGTGGTTTTTTTTTCTTTCTTCTTTATACATACATACTACGACATCTCTTTATCAACCAGTCTATATTAGCAGCAGACACAGTACAGTACGGTAGTTCACGGCTGTGGCTACCTCTGTGTCGGCACTCGGCAGTCCGTCCATAATTGTATACCACCTAACCGTGGTTTTTTTTTCTTTCTTCTTCATACATACATACTACGACATCTCTTTATCAACCAGTCTATATTAGCAGCAGACACAGTACAGTACGGTAGTTCACGGCTGTGGCTACCTCTGTGTCGGCACTCGGCAGTCCGTCCATAATTGTATACCACCTAACCGTGGTTTTTCTTTCTTTCTTCTTTATACATACATACTACGACATCTCTTTATCAACCAGTCTATATTAGCAGCAGACACAGTACAGTACGGTAGTTCACGGCTGTGGCTACCTCTGTGTCGGCACTCGGCAGTCCGTCCATAATTGTATACCACCTACCCGTGGTTTTTTTTTCTTTCTTCTTCATACATACATACTACGACATCTCTTTATCAACCAGTCTATATTAGCAGCAGACACAGTACAGTACGGTAGTTCACGGCTGTGGCTACCTCTGTGTCGGCACTCGGCAGTCCGTCCATAATTGTATACCACCTAACCGTGGTTTTTTTTTCTTTCTTCTTCATACATACATACATACTACGACATCTCTTTATCAACCAGTCTATATTAGCAGCAGACACAGTACAGTACGGTAGTTCACGGCTGTGGCTACCTCTGTGTCGGCACTCGGCAGTCCGTCCATAATTGTATACTAGTATCCATCCATCTCCATTGTTTACCTGAGGTGCCTTTTAGTTGTGCCTATTAAAATATGGAGAACAAAAATGTTGAGGTTCCAAAATTAGGGAAAGATCAAGATCCACTTCCACCTCGTGCTGAAGCTGCTGCCACTAGTCATGGCCGAGACGATGAAATGCCAGCAACGTCGTCTGCCAAGGCCGATGCCCAATGTCATAGTACAGAGCATGTCAAATCCAAAACACCAAATATCAGTAAAAAAAGGACTCCAAAACCTAAAATAAAATTGTCGGAGGAGAAGCGTAAACTTGCCAATATGCCATTTACCACACGGAGTGGCAAGGAACGGCTGAGGCCCTGGCCTATGTTCATGGCTAGTGGTTCAGCTTCACATGAGGATGGAAGCACTCAGCCTCTCGCTAGAAAAATGAAAAGACTCAAGCTGGCAAAAGCACAGCAAAGAACTGTGCATTCTTCGAAATCCCAAATCCACAAGGAGAGTCCAATTGTGTCGGTTGCGATGCCTGACCTTCCCAACACTGGACGTGAAGAGCATGCGCCTTCCACCATTTGCACGCCCCCTGCAAGTGCTGGAAGGAGCACCCGCAGTCCAGTTCCTGATAGTCAGATTGAAGATGTCAGTGTTGAAGTACACCAGGATGAGGAGGATATGGGTGTTGCTGGCGCTGGGGAGGAAATTGACCAGGAGGATTCTGATGGTGAGGTGGTTTGTTTAAGTCAGGCACCCGGGGAGACACCTGTTGTCGGTGGGAGGAATATGGCCGTTGACATGCCAGGTGAAAATACCAAAAAAATCAGCTCTTCGGTGTGGAGGTATTTCAACAGAAATGCGGACAACAGGTGTCAAGCCGTGTGTTCCCTTTGTCAAGCTGTAATAAGTAGGGGTAAGGACGTTAACCACCTCGGAACATCCTCCCTTATACGTCACCTGCAGCGCATTCATAATAAGACAGTGACAAGTTCAAAAACTTTGGGTGACAGCGGAAGCAGTCCACTGACCAGTAAATCCCTTCCTCTTGTAACCGAGCTCACGCAAACCACCCCACCAACTCCCTCAGTGTCAATTTCCTCCTTCCCCAGGAATGCCAATAGTCCTGCAGGCCATGTCACTGGCAATTCTGACGATTCCTCTCCTGCCTGGGATTCCTCCGATGCATCCTTGCGTGTAACGCCTACTGCTGCTGGCGCTGCTGTTGTTGCTGCTGGGAGTCGATGGTCATCCCAGAGGGGAAGTCGTAAGACCACTTTTACTACTTCCACCAAGCAATTGACTGTCCAACAGTCCTTTGCGAGGAAGATGAAATATCACAGCAGTCATCCTACTGCAAAGCGGATAACTGAGGCCTTGGCATCCTGGGTGGTGAGAACCGTGGTTCCGGTATCCATCATTACTGCAGAGCCAACTAGAGACTTGTTGGAGGTACTGTGTCCCCGGTACCAAATACCATCTAGGTTCCATTTCTCTAGGCAGGCGATACCGAAAATTTACACAGACCTCAGAAAAAGAGTCACCAGTGTCCTAAAAAATGCAGCTGTACCCAATGTCCACTTAACCACGGACATGTGGACAAGTGGAGCAGGGCAGGGTCAGGACTATATGACTGTGACAGCCCACTGGGTAGATGTATGGACTCCCGCCGCAAGAACAGCAGCGGCGGCACCAGTAGCAGCATCTCGCAAACGCCAACTCTTTCCTAGGCAGGCTACGCTTTGTATCACCGGTTTCCAGAATACGCACACAGCTGAAAACCTCTTACGGCAACTGAGGAAGATCATCGCGGAATGGCTTACCCCAATTGGACTCTCCTGTGGATTTGTGGCATCGGACAACGCCAGCAATATTGTGTGTGCATTAAATATGGGAAAATTCCAGCACGTCCCATGTTTTGCACATACCTTGAATTTGGTGGTGCAGAATTATTTAAAAAACGACAGGGGCGTGCAAGAGATGCTGTCGGTGGCCAGAAAAATTGCGGGACACTTTCGGCGTACAGGCACCACGTACAGAAGACTGGAGCACCACCAAAAACTACTGAACCTGCCCTGCCATCATCTGAAGCAAGAAGTGGTAACGAGGTGGAATTCAACCCTCTATATGCTTCTGAGGTTGGAGGAGCAGCAAAAGGCCATTCAAGCCTATACAATTGAGCACGATATAGGAGGTGGAATGCACCTGTCTCAAGCGCAGTGGAGAATGATTTCAACGTTGTGCAAGGTTCTGATGCCCTTTGAACTTGCCACACGTGAAGTCAGTTCAGACACTGCCAGCCTGAGTCAGGTCATTCCCCTCATCAGGCTTTTGCAGAAGAAGCTGGAGACATTGAAGGAGGAGCTAACACGGAGCGATTCCGCTAGGCATGTGGGACTTGTGGATGGAGCCCTTAATTCGCTTAACAAGGATTCACGGGTGGTCAATCTGTTGAAATCAGAGCACTACATTTTGGCCACCGTGCTCGATCCTAGATTTAAAGCCTACCTTGGATCTCTCTTTCCGGCAGACACAAGTCTGCTGGGGTTGAAAGACCTGCTGGTGAGAAAATTGTCAAGTCAAGCGGAACGCGACCTGTCAACATCTCCTCCTTCACATTCTCCCGCAACTGGGGGTGCGAGGAAAAGGCTCAGAATTCCGAGCCCACCCGCTGGCGGTGATGCAGGGCAGTCTGGAGCGACTGCTGATGCTGACATCTGGTCCGGACTGAAGGACCTGACAACGATTACGGACATGTCGTCTACTGTCACTGCATATGATTCTCTCACCATTGAAAGAATGGTGGAGGATTATATGAGTGACCGCATCCAAGTAGGCACGTCACACAGTCCATACTTATACTGGCAGGAAAAAGAGGCAATTTGGAGGCCATTGCACAAACTGGCTTTATTCTACCTAAGTTGCCCTCCCACAAGTGTGTACTCCGAAAGAGTGTTTAGTGCCGCCGCTCACCTTGTCAGCAATCGGCGTACGAGGTTACATCCAGAAAATGTGGAGAAGATGATGTTCATTAAAATGAATTATAATCAATTCCTCTGCGGAGACATTGACCAGCAGCAATTGCCTCCACAAAGTACACAGGGAGCTGAGATGGTGGATTCCAGTGGGGACGAATTGATAATCTGTGAGGAGGGGGATGTACACGGTGATATATCGGAGGGTGATGATGAGGTGGACATCTTGCCTCTGTAGAGCCAGTTTGTGCAAGGAGAGATTAATTGCTTCTTTTTTGGGGGGGGTCCAAACCAACCCGTCATATCAGTCACAGTCGTGTGGCAGACCCTGTCACTGAAATGATGGGTTGGTTAAAGTGTGCATGTCCTGTTTTGTTTATACAACATAAGGGTGGGTGGGAGGGCCCAAGGACAATTCCATCTTGCACCTCTTTTTTCTTTTATTTTTCTTTGCGTCATGTGCTGTTTGGGGAGGGTTTTTTGGAAGGGACATCCTGCGTGACACTGCAGTGCCACTCCTAAATGGGCCCGGTGTTTGTGTCGGCCACTAGGGTCGCTAATCTTACTCACACAGTCAGCTACCTCATTGCGCCTCTTTTTTTCTTTGCGTCATGTGCTGATTGGGGAGGGTTTTTTGGAAGGGACATCCTGCGTGACACTGCAGTGCCACTCCTAAATGGGCCCGGTGTTTGTGTCGGCCACTAGGGTCGCTAATCTTACTCACACAGTCAGCTACCTCATTGCGCCTCTTTTTTTCTTTGCGTCATGTGCTGATTGGGGAGGGTTTTTTGGAAGGGACATCCTGCGTGACACTGCAGTGCCACTCCTAAATGGGCCCGGTGTTTGTGTCGGCCACTAGGGTCGCTAATCTTACTCACACAGTCAGCTACCTCATTGCGCCTCTTTTTTTCTTTGCGTCATGTGCTGATTGGGGAGGGTTTTTTGGAAGGGACATCCTGCGTGACACTGCAGTGCCACTCCTAAATGGGCCCGGTGTTTGTGTCGGCCACTAGGGTCGCTAATCTTACTCACACAGTCAGCTACCTCATTGCGCCTCTTTTTTTCTTTGCGTCATGTGCTGATTGGGGAGGGTTTTTTGGAAGGGACATCCTGCGTGACACTGCAGTGCCACTCCTAAATGGGCCCGGTGTTTGTGTCGGCCACTAGGGTCGCTAATCTTACTCACACAGTCAGCTACCTCATTGCGCCTCTTTTTTTCTTTGCGTCATGTGCTGATTGGGGAGGGTTTTTTGGAAGGGACATCCTGCGTGACACTGCAGTGCCACTCCTAAATGGGCCCGGTGTTTGTGTCGGCCACTAGGGTCGCTAATCTTACTCACACAGTCAGCTACCTCATTGCGCCTCTTTTTTTCTTTGCGTCATGTGCTGATTGGGGAGGGTTTTTTGGAAGGGACATCCTGCGTGACACTGCAGTGCCACTCCTAAATGGGCCCGGTGTTTGTGTCGGCCACTAGGGTCGCTTATCTTACTCACACAGTCAGCTACCTCATTGCGCCTCTTTTTTTCTTTGCGTCATGTGCTGATTGGGGAGGGTTTTTTGGAAGGGACATCCTGCGTGACACTGCAGTGCCACTCCTAGATGGGCCAGGTGTTTGTGTCGGCCACTAGTGTCGCTTATCTTAGTCATCCAGCGACCTTGGTGCAAATTTTAGGACTAAAAATAATATTGTGAGGTGTGAGGTATTCAGAATAGACTGAAAATGAGTGGAAATTATGGTTTTTGAGGTTAATAATAATATGGGATCAAAATGACCCCCAAATTCTATGATTTAAGCTGTTTTTTAGTGTTTTTTTAAAAAAACACCCGAATCCAAAACACACCCGAATCCGACAAAAAAAATTCGGTGAGGTTTTGCCAAAACGCGGTCGAACCCAAAACACGGCCGCGGAACCGAACCCAAAACCAAAACACAAAACCCGAAAAATTTCAGGCGCTCATCTCTACGGCAGTTAGAGATATCGGTGATGACAGTCTCTCAGTGGGAAGAGACCACTGCTTAACGAACCTCTCTGTAATAAAGTTTCCGGCTGCTCCAGAATCCAATAAGGCAGTGAGATTCTTTGTACGCGGAGCCACCTGCAGAGAAACTGAGAGATTGTAGTTACTTGGAAATGGAGAGAAATTCGTCACTCCTAGCTGACCTTCTCCTTGGTGGCCTAGGACTTGAGGTTGTCCCGGACGCTTGGGACAGGACTTGATAACGTGAGAAGATTCGGCACAATACAAACAGAGACGCTCAGCGAGACGTCTACTACGCTCTGCCTGAGATAAACGAGAGCGACCTATCTGCATAGGTTCCTCCCGAGACGGAGATGGCTGACGAGGAATGGAAACCGTAGGAATCCTGGGAAATGTGGATCTTCCTCGTTCAACAGCCCTTTCACGGAACCGTAAATCGACCTTAGTGCAGAGGGAAATGAGCTCGTTTAAAGTTAAAGGCAAGTCTCTAGCAGCGAGCTCATCTTTGATACGCTCGGATAGCCCTCCCCAGAAGGCTGCATAAAGAGCGTCGTCATTCCAGGAGACTTCAGATGCCAAGGTCTGGAATTGCACCAAATACTGACCGACAGTTCGCGTCCCCTGACGCAGTCGAAGGATCTCTGAGGAAGCTGATGTCACTCGACCTGGCTCATCGAAAATTCGTCTGAACGTTGCCACGAAGTTAGCATAGGATGACAACAAGACATCAGACCTTTCCCATATAGGTGAGGCCCAGTCTAGAGCGGCACCAGTGAGTAGAGAAATAAGGTATGCCACCTTAATGCGGTCAGTAGGGAAACTGCTGGGTTGCAATTCAAATTGGATCTCGCACTGGTTTAGGAAACCCCTGCAGGCTTTAGGGGATCCATCATATTTAGCAGGAGTCGGCAAGTGAAGATAGGGAGCAGGAACAGGTATGGTGGGTGGGGACACCACCGGAGGCGCTGGAGTCGACACACTGGACGCCCCTAATCCACGGAGGGCCGCTTGAATTTCATCCAGCCGGGAGGAGAGGTCCTGGAGACAGTGACCAACATGGCCTACAGCAGCCTCCTGATGTTCAAGGCGGGTTGCCAGTTCTTGTATCAGCCCATTCGCTTGGGCCTGATCTCCGGCTGGATCCATTTGGTCAGTGCTTACTGTCACAACTGAGGGCTGGGGACCGTGACTGGGAGCCTCAGTTGTAGGGGCTGACGGGTACTTAAATTTAGGAGGAGCTATGTGACTCCTGGACATATACGTATTGACAGCAGCAAAGAATGCCCGAGGGCATGACCACGACAACTGGGAATTCCTTAAGTGCTTTTATTAAATAAAAAGTCAAATAACGTGCAAAAGAATAATATAATTAGGTTCACAATCGGTAAAGGCCAGTAACCTGGAATATGGAAGAAAGTCCTGTAAACAATAAGTGAGGCTGGGGTTCGCTGGAAGATGAGGAATGAAGCTGTGGTTCGCTGGAAGATGAGGAATGAAACTGGAGTGCGCAGGAACTGAAGAATGAAGGATGATTACTGCAAAGCAAAAAGTTCAAACACAGGAATCCAAAGTAGGCTGTAGGGGGTTAACACTGGAGAGTCGGATTACACAGCAGAGTGTAATCACCAGGGAAGTCAGGCTGATCTGCAGAATGGAATTGCAGGAGGAAGTTTGTAATGAAGCTTGTAGGCTGGAAACACTGTTGACAATGAAAGCACTGACGATCTTTTGGGAGCTGGGACCGGATATTTATACCTGCTGCATAGCAGGGATTGGCTGGGCAATTATGACAAGGCTCCAGCACCGTGGATAGGAGGAATAATGTCATGTGACTGGAGTCTAACATGGCTGCGCCCATGAACAAACAAAGAAGGGGAATTAAGTACTATAGGAAAGGTGCAACACTTGCGATGTAGGCCGCAGTAGCAGAATAACATGCGCCCAGCGGCGCGCGGCGGTCAGCGAGACAGAAGTGGCAGCAGAGGCCCATGGAGAACGTACATCCAGAAGGGAGAATGGTGTCTCAGTACCCGGATCGTGACAACGTGTTTGTGTATACTGAGCTTTTATGCAACCAATCCCGCAAGTGTCTTAGAATGGCAGCATGATTGTATGTCGCAATGTCTGGAAAATTGATCCCACCATTTGATTTAGGTTGAACAAATTTACGTAAAGCTATACGAGCACGTCCTCCTTTCCATGTAAATTTCAGAAAAGGGGCTTTAATAAGTTGTATATCCGCTTTCGTTACTAAAACAGAAATTATCTGTAATGGGTAAAGTAGTCGTGGGATAACTACCATTTTGAGCAAGTTTGCCCTTCCTAAATATGATATGGGTAGACACTCCCATACCTTTACATCATTGGTCAAGGTAGCAATAGCTCTGCTTACGTTTACTCTATACAAATCCGCGATGCTCCGAGGAACCATAACCCCTAAATATGGGCTGTGCGTGGTAGCCCATTGAAATTAATATTGAGTGGTCCATTGTGGACAGGCAGTCGTGCCATATAGCAGCATTGCAGTGGATTTGTCCAGATTAATGCTAAAGCCGGAAAATGGATCTGAACATAGTTGTCTTGTTAAAAATTTGGTGTAGGGTGTGTTCAGGGTTGGATATATATAATATGTCGTCGGCAAATGCTGACAATATAAGTTCATGTCTGCCTATGTTGATTCCCCTAAAAACTGTCCAGTCTTGAAGTATGTGTAGCAGCGGATAAAGGGCCAAATTGAAAAGAAGGGGGGATAAAGGACAGCCCTGACGGGTGCCCCTTTCTAGAAAAAAACAAGTACTATAGTCCCATTAATCAACAAAGCTGCGGAGGTTTCTATAATATATATAGTGAATAACGTTAAGAAATTCTGCCTCAAAACACCTCCTTTTCAACACTGTGAATCGGTGTGGCCACAAGACCACATCAAATGCCTTGTTGGCATCAAGACTTAGAAGCATGTTCTTCTCAGTTTGGGCATCTTGGGACACTACTACTGCAGCCAAAGCTGTACACAAAGCCTTAACTGCATGTCGGACCCGTACGATTCCCAACTTTGTGTTAGTTAAGATATCAGAGAGTATAGATTGCATCCGTGTCGCCATAATTTCAGTTAACAGTTTATAGTCTACGTTTAAAAGACTAATGGGCCTATAAGAAGGTAATAAACACGGGTCTTTATCTGGTTTGAAGAGGAAGGTTATAAAGACCTTGTTGAAAAAAGGAATAGAAGAGTTTTTTTCGTATATGGCCTGGAATAACTCCAGCAATGATGGTGTGATATGAGATTGTAGTATACGATAATAATCGCCCAATAGGCCATCAGGCCCCAAATTTTTACCATGAGGTAAACGAGAAATGGCATCATTAATTTCTGCCATCATGATTTTACTCATCAGTGTCTTCTTTTGACTTATGGTCAGCGGTGGTAGCACACTATCCGTTAAAAACTGTCTTTGGGTCTCCGCATTTACCTGCAAGGAGCTAAACAATTTTGTAAACTGTTCCTGAAATTGCGCAGCAATTTAATTGGATTTAGTCAGTGTCTGCCCGAGAGGGGGTGTTTTAACGTGGTAATTGTATGTTGTTTTTTGGGAGGTCGGGAGATGACAGCTAGTAGTCTTCCTGCCTTGTTACCCAATCTATAACATTTATTTCTGGTAAAGTCAATAGAGTGTTTTGCCTGGGTCGCCAAGTAAGTTTCCAGTAGCTGTCGTGCTTGTTTATAAGCACACATTGTGTCTGACGGGGCAGTTGTATACCTATGGAAGGCTGCAGACATTGACACTTTTAGTGCAATGAATTCTGCTTTAGCCTCCTTCTTTTTGAGAGAAACATAGCCAATTATATGTTCTCTCATTACGGACTTAGAGGCAGCCCAAAAAATTTCAGGACGATCTTAATATTCCAGATTTTCGTCAACATAATTGGTCCAATGGTAGGTGAGATAAGACTTAAAATCTTCCGAATTAGCTAAATAATGCGAGAATTGACAAATACGATCTGATGGGTACATAAATGTGTGGGAAAGGGCAAGCGAGATAGGAGCATGGTCTGACACTATTATGTTGTGTATATCCACCTGACATATGTCGGACATCAATTAATCTGCTATAAAAAATTTGTCAATATGGGAGAGGGACCCATGTACCATTGAAAGGTGAGTATGCGTTCTATCAAGAGGGTGCAGCAATCTCCATGGGTCCGATAAACCCAAGTCAACCTTAAAGGATTGTAAGAAACGGCCCTGAGAGTCAGTGGCACTCAGCATGGCTGGTAATCTGTCCATGTCTGAGTCCTCTACCATATTAAAGTCCCCACCTATAATCAAGGAATAATTAGTTCTGCTCTGAAGAACATGACCCAGGTCTTGAACATATGTGTGGGTCTTAATATTAGGGACACATAAATTGTCCAAGGTGTATCTAGTATGTTACAGCTCAATATCCAGGATGATATATCGTTCCGTCCGGGTCAATTACTTCAGATAAGATTGATACTGGAAGATCTTTACGGAAAAGTATGGCCACCCCTCTAGTTTTTCTATGAAAAGAGGCAGTAATACATGCTCCAAACCATGGAGCTTTTAACGTGGAGTCCTCATCTGCTATCCAGTGTGTTTCTTGTACAAACACCAAATCTGGATGAAATTGGTTAATGTGCATTGTGACACGCTTTCGTTTTACTTGCGTGTTCAGGCCACCAACATTCCATAAAATAAATTGTAGCAGTTTCGGGCAGGGTGTCAGAAGGGGTAGGGACTCATCCCCTAAAAAGGTATATCGTCTGATAGTCTTCCAACAACTGTAACAACAGCCGGCGGTTCCCTTCCAATCCCAAGGCTCTAATTTCAAAGCAATATAGAATAAAGTTAACAGTAAGGCAGGCAACAGTACAAAGGGAGTCATTCCGAGTTGTTCGCTCGTTGCCGATTTTCGCAACGGAGCGATTAAGGCAAAAATGCGCATGCGCATGGTTCGCAGTGCGCATGCGGTTAGTATTTTAAAACAAAACTTAGTAGATTTACTCACGTCCGAACGAAGATTTTTCATTGTTGAAGTGATCGGAGTGTGATTGACAGGAAGTGGGTGTTTCAGGGCGGGAACTGGCCGTTTTTTTGGGAGTGTGCGGAAAAACGCAGGCATGTCAGGGAACAACGCGGGAGTGTCTGGAGAAACGGGGGAGTGGCTGGCCGAATGCTGGGCGTGTGTGTGACGTCAAACCAGGAACGAAACTGCCTGAGCTGATCGCTATTTGTGAAGAGGTCTGGAGCTACTCAGAAACTGCTAAGAAATTTCTATTCGCAGTTCTGGTAATCTTTCGTTCGCAATTCTGCTAAGCTAAGATACACTCCCAGAGGGCGGCGGCTTAGCGTGTGCAATGCTGCCAAAAGCAGCTAGCGAGCGAACAACTCGGAATCACCCCCAAAGTGCAGTAAGATTATGATAATTAGTAACAGACATCCACAGTGGCTCAGAACTCCATCTTCTAACATTTTCCTATAAATCAAAACTATGGTGGGTACCATCTAGGCCTAGAGGTGCGCACACAGAATACTGATAAAATAAACTAAAGAAAAGGATAACTTAGAGATGCCATCCCTGGAAATGGCCCAGGGAATTTATTCCTAATTAGTTTAAGGTTGAAAATACACTAGAGTATCATATCAACTGGTAGGAGAACGTGGCAGTGATCTAGTGGTCATAAAATGTGATTTCGCTATCTCTGTGTCACAACTGAGGGCTGGTGCTGACCAGGGGGAGCCTCAGTTGTAGGGGCTGAGGTATATGTGTACCTGGGAGGCAGTACAGGGTTCTTAGACAAGCAGGGAACCTTTAGAACAAATGCCCGAAGGCGTGACCAAGACAACGAAGGAAAGTTCAAAGGTTTATTAAACACAGTTCAGAGGAATACGGATGACTTGGTACAGGTAACAGGAATCACAGTTCAGAGAAATACTTGGGATCGATGGCGGAGCACCGATGGAGACTTGGGATCGATGGCGGAGCACCGATGGAGACTTGGGATCGATGGCGGAGCACCAATGGAGACTTGGGATCGATGGCGGAGCACCGATGGAGACTTGGGATCGATGGCGGAGCACCGATGGAGACTTGGGATCGATGGCGGAACACCGATGGTGACTTGGGATCGATGGCGGAACACCGATGGAGACTTGGGATCGATGGCGGAACACCGATGGAGACTGGGGATCGATGGCGGAACACCGATGGAGACTGGGGATCGATGGCGGAACACCGATGGTTACTGGGGATCGATGGCGGAACACCGATGGTTACTGGGGATCGATGGCAGAACACCGATGGTTACTGGGGATCGATGGCGGAACACCGATGGAGACTTGGGATCGATGGTGGAACACCGATGGAGACTTGGGATCGATGGCGGAACACCGATGGAGACTTGGGATCGATGGCGGAACACCGATGGTTACTGGCAGGGCAGAGCACCGCTGGAAGCTAGAAGCTGGAAGCCGGTCTCAGGTAACTGCCAGTCACAGGGAGCAATGTAGACACTGCAGAGTCAGGCTGTACTGCAGAGAAAGTCCATGGAAGGACTGCACACTGGAATCACTGAAGACAATTGAAGCACTGACAACTCTTTCCAGCCCAGGAACAAGATATTTATACCAGCTGGGAAACAGGGATTGGCTGGCTGATTAAGCAGAGTCTAGAGTGCAGCTGCTGGGTAATTAGGTAGAAACCAGAGTGCAGCTGATAGGCTGAAAAGCAACATGTGATGAAAGCAAACATGGCTGCGCCCATGTTTGAACTTGGAGGGAAAGACTGTTTGTAACTTGCATGTGAAACTTAACCCTGATGCTGCCAGAATCACAGTAAAGAGATTAGAAACAATGAGATGCAGCGTGCTGCACACAGACAGTGCAGATGGAATCCAGGCTTGGAACACTGGGACAGTCTCAGGAGACATTTGGAAGGTAAATACTGATAAGGAATTACCTGGATCGTGACAGCACCCCCTCCTTTAGGAGTGGCCCCAGGACACTTCTTATAAATTCTTTACCTGAACAAACGGAAGGATCTAGATTGAATCCTGATGAACTTGAACTGGCTGGAACCAGATGAGACTGTACTGGACCTATGGACGAGACCAGATTGAGTCCAGACAAACTTGAACCGGCTGAGACCGGCGGAGACTTTGGGCCGACGGATAGGACAGGATTGAGTTTGGAGACCGTTGAATCAGCTGGAACTGAAGTAGTCTTTGGACCTACGGATGGAACCGGATTGGGTCCAGAAAAGCTTGAACCGGCTGGGACCGGAGGAGTCTTTGGATTGACATTCGAATCAGCTGGAACTGAAGGAGTCTGAATCCGGTTAGAACCGGAATGAGTGGTATCTGAGTGTTCAGTTAGACCATCCTGGACATGGTCCATGCTGGATGCCAACAGGGTGGTGCTCTCTGAAGACGGCAAACAGGAGTTCATAACTGCATCTGTAGCACAAAAATTTCCATCTGGGAACTTGGCTCTGGATACTTCCCTTGGGGCTGAAACTTTGGTGACCCCTCCTGGGGTTGACGAATCAGACACCTCTCTCAGGGTTGTTTTCTCCAGCACCCCTCCTGGGGTTGACAGATCAGAAACTCCTTTTTGAGAAGACTCATATGCCCCTACTAGAGCTTGAACATTGGATACCCCTCCTGGGGTTGCAGAAACGAACGCCCCAACTTGGGCTGTAGACACAGACGCCCCAACTTGGGCTGTAGACACAGACGCCCCTTCTTGGGCTGTAGACACAGCTGCCCCTTCTTGGGCTGTAGACACAGACGCCCCTTCTAGGGCTGAGGAAAGTTCGGACACTAGGATCTGGTACAGTACCAGATATTTACCGACTGTTTGTGTCCCCTGACGTAGCCGGAGGATATCAGAGGAGGCAGAGGTCACACGACCTGGTTCATCAAACATGCGCCTGAAGGTTGCCACGAAATCTGTGTATGAAGAGAGCAGGACATCAGACTTCTCCCATAGAGGTGATGCCCAATCGAGGGCGGAGCCACTGAGGAGGGAGATGATGTAAGCAACCTTGGTGCGGTCAGTTGGGAAACTGCCAGGCTGTAACTCGAAATATATCTCACACTGATTTAGGAAACCCCGACAGGCTTTTGGGGAACCATCAAACTTGGCAGGTGTCGGTAAATGGAGACAAGGAGCAGAAACGGGAATGGTGGGTGGGGATACCACCAAAGGTACTGCAGTCGGCACACTGGACGCCCCTGAACCACGGAGGGTTACTTGTATTCCATCCAGCCGAGAGGAGAGGTCCTGGAGACAGCGGATCACATGGCCCTGTGCAGTCTCCAGACTTTCAAGGCAGGCTGCAAGTTCTTGCATCGGCTTGGTCGCTTGGACCTGGTCTCCGGCCGACCCCATCAGGTCAGTGCTTACTGTCACAACTGAGGGCTGGTGCTGACCAGGGGGAGCCTCAGTTGTAGGGGCTGAGGTATATGTGTACCTGGGAGGCAGTACAGGGTTCTTAGACAAGCAGGGAACCTTTAGAACAAATGCCCGAAGGCGTGACCAAGACAACGAAGGAAAGTTCAAAGGTTTCTTAAACACAGTTCAGAGGAATACGGATGACTTGGTACAGGTAACAGGAATCACAGTTCAGAGAAATACTTGGGATCGATGGCGGAGCACCGATGGAGACTTGGGATCGATGGCGGAGCACCGATGGAGACTTGGGATCGATGGCGGAGCACCGATGGAGACTTGGGATCGATGGCGGAGCACCGATGGAGACTTGGGATCGATGGCGGAGCACCGATGGAGACTTGGGATCGATGGCGGAACACTGATGGTGACTTGGGATCGATGGCGGAACACCGATGGAGACTTGAGATTGATGGCGGAACACCGATGGAGACTTGGGATCGATGGCGGAACACCGATGGAGACTGGGGATCGATGGTGGAACACCGATGGTTACTGGGGATCGATGGCGGAACACCGATGGTTACTGGGGATCGATGGCGGAACACCGATGGTTACTGGGGATCGATGGCAGAACACCGATGGTTACTGAGGATCGATGGCGGAACACCGATGGAGACTTGGGATCGATGGTGGAACACCGATGGAGACTTGGGATCGATGGCGGAACACCGTTGGAGACTTGGGATCGATGGCAGAACACCGATGGTTACTGGCAGGGCAGAGCACCGCTGGAAGCTAGAAGCTGGAAGCCGGTCTCAGGTAACTGCCAGTCACAGGGAGCAATGTAGACACTGCAGAGTCAGGCTGTACTGCAGAGAAAGTCCATGGAAGGACTGCACACTGGAATCACTGAAGACAATTGAAGCACTGACAACTCTTTCCAGCCCAGGAACAAGATATTTATACCAGCTGGGAAACAGGGATTGGCTGGCTGATTAAGCAGAGTCTAGAGTGCAGCTGCTGGGTAATTAGGTAGAAACCAGAGTGCAGCTGATAGGCTGAAAAGCAACATGTGATGAAAGCAAACATGGCTGCGCCCATGTTTGAACTTGGAGGGAAAGACTGTTTGTAACTTGCATGTGAAACTTAACCCTGATGCTGCCAGAATCACAGTAAAGAGATTAGAAACAATGAGATGCAGCGTGCTGCACACAGACAGTGCAGATGGAATCCAGGCTTGGAACACTGGGACAGTCTCAGGAGACATTTGGAAGGTAAATACTGATAAGGAATTACCTGGATCGTGACACTCTGGGTCCGTTAAAAACAGTTGAGAACCATTTTCAACCACCCTCAGTTTTCCTGGGTACAGCAAAGCAAATCTAATATGTTTGTTGTGTAAAAAGGAACAGACTTCCCAGAATGCTTTTCATTTCTGAGCAACAGCAACTGAGAAGTCCTGAAAAATCAGAATTTTATGTCCCCTTACTACCAAGTCTCCAACTCTGCAGTAAACCATCAGCACTTTCTCCTTGGTTCGGTAGTCCTAGTACTAGGCTATGACCGGGCAGGAACGCCTTTGTGTCCCATCCTGCAATGCTCCCAGGCTGTGAACTCTCTCGGTATGAGGGATCTCTATATCATCTAGGATACCCACTGCAGTTGGAAGGTCAGTGTCTAAAAATGAGGTGTAGGTCGACCCAGTAATAGACTCAGGTACTCTATACCACAAATCACAAGTTATTCCTATGAGACCTATTTTCTAGGTCCTCTAGATTCTCTTGCAATTGCTGTGAGTTTGACCTGGTCATTCACCTCCCCCTGACAGTGATTTAGTTGGTCCTCTGTATTACTCACTCTCATCTCTAATGCCATAATGCATGTTGCATGAGAGTCGATACGGGCTAACCTTGCATTTAGACGTGATTGAAGGTCATCAAATCTCTTATCCAGGAGAGGCATCATGAAATCAGAGATTTCTTTAGCAGTTAGATGGGGGGATCTGTCCCCCGACAAATCAGACGTTCCCACCTCTGAGCCAGTAGGCGAGGGTGGACCTGACTTTTGTGAAGAACCCTTACCCTTCCCCGCTTTATTGGAGGAGTTAAGTTGTTTGGGAGGCATGTTTTTGTCGAGAAATTTGTCCATACCCTAAGGCAGAGGCAGCCAAAACGTTGATCGTGATCTACTGGTAGCTCGCGGAGCTCCCGTGGGTAGATCGCAACCAACTTCAGTTATCTGCCGCCTCCCGGTGATTTGCAGCATTCCCAGTGCTGCATTGCGCGTGTGCGCGTCTGTCGTCATGACATCACCCACGACCCACGCTGTGAAGAGCCTGTGCGACGTTGGATGCAGTAAGCGGCGACGGGAAGCGGGACTTGGGAGCAGGCACAGTGTCACAGAGGGGAGCCGGGGAGCCAGCCAGCGGGACCCTCTGAAGCAAGCCAGGCATCTCCCAGCTAGCCTTTGTAGCCAGCCAGCGGGGATCCTCTGAAGCCAGCCAGCCACCCATAGTGGATTACAGTATGTTGCACAGCAGGCTGTTCTGGAGTGGAAGGGGGAGGTTATGCTGCACATGAGAGTATATGCACAAGGGGGGATCTGCACACAGCAGGGCCGTCTTTTTGTATGGGCTCAACGGGCTCTTACCCAAGGGCCCCAAGAGAGTATAGACTGATAGCTGAGGGTCCCCTCTTTCCAGGGGTACCAGATTTTTGAAAATCGGCCCTAGGGAACCAGAGATATCCGACTTCAAAGCAGTGGTCCCCATCCAAGCCTGTTAATTGCTCTTCCCAGCCAGATATCTCGGGCTCTGTATGACTTAGAGTTTTTCTGATTTCAAAAGCTGGGACTCTCCACTTTTGGTAGACACTAGCAGCTTGTCTCTACTATGCCCAGAACCATAGATATCAGCCTTCAAGCAGCTGGTCCTTGCTCAAGCGCCACATGCCTAATATGCAGTTTTATATATTTGTTGGTGGATTGCTCTGGCTCCTGAACTCAGATCCCCAAGTCCACAGTACGTCCTGGCAGGTGAGACACTCTAATTTTTTATCCTATGCAAAGCTAAGAAATCTTTTTCCAGGAACATGAGATATCTGCAGTCAATCAAGCTTCTCTCTCACCAGAAAATAATGAAAATTAAGCCCATTCCACTATCGACCCCTCCCTTACGTATTAAACACCCCCTACCACCCTGGAAGTCATGTACTGGGGCCCCTTCATTCAGTCCAATGCCACCTTCTACAGTTTAGTGTTCTCCCACCTGCCCCATCTGTGCAGTAAAGGAGTAATTGGCAGAAATTACTGCTCCAGGTCCAACATGCTGAGCGGAAGATAGAACACCCCCTACCGCCCGCGGGACATCAAAGCTGCCACTGACAGCACCCCCACCCATGGAGGATGGGTAGGAGCCCCAGTGTATTGCTGTGCCCAGGGGCCCACACTGCTATTAAGATGGCCCTGAAGATGGCCCTGGCACACAGGGAGAGGGGGTATTCTGCATGGGGGGGTATTGCACAGAGGGGGACTCTCCACATGGTGGGGGAGTTTACTGCACAGCGCATTGTTCTGCAATGGGAAAGGGAGGGGGGATATGCATTGCACATGGGGCTGTTCTGCATATACAGTATGGGGGTATAGCACTGTGAGGGGGAGGGGGGTATTCTGCACAAGGGGGAATCTGCAAAACATTGTGTTTATTAATATTAAAGTTTTTTTTGTAATGTGGACATTACTATTGGTGCTGTAATTTAATATTGTCATTATTAATGCTTTTTTTAAATGTGTGCGTCCTTATTGGTGGTGTTATTTGATGGCGTCATTCTTAATACTATTTTTAAATGTGTGCGTTCTTATTGGTGTTGGCGTCATTATTAATGCTATTTTTAAATGTGTTGTCCTTATTGGTGTTGTTATTACTATTACTATAGAATTACTATTCTTAAATGTGTGCGTTGTTATTGGTGTTATTTGATGGTGTCATTATTAATACTATTTTTAAATGTGTGCGTCCTTATTGGTGTTGTTGTTTGGCGTCATTCTTAATTCTGTTTTTAAATGTGTGTGTTCTTATTGGTGTTGTTATTTGATGGCGTCATTATTAATGTTATTTTTAAATGTATGCTTCCTTATTGGTGTTGTTATTTGATGGCGTCATTATTAATGCTATTTGAAGAACTAAATGACTGAAATAGGAGTTAACAAAGCAGAATTCCTTTATGTATTTACAACCCTTTATGAAGTCTAAGAACACTGTACGCTGTTTACTTAAGAAGTACCGTAAGGGTAAGCTGGTTGCGTAACGATCGCTCAGCCGTAGGCGAGACGCTCAAGCGTCACGTTCGCTCACGGCCCAGAGATCACAGGACAGAATGATTCGCTATGGCGTAGCGGTTCGCTCGAGACCACGAGGAGATCACCAGCGGCGCAGACGCTCACAACGCTATACCTTTATGTCTAAACCTTATACCAATGAAATACACAGAATACCTTAATGTGAATACAGGGTGTAAGTGCAACCTTGTGTAACCTGACTAACTACAAAGCTGCTTGAGCGTTACCGACGCTCAAGTGAACACTTAACACTATAGGAAGTACACAGATGCTGGTTTAGGGTCCAAAGCCTATTAACTGTATTATGTCTAAATATACTTGTAAAAAGAGAATAACAGTACAAATGATACACTACAATATAACAGAGACTTCCTAACCAAAATACAATACTATCTAATACAATACAATACTAGTCTAGGGGAGATGTGAGAGAAAAGAGAAAGGAGAGAGAGAGAGAGAGAAATTGGCTCACAGTAAGACAATGATTACGGAGAGAAACTTACGCACAAGGGGAAACGATCGCAAGCGCCTCTGGACATCCAGCTTCCTGATTATCAGCAATGAGAACCATTTGAAGAGAAGTGAAAGCTGGATGTCACAGACCCGTCTTTTATGCTACTCACACAATGCAATCTAATGGTCCCTACAGTCTCACTGTCCATTGGACGCAGGAACTCGGCTTCGCATTATAACAAAGGTCATAGGTTGATTCATACAGGTAAACTGTATCAGTGGTCTTGGTTATGCAAAACAATGGGTGATAACTAACACATTCCTGTCTTCTGGAGAGCTATTGTTTGGCGAATACAAAACAGAATCCTGTCTGGGTTCTGTTCTATATTCATGATGTCCACTTTCAGTTGAGACAATGACGTCTCAGCCCTTATTTTCCTGTATACAAATCCAGCCCCATTTGTAAACACAGGTGTTGGCCTTCTTCATTGAGTCTCAAAGCTCAGTGTAATTAAAGGCTATTGCACTCCGTCTGCGGGAAAGATACTGATTTGGAGTACAATTGATCTTCAATTACTATTCCTGTGTTTACCTTATGCATGTGTAGATATGAGGCCCTCTTAACATGCAAACTATTGTTTGGGGGATCTCTGAGGTCAAAGAGCCATTTGAGACCCACTGATGCCTGTCTCCAACTGTTCAGATGCATGACTAAGTAAGAACAAATAAAATGGACATAACTTCTTATGTCCATAACTATTCGCACGAGCGATTAATACGCTCCAAACCAACACCGGAATATCGCTAATTAAATACTCTTCCGATGGGTACCAAACACTGCTGTATGATTCCTGTTAGACCCTTCGTACAATACAAAGAGGGATTCCTCTGCTCAGGGACATTCTATATTAACCAAACTTTCAGAATCTATCAAAGGGACCATGATCTACAAACTACATTAATTGTGAAAATATGTAACGAATGAGTCGCACGCTACGACTACATAAACTCTACCGTAAATACGCATACCGTGCGCCCGCGGGTGCACGCTATTGCGGGTATGCGTCTTCACGGGAGAGCGTACGCATGCGCAGCGCGGACCAGTGTGCGGTGCAAATATGGCAACGTGCATAGAGACATTTTTCTGACTTTGACAGTCCACCCTTTGGCAGTCAATAATAACTGCCACCTTCTAAAACATTTCAAAAGGAGAAAAATGTAAGTCAGGGGTTAATTGATTTCCATGGTGGGGTAAGGAAGGAGAGTGGAGTAGGTGTGAAGAGGGTATGACCTAGTGAGAAAGCAGAAGCATGTGTGTATGAGTCCATGTTTGGAGGGTCATGTATCATCGTGCCGTACGTGTGGTAAATCAAGCTTCGAGGTATTGCGAAGTATACATTTGAATTCCTTCTTATCCCGTACTAAGGGTCTGTGGATGGGCTGTCAAACTCTACCGAGCTCATTTCGGCTTTCAGTTGTAACAAAAATGGGGATGCACATTTTAGTTGATGATACATGAATGGGGGAGGTATGTGGTTGCTGATATCTGTGCCTGTATTCCCTATCGTCTATGTGTGTCATTACCTGAGGGTTGTAGAGATGAAGATAAAGAACACTTATGGAAAATGCAATGATATTCTATGTCAGGGAAATGTACATCTGTCGTTGAAGTTGTGTTCGGTATCTGTTGAGAGTCGTCTTCTTTGCGCTGTATTGCTCCTTGGGCATGAGCAAATAGCTTTGTCAGAGCCATCGGATTTACAAAAAATGTTGGGCTAGCGTGAGTTTAAAAGTACTAGGGAAACTGGGGATCCATGGCAAAGTTCATCAAGTGTCCATATCATAGGTTGTCAAAACTTCATCTTTGGTGCTTGTCTGTTGTCTGTATAGCGTCTCGTCAACTTCCTCATCCAAGGGGGTCTTTGTATCTTGGAGAAAAGCAGAAAAACAGGTGAAAGAAACGGACCGTATAATCGCATTTTCATCACATCCTGGTTTCTATCATTGGGTCATAAATCAAATCCAGGTTAATTACGGTTTCCTCACTCCTCAAGCTCATCACTTTTGTACTTTGTTTGCACCTCATTAAAGCCTGCCCGCATCTAAATATCAATCCAATCGATATAACGACACCCAAGATACATAGTAGAAACTTTCCAACATCCATTATGACTCCTTGAGCCCAGTCTCCTAAACCGGAGAACCAATTTCGCGGGTTCAACCATGACACCCAACCAGTCAGCTCATTACCTACAGCAGCAAGGGTGAGATTGTGTTTTCGGCGAAATTCCCACTTCAATTGGAGAATATCGTCCATCTTTTGATCTATGACCTCGACCGGATCCTCGGTGCTATTCGTGATATACGTGCAACACTTTATACCGTACTGTGTTGCCAATGTAACACAATATCCGCCTGTCACTGCTGTGAGATAATTAAGAACCATTCTATGCTGTACCAGTTCTGTTTTGTAAGCTTGAAGTTCTCTTCCAGTGTATCTAAACGTGTCATCATACATTTCAGTGATATTATCTAACAAATTTGCAAGCGCAGAAATGTATCTATAATTCATCACTCCTCGAGCGGTGCGAGTGAAATCTAACGCCACCAGAACCTGAATCCCGGTGGATTCATGGATCAGATCAGAGGCCGGATGCTCTAACCTTTCTGACAGTTGTCTTTTAACTCGGTGCTCGTAATGAGTGTGAGTATAAGGAGCTTGGGCACCACGGTGTATGTCTTTCATTTTGTCATGTGTAACAGTCATCACTTCAGGCAATACTTTTCCAATATAACACAATCCTTCAGAGTTTGGGGCAAGCCACTTGTACGCCTTTCTCCCGCATATGAAATATGCGTCATCGGGGAGAACATAAGGGACGGAGAAGGACATGACCATATTACAAACCTTCCAGGTGAAATCTCCTGACCCTAATTCTTCCATCTGCTTAATGCACGTATCAGTTTGTACGATATGTGCACAGTATCCTGGTGATACTTCTCCAACTCTAGTAATCCTATTCCCTAAGGTGTACCTATACCGGAAAGATTTTCCTCTACTGGCTATGTGGCGTACAAGCTTTGTATCTGTAGGCATTCTATCTGCTCTGTGTGAAAAGGTCATGGTGTGGTTACTCCATGACACTTCCCAATTTCCCGGCTTTCGGGGATTGGAGATGTTGAAACATAAGAGGGACCTATCCACATGGTATTGGTGGAGCTTCAAGCTAGGAGGGCTGGAGATATTAAACCTCCTGTCCACCGGTCTCCCACCATTTAACTCAAGTACCTCCCCTAACGTTAAAGGAAATGGTACTAGCCCTGATTTGCTATGCCCTTGAGGTACTTGAGAACATACCCAACAATCTGTCTCATTTAACACGCTACCCACTAAGGAGTGATAGTCACTCAATGGATGCCGGTCCATATGGTTATTAAAACTGGATTGGCATTATTGTTACAGAGCCTACAGATACAGTTTTCTTTTTAACTAACAATCCTTCAAAGAAAATGTTTACAGATAACATGGTTGTTAGATCGTGCCCGGTACTCGCCTTTGCTTGGTGATTGAGTTGCTATTGGAAATTTACACCTCCGTCTCAGTCATCAGGACCTTTCTGGATCCTTTCTCGACCTCACTGGTACTCTCACCGAAACAGACTGCTCTGGTCAACATCATGGTTAACGGAAAAATCCATATCACAGTCTCTTGGGGCAAGTCCATCTTACAGGAGGAGAAAAGAAGAAATTTGTAAAGGGGGTATAAGAAAACAGTTTGAGGGGGAGAGAACTTGTTACGATAATAAGTTCTCTCGTCTTGTTGTTCTTCTTGTTCTGCTGTCCTCTCAAAGGTGCTGTCTCTCAGTCTTCCAAACGAACATTCTGGTGATGCAATGTTCCTTCCCAACCGACGATCTTTCTGTAAGGAGCAAAAATCTGGCATTACCATTGGTCCAACTGAGGGGTGACATAGCATCTTTAAACCATGGAAACATGAGTGGGAAGAGAGAGACAACAAAAAAAACAAAAGAGATAGAGAACAATTCATGTGCATATATACATTACATAACTCGACAATAACCATCAATAAGAAAAGAGAAACAAAGCATTTTTAAACATTGTCAACATTAAGAAAACATTGTTAGCATTAGAAAAACATTGTCAGACTTATTAGGCTGTCATATCTATGTGTCTAATGGTCTCCTTGAGCAGTCCCTTCCCACCAGCACCTGCATTACTCCACTGTCTGTATCTGGCCAGAAATACATTGTGGCGGAGGTCATGCTGGGGTTTGGTAGACTTCTGCAAGGACCAAGTGGATATGCAATGTGTGAATTCTTACCACTACTCGTCAGAGATGGGGATAGAGAGAGAGAGAAAAAAACATTTTTCACAAATACATTTACAACTTTTCACCTGGTCATTCCTGTGTCTTCAGTGAATGACCTCCCAATTTACTAACCATTACCTCAGGCTTACCATCCGTCGTATGATCACCTTTCTTGACTACCTATCATGGGTGTGGCTCAAAATTCCTCCTATCTGATCTCTGATTATAATGGTGTGTGTTGTAATTTTGCTCATTTCTTGGTCTAGGGGGTCTAACTTTATGTGGGTTATTACAGTTGTTGGCATAATGCCCTTCTCTTCTACAATTGTAACAAATCCTTGGCTTTCTCCATGTGCTAGGGGCCTGGGGTTCCGGTCGACTTGATGCATTCTCTAGTGCTTGGATGTTCAGTGTCATCAACCGCTCTCCCTGCGCTTCCCTGGTTCTTTTGATATTTCGGTCATGCTCGATAGCGGACTCTCTTAATGCCGCAACCGAGATACCTCTCCAATGAGGTATTGAGGTTTGTACCCTAATTTTTAGTGTGTCTTTCAAGTTGCTCGCTAATACGGACACAGCTACCTCTCTGTGGTGTACATTAGTTTCAATGTCATCTATACCAGTGTACCTAGCCATATCCTGCAGAGCCCGGTGAAAATACTCTTCTGCGGATTCACCTTCTTTTTGTCTTATTGTATAGATTTTATTCCACTTTGCTACTGTAGGAAAATATTCTTTCAACTGTAGATTGATTCTTTTTACATTATCTTGGTTATACTTGTTTGTTAGTGGCACTTCCTCATCTAGCTTACAATCAGTGATAAATTTCAATGAATCAACATCGGGGGGTAAACATGCCCTCAAAACTGTCCTCCAATCTTTGTTACTTGGCTCTGCAGTATGTCCTAGCACTCTAATGTATCTTTGACAAGCAACTAAGTCTTTCCTGGGATCAGGAAATTCAGACAGAATTGCTCTTAATTCTGTTCGGGAAAAAGGGCAGTACATGGCGATGTTCCTGACAGGAGTGATTCCTGAAGAGTCAGTTTCCCCATTTGGTACTGCAATTACCCTAACAGGATTAAGTCCAGTAATGTCATTCTGAATTGATTCTATGATATAAGGTACATTTGTTTGTGCGTGATGTATAATACCATACATACCTGTGGACACGACCTCACCTGACCCTCCATTAGGGGGTTTGATTACAGTTTTTACCGATTGGGTCGCGTCCACCTGGATGTCTTGTGTGATGGCTTCTGGAGGAGGTGCCGACATCGTTCTGGGTTCACTTTCTTGTTGGTGTCCCTGAGGAAAGTTTAACATGGGGTGCGACTTGCATGGGTTAATAGTTGTACATTCAACAGCATTACAATTAGCATTGTTACATTTATCACACTTATTCTTATTATCTGTACTACTGTTGCTAAGAGCATTTTTATTGTTCACCCCTGTGCTTCTCTCCGCAACCACAATCCCCTCCATTGCCACCTCTCCCCTCTCAAGATGAAAGTTAGGTAAGTAAGTTACATTTCTTTGCATTTCACTCTCCTGTTGCCATATCTGTAAACAATCATAATGCTTGATTCGTCTCTTTGCTGATTTGATGAGACATATCCTTCGCCTTAAATTATGCAACACCTCTAAGTCAAAACTACCTATCCCGGGAAATGGTACCTTATCCCCCGCAGTCATTCGTGTCCATTCATCACAAAAGGTCTCAGAGTGGGGACCATATTTCCCCCACATTACTAACCGAGCAGACCCTCGGGGTCTGCAAGCCTCTGGAGTCTGAATCCTGACCTCCGACCGTCTCTGTATTGTGCACTTGGCTGCCATTGTGGACCTTTTTAACACAGAAAAAACTTCCTAAAATGCACCAAACACAGAACTTCGTTGGAAATCCTTAAAGCTCTTCCACTGAACTTCTTCTGCTCCGGGTATCTCCGTTCCGCCTTCTAGCAGACACGTGTAGCCGTTGCAGGCCCTATTTTTTGAGATTTTCCTGAGAAAATTCCCTTCCTTTTTCTTTACACAAATCACGCTTGCATGTGCTCCCTACAACACGTATGAGGGCAAGATTTACGCATGGATATACGACCTCATATCACGTTGCGTTATTGGTCACACATACAACCGTGCGGTCCAATCGTACCACTTATAGACACTTGTTGCCCATAAATGGTAGGATCATTGGAGTCTCCCTACTGTGCTCCAAAACAGCCAGAGCGTAATACAACGAAAACTTTATCACACTCTGTTGCACGTTTTCACTCAGATCGTGCTCATCACGTTCCACATAGATCACAAAGTTCACAAAGCGGGATTATCACATAGATCACAAAGTCCACAAAGCGGGATTCAATACACTCATACCGTTTTCAACCCACTATCATTCTTATAGTTTTCTGATCAGAAAAAAAATCATTTCCCGTAGTCTGATAGCTCTCCCCAGAGGTATTACAGTAAAGTAAGGTATTTAAACTAAGTTTTGGAAAGCTGAAATCAATTTGTGCTATTTATCGCCTTGCGTTAAAAATCAACTTGTGGTTTGAGTTACGTGGGCGTACACAGACGCTCCGTCGCGTAATATACGCTGCGTGCGTCTGCCTTTGGATTGCGTACGCAAGTCTTTGTTAGAGACACGTGTACGCAAAGCAAAGATCCACCGTAACACAATTTATACTTTTATCAATGTAGACGATCCCTGATCATCTACCGCGTACCCCACTGGCTTTGCCTTATCTCCCAGGCAAACCTGTGTGTTTGTCTACACTTTTAACTATTACCTCTATTCTTAAACTATGAAATAACAGCAAGTCTCTTTTAGCACTTTTCTATCAACTATAAAACTGGCAAACAGGATAGTGATATACGAAAAATGAAATACACAGATGGAAAAGAAATGCAGATATATATATGTATGCGTGCGTATATACGCAAGACAGAAGAAAAATAAACAGTTTTAAAAGACACTAGCGTTTTGTTCTTACCTCCGGTTCCCGGATTCCTTCAGCACCCTTTACCTAAGCGAAGCAGACGCTTATCCCATCAGCACTGCGAGACAACCTCCCGCCCTTTGCTGAGGGATAATGTCTGCTGATCTACCTAGTGCAGATATGTGAAGGACTGGACGGCCCCCAATTAACAAAGCAGAATTCCTTTATGTATTTACAACCCTTTATGAAGTCTAAGAACACTGTACGCTGTTTACTTAAGAAGTACCGTAAGGGTAAGCTGGTTGCGTAACGATCGCTCAGCCGTAGGCGAGACGCTCAAGCGTCACGTTCGCTCACGGCCCAGAGATCACAGGACAGAATGATTCGCTATGGCGTAGCGGTTCGCTCGAGACCACGAGGAGATCACCAGCGGCGCAGACGCTCACAACGCTATACCTTTATGTCTAAACCTTATACCAATGAAATACACAGAATACCTTAATGTGAATACAGGGTGTAAGTGCAACCTTGTGTAACCTGACTAACTACAAAGCTGCTTGAGCGTTACCGACGCTCAAGTGAACACTTAACACTATAGGAAGTACACAGATGCTGGTTTAGGGTCCAAAGCCTATTAACTGTATTATGTCTAAATATACTTGTAAAAAGAGAATAACAGTACAAATGATACACTACAATATAACAGAGACTTCCTAACCAAAATACAATACTATCTAATACAATACAATACTAGTCTAGGGGAGATGTGAGAGAAAAGAGAAAGGAGAGAGAGAGAGAGAGAAATTGGCTCACAGTAAGACAATGATTACGGAGAGAAACTTACGCACAAGGGGAAACGATCGCAAGCGCCTCTGGACATCCAGCTTCCTGATTATCAGCAATGAGAACCATTTGAAGAGAAGTGAAAGCTGGATGTCACAGACCCGTCTTTTATGCTACTCACACAATGCAATCTAATGGTCCCTACAGTCTCACTGTCCATTGGACGCAGGAACTCGGCTTCGCATTATAACAAAGGTCATAGGTTGATTCATACAGGTAAACTGTATCAGTGGTCTTGGTTATGCAAAACAATGGGTGATAACTAACACATTCCTGTCTTCTGGAGAGCTATTGTTTGGCGAATACAAAACAGAATCCTGTCTGGGTTCTGTTCTATATTCATGATGTCCACTTTCAGTTGAGACAATGACGTCTCAGCCCTTATTTTCCTGTATACAAATCCAGCCCCATTTGTAAACACAGGTGTTGGCCTTCTTCATTGAGTCTCAAAGCTCAGTGTAATTAAAGGCTATTGCACTCCGTCTGCGGGAAAGATACTGATTTGGAGTACAATTGATCTTCAATTACTATTCCTGTGTTTACCTTATGCATGTGTAGATATGAGGCCCTCTTAACATGCAAACTATTGTTTGGGGGATCTCTGAGGTCAAAGAGCCATTTGAGACCCACTGATGCCTGTCTCCAACTGTTCAGATGCATGACTAAGTAAGAACAAATAAAATGGACATAACTTCTTATGTCCATAACTATTCGCACGAGCGATTAATACGCTCCAAACCAACACCGGAATATCGCTAATTAAATACTCTTCCGATGGGTACCAAACACTGCTGTATGATTCCTGTTAGACCCTTCGTACAATACAAAGAGGGATTCCTCTGCTCAGGGACATTCTATATTAACCAAACTTTCAGAATCTATCAAAGGGACCATGATCTACAAACTACATTAATTGTGAAAATATGTAACGAATGAGTCGCACGCTACGACTACATAAACTCTACCGTAAATACGCATACCGTGCGCCCGCGGGTGCACGCTATTGCGGGTATGCGTCTTCACGGGAGAGCGTACGCATGCGCAGCGCGGACCAGTGTGCGGTGCAAATATGGCAACGTGCATAGAGACATTTTTCTGACTTTGACAGAGTGGAGAGGGTTAAACATCCATAGGCTGGGGATGTCCTTATGGGATACAGGTGACTATCCATCCAATAGGGATGTGAGTTGGTAGAAGCTATCTGCATGATATGGGGTGAGAAGAGGAGGAGCGTCCTCTTTTTACTGTACTTCCCACCCTCCCTCCCCTTTTTTTTGCGGTAGTTGGGGGTGGATCGCTGCGTTAGCTGATTGGCGGGAAAGAACATCAGGTTACCTGTTTTTAGGTCATAGCTAGATGTTTAATTGTTATTTTGGGTTTGTTTGGTGCGCTCCCCTTCGTTGACTGTATGGATCTGCTGGATCACCCGGTTGGGGACAGCGACACCACCCGGACGGGTGGGTAGTCAAGGTAGAATGTTGAGTGGACACCGTTTGTTGTTAGGTTGTTAAGTTGGTACAGTTGTATAGGTGGGAGTAGAAGTTAGCCGTTCTTTCTTGGCCACCATTATTTAATCCTTTATTTCAGCATTTAATTTAGAGTTATTAATAAATCAGCTAACAATTTCTGCCAAACCTAGGTCTCCGAGTCTTTATTTTAGAATTATGTTAAGTGTTAAGGGTTTATCCATCTGCCGTTAGGATGTTTATTAAATGTATGCATCATTATTGGTGTTGTTATTTGATGGCGTTATTCTTAAATAAACAGCCAAGTTTCAACGCATGGACGCTGGTAGATCACCAGTAAGTAAGTGAACAAAAAGTAGATCCCAGGTCCGAAAAGTCTGGCCACCCCTGCCCTAAGAGATATTGGCCCTCATTCCGAGTTGATCGCTCGCTAGCTTCTTTTAGCAGCAGTGCAAATGCTAGGCCGCCGCCCTCTGGGAGTGTATCTTAGCTTAGCAGAAGTGCGAACGAAAGGTTAGCAGAACTGCTCGAAAATCTTTTCCTGCAGTTTCTGAGTAGCTCCAGACCTACTCCTAGATTGCGTTCACCTCAGTCCGTTTAGTTTCTGCTTTGACGTCACAAACACGCCCAGCGTTCGGCCAGCCACTTTAGCCTGACACACCTGCGTTTTTGCACACTCCCGGAAAAGGGTCAGTTTTCGCCCAGAAACACCCACTTCCTGTCAATCACACACCGATCAGCAGAGCTCGCCCCTGTGTAAAATTGCTTAGTTTTGTGTGAAATTACTTGGCGCGTGCGCCCTGCAGCCCATACGCATGCGCACAACAGACGATTTTTAGCCTGATCGCTATGCTGTGAAAAACGGCAGCGAGCGATCAACTTGGAATGACCCCCGATTGAACAGACAACACGAGACTATGAGGGTGACCCTAGGATAAACAATTGGAAACACTTAGTATATTTCAGAAATGAAATATATGGGTGGAATACTACTGTCAGATTATACACATAGAGACATGATCCTTCCAGACAGCATCCCAACAAAAACGAAAATTATGCAGGCAAAGTGGGAAACCACATACTGCCTAAAATAACAAAAAGGTGAAACAAAAATATATGTAAGACAATGGTAAGATAGCACTAAAGGATTAATGGAATCCTACCCAGAGCCGGCCATAGGTATAGGCAAACTAGGCAATTGCCTAGGGCATTTGATATGCCTAGGGGCATCAGCAGCTTCTGCTGATTAACACGATATGCGGCATGCCTATATTCTGTGTGTAGCATTTCATATGCAGATACAGCCACAGTCTCACACAGTATATAGGCATGCTGCATATCATTTTAATCAACAGAAGCTGCTTGTGCATCCTAGCCACATAGCAATGCACATAAGATGCATTTTCATAAAAAAGGTGCCCAACGTTAGCACTGAGGCAAGATTTATGAGGACACATCTGTATCCAAGCAGAGGCAGAGGTCACAGTGTTAGTGGCAGTGTGAGTGCTGTGTGCAGGTGGGTTGGTTGTGCAGTAGTGTTCGGAATATGTGTAAGGAGCATTATGTGTGTCATGTAAAAATGCATTAATAATGTGCAAGATATGTGTAAGGGGCACTATGTGTGTCATTATGTGTATAAGGGCATTAATAATGTGCGGCATATGTGTAAGGGACATTATGTGTAAAAGGGCATTAATAAAGGTTGTCATAATGTGTAAGGTGTATTATGTTTATAACGACATTAATAATGTGTCTTATATGTGTAAGGGGCATTACTCTGTGGCATTATGTGTATAAGGGGGGTCATTCCGAGTTGTTCGCTCGCTAGCAGATTTTAGCAGCATTGCACACGCTAGGCCGCCGCCCTCTGGGAGTGTATCTTAGCTTAGCAGAATAGCGAACGAAAGATTAGCAGAATTGCGAATAGAAAATTCTTAGCAGTTTCTGAGTAGCTCGAGACTTACTCCTACACTGCGATCAGCTCAGGCCGTTTCGTTCCTGGTTTGACGTCACAAACACCCTGCGTTCGGCCATCCACTCCCCCGTTTCTCCAGACACTCCCGCGTTTTATCCTGGCACGCCTGCGTTTTTCCGCACACTCCCAGAAAACGGCCAGTTTACGCCCAGATACACCCACTTCCTGTCAATCACACTCCGATCACTTCAACGATGGAAATTCTTCGTTCGGACGTGAGTAAATCTACTAAGTTTTGTGCTAAAATACTTAGCGCATGCGCACTGCGTACCATGCGCATGCGCATTTTTGCCTTAATCGCTCCGTTGCGAAAATCGACAACGAGCGATCAACTCGGAATGACCCCCAAGGTGCTCTACTATGTGGCGTTGTGTATAGAAAGGGCACTACTGTGTCATCTAATGTGAATAAAGAGCAATAGGGTATGGTGTAATGTGAATAAGGAGCAATTCAGTGTGATGTAATATCAGGTAGGGAAGGAGGAAAAGGGATGGTACAGGCTACACGAAAAGTACGGAGGATCAAAGAATAGGGTAGTCAGGGAAATAAAAATGAGAGTGTTAGTAAAAGAGCAGTGGGGGTAACAGACAAAGGGGGTCATTCAGACCCGATCGCACGCTACAGTTTATCGCAGCGGTGCGAATAGGTCAGAGCTGCGCATGCACCGGCACCACAGTGCACCGGCGCATGCCAGATGGACGAAAGGCCGTCACTGCACTATGATCACCTCAGTCTGATTGACAGGCAGTGGCAGACGCTGGGCGGGGGGGGGGAGCGGAACAGAGACGTTTGGCCGCCATTTTGTGGGCGCGGTCCAACCAACGCAAGCTTGGCCGGACCGTGCGGGTGACGGGCCGCAGTGGCTGCGTGACGTCACACGCAGCCGCTGCGGGCCTGTGAGCGACTAATAGCTCCCGGCCAGCAGGCTAAAGCTGCGCTGGCCGGGAGCTACTCCTAAAGTGCAAAAAGCTTTGCCTCTGTGCGATGCTTTTGCTCTTCTGCGGGGGAGGGGGGCACTGACATGCGGGGCGATATAGTCCTGTGCTAAGCGTCCCCCGGCATGTCTATGGTCATGATCATAGCCCTGCAAAATTTTGCAGGGCTACGATCAACTCGGAATCACCCCCAAAGTTAGTACCTGAAGAGGGGTAAGAGGTCAGATGGTAGGAATCTTGCGTGGTCCCGGGGTTCAAGCTGCAGCTCTCCCATAAACTCCTCAGTAGCCCCAGAAAAACAGGGACAGTATAACTGCAGGGATCATCAATGAGAGGACAGCGCTGGTGTCGACTATAATTCAAAAAAGCTGTACTTCTCCCCCTTCAAGCACACGCTCCCCTTAACAACAGGCAGATAATGGGGTCATACAGCAAACAGGGACTGGTGCTTCCATGCAGATACAGTAGTAGCTGGTGCCCATGCTGTTTGCACTTCGCAGAGATAGATTCTGTGAGTTGCAGCAATGTCTCAAACACCATCAAGGTGGCAGTTCCCAGTTCCAGCAGGAGCAGCTCTGAAGTCAGCGGGAGACAGGAGCAGTGACAACAGATCCGCTGTACTCGTCCATGCGGCTCCTAGGCTAGCGGTGCTGAGGTTGGAGAGGAAAACCTGACACCATAGACGCAGATCATGTACCGCCGGCGGGACACCGCAATCAAAGCGCAGCGATCACCACCACCAGCACGCTTCAGGTAAGGGTAGCACTGCCGCCAGCAGCCACACTCCCGGCCATGGGATATATGGGGTCAAGGGGGAATCCCGCGAGAACACTATCAATCCACGGCAGAGATGGGGCAGGGAGAGGTTCACCAGCCACGTTTCTGGTCCACAGTAGGAAGGAGGTAGTGAGGGTGTACACCGTCGCCGATCACTCTCCCGGTCCCCTGTAAAGATGGGACAGGGTAAGGATTGCCAGCCACGTTCCCGGTCCACAGTAAAAATAAGATTTTAAACCTACCGGTAAATCTTTTTCTCCTAGTCCGTAGAGGATGCTGGGGACTCCGTAAGGACCATGGGGTATAGACGGGCTCCGCAGGAGGCATGGGCACTATAAAGAACTTTAGAATGGGTGTGCACTGGCTCCTCCCTCTTGCCCCTCCTCCAGACCTCAGTAAGAGAACTGTGCCCAGAGGAGACGGACAGTACGAGGAAAGGATTTTGTTAATCTAAGGGCAAGATTCATACCAGCCCACACCATCCACACCGTATAACCTGGAATATACACAACCAGTTAACAGTATGAACAAAACAGTATCAGCTAAAGACTGATCCAAACTGTAACATAACTCTTATGTAAGCAAAAACTATATACAAGTCTTGCAGAAATTTGTCCGCACTGGGACGGGCGCCCAGCATCCTCTACGGACTAGGAGAAAAAGATTTACCGGTAGGTTTAAAATCTTATTTTCTCTTACATCCTAGAGGATGCTGGGGACTCCGTAAGGACCATGGGGATTATACCAAAGCTCCAAACCGGGCGGGAGAGTGCGGATGACTCTGCAGCACCGATTGAGCAAACATGAGGTCCTCATCAGCCAGGGTATCAAACTTGTAGAATTTAGCAAAAGTGTTTGAACCCGACCAAGTAGCTGCTCGGCAAAGCTATAAAGCCGAGACGCCTCTGACAGCCGCCCAAGAAGAGCCCACCTTCCTAGTGGAATGGGCCTTTACCGAATTTGGTACCGGCAATCCAGCCGTAGAATGAGCCTGCTGAATCGTGTTGCAGATCCAGCGAGCAATAGTCTGCTTAGAAGCAGGAGGGCCAACCTTGTTGGCTGCATACAGGACAAACAGAGCTTCTGTTTTCCTAATTCGAGCCGTCCTGGCAACGTAAATTTTTAAGGCCCTGACTACATCAAGGGATAGGCAAAAATTGAGGACGAGTCCTCAACTCTGCTCTATCCACATGGAAAATGAGATAGGGGCTCTTATGAGACAAGGCCGCCAATTCGGACACCCACCTTGCAGATGCCAAGGCCAACAACATGACCACCTTCCAAGTGAGAAATTTCAACTCAACAGTTTGAAGAGGCTCAAACCAGTGAGATTTTAAGAACTGTAACACCACGTTAAGGTCCCATGGTGCCACAGCGGGCACAAAAGGAGGCTGAATGTGCAGCACTCCCTTTACAAAAGTCTGGACTTCTGGGAGAGAAGCCAATTCTTTCTGGAAGAATATAGAAAGGGACGAAATCTGTACCTTAATGGAGCCTAACTTTAGGCCCATATCCACTCCAGTCTGTAGAAAGTGGAGAAACTGGCCCAAGTGGAAGTCTTCCGTAGGAGCATTCTTGGCTTCACACCAAGAAACATACTTCCTCCAGATACGGTGATAATGTTTCGCCGTCACCTCCTTCCTAGCCTTTATCAGAGTAGGGATGACTTCCACCGGAATACCCTTCCCAGCTAGGATTTGGCGTTCAACCGCCATGCCGTCAAACGTAACCGCGGTAAGTCTTGGAACACGCAGGGCCCCTGCTGTGACAGGTCCTCTTTGAGAGGAAGAGGCCATGGATCTTCTGTGAGCAGCTCCTGAAGATCTTAATACCAGGCCCTTCGAGGCCAATCTGGAACAATGAGTATTGTCTGCACTCTTTTTCGCCTTATGATTTTCAGTATCTTTGATATGAGAGGAAGAGGAGGGAACACATAGACCGACTGAAACACCCATGGTGTCACGAGAGCGTCCACCGCTACTGCTTGAGGGTCCCTTGACCTGGCACAATACCTCCGAAGCTTCTTGTTGAGGCGTGACACCATCATGTCTATTTGAGGAAGTCCCCAAAGACTTGTTATCTCTGCAAAAACTTCTTGATGACGTCCCCACTCTCCTGGATGGAGATTGTGTCTGCTGAGGAAGTCTGCTTCCCAGTTGTCCACTCCCGGAATTAATACCACTGACAGAGCGCTTACGTGAGTTTCTGCCCAGCGCAGAATCCTGGTGGCTTCCACCATTGCCACTCTGCTCCTTGTCCCGCCTTGTCGGTTTACATGAGCCACGGCTGTGACGTTGTCTGATTGAATCAGAACCGGTAGGTTGCGAAGAATATTCTCCGCTTGTCGTAGGCCGTTGTATATGGCCCTCAATTCCAGTATGTTGATGTGTAGACAAGCCTCCTGGCTTGACCACAGTCCCTGAAAATTCTTTCCTTGTGTGACTGCTCCCCATCCTCGGAGGCTCGCGTCCGTGGTCACCAGAACCCAGTACTGAATGCCGAAGCTTCGACCCTCTAGAAGGTGAGCACTCTGGAGCCACCACAGGAGAGACACCCTGGCCCTGGGGGACAGAGTTATTTTCTGATGTATTTGAAGGTGGGACCCGGACCACTTGTCCAGAAGGTCCCACTGAAACGTCCTCGCATGAAACCTGCCGAAGGGAATGGCCTCGTTGGTCGCCACCATTTTCCCCAGTACTCGAGTGCACTGATGGACTGACACTCTTTTCGGTTTCAACAGGTCTCTTACCATGTTCTGGAGTTCCTGGGCTTTTTCCCTCAGGAGAAAACCCCTCTTTTGTTCTGTGTCCAGAATCATGCCTACGAAAGACAGCCGAGTCGTTGGAACCAACTGCGACTTTGGTAGATTTCGAATCCATCCATGTTGCTGTAGCACTCCCAGGGAGAGCGACACGCTTTTCTGCAACTGTTCCTTTGATCTCGCTTTTATCAGGAGACCATCCAAGTACGGGATAATTGTGACTCCTTGCCTGTGGAGGAGCACCATCATTTCCACCATTACCTTGGTGAACACCCTCGGGACCGTGGAAAGCCCAAACGGCAATGTCTGAAACTGGTAATGACAGTCCTGTACAGCGAATCTCAGGTATGCCTGATGAGGAGGATATATGGGGACGTGAAGGTATGCATCCTTTATGTCTAATGACACCATAAAATCCCCCCCTTCCAGGCTGAAGATGACTGCACTGAGCGATTCCATCTTGAACTTGAACCTTTTTAAAAACAGGTTCAGGGATTTTAGATTTAGAATGGGTCTGACCGAGCCATCCGGTTTCGGGACCACAAATAGGGTTGAATAGTACCCCTCCCCTGTTGTGTTAGGGGAACCTTGATAATCACTTGCTGTTGACACATCTTTTGAATTGCAGCTAAAATTATCTCCCTCTCTGGGGGAGAAACTGGAAAAGCCGATTTGAAGAATCGACGAGGAGGCACGTCTTCGAATTCCAGCTTGTAGCCCTGGGATACAATTTCCATCGCCCAAGGATCCACGTCCGACTGAACCCAGACGTGGCTGAAGAGTCGAAGACGTGCCCCCACCAGTGCGGCCTCCCTCAGTGGAGCCCCAGCGTCATGCGGTGGATTTAGTAGAAGCCGGGGAGGACTTCTGTTCCTGGGAACTGGCCGTAGCAGGCATTCTCTTCCCTCTACCCTTACCTCTGGCGAGGAAGGAAGAGCCCTGACCTCTTCTGGACTTATGCGACCGAAAGTACTGCATCTGATATTGTGGTGTTTTCTTTTGCTGTGGGGGAACATAAGGCAAAAAGGTAGATTTACCCGCGGTAGCTGTGAAAACTAGGTCCGCGAGGCCTTCCCCAAATAAAACCTCACCCTTGTAAGGTAAAACTTCCTTACGCCTCTTTGAGTCGGCATCACCCGTCCATTGGCGGGTCCACAGTGCTCGCCTAGCCGAGACTGCCATTGCGTTGGCCCTTGAACCTAGTAGTCCGACGTCTCTCTGAGCGTCTCTCATATATAAGACTGCGTCTTTGATGTGACCTAAGGTCAACAAAATGGTATCCCTAGCTAGGGTATCAAGATCAGCTGACAAGGTATCTGTCCAAGCTGCTACCGCGCTACAGACCCAAGCCAATGCTATAGCCGGTCTGAGTAAAGCACCAGTATGTGTATAAATTGATTTTAAAGTCGTTTCCTGTCTGCGATCAGCAGGATCTTTGAGAGCTGCCGTGTCTGGGGACGATAGCGCCACCTTTTTGGATAAGCGCGTCAAAGCTTTGTCCACCCTGGGCGAGGATTCCCACCATACCTTGTCCTGTGCTGGGAAAGGATACGCCATAAGAACTCTTTTGGGAATCTGCAGTTTTTTGTCTGGAGTTTCCCAAGCTTTTTCAAATAACGCATTCAGCTCATGAGATGGGGGAAATGTTACCTCAGGTTTCTTTTCCTTAAACATGTGTACCCTCGTGTCAGGGACAGAGGGGTCATCTGTGATATGCAAAACATCTTTTATTGCAATAATCATATAATGAATACTTTTGGCCACCCTTGGGTGTAGCCTTGCATCATCGTAGTCGACACTGGAGTCAGAATCCGTGTCGGTATCAGTGTCTGCTTTTTAGGATAGGGGACGTTTTTGAGACCCTGAAGGGCCCTGTGACACCGTCAAAGCCATTGATTAACTCCCCGTATTATCCCTGGACTCTGCTTTGTCCAATCTCTTCTGTAACAAGGTCACATTTGCATTTAAAACATTCCACATGTCCAACCAATCAGGTGTCGGCGTTGCCGACGGAGACACCACAATCTGCTCCACCTCCTCTCTAGAAGAGCCTTCCGCCTCCGACATGCCGACACAGGCGTACCGACACACACACACACACACACACACACACACACACACACACACACACACACACACACACACACACACACACACACACAGGGATTGTATATATATATATATATATATATATGGAGACAGTTCCCCCAATAAAGCCCTTTGGAGAGACAGAGAGAGAGTATGCCAGCGCCAATAACACTGGAAACAAAATTCCCAGATAAACAGCGCTTTTATATAATTATATAGATAAATCTATACACTCACTGTGCCTTACAAGTGCCCCCCCACCTCTTTTTTGCCCTCTGTCACCGTGTTCAGCAGGGGAGAGTCCGGGAGCCAGCTTCTGCAGTGTGCTGTGGAGAAAATGGCGCTGGTTAGTGCTGTGAGATCAAGCTCCGCCCCCTCAGCGGCAGGCTTCGGTCCCGCTCAAATTTATTTATACTGGCGGGGGATTATAAAATATATTGCCTCCGCAACCTATATATTCATATGAGCCAGTCCTAGAGGTTTATTGCTGCCCAGGGCGGCCCCCCTGCGCCCTGCACCCATCAGTGCCTGCAGTGTGTGTAGTGTGTGGGAAGTCTTCAGCCGCCTTTGAAGTCTCCTTTCTTCGTATACTCACCCGGCTTCTATCTTCTGGCTCTGCGAGGAGGACGGCGGCGCGGCTCCGGGACGAACGGCGAAGGTGAGACCTGCATTCCGACTCCCTCTGGAGCTAATAGTGTCCAGTAGCCTTAGAAACAGAGCCTATCATTTAAGTAGGTCTGCTTCTCTCTCCTCAGTCCCACGATGCAGGGAGCCTGTTGCCAGCAGCGCTCCCTGAAGATAAAAAAACCTAACAAAATTATTTTTCAGATAAACTCTGTAGAGCTCTCTGCAGTGCACCCAGTCTCCTCTGGGCACAGGATCTAACTGAGGTCTGGAGGAGGGGCATATAGGGAGGAGCCAGTGCACACCCATCTAAAGTCATTAGAGTGCCCATGTCTCCTGCGGAGCCCGTCTATACCCCATGGTCCAAACGGAGTCCCCAGCATCCTCTAGGACGTAAGAGAAAAGGGGGTCAGAGGGACACTCAAGTCACTATGAAGGCGAGGCAGGTAGGGAGTTCAACACCATGTAAGGCGAATAGGAGTAGGGGAAAATAAAGGATCTTGTTAATACAGACAGCAGAGGCATCCCGTCCTCAGCAGCATAATGCACGCCACCAACGAGGACTGAGGCGGCTGCACAGGCCATCAGTCACGGCGGCCAGACTCCGGTGCAAAATAGTGGCTCCTCAATAATAAGCACATGAATGCCATCCTCATAGCAAGATCACTTTAGAGAGGGGAATAACCCATCCAAAAATCACCACCATGAGGAAGGAGGCAGATTGTGAAGCCTCTGTCAGGAGCCCTGATAAAATGCGGCCATGCTGCATGCCCCGCCCACCAGAAGTAGTTCTTGGATAATCTTATGAAAACGCAGCTTGATAAATAGATGACCGCTATGTAGCAGAAATGATTTGACAAGAAGATTCATTTCCTAACCATAAAATTATTTTCTAGGAATACGTTTACTTTTATCACAAGTGCATTTCACCTGCAGGCAGTGGTGCAAGTAGAAAAAATGTCTTATAGGTACTGTGTGCGCCCCAAAAAAATGGGTGTGGCCAAATGCCACATGGGGTGTGGCCAATGAAAATAGGGGCGTGATACACATATGGGGGGGCCAGATACACATATGACCCCAATAGTGCCAGACACATGTTGTCCCAGAGGGCCAGATATACATTGCCCCAGAGTGCCAGATACACAAATGCCCCCACAGTGCCAGATACACAAATGCCCCACAGTGCCAGATACACAAATACCTCCACAGTGCCAGATATACATTGTCCCACAGTGTCAGATACACATTGCCCCAGAGTGCCAAATACACAAATGCCTCCAGTGCCAGATACACATTGCCCCACAGTGCCAGATACACATATACCCCACAGTGCCAGATACACAGTCCCCCACAGTGCCAGATATACATTGCCCCACAGTGTCAGATACACATATGCCCCCTGTACCAGATACACAAATGCCCCCACAGTGCCAGATATACATTGCCCCCCAGTGCCAGATACACATTGCCCCAGAGTGCCAGATACACAAATGCCCCCACAGTGTCAAATACACATATGCCCCCAAAGTGCCAGATACACAAATGTCCCACAGTGCCAGATACACAAATGCCCCCACAGTGCCAGATACACAAATGCCCCCACAGTGTCAGATACACATTGCCCCAGAGTGCCAGATACACAAATGCCCCCACAGTGCCAGATACACATTGCCCCACAGTGCCAGATATACATTGCCCCACAGTGCCAGATACACAAATGCCCCCACAGTGCTAGATACACATTGCCCCACAGTGCCAGATATACAAGTGCCCCAACAGTGCCAGATACACAAATGCCCTCACAGTGCCAGATACACAAATGCCCCCACAGTGTCAGATATATAGTGCCCCACAGTGCCAGATATACAAATGCCCCCACAGTGCCAGATACACAAATGCCCCCACAGTGCCAGATGCACAAATACCCCCAGAGTGCCAGATATACATTGCCCCACAGTGCCAGATACACAGATGCCCCCAGTGTCAGATATACATTGCCCCACAGTGCCAGATACACAAATGCCCCCACAGTGCCAGATATACATATTGCCCCCCCTGCTCACCGCTGCCTCTGTTTGTGCTGTGTGAGGGGAGGAGAGCGCAGCGCAGTGCCTCTCCTGCCCCTCAATGCTCATGAAGTCCGGTCCTCACAGCTTCGGCGGCAGGTATCTCAAATGAGGCGCTGGTTCGTTAGCCTATCAGAGCTTGCGGACTGGCAGCCAATCAGGAGCTGCGACTGCCGGTCCACAAGCTCTGATTGGCTAGCAAACCGGTGCCTTATTGAGATCACCTCCCGCCGCCGGAGCCGAGACCGGACATCACAGAGACCGGATATCACAGAGAATTGCATACCCCCCAACATGACCCTCTCCGGGAGGGACACAATGCTCTGCTCCTAGTCTTTTCTCTTAATTTATGATTGCCTGCACCTGTGTTGAACAGGTTAATGGATACGAAAGGTGTTTCAGCACAGGTGATGGCAATCATAAATTTAGAGAAAAGTCCAGGAGCAGAGCATTCTGTCCCTCCTGGAGAGGGTCATGTTGAAGGGTATGGAATTGAGGGGTAGGAGAGGCACTGCACTGCACTCTCCTTCCCTCACATTGCAGCCAGCGGGATGCAGGTATGGTGGACGGCCCGGCGGTATGGCGTACCAGCTGGGAATTTCTTACCGGTACACCGTACCGCCCCATATCGCCATACTTGCAGCACTGCCTGCAGTTCTTTAGAATGACCTTCATAAACCTTTATATGTGCACTATGTATATATATAACAATATATGGTTGTATGTAGAAGTCGCCCAAAAAAAAAAGAGTGGCACAAATAAGAAATAACCCCAAATATTCAATTCTGTTGTGTCTTTTATATTCGGAATCCCTACCCTCTGAAATCCTGCTCTTACCCCAAAATAGATCAGTTATTTATCAAAACACATTGAAAAAATTCTATTAATTTATATAGAAAGCAAGCCCTTATCCAAAGAGTAAAAGGTGAGCATGGAGAATACTGTAAGTGCAGTACTAATCTGACATATTGCCTGTTTTCCGGTATTCGCCCATCTACCCACATGAAAATATCTTTAAGAATCTACTTTGCTCAGCGTGATTGTACTCGCCTCTATTAAAACTGTTCTCATTCTGCGTCATTCTCCTTTGTGCTTTAGATTTTATTTGAAGGCTACTTTTAATCAGTATATATATATATAGCTGCACAATAGTCTATGATTTAAGGTCCATTTGTTACTTGAGTTATTTTTAAATCTACTTAAACCTAATACCCTGCTGTATTTTTATCTTCTTCATCTGCTGCTCATAAAAAAAATCTAGTCTGTAAGATTTATTGCAATTTTGTTTTCACAAACAGAAGGGAAATTCTTTAAAGAAGGAAAAGGGTGAATGTCTGATGCAGTTATCTTCAAATTTCAGCTTTGCTTTTCGGGATTGGCAGTCATTTACGTACTTAATGGGTATCACATGCTTTAAACAGGCTTGTAATGGAATATGTTTTACTGCAATGAAATGGCAAAGAAACAAACAGAATCTAATAGCGACCTGTCCTGACCAGAGGTCAATGCTTACTCAATGCTTAACTTTAAATTAAACACAGGAACATCCCGAAAACACACTATAACATAGCCTTATAGGGAAAGATGAAGGAGCAGATTGTCACAACTGAGGGCCTGAGCTGACGGGAGGCAGCCTCAGTTGTAGGGGCTGAGATGTACCGAAACCTGGGAGGTTGTATCAGACCCCTGGACATGTAAGTAACATGAATAATAACTGCCCGAAGGCGTGACCACGACAACTTAGATAAAAGTCAATGATGTTTATTATGACAACTCCGCAACACAGCAGCAGTAAAAGAAAACGTAAAAGTCAGCAAATAATAAATACAGTTCCTGGGTACTACAGGATGGCAGGAGCCACAGGGCACTGGTAGTGTGAGATAGTTCTTATGATCTTCTAGATGGAAAGTCCTTACCAGGCCCGACTGTAGCAATGGAGATAACCCAGGATTGTGCCAGCTGGTGTTCCAGGAAAAGCTGGGTTGCTGAAGATAAAACAGCTGCTGTGGATACTGGCTGGAACCAGACTGTTGTTAGCACGGAGTGGATACTGGCTGGAACCAGTTAAATAATAAATGAACTTGGGAGCGATGAAATATGAACTGAAATGTAGAACTTGAGAGCGGAGAAATAATAATACCGGTGGAGAGTGGTAAAGTGTAGAAAGGACACCGGCCCTTTAAGGGAAGCTGTACTCTGCTGGAAGCTGAGCTGGAAGCAGGTAATGTTGTAGCTGGAAACAGATGAATCCACAATGGATTGGAGAGTCAGGCTACACCGCAGGTGGAATGCTGGTGCGGGTCTCTATGGTGGAAGTCTTGAGACAGGAGCTGGAACCTGGAAGACAATCACAGGAGAGAGACAAACAGGAACTAGGTTTGACAACCAAAGCACTGACGCCTTCCTTGCTCAGGCACAGTGTATTTATACCTGCAGCAAGGAAGGGATTGGCTAGGCAATTATGCAGATTAACAATACTGACAACAGATTGGAGGAAATGATCAGCTGACAGAATCCAAGATGGCTGCGCCCATGCAGACACTTGGAGGGAAGTTTGGTTTGTAATCCATTTGGTAATGAAAACAGTAATGGCGGCGCCGGCCACTGGAGACAGGAGACGCCAGGCTGACAAGTGCACATCCAACCACGCGGACACAGCGGAGGCCGCGGCTGACGTAATCGCCACTCTGACACTCTGCATGCAGAAGCTCAGGGACGGCGGCGGAGGCCGCGGGAGACGCCATGCCAGATGTAATAAGGCGTTACTGTGACAGCGTCTCAGAGAGACAGGAGAGGATGCAGGAATGTGAACATTAGAATAACAGATGGGATCCGGTCCTGGAGCGCTGAGCCAGCCTTAGGAGGCATCTGATGGGTAAGAAATGGCGTCCAGATACCCGGATCGTGACAGCACCCCCCCCTTTAGGAGTGGCCCCAGGACACTTCTTTGGCTTTTGAGGAAACTTGGAATGGAATCTCCGGACCAAGGCAGGAGCATGGACATCAGAAGCATTGGTCCATGAACGTTCCTCAGGACCATAACCCTTCCAGTCAATAAGATATTGTAGTTGACCGTAACGGTGACGTGAGTCCAGGATCTTGGCCACTTCATACTCAACGCCTCGTTGAGTTTGGACTTTCGGAGTTGGAGGAAGTGAGGAATGAAACCGATTCAAGATCAGCGGTTTCAACAGGGAAACATGGAATGTCCTGGGTATTTTTAAGAAGGGAGGCAACTGGAGTCTGTAAGCAACAGGATTGATGACTTGTTCAATCTTGAAAGGACCGATATAGCGAGGTGCAAACTTCATACTGGGAACTCTTAACCTCAAATTCTTCGTGGATAACCATACCCGATCACCCACCTTGAGAGCAGGAACTGCTCGACGCTTCTTATCCGCAAACTTCTTGTACCTGAACGATGCCTTGAGCAGAGCTGATCGTACGCTCTTCCAGATATTGGCAAACTGATGCAAGGTGATATCCACTGCGGGAACAGAAGTTGCTGGAAGCGGTTGGAACTCAGGAACTTTAGGGTGGAATCCAAAGTTAGTGAAGAATGGTGTTGAAGCAGATGAAGAATGATACTGGTTGTTATGACAGAACTCGGCCCAGGGAAGTAATTGAACCCAGTCATCTTGAGAGGAGGACACATAGATGCGGAGGAAGGCCTCCAAGTCCTGATTCACCCTCTCGGTTTGACCATTGGTCTGAGGATGGTAAGCCGTGGAAAACTTTAGCTTGACTTGGAGGACTTGACATAAACTTCGCCAGAATTTGGCTGTGAATTGAACTCCTCGATCTGAGATAATTTCTTCAGGAAGACCGTGGAGTCGGAAGATCTCTTGTATGAATACTTGAGCCAACTTGGAAGCTGACGGAAGACCGGTGAGAGGAATGAAGTGTGCCATCTTGGTGAACCGGTCAACTACCACCCAGATGGTATTGAACTTGCTGCACATGGGTAAGTCTGTAATGAAATCCATCGACAAGTGGGTCCATGGTCGACGGGGAACGGATAGTGGAACCAGTTGCCCCGCAGGCGACTGGCGGGATACTTTATGTTGGGCACACTTTGGGCAAGATGCAATAAACTCCAAGACGTCCTTTTTCAGAGTTGGCCACCAATAGGACCTAGAGATAAACTCCAGGGTTTTTTGGATACCTGTATGTCCGGCAAAACGGGAAGCATGGGCCCAATGCATGAGCTTCTTCCTTAGCATCGGCTTCACAAAACTTTTCCCTGATGGGGGCGTAGAGTCCATCCCTACCGTGGAGAATGCCAACGGATTTATAATAGGATGCTTGTCTGAAGACTCTGACTCATTTTCTTGCTCCCATGAGCGGGAAAGGGCATCGGCCTTGCGATTCTGAGAGCCCGGACAGAACTGGAGTTTAAAGTCGAACCTGGAAAAGAAAAGTGCCCATCTGGCCTGACGAGGGTTGAGACATTGTGCGCCCTTCAGGTATAAAAGGTTCTTGTGGTCTGTAAGTATGGTGATTAAATGAGAAGCTCCCTCCAACAGATACCTCCACTCTTCTAGAGCGAGCTTGATGGCTAGCAACTCCTGGTCGCCAATGGCATAGTTGCGCTCAGCTGGGGAGAACTTCCGGGAGAAGAAACTGCAAGGATGTAAATGGCCATCTTTAGCCCTCTGAGATAACACCGCTCCTACTCCAACGGAGGAGGCATCCACCTCTAGGATGAAAGGAGAGTCGATGTCAGGCTGTTTCAGGACAGGCGCAGAGATGAACCTCTGTTTTAAAAGATGAAAAGCTTGCATGGCTTCTTCAGACCACTTGGACGGGTTAGCACCCTTCTTGGTGAAAGCAGTAATAGGCGCCACAATGGTGGAAAAGTCTCGTATAAACTTTCGGTAATAATTGGCGAACCCTAAGAACCTCTGGACCCCTTTGAGGGTTAAGGGTACCGGCCAATTCTGAATTGCTTGTAGTTTCTCAGGATCCATCTCTAGTCCGGAACCGGACACAATGTACCCTAGAAACGGAATGGACTTGACTTCAAAGACGCATTTTTCTAATTTGCAATAGAGATGATTGACACGGAGACGGGACAGAACCTCTTTAACCCAAAAACGATGTTCCTCTAAATCGTTGGCAAAAATGAGGATATCGTCTAGATAGACCACGACATGACGGTATAGAATGTCTCTGAAAATCTCATTGACAAAATGCTGGAAGACAGCTGGAGCATTGCTCAATCCGAAGGGCATGACGAGGTACTCATAATGTCCGTCACGGGAGTTAAAGGCGGTCTTCCACTCGTCACCCTCACGGATCCGGATGAGATTGTATGCACCTCGCAAGTCCAGCTTTGTAAAGATGGTAGCTCCGCTAACTCTGTCAAAGAGCTCAGTAATCAGGGGTAAAGGATAACGGTTCTTGATGGTAATGTCGTTCAAACCTCTGTAGTCGATGCACGGCCGCAGACCACCATCTTTCTTTTTTACAAAAAAGAAGCCTGCGCCGGCTGGGGAAGAAGAAGGTCGAATGAACCCCTTTGCTAGGTTCTCTTTAATGTATTCCTCCATAGAATGCGTCTCAGGCAGAGACAACGGATAAGTTCGGCCTCGAGGTGGAACCTTCCCTGGAACGAGATCAATCGGGCAGTCCCATTCTCTATGAGGAGGAAGGATATCAGCAGAAGCTTTACTGAACACATCCGTGAAATCTTGATATGGAGGAGGTGGAACATCAGACGACCTGGGGGAGGAAGAACAGACAGGCAATACTTTAAACAAACATGTCTCTGCACAGGAGGAACCCCATGCCAGGATTTGCGTAGTCGTCCAATCAATTGTAGGATTGTGAAGACGGAGCCATGGAAGGCCCAGGACCACAGGATGTGTGGCTCTTGGAATCACTAAAAGTGAAATAAGTTCGGAATGAAGAACTCCCACTCTCAGACGAACTGGTAGAGTCCTTAGAGCAATAACAGTATCAAAAATTTTACTGCCATCCACGGCAGTTAAGGAAAAGGAGGAAGGAAGTCTCTCGGTGGGTAGGGACCACCGTTTAACATAGGCTTCAGTAATAAAGTTCCCAGCTGCTCCGGAATCAAGGAGAGCAATGACGTTCCGATAACGTTGAGCAACTTGAAGCGAGACTGGGAGATTACAATCATGAGGAGATGGAGAGGAGATCATTACTCCTAGCCGGCCCTCTCCTGGGCGAGCTAGGGTTTGGAGTTTTCCCGGACGTTCGGGACAGGCATTGATGGTGTGAGACGGAGCTGCACAGTAAAGACAAAGAGACTCAGAGAGACGTCTTCGGCGCTCAGCAGGAGTTAAACGGGAACGGCCAATTTGCATGGGCTCATCTTTAGATGGTGACAGTTGACGAGGAGGAGGAGCAGAAGATTTTGGAGCAGATGATCTTCCACGCTCAGTTGCTCTCTCTCTGAAACGTAAATCAACTTTCGTGCAGAGTGAGATTAGCTCATCTAACTTAGAAGGTAAGTCTCTGGTAGCTAACTCATCTTTAATAAGCTCAGATAAGCCATGCCAGAATGCAGCATACAGGGCCTCGTCGTTCCATGCCAGTTCGGATGCCAGGATCTGGAACTGTATCAGATATTGTCCTACAGTACGTGACCCCTGGCGTAAACGGAGAATCTCGGATGAAGCTGAGGTTACCCGGCCTGGCTCGTCGAAGATGCGCCTGAATGTTGACACGAATGCAGTGTAAGAAGATAGCAGGGTGTCGGACCTCTCCCATAACGGTGATGCCCAGTCAAGGGCGGAGCCACTGAGAAGAGAGATGATGTAGGCAATTTTTGTACGGTCACTGGGAAAATTGCCAGGTTGTAGCTCAAACTGAATCTCACACTGGTTGAGAAATCCCCTGCAGAATCTTGGAGATCCGTCAAATTTTGCTGGCGTTGGAAGATGAAGACGTGGAGCAGAAATGGGTAAGGTGAGTGGGGTTATAGCTGGAGTCACTGTGGTTGACGCACCAGATGCGCCTGATCCACGGAGAGTTGTCTGAATCCCATCCAGCCGAGTAGAGAGATCCTGGAGACAGCGGATGATGTGGCCCTGTGCAGCCTCCTGATGTTCTAGTCGGGCTGCCAGTTCTTGCATCGGCCTAGCCGCTTGATCCTGGTCTCCGGCTGGATTCATTAGGTCAGTGCTTACTGTCACAACTGAGGGCCTGAGCTGACGGGAGGCAGCCTCAGTTGTAGGGGCTGAGATGTACCGGAACCTGGGAGGTTGTATCAGACCCCTGGACATGTAAGTAACATGAATAATAACTGCCCGAAGGCGTGACCACGACAACTTAGATAAAAGTCAATGATGTTTATTATGACAACTCCGCAACACAGCAGCAGTAAAAGAAAACGTAAAAGTCAGCAAATAATAAATACAGTTCCTGGGTACTACAGGATGGCAGGAGCCACAGGGCACTGGTAGTGTGAGATAGTTCTTATGATCTTCTAGATGGAAAGTCCTTACCAGGCCCGACTGTAGCAATGGAGATAACCCAGGATTGTGCCAGCTGGTGTTCCAGGAAAAGCTGGGTTGCTGAAGGTAAAACAGCTGCTGTGGATACTGGCTGGAACCAGACTGTTGTTAGCACGGAGTGGATACTGGCTGGAACCAGTTAAATAATAAATGAACTTGGGAGCGATGAAATATGAACTGAAATGTAGAACTTGAGAGCGGAGAAATAATAATACCGGTGGAGAGTGGTAAAGTGTAGAAAGGACACCGGCCCTTTAAGGGAAGCTGTACTCTGCTGGAAGCTGAGCTGGAAGCAGGTAATGTTGTAGCTGGAAACAGATGAATCCACAATGGATTGGAGAGTCAGGCTACACCGCAGGTGGAATGCTGGTGCGGGTCTCTATGGTGGAAGTCTTGAGACAGGAGCTGGAACCTGGAAGACAATCACAGGAGAGAGACAAACAGGAACTAGGTTTGACAACCAAAGCACTGACGCCTTCCTTGCTCAGGCACAGTGTATTTATACCTGCAGCAAGGAAGGATTGGCTAGGCAATTATGCAGATTAACAATACTGACAACAGATTGGAGGAAATGATCAGCTGACAGAATCCAAGATGGCTGCGCCCATGCAGACACTTGGAGGGAAGTTTGGTTTGTAATCCATGTGGTAATGAAAACAGTAATGGCGGCGCCGGCCACTGGAGACAGGAGACGCCAGGCTGACAAGTGCACATCCAACCACGCGGACACAGCGGAGGCCGCGGCTGACGTAATCGCCACTCTGACACTCTGCATGCAGAAGCTCAGGGACGGCGGCGGAGGCCGCGGGAGACGCCATGCCAGATGTAATAAGGCGTTACTGTGACAGCGTCTCAGAGAGACAGGAGAGGATGCAGGAATGTGAACATTAGAATAACAGATGGGATCCGGTCCTGGAGCGCTGAGCCAGCCTTAGGAGGCATCTGATGGGTAAGAAATGGCGTCCAGATACCCGGATCGTGACACAGATTGGTTGATTTTACATTTGCTGTTGTAAGCAGCCAATAGGAAGGCAGTTTTCTCCCAAGTGAACTACTAATGTAGGAGATGGTAAAACCATACTTGACAACTTTTATATTTTCCACTCTGAGAAAGCGCTTCACCAAAAAAATGTGGTCAGACCTCAGTTGGCCACCTTGTGCCCAATGTCCTACGCTGGGTGACTTTGTGTCGCAGAAAGTTATGTAAGACCCAATCAATTTTCTCAACCTGTAGGTTTATAGCTGTGTGGAATATGCAGAAGTGGTTGGCCAGTATCCCAAAAGTATTTTCACGGCGTGCCCTGGATAGTCTGTAATTATAGATATGCTTCTCCTTAGTTAGGTGACTTTGCGGATATGGCTTTATTATGTTCTCATGGAGTGCAAATGCCTCATCTGCCATGAAAACAAAATTGAGGCCTTGCTTGGTTTCCTCCCTGGAAGGCAACGTCAGGGTCTCTGCGGTGAGACTCTTGTAGAAGGTGGTATTCTTCAGGGAGCCACCGTTTGATGCATGTCCGTTTTTTGACAAAAAAATTCATAGTTGGCATTCACTACTGGCATCAGCACAATGCTGTAGTACCCCTTGTAGTTGAAGTAAACAGATCTGCTGTTGGCAGGAGGGGTTATGAGGATGTGCTTTCCATCGATAGATCCTCCGCAATTAGGGAAATGCCTCCTTTTTTCAAACTCCTCTGCAACAGCTTGCCAGTCCTCCATGCTTGCAGGGAGCTAGAAAAAAATATATTATTTTTTTTCACAACAGGTTTTAAGTTAAGGATGTGGACATCTCCAGCACGCCGGACCTCAGTCTACTTTGGGACACAGAAGATTTCCAGACCCCTGTGCCTCCACCAGAGGAAATCCCTATACCAGTTCCCCCACCAAGCCTTCCCCCAGCACCCAGGAAGAAAACATGAAAGCAGAGGAACACAACCCAAGAGGAGGACGAGATTTTTGAGCAAGTAAAAGAAAGACTGGCCAAACCCCATGACCACTCAGTACGCAGTCTACCTGGCAACGTCCTTACGTGCTCTGGACAAAGATTAAGCAGAGCAGTTCAAGCGGTTGGCCAGTGACATGCTCTTTCAAGGAAGACAACATCTCCTCAACAACACAGTCGTCGGTCCACGGGGAAGTGTCTCTACTCCATTCTACACCGAACCCCAGCCTATTCCTCCAATCCAACCTCAGCCAGGAACCTCAGGGTAGCCACCAACCTCTCCTCAGCAGGGACGGCCCTACGCATCTTGGTATCTTGCCTCTCAATGTAGGGAGTCAGCAGGCCCAGCAACTCCTGGAAGGTAGTGTCATCCATTCGCAGGTAGTTGTGATAGTCCTCTGGGTTGTTCTCCTTAATATCTGTAAGGAGCGACATGTGAGAGAGAGTCATCCTTTTCAGCAGCCACTACTTTGTCCAGCAGGACCTCAACCTCCTCCGTCCAAGACCCCTCCTAGCAAGTCTCCCCTTCAGAAAGCCATAGGCTAGCAGAAGTTGATAGCGATAAGAATCCATATCAGAATAGGGTATAGCACTTTGTTGAGACAAGCTAAACAAAGCAAAGCAAAGCACGGTAGCAATGTGGAACGCTCAGCAGGTATAAACCAGCCTCACTAATCACAGAGCAGAAGTGTGCACTGAGTAAAATGGTGCCTGCTTCATATATCCCAATTTAGGCTAACCCACCAAGTACCCTGTTGTCCGGCCCATCAGATAAATCTGAGGTATTTTGTGTATGCAGTACGATATATCGTATGCAATTTGTCAATGCTTCATCAATCGCATGCGATATATCTTATGTGCAAATAGCATCTCAAGTACCAACTCGGAGACCAGGGCTCCCGGTAAGCTGCTGGGGAAGTTCAAAGGAATCCTATGCAATTTATCCTGTAGGATAAGTCGCAGTAGTGTATGGGGACCTTTACGCCTGCATCCAAAGAAAAGGCAGCTTTATTTTCCCCTAAAGGCCTTTTCCAGTATAAGGTTCTATCCTTTGTTTTGCATGGAATGCCGGCCACCTTCCAAAGGGTGATGAACAAGGTACTGATAATCCATACTGCCTATGCAACAGCCTATCTAGATAGTTATACACTCACAAGACTGGAAATCACATCTCCCTAAGGTTGACGTGGTACTGACCCAGGACTGGATTAAGCCTTGGGGGTACCTAAGACAGGGGGACCCTGGTGGAAATGGGCAGGGGGTATATCTTAGATGCATACATCCCAGCATGCCCCATTCCAGGAGGCACAAAATGCTCTCTACCTGGACTTCCCTCTTAATATATGATTGATGTCACCTGTGTTGAACTATTTAATTAATAAGAAAGGTGTTTCAACACAGGTGTCTGCAGTCATAACTTAACAAGGAAGTTCAGGTAGAGAGCATGATTCCTCTCCCGAAATGGGTCATGAAGGGATGTATGGATTGTGTATATTAAATTTAAACCAATGGTGAATATTAGATTTAAAATCATAGTTTAATATTGCTGGGTACTATTTATAGCACCACCTAATTGAAAGATAACTATTTTATAACATTTTCTTGTAGTGGAACAAGGACACTGTAAACAACCTTAAAATACACATAGAAAAATAAAATCTATAATTCATCTTGTTAAATGCAAGAATAGCAGCAGCATCTGTACTGCTTACACACTGGGACATGACTCAGGAGGACTGTGTGTGTGTGTCTCTCTCTCTACTAGACCCTCATTAGATAACAGTTTAAAAAGGACCCAGACATCCAGATGGGGAGGAAGAGTAGCAGGGATCCCTGTGTCACTTACAGCCCTCTCCATCCTTCTATCTCTCTTCTGGTTGAGAAGCTCCTTGGTAGCTCATAAAACCTTATACTCCTGTGTCTCTGCCTGCAATTCATACTGTCCTGCTCACATTCTGGTAGCCTGGTTCTGCTGCTGCATAAGAGTGAAAGCTAGTGATGTCAGTGTGCTCTGGCTGGGGGGCCCCCTGACAAAGAGGGTCCCGGGATACAGTAAGCATTGCGCCCCCCACTCACCCCCTCCCCTCAATCTGGCTATATACTGACCTCATTGAGATCTGCAGGTTTCACAGCTAACCCTGGGAAATGTAAAGTAGCTCTAATACAAGCTAAGTATTTGGGTTATGTAGTTGGAGAGGGTCAGGTGAATCCTCAGATAAGAAAGGTTGAGACAGTTAAAAATTGGTCAAAGTCTAAGACTTAGTCGCAGTTGAGAACCTTCCTGGGCTTGGTAGGTTACTATGGGCGATTTATCAGTCACTTTGTGACTAGAGTGGTCCACTTAACATACTTGTTAAAAAAAAAAACGCTGTCCCGATCGCCTGGGGTCGATCAGCCTTGCTGAAACAGCATGGGCAGATCTTGGTAATACAGGCTTCTGATTTTGCACACAGATTCTTCCTTCAGACAGACGCCTCTGATGTTGGATAAGGTGCAGTCCTGTCCCAGTAAAGGTAGGGAGTAGAGCAAGTTGTTGCTGAGGGAAAAGAAATACACTACGGTAGGGAAAGAGTGCTTTCCATTAAGTGGGCAATAGAAGCACTTTGGTAATATTTGGAAGGTCCAGAACAGGCTCACTGGGTCAAAGTTCTGCCTAGTGCATACCACCATGAGGTCCAACCGACCCCCATCCCCCTAGTATGTCTTCTGGAATGCAATGTTTTCCTCTCTGTGAACCGACCCCCATCCCCCTAGTATGTCTTCTGGAATGCAATGTTTCCTCTCTCTCTCCTCTCTTTTCTTTCAAATCAATTCAGTGGCAGGCCCATAATAGGCTCCCCCGGTCAAAGTTGTGGTCAGTGTACACCAATGGGAGGCCTGACTGGGACCCCAACCACCTAGTATGTCTTCTGGAATCCAATGTTACCACTCTGTGAAGTTTTCTCCCAAATCCAACAATTGGAAGGCCAGGAACAGGCTCCCAGGGTCAAAGTTCTGAGCTGAGCATTCCGCGTGAGGTCTGACCAGGACCCTAACCCCCCTTAAACCTGGCTAAGATCCAACCGGACCATCATGCATTGGTTTTATCCCAATTGGTGCAGGGTGTCTGAATGCATATACGGACAAACAGACCATAATATATATATATTTTTTTTTTTTTAAACACATTTTATTGGATGGATCATGATATAGGTACAATGATAACATAACAGAGCACCCGAACATTTTGGGTGCTTAAAATACAAATGTAGGTACAGTAAATTGTTACTACAACAGCATGGATCCCTTTTTGTTTTTGTGTTTTCCCGTGTTTAGAGATTCAAGTTAGAGCATAAAAAGTGGGAAACTCTCGGCAACGGAGTGGCCTTCCGTCATAGAGAGTCAGCAAAGGAAATGAGAGAAAGAGAGTGCTCAGAGAGCGAGCAGAAGGGGACAGAAAGGCATAGGAGGCTGGGCACCTCCGGTTGAAGAAAAGAGGGGGGGGAGTAGAGAGAGGGAGGAGAGGTGGAGGGGTAGCCTTCGGGGGCAAGAGGTGGATAGGACCTTGGCATGCCGTGTCAGATTATGAATGGGGAGGAAGCCTGTTGTAGGTTTAGCCACGGGGACCATACTTTATCGAATTGCTTCGAAGTATTACGAATAACTGCGGTCATGTATTCCATTTTGTGGACATACCATATCCGAGAAATTATCCCCTGCATTGGTGAGGGGGTCGGGCTCTTCCAGTCAGTGGCAATTTGGCATGTCATTGCCGAGACTATATGTCGGAATAGTTTGTTTTGGTGTCTATTGAGGGTAGGAAGAGTCATGGGGAGCAAAAAGTATTGGGGGTCGGAGGGGATGGAGGTGTCAAATAAGCGCGAAAGCATGGTGATGAGTTCACCCCAAATTGTGTAGATTTTAGGGCAGGCCCACCATATGTGTAAGAATGAACCAATGTCCGTACAGCCCCTCCAGCATCTATCTGGAGTATCGGGGAACATAGTATGTAGACGGGAAGGGACATAGTACCATCGGTAGAGTAATTTATAGATATTTTCTTTAATTCTCACACAGATGGAGCTGGAAGCCGCATTGTCCCAAATATCTACCCAGTCCTCATTGTCTATAGTGAATCCCAATTCCTTTTCCCATGCCAATTCATGAGGGGCCCGGGATGTTGTGGGGAGGTCGTCCAGGAGGGTGTAGATGTCTGATATGAGGCCTTTAGTGTTGGTGCGTTTCCAGCTAATGTATTCAAAGGGGGATAAATGTCTGTGGAGAAGGGTAGTGGTGATGGTGGAGTGGAAATGTCTAATTTGTAGATAGCGGAAGAAGTCCGATGAGGGGATTACTGTTCCTTCACGGATATCTGCGAATTGTGGGAAAGTAGCTGTGGAGGTGATATCATTAACATATAAAATACCACTCATGCGCCAAGATGTATGCGTGGCTCTACTCATACCTGGTGGGAAGGCTGGGTTGTTAAATAACGGAATTAGCGGGGACGGGTATGGGGCCAAACTGAACCGTCTATTTGTCAGGTCCCATGTTGCCAGGGAGCGGCTTACTACAGGGTGCAATAGGGCCGCACGGGGACGCTGGTTCCGGTGAAGCCACAGTAGAGAGGATAGTGTAGCTAGGCCCGTCTCCTCCGCCTCTATCCCCACCCAGACCTTCCGTGTCCCGCTCTCGTTGCACCATTGTGCACATTGAGCGAGTTGCGCGGCATAAAAGTATTTCTTAAAGTCTGGGATACCCAGGACGCCGCCTCTGGAGGGGCGTTGAAGCAGTTTAAGTCTGACTCGAGGACGTTTATGATTCCAAATAAAGAGGGAGGATTGGCGTTGTAGGGTCTTGAAGACGTAGGTAGGGACGTAAATCGGGAGGGTCTGAAATAAGTACAGGAGTCGGGGGAGCACGCTCATCTTGACGGAGTTAATTCTGCCTATCCATGATATAAAATAACTGGACCAGTCCACCAAGTCCTCCTTAATTGTCTGTAATAAACGGGGATAATTTGCTTGGAAAAGTTGGTGGTGATGGTGGGTCAAGTACACACCAAGGTATTTAATTTTCTTGGTATGCCAGTTACAGGGGAGGATAGTTTGAAGGTCTTGTTTGAGAGCTGCCGGGATATAAAAGTTGAGGACCTCTGTTTTGTTCACGTTTATTTTATAGCCAGAGAGCTGTGAGTATGAACTGATCTCAGATAAAAGCGCGGGGAGGGATTGGGCTGGGTCAGTGAGGGAGATCAGGACGTCGTCGGCATATAACGCTATCTTGTATTCGGATAGGCCTGTGGGTATTCCATGTATAGCATTGTTGTTGCGGATCCTTGCTGCTAGGGGCTCCATGACTAGTGCAAAGATTAAAGGGGAGAGAGGGCATCCCTGCCTGGTACCATTGGTGATCCCGAAACTGGAGGAGGAGACACCGTTAACCATAACCTGGGCCGACGGAGAGCGGTAGAGTGCTTTAATTCCCTCTAGAAAGTTTCCGGAGAATCCCATTTTGTCAAGGACTGCAAAGGCGAAAGACCACGATATGCGGTCGAAGGCCTTCTCCGCGTCGAGAGCCAAAATGAGAGAGGGAGGTTTCCGTTTTTGGATTGAGTATATTAGGTCTATTGCCCTTCTGGTGTTGTCAGACGCCTGGCGTCCAGGAATGAAGCCGACCTGGTCCGGGTGGACCAGGCCGGGCATCAAGGGACCCAGACGGTTAGCTAGTATTTTCGCATATATTTTCAAGTCAACATTCAATAATGAGATTGGTCTGTAATTTAAGCAGCTAGTCGGGTCTTTGTCAGGCTTTGGGATTACCACTATATCGGCCCGAGTCGTCTCCGGCAGGAAGGAGGCTCCCTCGAAGATACCATTAAATAGGGGGGCTAGGTGTGGGGCCAGTTCCTTCGCGAAGAGTTTATAATATTGGGCTGTGAAACCGTCCGGACCTGGAGCAGCCGACGAGCGCATCGATCGTATGGCAGCTATTGTCTCCTCCTCCGAGATTCGACTATTTAGGGCTTCCAATTGATTGTCGGATAGGGTTGGGAGGGGGGTATCGGATAAATATGAGCGCACTCCCCCGGATCCGTCAGGAGACAGCAGGGGCGGGTCAGGTAAGTTATAGAGGGAGCTATAAAACAGGCGGAAATCTTCAGCCATCAATTCAGGGTCATATGTATAGGTTCCCCTTTGTGGCGAGTACAGTTTATCTATTGCACCCAGCGCCTGCTTACGACGTAGTTTGTTGGCTAGTAGGGTATCTATTTTATCCATTTTGTTGTAAAAACGTTGTTGCAACTTCCGAAGAATTATTGCCGCGCGGTTGGATAGGAGAGTGTTGAGTTGTCCTCGGAGGGAGTCTATCTGAGTGAGCAAAGAGGGGTCGGGGGATGCTTTGTGTTTGGATAGTAAGGTGGCTATTTCTGATTCGAGGGAGGCTATTTCCTGTGTGGCTTTTTTCTTGATTGCCGACGATTTTGCTAATAAGGTGCCGCGAATCGTGGCTTTGTGGGCTTCCCAAAGGATATTAAGTGGAATGTCGGGAGATTTATTTTCAGTGAAGTAGTGTGTGATCGCTAGTCTAGTTTCCTTTAGTGCAGAGGGGTGTTGTAGAAGCGAGTCATCAAGACGCCATTTAAATTTCCTATGAGGCGTGCGGTATATATCTATGAGGAGGTAGACCCCAGCGTGGTCCGTCCAAGTCAGTGGTGTAATGCCCGTATCCGAGATCAGTGGCACTAGGGCAGTGGAGATGTGGATCATGTCAATTCTGGAATAGTGTTGATGTGGAGCTGAGAAGTGCGTAAAATCTTTGGTGTGGGGGTGTTGGGAACGCCAAGTGTCACAGAGACCGTGGAGTTTCATGGTGGCGGTAAGTGTGCGGGAAGCCCGAGGGAGGGTCGTCATGGAAGCATGAGGCGGAGGACCAGATCTATCCAGCAGGGGGTCGATTATGGTATTAAAGTCACCACCCATGATAATGCTTCCCTGTGCTTCTCGTGATAGGCGTTTGGAGAGAGAATCAAAAAACAGAGATTGGTCTTGGTTGGGGGCGTAGGCGGAGACCAGAGTGAGAGCCTTAGAGCGGAGGGTACCCATTACCATAAGGAACCGTCCGTCTGGGTCTGTCACCGTCCTGGAATGGATAAACGGGATATTACGATGAACTAAGATGGCCACACCCCGTTTTTTGAAGTCTGCTGAGGCAAAATAGGACTGGGAGAACCATTTGCCCTTAAGCCGAGTGTGGGGACCGGTGAGATGTGTTTCCTGCAGGAATGCTATGTCAACTTTCTCACGTCTGCAAGCACTCAGGAACACAGTACGCTTCCTAGGGGAGTTCAGGCCATTTACATTGACCGAGAATATTTTAAGAGACATGATTATTTACGTGGGGGAGTACGGCATGTTGCCAGGTATAGTCCAGCGAGGTACAATTTGTGCCAGGCGAGGGCCACCCCTCCGGGCCAAGCAAGAGAAGGAGCAGGGAGGTCAAGCAGAGGCCACAAGAAAAGAGAGGAAAGAAAGAACATAGAAAAGAAGAAGTACCCCAAACGGGGAAACATCCCTGAGGTTGTGGGTCCCATTTAGGGGCCGCTAGGAAAAAGCATCGAATAAGTAACATTATAAACAACAGTAAGGGATTATAGGGGGGTAACTGAGCTACCATGTGAGAGGGTGTGAGTCACCCGGGCCATTAAGGCTGGGAATGGCTATGACCTTTTTACATTTATAGCAAACATAATATAATATAGGACATTGAGAACTGTGTCCATACAACAAAAATGCAAACATAAAAACAAAAAAACAAAAAACAAAAAAAAAATGGGGAGGGAGAAAGGAGGGGAGGGGAGGGGGGGGGGGGTTGAAGGAGAGGGAGGGAGGAGGGGGGGGGGGAATACCACGGGGATTCAAACAATTATAACTTGATTATAACAGCATTAACCGAGGATAGTTACGATACTGGTAGTTGAACTGAGGTCGAATCCTCCACTGCTCACACTCGTTTCGAGTCGTGGAGGCGTTGCACCGACAGTTCATGCACTATACACATCGGGGGGTTTCCCCAGGTTAGGGAGGATCCTTGTCCACGTTGCGCTGTCGGGTCACCCGTGTCCAGTTGGGAAGGGGGGGCTGAGGGTGTGGCGGTTGGGATGATGAGGCCGCCATGTCATCTACAGCTGATGCTGGGAGGAGATCTAGCTTTGCCAGCAGTTCCTGTCCCTGGGTCAAGGTCTTGACCGAGTGAACAGAGTTATTGACCGAAACGTGTAAGTGGAAGGGGAATCCCCATCTGTATCTGATCTGATGTTGTCGCAGGATCCGGGTGACCGGTTGGAGGTCTCGCCGTTTTTGGATAGTGGAGGGTGCCAGGTCCTGAAAGATCTGCAGCTGCGTGCCTTTAAACAGGATCTCCGATGTGTCTCGAACTGAGGACATAATTTTCTCCTTCGAGCGGAAATAATGGAGACGGACAATAACATCCCTGGGCGGTTGAGCGGGAGATGGTTTTGCCCGGAGTGCTCTATGTGCCCTATCGCAGAGGCATTCTTCGACCGTGAGGTCTGGTACCAAGTGAATGAAGAATTCTCTCAAGAATGTTGGTAGTGATGGGCCGAGGACCGTTTCTGGAACGCCACGTATGCGCAGATTATTTCTACGCAAGCGATTTTCTTGGTCCTCTTGTCGCTCCTTGAGGGTCTCCATTTCCTCGTGCAATCTAGCGAGTTCACTGTCAATGCAGTGTTGGGAGCGGCAGAGATCGTCCGTCTTTGTTTCCAGTGCATCCGTCCGGTTGCCGAGATCTGTAAGGTCCGATTTAAATTCAGCTATAGCGTTCGAGAGTTCCTGCTTGAACGCGGACTGCACTCCCTCCAATAGGCTCGATATGACCGCCTGTATCTGAGGATCGATACCCGCTTCCGACGAACACGGAGAGGGGGGGGAGCTTGCGGCCATGGTGGGATTCTGTGGGCCCTTGGACCTTGAGCCAAAGAAGTTAGTCGGAGCTTGCGATGCTTTTTTGTTTTTGGACATAGTGGCATATATCCAAAAGAGGTAGGGTAGGAGTGGGGGTAAAAAAGAAAAAGGAAAGAAAAATTATTGCCGGGGGGACACAGTCCCGAGTCCGTTTAGTGAACAGGTAGTCCGGTCAGGTCCGATCCTCCAACCGCGGAGCTGGGGGGTAGGGTGCCAGAGTATTATATATAGGGTCTAACCATTTAGCTATGGCACATGTAGTGTTTTATTATTTTGCGTTAAATCATCTTGAGAGTCATCTTAAAGATAGGTCTGGGATGTGTGGATCCGAATATCATAACGCTGAGGCCGTGACTCTTCCAGGCGCCAACTCCGCCGTCGGGGCAGATCGCGGTTCGATCCCCTATTCAGTGGCCCGGGCGCACTTGGGTGGTATTAAAGCACTTCCATAGCCGTCGCCGATGCTGGCGGTAGTGTAAATAGAATCTGTACTCCAGTGGGGGTGAGGAGTGTGTGGTATAGTGCGGGTTATCTTTACCCTGGCTGGGTGCCAGAAAGTAAAATGGTGACTCTGGGCTCCTGTCGTGGGATTCTATGGAGCAGGGGTGCAAATAAGAAATGAGTGCTGTGGCAGCAGCAGGTACTCACAATATTCCAGGATGGCTGGGTGCTGAAGGCAATGCAGCCTTTTTAGGTGTGCTGTAGAGATTTCTAGAGCTGCAGGTGTGCTCAGCCTTCTCCAGCTAAATCTCCAGGAATCCAAGATGGCCGCTGCAGCACTTGTAGGGCTGCTTCTTTCCCATCTTTTATCCCTTGTGGGGCTGCTTGTAACACAGAGGCTCTTTGGGGGTGCTTAGGGGTGTCCAGCCACGCCTGTGGGGGCGATCCGGGGTCTCGGGGAGCCCGTCGCGGCCGCGCTCCGATCCCGGAGCCCACGTCCGGGTCGTCCCCGAACTCGAGGTCCCGGCTTTTGGGCGCGTGGTAGGCCGCGGCGGCCGGAGGTAGCGGGGGGGTCGCAGGCCCGCTTCAGCAGCTGCACAGCTCCGCCGGAGGGGTCCGCAGGAGGGATAAGGCCACCACAAGCCGCTGCCAACGGTCCGGAGGGGTGGAGATGAGGGTCCCGGGTCCCGCGGGCAGCTCTGGAGCCCAGCTCCGCGAGGCGGTGAAATCGAGGCCCCGGCTTCACAGGGGGGGGAAGGCCACAATCCGCGAGGGCAGCCAAGGCCGCCCTCCGACTCCGCAGCACGCTTCCCCTGGCTGGATTGATGTGAGCAGAGGCAGTGGGGTAAGTGCAGGGGGCACCAGGGTACCAAATGAGGATGTTTTATATATTTATGTCGGCCAGTTTGCAGGAGCTCCTAAGAAGTGCTTCCTCTCCCATTGCCAGCCAGGCCACGCCCCCGACCATAATATATATATTAGGGATGAGCGGGTTCGGATCCCCCGTCCCCACGAACATTCCGATCTAAACCGGGATCAGAGTCCGGCTTGGGACTTCCCGCCCTACTCGGATCCCAAAACGAGGCAAAACTTCATCATCCCGCTGTTGGATTCTTGCGAGTTTTGGATTCTATATAAGTCCCCGGTGATCGGTGCCATCTTCACTCCGGCATTGGAGAGTGTACTGGACAGACGTGTCCGCTTCAGTACTGGGTGGAGTGGCGTGGGATGGGTGCTCTCTCTGCTGCATCTATAAGCCGCTCATAACTTTATTGTGATTACCTAAACCTTTTCTTTAAGCTAGCTTATCACTAAATAAAACCACACCACACACTGAAATAAAGACACGGACACAGTAGCTGGAGTTAAAGGTCAGACGATGTTTATTAATCGCTGACCAACTCTTTAAACTAATAATTGAGGCCGAATTAGAATTGATTTGAATATATATTTAACTTTAGTTTGGAGGGTGGCAAACAGAAAATCGCTGCCAAACACCAGCACCAGTCACCTAGATGAAAAACCACCAAACCAAGGAGGGGAGTACACCTACCCCGCCTCCTTCCCGCATAACCCGCATTGTGCTGGCCTTACCCCTCTCTCTCTGGCAAACGTTCGGTTCCCGCAGGGGAACGTCTAAATGTCCAACCGCAAGAAAAGGACACACCTGCCGTCCTTCTAAAGAGGGAGCCCCACAATGACCACTTATGCCTGTGTGACAGCTGGTTGGCAGCGACTTCCCGCCAATCTGGCTTTCAATAGCCCACAGCAAGAACAAAAAACGTAGCCGCATTCTGGGAGGGCGGGCGGGCATAAACTGAATGGCAAGAGGAAGTCTAGCAAAATGGCCACCACCTATATACTAACCTAAGACCCTCCTCTTCATCTTGATGCACAACCCTCTAATCCAATAGGAAAAAACCAACCGGGAAAACTGATCTGCCTAGCAACTGCTTAGTCATTTAAACAACCAATCACAAAAAGTTGATCGCTTATATGGCCTCAGGCTTATGCAGCCTTCAGCTTATCAAAGAGGTGCTCTCTCTGCTGTATCTGAAAAAGGGGTGCTATCTATACTGAATCTGAAAAAGGGATGCGCTCCAAGGCAGGCGTGTCAAAGTGTTTGGAGGGCGGATGTCTGACATCAGGACCGGGACCTTCATCACTGGATCCGTCGCACTGGGTGAGTAACTGCAGCCCTGATCTTGGTTTACTTGAAACTTTTTTAGCATAGCAGGGCTGCACAAGCGTTCGCAGCCGCGCTATGCTAAAATACACTCCCCCATAGGCGGCATCAGGTTGATCGCACGAGCAGCAAAAAGTTGCTACATGCGATCAACTCGGAATGACCCCCAGTGAGGATGTTGATGATGATGTTGTTTGTGTAAGTAAGCCACCGGTGGTTGCAGTTGTTGACTGTGATAAATAGAAAGCCATTGCGATGCCTGGGCATAAAACCAAAAAAGCCATCTCTTGGGTGTGGGATTATTTTTACCCCAATCCTGACAATGTTTATGAAAGCATCTGCTCCATTTATGAGGCCAAATTTAGTAGAGGTAGGAACGTTAGTCATCTAGGCACATCCTCTATGATACGTCATTTGCGGCGAAGACATGAAATTTATTGTACAAGTTTATAATGTAATTAACACCTCATCATCAACATCTTCAGAGTAATTACTTAATGGAGGAAATCCTTCTAAAAAAATTGTTTTGTGGGGGCCCAAACAAACCAATCATTTCAGTTACAAGTGCATGTCCTGTTTAATATATACAACATAAGGGTGGGTGGGAGGGCCCAAGGATAATTCCATCTTGCACCTCTTTTCTTTGCATTATGTGCTCTTTGGAGCATTTTTTTAACATACAGTAGTTTGTAAACCTGATATCCTTTCTGCAACTGCAGTGCCACTCATAGATGTATCAAGTGTTTGTGCCGCCCACTTCTGTCGCTTAGCTTAGTCATCCAGCTATCTCGATGCAATATTTTGGCCTAAACTGGATGAAAACAATATTGTGAGCTGCGAGGTGTTCAAAATAGACTGGAAATGAGTGGAAATTAATGTTGTTGAGGTTAATAATACTGCAGGAACAAAAACACCCCCAAATTCTGTCATTTTAGCTGTCTTTATGATTTTTTCCAAAACAAAAATACAGATCCAAAACCAAAACCCGCAGGGGCAGTTTTGGCAAAACCAATACAGATCCAAAACATGAAGGAGATCTCCAGATCCAAAACCAAAACACAAAACCCGAAAAACAGCCCGGCGCTCACCCCTAACATACATACGTGTGTGTGTGTGTGTGTGTGTGTGTGTGTGTGTGTGTGTGTGTGTGTGTGTGTGTGTGTGTGTGTGTGTGTGTGCAGCAATGCCCGGCGCTCACTCCAGAATGATGTGCAGCAGCTTCCTGGGTGCCTTTCCTCCCCTATGTCAGGTATGTATATAACATGCAGATGGATGGCACTCCACGGGTAATTCAAAACTCTGAACACACTCCTTCTAGTGGGTCAATGTTTCAGGGACCATTATCCCTTTTATCAAGACATGATAATGGTCCCTGAAACGTTGACCCACTAGAAGGACTGTGTTCAGAGTTTTGATTTACCCCTGGAGTGCCATCCATCTGCACGTTTTATATATATATATATATATATATATATACTAGCTGGAGTACCTGGCGTTGCCCGGGATTTTAAGAATGTCTGTTTACGAAAATAAATTTTAATATTAAACACACAGTATAAATAACATTGTAGATAGCTGAATACCCGTGCTTTGCTATGGGATGAGGATGGTAAATTGGAATGATAGTTGTTCGTTAATTTACATTGGTTGGAGATCTAGTATATAGGCATATCTTGCTTCCCTGACACATTTTGTGTAGTGGCTGGACCCCTTTTTTTGTCCCCCAAGGGACCCTGCTCTTCCCACTATACAACTCTCAGTCTCTGGCTTCTTGCTGCCTCCATTCCCCTCCTCACATGATGTCAGTGCACCTGTGAAATTATCATTTTTTTTACAGTTTCTTATATAGCGCAGCACATTATGTATCTCCTGATATACTCTGTGCTGCTGGGGGGCCGTGCTACTTTTACTATATAACTCTCAGTGTGTGGGTTTGTGCTACCTGCATTCCCCTCCTCACATCATGTCACTGGCCCTGTCACATGCAGCCCTGTCACCACTGACATATCATGCCTGTCCTGATATAGTCTGTGCTTCTGGCCCACCCCTAGGGATGCTAGTGGTGTGTTACCCCCACAGTATTTGTTCCCAGAGTGTAAGTCATATGTGTAGCAAGTTTGGTGTAAATTGCTCCAGGCATTCCAGAGTTATGCTGTCTGCTAAAAAAACTCTGTGCTGCTGCCACACCCCTAGGGGTGCTAGGGGTGCTGCTGCCTCACCCCTAGGGGTGCTAGGTGTGTCTTACCCCAACAGTGTTTGTTCCCAGCTTGTAAGCCGGATGAGTACCAAGTTTGTTGTAAATTGGTCCAGGCATTCGGGAGTTATGCTGTCTCCTGAAATACTCTGTGCTGATGTCCCACCCCTAGGGGTGCTAGGGGTGTCTAACCATCACAGAGTTTGTTACCAGATTGTAAATCAGGTGTGTACTGAGTTTGGTGTAAATTGCTCCAGGCCTTCCACAGTTATGCTGTCGGTTGACATACTCTGTGCTGATGTCCCACCCCTAGGGGTGCTAGAAGTGTCTGACCCCGACAGTGTTTGTTTCCAGAGTGAAAGTCATATGTGTACCAAGTTTGTTGTAAATTGCTGTAGGCACTCCAGAATTATGCTGTCTGCTGAAATACTCAGTGCTGCTGCCTCACCCCTAGGGGTGCTAGGGGTGTGTGTGTGCCCCCCCCCCATCCCCCACAGTGTTTGTTTCCAGATTGTAAGGCATGTGTGTACCAATTTGTGAGTGCATTGCTCCAGTAATTCCGGAGTTATGCTTTCTCCTGATATACTCTGTGCTGCTGTCTCCCCCCTAGGGGTGCTAGGGATTTCTAATTGTTTTAGCTGCCTCTGCCGTGTTTTAATATGCTCGTAGGTAAAATTTCACGATCTTCGCTTGTAAACTGTCGATTTGTATAGAAAGACAGAAGGACAGATTTTCGCTTTTATATAGTAGTCTCTAGCACCCCGCATAACCTTTTTCTGCTACCACTCTCTATTCCAAGGTCAGAAAGAACCTTCCCAGTTACAGTACCAATGCACACTTTTAGTACACTTCATGATATCTGGTAGTTAAGGATTCACAATTCTCATACTATCACCCAAAGGGTGAAATCATTTGCAGACTAGTATTCAATAGTTAACAAGGCCTAAGCAATCTTTCTAACAATTTTTCTCTTCAGAACAGGCTAACAAGTTACTCAGATAATAAAGGAAGCACCTATTACGTGTTAATGTTTGCCAGTGACTTCGCTCGCATGAATATCTGTTACTGCTCAGCGGAACTAATTTTACAGAGACGGTAGTGCCATCTAATATTGTGATGTATATTTTATATTGTACACATTGATCACAACATTTCTGTGTAAACAAATATTTGCAGTTTTTCCTTCAGGGATTAACACAAAAAGATGCTAGGGGCTACTTACTTGTGAGCAAGCCACGTAAATCCATAGGAGAAGCAGCTAGTCCTGAGATCTTCTCCTGCAACCCTGACTGTTTGCCCCTGCGACTTGTTGGTCATCATATCAAAGCAGACGCTTAAAGGAAACTGCAGGGCAGCGTCAAGTTCCACAGAACCATGATCGGCACACCAAATTTCAATGCGTGTCAAGCTTCTGGTCTTTCCTTTATTGCTCCTCTCCCTGATGTTACATCAACATCATACATACCTCAGTTTCTTTCTAGGTCACTAAGCAAAACAATAGTGAAAACGTGATCCAAATTCATCCACTATTTTTTGCGTGATGCAGGAATGAATAAACAAACAGACAGACAAAAGTTCAGAGAAAAAAATGTGTCCATAGATCATTAAATTCTTAGAAGTATATTTATTAAAAAAAAAAACAATTGCTATGTACAGACACTACCCTTACAGTGTTATTATATGGTTAAATTCTGATGAATATATAAAAAAGTAGTACAGTGCTAAAAATTATATTCCAACAAGACATACATTTTTAAAAATGTAGGTTTAAAATAAAAAGGAAGACATTGCACAGAATAGAACACGCACTATTATCCATTTGGGGGGCACATCTGGAAATTAAGGTACAATCTTTCAATTAGATTGATCCCCTAAATATGATAATCTGACCTCTGATCCACATGGCTTATAAATCTTAACCACTCAGAAAGGCAGTCCAGATGCTTATGTGGGAGAATAAATTTCTCCTAGGTGTGAATTATTCTGTTCCAAAATAATTCATATCATTTTTCGACCTATAACTTTTACTTGGATTTTCATGGAAACATATATCCACCGATACTACATCAGTCATAGCCTCCTTCAGTTCAGTTTAAAAAATGACATATTATGGCATTTATGAGCTTCCACACAGACAATACGTGATTACTATAGATTCTCAGTTAAACATAATTCACACACATTATTCATTTATTGTATTTAAACATAAATTGCCAGCCACATTTCTCCAAACCTTAACAATGAAGAGGCATGCTTTCAAAATGAATATTTTCTTTGGAAAATGGTTTGGGTATGTTCCCTCAGCGTTCCATCAGGATATCTATTGTTGCAGACTGTGTAAACTAATTACATTTGAAATCATCATCTTTAAAATGCCTAATTATTGCATGGTGATGACTGAATGAAAAGACTGAATAACATTTGCTAGTATTGTAACAGATGTTAATCTGATTTTCAACTCCTTGGTCACAAATGTCCCAGTTAACATTTCTTAAATTGAATACAAACTGAACAGAAAACACTATTTGACAGAGACTTATAACCAGCTAAATGATTCCACAATCTATCAATTTCTAAACACCGATCTCACCCCCAACTTCCTTCATGAACTTAAAGCCCTCCTAGATAAGGCTTTGGCTGACAGGGTAATTCCAGGGAAGCAAGGTAATACCTATTTATCCCATTTCTCATCTACCCAAGGTCCAGAAATCACTCAATTTATCTCCTGATCTTCCTGTTATATTTGGTATGAGCTCACATATAATCTTTCTTTTTATATCGACTCTTATCTTCAACCTCATGTTGCCACATTGTTTTGTCATCCCAGAGACACTACTCATTTTCTCAACCAGATTCAATCAATTAAATGGACAGACACTTATGCCTCCCTTACCTTGGATGTAAAGTCATTATACAGTACATCAAAATTCCACATCTTCTTAGACTCCCTTTCATATCTGCCCATCTTCATCGAGTTCATGACCTCATGAAGACAAAGATTTTCTTTTCAACTGTATTTCCTTTTTTCTGACTCACAATTATTTTATTTTCTCTAAAACATTTTGTCTGCATGTGATGGGACTGGCCATGGGGACTGGGTTTGCACCCAGTTATGCCAACCTAAACATGGAAGAATGTGACTACCTCTATGTGTGAGGAGGCATCTTTGGTATGTCCCTGGTCTTCTTGTTACTTGGAATGGGGAATCTTTCCATGGCACAATCCTTTCTTTCTTGCCTTCACATCAAAATGTTCAATGTATTCTTCAGGTTCACATTTAATAGAAATTGCATTTATTTCCTGGATGTGAGCCTGAAGGTCAAAGGTTCTACCATTCATATAACCAACTATACTAAACCAGTTAGTACAAATTCATAACTCCACTTTAAAAGTGCACATAGTTTACCATGGAAAGTAAACTTTCTGAAAGGACAATTAATGCTTTTCAGACACAAGCCATAATTTGTTGAAACTATTCCACCGGAAGGGATTCACAGAATTCTTTCTACAATGGGCCATCTGGGAAGTAATGGAGCTATACAGATCTACCCTTCTTCAAATTAATAAGAAGGCCTGTTCTAGACTAGTATTAGCAAAGTCATCAGAGTTTCACTTCCAGTCCACAGCGTAATGGTCATTTGCAGCCAGGACATGTCAGGTATTTATTTGAATGCATTTTTATGCAGAGTGATTATTCATTTTCGTTATCCTGCAGCACTCGGTTCCTGTCAGTGAGAAGGATCTGGCAGTGCAGCCAGAGTATCCAAGGGCATACCCATCATCTCCAGGGATGCTGGGCCATGCACCTCCCTCAAAGCCACGCCCCCTTTTCGGCCAAACCCTGTGTCACTTCCCCAAGGTGCCGCTACTGCCCTCGCACACAATAAGACTTTTCTCTAGTATCCAAGCCATGAAGCGTACTTTGGAAACTCACCTCTTCAGGCAGTTTTTCATATTACAGAACACCCACAAGACCTACATAAATTACTCTACCCAATTATGTCCTCTCTATACAGTCCACACATAACTTTACATATTTTCTTTTATTCTGACATCCCGCTGACCCCAAGCCAACACTGCTGTGTTATTGGTTCAGACCACCAAGAACCTTTGTAATCTGGCTAGACCAATATGGAATATGTAGCCCTTATATATTTCCCTATAGATAGTAAGCTTGTGAACAGGGCCCTCTTACTGTACCTTTATGTCTGTCTGTTATTACTTAATCTTGTTTTATTACTGTTGTGTTCCTCATTGTAAAGAGCAATGGAGCTAGCTCTTATGGATAAATGTTAATAAATTATTTGCTGTTTACTATCATCTCTGCTGAAAGACATTAAATCCTTTTGTACAGTTACTGGTCCAGTTAGTGTGATTTGCAACAGGCAAAGTGGGAAGTGAGAATTACCCACCTCACATCCTGTGATTTAGCAAATATTTTTACATTTAAATGCATCCTAGCAGTGGCGGATGTCCCGAAGGCAATGGAATCAGTTGCCGCTGGGCTCCAGCTCTGAAGGGGGCACCCAGCCTGACAGTCTCCATTGCCTCTGGTGAGCTGCTCCACTCCAGTCTCTGAGCCAAATGTCAGTGGGGGGAGGAGGTGGGGTTTGCCGGCAGTCTCAGTCAATGGGGTATATTTACTAAGGTCCCGATTTTGACCGAGATGGCGTTTTTTCTTCAAAGTGTCATCTCGGTCATTTACTAAACTCAAATCTCGGCAGTGATGAGGGCATTCGTATTTTTTTTTGAAGTCCAACAAAAAAAATACGAATGAATACACCATCGGTCAAAACGCGGCTGTTTAAGTATGAATCTCGGTCATTTACTAAGAAGTGCAAAGCAAAAAACAAACAAACACTGCCATGAAAAAATACAACTCGTAAAAAAGTGCTAAAAAAAAACAGACCTGCTTTTTTGAGCCGTGATTGGATAGGCATGCACGGATCCATGAGATCCGTGCATGTATATCAGTGGGAAGGGGTGGGAAAGTGTTAATTTTTTGAAAAAAAATTGCGTGGGGTCCCCCCTCCTAAGCATAACCAGCCTCGGGCTCTTTGAGCCGATCCTGGTTGCAGAAATATGGGAATAAAAATGACATGGGTTCCCCCATATTTAAGCAACCAGCATCGGGCTCTGCGCCTGGTCCTGGTTCCAAAAATACGGGGGACAAAAAGCGTAGAGGTCCCCCGTATTTTTAAAACCAGCACCGGGCTCCACTAGCTGGACAGATAATGCCACAGCCAGGGGTCACTTTTATACAGTGCCCTGCGGCCGTGGCTTCAAATATCCAACTAGTCACCCCTGGCCGGGGTACCCTGGGGGAGTGGGGACCCCTTCAATCAAGGGGTCCCCCCCCCAGCCACCCAAGGGCCAGGGGTGAAGCCCGAGGCTGTCCCCCCCATCCAATGGGCTGCGGATGGGGGGCTGATAGCCTTTTTGTAAAAGTGTAAGATATTGTTTTTAGTAGCAGTACTACAAGGCCCAGCAAGCCTCCCCCACATGCTGGTACTTGGAGAACCACAAGTACCAGCATGCGGCGGAAAAACGGGCCCGCTGGTACCTGTAGTACTACTACTAAAAAAATACCCCAAAAAAGACAATACACACACACCTTGAAAGTAAAGTTTTATTACATCCATCCACACAAACATACATACATACTTACCTTATGTTCACACGCAGGTCGGTCCTCTTGTCCAGTAGAATCCATGGGGTACCTGTTGAATAAATTATACTCACCAGATCCAGGGTACCAGGCTCCTCGGATAATCCTTTTGTAATCCACGTACTTGATTAAAAAAATAAAACGGAGACCCGAGCCACGCACTGAAAGGGGACCCATGTTTTCACATGGGTCCCCTTTCCCCGAATGCCAGAAACCCACTCTGACTTCTGTCTAAGTGGGTTTCTTCAGCCAATCAGGGAGCGCCACGTTGTGGCACCCTCCTGATCGGCTGTGTGCTCCTGTACTGACTGACAGGCAGCACGCGGCAGTGTTACAATGTAGCGCCTATGCGCTCCATTGTAACCAATGGTGGGAACTTTCTGCTCAGCGGTGAGGTCACTTTCGGTGAACCGCTGAGCAGAAAGTTCCCACCATTGGTTACAATGGAGCGCATAGGCGCTACATTGTAACACTGCCGTGTGCCGCCTGTCAGTCAGTACAGGAGCACACAGCCGATCAGGAGGGTGCCACAACGTGGCGCTCCCTGATTGGCTGAAGAAACCCACTTAGACAGAAGTCAGAGTGGGTTTCTGGCATTCGGGGAAAGGGGACCCATGTGAAAACATGGGTCCCCTTTCAGTGCGTGGCTCGGGTCTCCGTTTTATTTTTTTAATCAAGTACGTGGATTACAAAAGGATTATCCGAGGAGCCTGGTACCCTGGATCTGGTGAGTATAATTTATTCAACAGGTACCCCATGGATTCTACTGGACAAGAGGACCGACCTGCGTGTGAACATAAGGTAAGTATGTATGTATGTTTGTGTGGATGGATGTAATAAAACTTTACTTTCAAGGTGTGTGTGTATTGTCTTTTTTTGGGTATTTTTTTAGTAGTAGTACTACAGGTACCAGCGGGCCCGTTTTTCCGCCGCATGCTGGTACTTGTGGTTCTCCAAGTACCAGCATGTGGGGGAGGCTTGCTGGGCCTTGTAGTACTGCTACTAAAAACAATATCTTACACTTTTACAAAAAGGCTATCAGCCCCCCATCCGCAGCCCATTGGATGGGGGGGACAGCCTCGGGCTTCACCCCTGGCCCTTGGGTGGCTGGGGGGGGGGACCCCTTGATTGAAGGGGTCCCCACTCCCCCAGGGTACCCCGGCCAGGGGTGACTAGTTGGATATTTGATGCCACGGCCGCAGGGCACTGTATAAAAGTGACCCCCGGCTGTGGCATTATCTGTCCAGCTAGTGGAGCCCGGTGCTGGTTTTAAAAATACGGGGGACCCCTACGCTTTTTGTCCCCCGTATTTTTGGAACCAGGACCAGGCGCAGAGCCCGATGCTGGTTGCTTAAATATGGGGGAACCCCTGTCATTTTTATTCCCATATTTCTGCAACCAGGATCGGCTCAAAGAGCCCGAGGCTGGTTATGCTTAGGAGGGGGGAGCCCACGCCATTTTTTTACAGTTTTACAGTGCTTATTTAAAAAAAAAAAAAAAAAAAATGAACCCCAGCACGGATCACACAGATCCGGCCGAGATTCATTTAGAAAAAGTCGGCAGTGTTTTGCTAATCACTGCCGTAAAAAACTAAAAAAAAACACGAATGACATCGACATCGGAACAAAAGAAAATGCAGAATACGACAGCTTAGTAAATTAGTCGTAATAAATTCAAAAAGTTGCAGTTTGACACTTTCGATGTCATTCGTGATTATTCTCCCACCAAATCGGGAGAATTACGAATGTTCGTAAATATACCCCAATGTGCCTACCGCCTGACAGCCCTGCTGGGGCTGTTTATATGCTTATGGGACTGTGTGTGTGTGTGTGCATATGGGGCTATGTGTATGCATTTGGGGCTGTGTGTGTGTGCCTATGGGGCTGTGTGTGTGTGTGTGTGTGTGTGTGTGTGTGTGTGTGTGTGTGTGTGTGTGTGTGTGCATATGGGGCTATGTGTGTGCATATGGGGCTGTGTGTGTATATGGGGCATTGTGTGGGCATATGGGGGTCTGTGTGTGTGCATATGAGGGGCTGTGTGTGTGTGTATATGGAAGCTATGTGTGTGTGCATATGGGGGCTGTGTGTGTATATGGGGGCTGAGTGTGAGTATATATGTGGCTGTGTGTATGTATATGTGGATGTGTGTGCATATGTGGCTGTGTGTATGTATATGTGGATGTGTGAATTTGAGGCTGTGTGTATATATGTGGCTGTGTGTGTGTGTGTGTGTGTGTGTGTGTGTGTGTGTGTGTGTGTGTGTGTGTGTGCGTGTGCGTGTGTATGGGCGGGTGTGTGTGCCAGGGTCGTGCAGTCAGGAGAGGCAGTGCCTCCCCTGTCATTAATGTTTAAAATAATCCTAAGAAGATACTTATGACACATATTCTGTGTCATAAGTATCCTCTTTATATTATTCTAATCATTGTAACTAATTAAAGTAGTTTGGGAGGCACTGATAGCAGTGCCTTCCGTTGACAATGAGAACGGGATAGAAAGGGGGGGGGGGGGGGGGGGCAACCAGAAGGCTGTAAAAGCTTGTTGAAAAAAGTGTAAAAAGCGGCACATATACAAGTGCCTCGTTAACAGGGACGGGCGTTCAGCCCACATCAAAGCGCATCCCTGTCAGCGAGGCACACGTGATTGGACAGCGGATCCAGTGCTGGATCCTGCTGGTCCAATCACCCATAAGCGGCAGTGGGACAAGGGTCTCGGAGCTGCCAATAATGACTATCACCTTCCCCTGACTCCTCCTCACCTGCTGCTGCTGGTGGGATCCTGCAGCCACCCACGCACGGTGATCTCCCCGCAGGCACATCTGACAGCACCAGGGAGCAGGGAGAGCAAAGCCCAGCAGCGGCATCTGATATGTGACAGCGGGCACGGAGGTGGCGGCAGGAAGCCCAGAGCAGCTGCGGCCGGCGCCCTTCTCCTCTTAGGCGTGGCACCCGCCGGCGACTGCTGCATTTGCGCTGCCTAGGGTCCAGCTCTGTGGAAGTCTGTAGGGCAGGGGCGACTACTGCATTTGCGCTGCCCGTCTGCATTGAGATCGGCCAGCAGCCGTCAGGACAGCTCACACAGCTGAGCTGAGCCTGCAGTGGGAGGGAGCACCAGAGCAGGTGCAGAGAGGCTGCAAATTTCAAACATGCCGCTCTGGTCGGGAGGCCGCCGTCAGGGCAGCTCATTAAGCTGACCTGAGATGGCAGCAGGGGGGTGAGTGCCAGAGCAGGTGCACAGCTGGCAATACCTACCATGCCATAGTAGGGTGAGGGGAAGGCTGCCACTAACACTAACTTGGCCGGTTGCCACTAACAAATATGGCCGCTGGTCCTGGGGGGAGGACTGCTGCACTGCACATGCCTAGATACATCAGCACCTCCTCCCATGGGCTTTTACGGAGTCTGACTGTGCAGTCAGCCAGCCACCGCATCCAGCATGGATCCTCCTTCCGATGACCTCCTCTGAGCTGTACCTGGGTCCGCGGGCCTCCCTCGATCACACCATGCAGTTCATCCAGAGGTTGATTAGACACAGCATAGTGAGTAACCTGGTAACTTTGTGTGTGAACCCCTACCTGTGTGTGACCCCCTGTACCTCCTCGCCCAGGTATGTGACTGCCTACACCCCCCTATCCCTGTATGTGTGACACTGTTCCCGCTACCTTTGTGTGTCTGTCACCCTGTAACCCCCCTCCCCCCCATATTATACAGTACTGTATGTTGGCCTTTCACTCTTCTACATTATATGCATGCTTTTATCCGTAATATATACACTAACAGCAATGGACCTGTGAAAGGGGTTACATTGGATTTTTTGTATTATATTGCCCCCCCCCCCCCCTCCTCTCTCCATTCATACCCCCTGTCCCTGGCTCCCAGTCAGCATCCACCAATTCCTGTGTCCCCTGGTCACAAACCGTCACCCACACCCTTTGTCCCCAATCACAGCTCATCACCCGTAATCAATAATGTATTCACCTCTGTCCCCCGGCCACATCTCAGTACCCCAAAACCTCACAGTCACAGTCTGTCACCCCACACCCACTACCACTGTTCACATGCTATCACCTCACACAATATGCCAGCCGCTCACAGCCTGTCACCCACACATCTACCCACTGGTCACAGTCCGTCACCCCACAACCTATGTCCCCTAGCCTGTTATCACACAACCTTTGATACTTTTAACTGTATTTTTATGTAGATCTGGCTTTTTTTAATGTAGTTTTATGTGGATCTGTTTTTTTGTTCATGTATGTTAAGTGTATTTTTGTCGATCTGATTTTTTAATTATGTGGATCTCGCTTTTTGCAACATACTGTACAGTATTTAGGTGGATCAGGCATTTTCAATGTATTTTTATGTGGATCAGGTATTTTATGTATTTTTAGTGAATCTGTTTTTTTTCCAATGTATTATGTGGATCTCGCTATTTCAGTGTATCTTTATCTTTATGTGGATTTGGCTCTGTTAATATATGTATGGGTCTGGCATCTGCAATGTATTTTTATTTGGATCTAGCTTTTTTAATGTAGGCCAGAGTTTTGCATACTCCGCCATCCAGTCCAGGTTTTAAGGATAGCCATGCTTGAGCACAGGTGACTTGGTAGCCATGCTTTAGCACAGATGACTTAGTAACTCAGTCGATTTGACTATCTGGACTCAAGCATGGATATCCTGAAAACCTGGACTGTAATGGTAGAGTTTGGGAAACTCTGTTGGGACCCATAGTAGTGGTGTCATTAGTTCAAATGAAAGGTGATGAGATCAATCATCACTCTTCAAGTCAACGGTGAGCCGCTGTGGCTAACTGGAGGAGGGATGGGATTATCTGCTAGGGGACACCAACAAAAATCTTGCCTAGGGCATCAAACTGTCTAGGACCAGCTCTGAGCAGCAGCACCGGGCCTGCTGCACTCTCCCATCAGGACTCTGCCAGGACTCAGGTGAGAGGGGCTGGGTGGGGGGAAGGTGACTTAAAGTAGGGTGGGCAGGGGGGTAGCTCATCCCCACATCCGAGACAGGGGGCACTACGTGTAATTGGCTCTACAGGGGGTAATACGTGTAACTGGCACTACAGGGGGGCAATACGTGTAACTGGCACTACAGGATGGCACTACATGTAACTGACACTACAGGACGCATTACGTGTAACTGGCACTACAGGACACATTACGTGTAACTGGCACTACAGGGGGCACAACATGTAACTGGCACTATACTGGGGGCATTACGTTTGTCTGGCACTATACTGGGGGAATTACGTGTAATTGGCACTATTCTGGGGGCATTAGATTTGCCTGACACTATACTGGGGGCATTACGTTTATCTGGCACTATACTGGGGCATTATGTGTAAGGAGCACTGCTGTGTGCATTATGTGTAAGGCTGCCAATTGTGTGTGTTACGGGGGTGATAATATGGTATATATATTTATAATTTGATTTCATAATATATAGTTGCGAGGCCATGCCCACTGTTATAGGAGTGAAGGCGCACACATTGGGGAGAGGGAGGCACTTCAAATGATCTCACTCAGGGTTCTAGTAGGCCTGGAGCTGGCTCTGGCTGCTGTCTGGGTACTTTGGGGTCTGTCCTGTAATCACAGTATATACTGTACACAATGGCTGCAGTACCAGCCCGCTCCCCATATGCCTTGTGATTTTTCTTAATTTTTTTCTTTAATATGTTACTTTATACATATTCTATTATGGCAAACAAAATTTTTAAAATCCATCCACTCGCTACTCGTGAAAAACAGCTTAGCCGTGTTTTGCATGTTGTGCCAAATTGAGCAAAATAGCAAAGATGTAAGTGGACACATCTGCTGTTCCTAAAAAGTGAGCTGAGGTTTGTGTTCATGTGCTGCTGGGGATGTACTGGAGAAGCCAGTGCCTCCCCAGCCATTGACCTCACCGCACGTCACTGGTGTGTGCATATGTGGCTGTGTGTGTGTGTGTCAGGTCTGTGTAATTGTCTGTTCCCGGAGGGGCCACTAGTGGGTCAGTGATGGTAGGATGGAGGAAATGAGGAGGCCGTAGTAAGTTCCTGCGCATGTGCGCAATGATGTTTATTAAATACACACAGCAATATAATGATTACTGGAACAGGAATAACAATACAGAAGTTTCACAGCGTGGAAGCTGACATTGGTTTTAAGTACAGTCACGAAGAATGAGCTGATCTGGATACCAGCGGTGATTAGAGAACAGTAATGACCGGCCTGGGAGCCGAAGGCAATCAACAATGGTCGGCCTGGGAGCCAATGTGGAGCAGAGTCTATATCCTGAGGATAAATAATCAGTGGTGCACGCAGGGGGGGGGGGTTCTTAGTACCCAGAAACCCCCCTTACGGACCAAAACTGTTTTTTCAGCAGACGAGGACAGCCTTGTCCCCGTCTCTGCACCACCCGCGGGACACCCGCGAGCAGTGCTGCCCGGCCAGCCGCTGCCTGTTCAGCTCAGTTGTCAGTGCTTCTACAGAAGCGCTGACTGACTGCTGAGTCTGACCCGGCTGTTTACTGCACAGCGCGCGCAATAATAGGCAGCGCTCGGCTCCCAGAAGGGGAGTGAGAGGGAGGTGGATTTGCACCGCAGCACGGCATTTTGGGGTCACAGAGGAGATCCGCAGCTTGAAGGGCATGCTATAATCTGTAGTGTGCGTGAGTAAGTATGCTATTTGTATGTATACTTTTTGTGTGTGTGTATGTATGTAATGTATTTATGTGGGTATGGTGTGTGTGTGTGTGGTGTGTGTGTGTGTGTGTGTGTGTGTGTGTGTGTGTGCATGTGTATGTAAGTATGGTCTGTGTATGTTTATAAGTATGGTGTGTGTTATGCAATGTGTGTGTGCAGTGTGTGTATGTATGTATGTATGCTGTATGTGTGTCACACACATATATTGTGTGTGTGTATATATATATATATATATGTGTATATATATACCCTGAACAACCAGCACTCCCTGTACCATATGCAGCAGCGGCGGTGCACAGCTCCAAGGTCAAAATATCAATAAATACAGTGGCACTCCGGCGGACTTGTATTCCAGAAAATAACTGCAACACCAGTTGCATGAAAAGCGAAAAGTTCATGCAACTGGTGTTGTAGTTATCTTCTGGAATACTGTATTTATTGATATATATATATATATATATATATATACATACATACATACATACATACATACATACATACGCACACACACACACACACACACACCACACCACACCCCACATGTGCGTGGAAACCCCCCCTTAAAAATCCTGCGTTTGCCCCTGATAATGACACAGAGGATCGGCCTGGAAACCGATGGGAGAATGTGATTGAACAACACAGGCAATAAGTAACTTTTGGTATTCAGTCTGGAAACCGTTAACAACTTGCAAATAACGATGGGTGGCCTGGGAGCCGATGGCAGCTGAAATCAGTATTCTGGAGGTAAGTAATACGAATGGTAAAATAGCAGTCACAGGTAATGAACTGGTCTGGGAACCAATGTAATTAGCAAACTGTGATGATTAGCCTGGAAGCCGATGGTGAACATTGATGGCTGGCTTGGAAGCCGATGGTAACAAAATCAATATGCAGTAGGTAGGTAATGCAACCGATGGTAGTAAATACAGGCAATAAATAACTCTGGTAATCAGTCTGGAAACCGTCAGCAATAGATTCACACAGTCAGAATATATACACAAAGTGCACAGAGCCAAGCAAGGCTATATCAGTAGACAATTGATAATATACACTGTGAATGCCAAATTGCTTTCTCACAAATATTTAAAATGCCCGCTCTAATATATATTGCAGACGCCAGGCGCATCTTATTACCATATACAATAAAAGTGCGCTGTACATCGCAAAACACTGCATCCCATAAGAGAAAACAATACACCCACACATTATCTGAGTTCCAAAGCTCATTGATGTATATATTTGTTATTAAAAGGATATGGATTCAATATATTACAATGTACAGTATACCTATAGTTACAACTCATACAGTAAGCAGTTAATACATACAGTTACATACAGTTACGGTTGCATACAGTTACAGTTACATACAGTTACAGGCCAGCGATACAATTACCATATATTTCAATGCATCCTCCTCTTAATATTTCTCTCTCTCTCAGCAAATAAATACAGGAACTGATCTGGCAATAACTCCATCATCGTCTCAGACCAAACAGCAACTCAGCTCCTGTGTGATCAGCAATGTGTTATCTAGTTTTTGGGGGAGGGAACTTACTCATTCATGATGAGTCACTAGTCTCTATGTATATGCTAATCAGGTTCAGCCTTGAAGACATCCAAAGGGCTGGCCTGAGCTTCCTGTCCACTACCTGTTTGGAATATCTATTGTTCTAATAAAAGTGATTTTAGCTTTTATACATTTAATCATAATTATTTGTTGCAATGTCCTACAACTTAATAACAAGTATCAAATGAATCTACACATTAATCTGGTTGCTTAAATACCAAATATGACAGGTGTATCTGGTTTCGTTCAAATAATACACATACATGACATTACTTCATTATATATAATTTTAAATCATCATGATGTCTGGCGCTTGATATTATTATAATTATGTACTGCATGAAATAAGTGTCGAATCCATCTCTGTGGCATGTCCGTGTAAATGCGTGTGTTACCATATATTGCTGTGCTCGCTGCGCGTATTTGCAAGTATAGCAACTCATATGTGTGTAGTTTGTATGTTCTTTTTATGTAATATTTTTGACTTCGACAGTCCACCCTTTGGCAGCAAACAATAACTGCCATCAATTATTAACATAAGAAAAAAAAAAATTCATACAATAATCGGTGACCTAGACACAAGTTTGTGTTAATTTTGCAAATCAGACACTTGTCTATATTTGGGGAAGACAGGGAGGAGGACGAGACATCCTCTATATGCACTCGGCGGTCACGGGACCACTGGTTGTGTGTGGGACAACATTCAACCTATAGAGTATGCTGGGACAGTGCTTTGGCCTATAATGTCTGATTTGCGACGAACATTTCACACATACATGTACCTACGTCTTTGTACACTGATGTTTGGATTCGATTGAGGTTCTGCTGGGTAGATGAAGAAGACACAAACAAATCGTGACAGTGACATATAAAATTTTCATGATCTACATATTCCTATCATTTTCTGAATATTGTTTCCATTTATGGAACGTATGCTAGGTCTGTTTAATGATTGAACAAGGGTTATAAGTAGTGTCCTTCCTAAATAACATAAACCTTCGGAGTTCGGGGAGAGCCACTCATAAACCTTTCTTCCACATATATTAATGAGCTCTTTATCTGCAATGTGTGAATAGCCATTGTCTGATTGTTCCTGATTACCTCTGAACTCCATAACTACTAGAACTTTGATTTTTCTCTGACTTTAACAAACTGATCGGCTAATCCTGGGATCCTACAAGGAAATCACTCCTTCCTCCAGAACCAGTTCCAGTCCCACACTCGACTCCTCATAAAAAAAACCTCGCAAAAATAGAATATCCTGAAAAAAAAATGTTTGTCAGCGGGAAAGAGAGAAAAGAGAAATAGAACAAAACAACTCTTGTTCATAACAAATCAATTACAATGACTGGTTTTTCTGCAATCCTTTAGTACGCTCAGGTAGTGTTCAACAGTGCCGCCTCTCAGTCTTCACAGAACAGAGTCTCTGGTGATACTTTGCGATCTCACTCCATTTACGAGTTCCTTCCGGATTACCGACTTTCCTGCAATGGGAATCCTGGACCCAAGTCTCTCTCTCGGCTACTTTCACTGGGATAGTGCTGTCAACAAAACTTGGTATGGTCCTTCCCACCTGTCTATTAGGCAACCTGAGCGTAAGAACAATCACACAGTCTCTTGGTTCACAATCAAGACAGTTAGTATTTAGCATACCAGCAATCAACAGTTTCAAGTTCTTTTGTCAAGTTCTCAAATGCTGGCTCATCTCAAAAAGGTACTGTACTATCACCTCATTGGTGTATTTCTGATCATTGTGCGGATCAATCATGACATGAGGTTGTCTTCGAAAAACAACCAAAAAGACACAAATACCAAAACAAAAACAAATTTCGAAGAGGGTGATTCGTTGAGTGAAGATCTGGGAGTGGTTCCGAAGCTACATAATACTAGTGGCAGTATCTATGATCACAATGGTACAATTTCAAGCTTTGCTCCTACTTCTAGGGGTACCATTATCTACACACAAATTTCTGCACAATTTTTCTTTGCGGTAAACACAGCAGCATCCGTGGCGGCAGGAAATGCCTCTACCCAGTTTGAGAAAACATCAGTGCACACCAATACATAACAATAATTCCTAAAGGGTGTTAACTGTACAAAGTCGATTTGTATTTCCTGAAAAGATCCGTCTGCAGGAGGGATATGGGATGGCTCTGTTGGTATTGCTTTACCAATATTTTTCCTCAAGCAAGCAAGACAGGTCATTGCTCTCTTACCTGCATGAGAATAGAATCCTGGCGCACACCAGTAGGCTCTCATCAGCCTGCACCTACCCTCTTTGCCTAGATTAGTCAGACCGTGTGCCACCTCAGCTAGACTAGGAAGGTATGCTCTGGGGGCTACTGGCTTACCGTGTCCACCTGCCCACAGTCCTGAGGACTCCTGGCCATACCCCTTTGTCCTCCAGACTGCCTTTTCCTGTAGGGAACACAATTTTTTTTATCTTAATTTACTATTGTGTGTTTGCAATGTAGAGTACCATGAACATAACTCAAAAAAAAAAAAAAAGAAACATCTCTAGAGAAGAGAAAGAAGAAGAAAATGAAAAAGAAAATGTCAGGTTTGTTATTCACCAACAGGCATATCAGTGTCTATACAAAATTTCCCTTCAGCAGTATTCCCATTCTTCACCCTTTGTGCATGACAAGGCACACTGCAGTAATACTGGTGTTATTGTGCTGTTGAGATATACTGGGTTCGGGCAGAACTCTGAAGGACCTTGGCATGTGGAGTTTGAACTGTCCATGTATTGTACCACCCTGTGTGAACGCAAAAGATGAAGAGGAAACTGTAGAGAAACAGAATATAGGTTGGTGACAGATGAGTTTGTAGAGGTGAAGAAGATTTTATAAAAATTTGACAACTGGATTGGGTACTACGGGGAAGTGATTCTCTACTTGGTCTACTCCCCTTAAAAAAAATTCTGTGTTTGTCGTATCGCTATTGGGACTATCCCAGCCATCAATCCAGTGTCCTGTCCATCCTAAGTTCATAGGGAACCCGGTATCTGTGAGGTAATTTCCTCTACTTGTGATGGACATGCATCTAGAACAGTAGAATGCGACATTAGTCTTCGTGGGTGTCTAACATACTTTGTACTTCCTGAGTGGGAGCATAGTATATGTATATCATATCTAACAAAATTAAGTTAATCAGGGACCATTTCTGCTAGGAAAAAGAAGCAAAAGTTTAGAGGCCCCATCTTAACCCCAGCAAGTTTTGTCAAAGGGTAATGTTGCATTTATTTTGTTCTTCCCATTAGCCGAATCTGTGTTTTCTATATGGCTTATGATTCCTTACTATATGTCCCTTGGTCCCGTCTATGTGTTTAATAATGTGGCTTATGTTTTCTGTCTAGGGGATCTATATTGACTATGTGTCCTACTACTCCTACAATCTCTGGCAAAATGCCCTTCCTTCCTACAAGTGTAACATATTATTGACCATTAGGCATCTGGGGTTTGGACTGATAGGTCTTTCCTGTATGTGCTAGTATATTTACCGTCCTCAACCTCTCCACCTGTTGTTCTCTGCGCCTAGCACTATTCTTGGAATGTTCAATAGCACACTATCTAAGATTAGCTACTGTGACCCCTTTCCAATTTGCAAAGTAGTCTGCACCCTGACACTCAATGCCTTATTGAGCCCGTCCATTTGCACAGAGACAGCCACCTCCCATTTGCCGAATTAGTGTTTACCAGTGGTCTTATCCAGATGGAGAGTTTTCTATTACTGCAAAAGACAAAAACAAAAAAAAAGTTTAACAAGCTTCTAGGTCATGCGAAGTATTCATTCAATCCTTCTCATCCCGTATTAAGGGTCTGTACATGGTCCAACAAACATTTCCGAGCTCATCTTTACTAGGGGCATTACTAGGAATGAATACTTCTTATATTGTAACTGAAAGAAATACCCGGGGGTTACCTTGTCTCTGTCCGCTTTCCTACTGGCAAATACTAATGTGCGGACAGGTTTTTCTCCATTTTTGACGTTACTTTCTTGATTTTTTTTTTTATTGATTTTTTTTGTTTTACTATATATGTACACGAATGATACCATACTTACCTGTTCCACTGGTCTCAGCCACTTCCCCCACAGGCTACTGCTCTTCTTTTACCGGTTGGATACTCCTCTGGGTGCATGAGAAATGGCTGAAAACAATCAGGTCACCTTCTCCTCCTAAATAAAACTTCAACATTCATTAGTACATATATAGGTTACAGTCATATTTTTCATATTTTTATTATTTTCTATAGTTTGTATGCTGGCCGTAACTGCTTCCACATCTACATATGGCGGTGTACTTGCATTCTCTTTTTTTTCCTTCCTACTTGTTTATTGTTACTACAAGTTCAAACAGTTCTTATATTTCCATTCTTGTCTTATATGACTTTGGTTAGACATACCACCTGCAATACCTTAGGATCAAACTCACCAACCCCTCTTGCTGCCACAGGTTTAAACAATTTGTATGTCTGAGCCTTTGTTTTGGGGATTTTATCAGACATATTCTTATCCTTAAGTTCTGCAATACCTCTGGTTCAAAGCTGCCCACCCTAGGGAATGGTACCCTATCTTTGTCAGTCATACGTTACCATTCATTGCAAAAAGCCTCCGTGTGTGAACCATACTTTTCACACATAATAAACCTTGCTGACCCTCTCGGTTGCAATTCTGACCTTCTCGGTCCTGAGTCTGATCTTCTCGGTCCTAACTCTTCTTCAGCCTGAACCCTAGCTACCAAACGCCCACTGCTTGTGCAATTGGATCCCATCGCGGAGTTTTTGCCAATAAACGCAATCCCCAATGCACACCGCAAATAGACGGTGAAAGACACCTAACGCTTTCACTCGCTCCTTCTCTGCTGAGTACCACGACTCACTCCAATAGTGAACACAGCGTACCCAGTGAGGCCCTATTGGTTTCTATTTACTGGAAGTGTTAGGAGTGACTTACTTTTTCCAGTAAATATCTGCCGCTGGAGATTTTCCTGAGAGAGACCAGCGAAAACTCCCTATACACTTTTTTATACACAAATCACGCTTGCGTATGCTCTATACAGCGCTAATGATACAGCGATTTTACGCAAAAGCTCGTAAAAGGGGTATCAATTTGCGCTCTCTATCGCACCCACAAACGTGCGGTCCAATCGCACAGCGTATAGGTAAGGTACTTGTTACCTATCTGCCGTACAACGACGGGTCAATGTACAAACTGTGACCCTCAGCTCGGAGCGTAACAAAAAACATTTTTACTTCAATACTACACAATGCACAATTCCCTATTACGCTCCTCTGCAAATCTCCTCACGATTTGCGTATTTTAATCTATATTAACGTTAGTCAGCCGCCTCACGCCACCAAGCCTCCACTTACTTGGTGTACCACACTACGGGATCCCGAATTCCCTGGGTTCAATATCCACTCACTCCTGCGTTCGCTCACTCAAATACACTTTGTTTTTTTCTGTACAGAAAATTTCAATTCATTCAGATAGGCAGCTTTACCCCAAAGGCAATACAGTTTAAACAAAAGTTTTATACTAATCTGCTTTAGAAACCGGGTAGTTTTGTGCTATTGTATTAAATGTCTACTATCCCACCTTTGAACTAAACGACACTATTGTGTAATTTGTACTTAGCGCCCGCATTCTTACGCACTTTGCGTACACACGCGACCGTGAGTGTCTCTTACGCTGCGTGCGCAGTCCTGTACTTTGTCCGAGACACGTGTACAAAACCCTGCGTCCGCAATAAAACAAATCACACAGCTCTATAAATCTGAACAATACTAATTACTATTGCCCACTAGACACAACTTGTTCTGTATAAACTTTTATGCAGACCTGCGTTTGTATCTTTACACTTACTTCCTTAAAATACTGTTATTTCAAATGTACCTATATAGCAACAAATGTATCCTATTTCACACAGATCTATAATGACTCTAGCAATAATCAATAATTTAAATGATATGATTCAGATTGGATAGCTATCTTGCAGAACATACACTGATATAAATATACACATAATTATAATAATATTATTATATATATGTACCATTCACTGGTCTCCTATGAGACACCTTACCTCTTATTTGCATATCAAAGCTATTTGCTTTTCCACTGCTAAGAAAAAGCAGTTACACAGGTTAATTTGCATTTCAATGGCTATCTTCCCTAGTAAGCAGATTCTACAAGTCTTGGAAGGAAAAAGAGAAAAAAAAAAAAAACCCTTTCTTTCCTTTTTCTATCTGTGTGCAATTTCTTCACTTGATGTAAAGTAATTACGCACAGACAAGAAGGACAGGGAAAAAAAAACTTATCTCACCATTTACTCTCACTAGGCCCAACTGAAACTATTTGTAATTGACTATGGCATGGGTTAAATAAATGCATTGGTAACTCAGAAATTGTGCTTGATGTGACAAAGGAAACTGATTGTTCTGAGCAGAGTGAAAATCAGCTATTTAGAAAATTACCTTCCTAAAATGGCCACTGCTCCTCCCCCTTCCACATCCATGAGGTTTACACAAAATGGTGGACAGGCCATGTGGTTAGTCCAAAATGGAGGACAGACCATGCGGCTTCCTTTGTCACAAAGAAATCACACATTATACAAGCACCAGAAGTTATTTTAGGCCTGAGTTATAAAAAAAACTATATCAAGGCTATGCAGCAACTTTTAAATGTACTTTTAAACCTACTTAAACAGATTAACAATCCAATCTGAATCAAACACAATATGACTTATTTGAACTTTGTTTTGCAACAATAAAAATACATTTTAGCATCTTAAATATTATGAGAAATGCATTGTCCCTTGAAATTTCATATCATTGGCTTACTGATATCACAACATTACACGTGGATGTTATTTTCATCAGCGTCGCAATGTGTCCATTGGAGCCGGTCGATTACAGCTGCGTTTGTAATGTACAGTGCATGATTAAGACCCTGATATCCCGGACGAGCGCCCATCTGTGAATGCCAAATTGCTTTCTCACAAATATTTAAAATGCCCACTCTAATATATATTGCAGACGCCAGGCGCATCTTATTACCATATACGATAAAAGTGCGCTGTATATCGCAAAACACTGCATCCTATAAGAGAAAACAATACACCCACACATTATCTGAGTTCCAAAGCTCATTGATGTATATATTTGTTATTTAAAGGATATGGATTCAATATATTACAATGTACAGTATACCTATAGTTTCAACTCATACAGTAAGCAGTTAATACATACAGTTACATACAGTTACAGTTGCATACAGTTACAGTTACATACAGTTACAGGCCAGCGATACAATTACCATATATTTCAATGCATCCTCCTCTTAATATCTCTCTCTCAGCAAATAAATACAGGAACTGATCTGGCAATAACTCCATCATCGTCTCAGACCAAACAGCAACTCAGCTCCTGTGTGATCAGCAATGTGTTATCTAGTTTTTGGGGGAGGGAACTTACTCATTCATGATGAGTCACTAGTCTCTTTGTATATGCTAATCAGGTTCAGCCTTGAAGACATCCAAAGGGCTGGCCTGAGCTTCCTGTCCACTACCTGTTTGGAATATCTATTGTTCTAATAAAAGTGATTTTAGCTTTTATACATTTAATCATAATTATTTGATGCAATGTCCTACAACTTAATAACAAGTATCAAATGAATCTACACATTAATCTGGTTGCTTAAATACCAAATATGACAGGTGTATCTGGTTTCGTTCAAATAATACACGTACATGACAATACTTCATTATATATAATTTTAAATCATCATGATGTCTGGCGCTTGATAGTATTATAATTATGTACTGCATGAAATAAGTGTCGAATCCATCTCTGTGGCATGTCCATGTAAATGCGTGTGCTACCATATATTGCTGTTCTCGCTGCGCGTATTTGCAAGTATAGCGACTCATATGTGTGTAGTTTGTATGTTCTTTTTATGTAATATTTTTGGCTTCGCCGGTACGCTGGTTGTTTAAGTGCTGGATGCAATAGCACAGTGTTGAATGCAGATTAACAACACACAGGTGAGAATGGTAAGGCAGCACCTGAAGAGAGTCTCTTACTGCATGTAGAAGTGGAAGCTGACTGTGGAAGGAGTTGTAGCAGAGCTGGATGGCTGGAGCCTGTAGCCTGTAGTTCCACAGAGACACTGAAGCCACGAAGTCACTGGACACAGCTGGTGACTGGATCTGAATGCAGATGGAACTGCACCAAACTGGATGGCTGGAGCCTGTAGTTCCACAGATCTAATACACAGGGGAATCTCTGAAGACAGGAGACTGGAGCCAGGAGATGCTTGTTCACAGGATGTGACACATTGTTCAATGCAATGATACTGAGCAGGAACTCTGAGTATATACCCCCTGGTCAGCAGGGATTGGAGAATCAAGTCACGTGAGCGCTCCAATGCTCAGGAGTGGATAGCACCAAGTCAGCTGACTGCAGGTGTCATGGCAGCACCCATACTGTGGAGACGGTGGGAATACATCAGGGTACACGCTGTATGGCGAGCAGGGTACACACTGGAGAGAGTCTCTGCACATTGCAGGCAACATGCTGCCAGGCTGGAAATGTGACCTCCGGAGGCCAGTACATCAGAGCACTGGTAAATGACATGGTGCAAAATGCAGATTCCTGACAGTGTGTATGGGCCTGTGTGTGCGTATGTGGCTGTGTGTGTGTACAGTATATGTATATGGGCCTGTCTGTGTGCATATGTGGCTGTATGTGTTTGTGTGTATATATAACATTTGTAGTTATTCATAGGTTTATAGATTTTGATTGAAACCTCTCACATGCTGATGATCTGATCTAATATTGTTTTGAACTAAACTTTGGACGTAGTGTACTGGTGAAAGTTAGCAACATCTCATGTGACAGTTATAGTGCAATGTACTGTATTTGGATAGTTAACCACTAGCCTTAAGAAAGTGTGTGTGTGTGTGTGTGTGTGTGTGTGTGTGTGTGTGTGTGTGTGTGTGTGGGGGGGGGGGGGGGGGGGTTGGGGCATACCATTGTCTATTTTGCATCCAGGTGTCTGGTATGAACTTACACCACTGTATCCTGGATAAACATACAGTACATCCAAGTCTATGTAAGTGCCCCTAAAAGGCAAATACTTTTAAATCAATCCATTTGCTCTCAAATACTTTACATGGACTAGAAACAATATACATATTGATGGTTTGGTCAACTGTTACCATTAACAGTAAAATCAATTACAGGTTGAGTATTCCATATCCAAATATTCCGAAATACAGAATGTTTTGAGTGAGACTGAGATAGTGAAACCTTTGTTTTCTGATGGCTCAATGTACACCAACTTTATTTAATACAAAAAATGGTTACAAATATTGTATTAAATAACCTTCAGGCTGTGTGTATAAGGTGTATATGAGACCTAAATGCCTTCTGTGCTTAGACTTATGTCCCATCGTATGATATCTCATTATGGTATTATTATTATTATTATTATTATTATTATTATTATTATTATTAAATTTTATTTATAAAGCGCCACAAGTGTTTCGCAGCGCCATACAAAGGACAGTACAGGGAGACAAACTTAGCATTACAGTAAATAAATAACAAAAATAGGTAACTAGGAGCACCACACATCCTCAAGACATAATACAGCTTAGATGTAAGTAGTGAGGGAGTAATCATCGTACTACTAGGAGCTGGCGGCCATAGACAGAGATGAGCCTTTATCAGCAGGAGAAAAAGCGGTAAAGATGGTCGCTGAGTAGGGTAGAGCTGCGAGTGAAAAGTGTCGAGAAGAGGGCTTAGATAATAAGAGGAAAGAGGGCCCTGCTCTGAAGAGCTATAATCTAGTGGGAAGGGTCGACATAACATGAGGTGCAAGCAAGCTGGAGGTAGCCTGATGGCAGTATGCAAGCAAAGCTGAGATGTTCAAGGCATGAGGCAGGGGGATGGAGGAGCGGCCTCAGGACTAGGTTATGCAGCGGGAGGGTATGCTTTAATGAATAGGTGGGTTTTTAGTGCCCGTTTGAAGCTTTTCAAGGTAGGGGAGAGTCTAATGGAGCGGGGGAGTGCGTTCCACTGAAGGGGTGCAACACAGGCTTAGTCTTGAACATGGGAAGCAGTGACAAGGGCGGTGGAGAGGCGACGGTCATTGGTCGACCGTAGGGGGCGGTAGGGAGTATGAAGGGAGAGGAGGTTGGAGATGTAGGGAGCAGTGGAATTAGAGATGGCCTTGTATGTGAGGGAGAGGAGTTTGAAGAGGATTCTGTAGGGGAATGGGAGCCAGTGTAGATTTTGTCGAAGGGGAGTGGCAGATGTGGAGCGGCGGGAGAGGAAGATAAGCCTAGCTGCGGAGTTCAGGACAGATTGGAGGGGAGCAAGATGGGAGCAAGCGAGGCCAGTGAGGAGAACACTGCAGTAGTCGAGTCGTGAGATGACCAGTGAGTGGATGATAAGTTTAGTTGCACTCTGGGAGAGAAATGGCCTGATACGAGCAATGTTGCATAGCTGGAACCGACAGGATTGTGCCAGAGCTTGGATGTGGGGTGCAAAGGAGAGGGAGGAGTCAAGAGTGATGCCCAAGCAGCGGATTTGGTATGCAATTATTCCAAAATACAGAGAACTCCAATATCCAAAATATTTCTGGTCCCAAGCATTTTGGATATGGGATACTCAACCTGTATTATTATTATTATTATTATTATTATTATTATGAGTAAAATAAATTTACAGTAGTAATGGAGGAAATATTTTCCTCATAGCTGCTGGTCTTTACATATCAGGGCAGCACAGGTGGTGTAATGGTTAGCATTACGGCCTCACAGCACTGAGGTCATGGGTTTGATTCCCACCGTGGCCCTGTGTGGAGTTTGTATATTCTCCCTGTGCGTGGGTTTCCTCCGGGTTCTCCGGTTTCCTCCCACAATCCAAAAATATACTGGTAGGTTAATTGGCTCCCTACAAATTAACCTTAGCGTGAATGTGTGTCCGTGTACGTGTGGTAGGGAATATAGATTGTAAGCTCCACAGGGGCAGGGACTGATTTGAATGGCTAAATACTCTCTGTAAAGCGCTGCGGCATATGTGTGTGCCCTATATAAATAACTGGCAATAAATAAAGAAATTAGCTAATCATTTCTTACTCGCTGACTGTAGATTCACCACACAGTACTACTGTGGGAGATATTAGCAAATAATTTTCATAATAAAGGGTGTGTGACCCCAAAAAGCACTGTAATGTCAGATAATGTTCATATTACATTTATATTATCATCATCAATTATACATGAGCAAAAATGTGGCAGGAAGATGATCCCCGAGTGTATGGACATATTTTTGGTTAAATCTAAAATAATCTTGTCCCACAGCGTGAGAGACAAAATGGCAGATATCATCCTGTATGGCCAATGCACACGTGAGGTTATTTGAAGATGATTCTGGCAAATGACTGTTGAGTGTTAAGTGATGGGATTAACCTGTGTGTGTATATGGGGGTACCTCTAAGCTGTTGCTAGCTGGTTGACTTGCTGCTCTATCACGTGAAAGATGGAGGGAGACAAAAAAATGTTTAAATTAGACTCTAATAAATTAAATTCCAACCGTTACTCTTTGGTTTCTGAGATCTCAATATTCTTTAAATTCTAAATAAGTTGTCTAATTGTTTTGTTAAATATGTAATAAAAATATGATATATTGCATTCAGTTATGAGTCAGAGACTTACATAACACACTGAGATGATTCATTTTCAATTCATAAACAAAAACCTTTCACAAATCCAAGAACTTCATGTCCCTTGAAAACTTCTCTCAAGTCCTCACACTGCCGATAGGAAGTCTAGTTAACTCCTACAAGTGACTCACTGACAACAATCTTTCTCCATCTCCTAGGATTTGGCATTAGATAACTCTCAGAATCATAAGGATTTTCAAGTTCCCATAGGAATTTTAAATCCTGCCATTTATCACAATAAAAAACAATAAAGACCATGGTTGATAAATTGACTAAACATTTGCTTTAAATTGTTTGAATTGTTTTAGTTATGTGAAAATGAGTTTACACCAAAAAGTTTGAATTTACATTATGATACTATCCTCGGTACTGTCTGAACACATTTTTGTATCATTTTTGTTATTTATTAATTAACTCTTTTGGCAAGTACTATGAGTACTAAAATAAATCCATATTCATTCACACTTGAACAATATATTGTTTATTCGAGCTATGCCAATGCCAATATATATTGTCGATATATTGGCATGTCTAGAGCAGAAATGGTCTCAGGCGCTATAGCGAGTGGAGTTTATAATCATTTGTATACCAACAGCCACACAAAAAATTATAGTATATACACTCAATTCAATTTCACAAAGGAATAGATGCTGTGGTAGATACGGTTAGCTCTAGTAACTTTATCAGCAGCCACCCAGAGTAGGGGTATGCAGGCCCCTAGAAAAAAACAAATACAGGTAATAGGAATAATCTGGGTGGCGCTTAATAACACATGAGATAACCAGTATATAAATAAAAAAGTATTTATTCAGCTAAAATGACAATCTGAATGCACCTTCCGGGGTATTTCAAACATTTATAGAAGTGTACACATTAAACATTAATTTTCCATATTAAAACACAATTTGAGTATTTAAAATAAATTACCCACACAGATAGTACGACACTCTGGAAATGTCAGACCATCTTTGTGGGTAATTTATTTTAAATACTCAAATTGTGTTTTAATATGAATAATTAATGTTTAATGTGTACACTTCTATAAATGTTTGAAATAGCCCGGGAGGTGCATTCAGATTTGAAATACCCCCTGGAGGTTCATTCAGATTGTCATTTTAGCAATAAATACTTTTTCTCATACGTCCTAGAGGATGCTGGGGTCACTTCAAGAACCATGGGGTATAGACGGGATCCGCAGGAGACATGGGCACTTTAAGACTTTCAAAGGGGTGTGAACTGGCTCCTCCCTCTATGTCCCTCCTCCAGACTCCAGTTTAGAATCTGTGCCCAGGCAGACTGGATGCACTCTGAGGAACTCTACTGAGTTTTTCTGAAAAGACTTTATGTTAGGTTTTTTATTTTCAGGGAGAACTGCTGGCAACAATCTCCCTGCTTCGTGGGACTTAGGGGAGAGAAGTCAGACCTACTTCTGTGAGTTTAAAGGCTCTGCTTCTTTGGCTACAGGACACCATTAGCTCCTGAGGGTCTGATCGCTAGGTACGCCTAGATGCTCGTTCCCAGAGCCTGCCGTCACCCCCCTTGCAGAGCCAGAAGTCAGAAGACAGGTGAGTAGAAGAAGACAGAAGACTTCAGTGACGGCTTTAGAGGTACCGCACAGAGGCCGCCCTGCGCGCCATGCTCCCACACACAGAGGCACTACAGGGTGCAGGGCGCGGGGGGGGGGGCACCCTGGGCAGCATATATACCTCAATATAAGACTGGCAACAGGGGACATGTCCTAACCCCCGCCAGTATAAAGATTTTAACAAAAATAGCGGGACTGAAGCGCGCCATTACGGGGGTGGGGCTTAGCCCTCAGCTCACATCAGCGCCATTTTCTCTTCACAGAAGCTGCAGAGACGCTGGTCCTTCCTCACACTGCTGTACAAGTAACAGGGTGCAAAACGGGGGGGGGGGGTGGACACAGTGAATTTTGGTGCAATATAAGTTATTATAAAAGCGCTGCAGGTCTGGGACATTCTGTGACTGTGTCAGAACCGGGTTTAAGCGCTGGGTGTGAGCTGGTAAACTCCATCTGTGTCTCTCTGACAGGCTTCATTGTGGGTCTGTCCCCTATGTGCCCAGTGTGTCTGTGTGTGCCGCGTACACGTGTGTCGGCATGTCTGAGGCTGAAGGCTCTTCCCAGGAGGAGACGATGTTAGGGACACAAACGGCTGTCGGAGTGACCCTGTCGGCACCGCCGACACCTGATTGGGTGAATGTTTTGAGTACTCTGAATGCTAATGTGGCTCTGATAAATAAAAGATTGGATAAATCTGAGTCTCACAACCAGGCTTGGATGAAATCCGTAGAGGATGTGTTGTTACAAGTCCAGACCCCTTCGGGGTCACAAAAACATTCATTTACCCAGCTGGCAGACACGGATACTGACACAGACACTGACTCAAGTGTCGACTATAGTGATGCCAGATTAGATCCAAAATTGGCAAAGAACATTCAGTACATGATTGTGGCTATAAAAGACGTATTACATATCACTGAGGACCCTACTGTTCCCGATACTAGGGTCTGTATGTATAAAGGAAAGAAACCTGAGGTAAAGATTCCTCCCTCTCGTGAACTGAACGCGCTTTGTAAAAAGGTTTTGAAAAATCCTGACAAAAAGTTTCAAATTACCAAAAGGATTCCAGTGGCGTATCCGTTTCCCTCTAGGGATAGGGAAAAATGTGAGTCACCCCCGATTGTGGACAAAGCTCTATCACGGCTGTCCAAAAAGGTGGCTCTTCCGTCCCCTGACACGGCAGCCCTAAAGGATCCTGCGGATCGTAGGCAGGAAAATACATTGAAATCCATTTATATCACCACGGGTACGCTACTCAGACCAGCCATTGCGTCTGCGTGGGTGAGTAGTGCTATCGAAAGATGGGCAGATAACTTGTCATCTGACATAGATACCCTGGATAGGGATAGCATTCTTTTGACACTAGGTTATATCAGGGACGCTGCAGTCTACCTAAAGGAGGCTGCGAGGGATATTGGCCTCTTGGTATCAAGGGCCAATGCCATGGCAGTCTCAGCTAGGAGAGCATTGTGGATTCATCAATGGAATGCTGATGCTGACTCTAAGAAAGCTATGGAGTCTCTACCGTATAAAGGTGGTGTATTGTTTGGTGACAGCCTCGCTGAGTTGGTATCTATGGCTACCGTGGGTAAGTCATCGTTTTTACCTTATGTGCCTGCACCACAAAAGAAAGCACACCACTATCAGATGCAGTCCTTTCGGCCCAATAAATACAGAAAAGGCCGAGGGTCTTCCTTGCTTGCTACTAGAGGAAAGGGAAAAGGTAAACTATCACCGGCCGTGGCCAGTTCCTAGGAGCAGAAATCCTCCCCGGCTTCTGCCAAATCCACCGCATGACGCTGGGGCTCCTCTGCGGGAGTCCGCTCTGGTGGGGGCACGTCTCAGGTTCTTCAGTCAGTTCTGGGCTCATTCGGCCCTGGACCCATGGGTTTTAGAAATAGTGTCCTAGGAGTACAAACTGGAGTTTCAAGACGTTCCCCCTCGCCGATTTTTCAAATCGGCCTTACCAGCTTCTCTTCCGGACAGGGAGGTGGTATGTGCCGCAATACAAAAATTGTGTCTCAATCACGTCATTGTCAAGGTTCCCCCGTCACAACAGGGAGAAGGCTTTTATTCGAGCCTGTTCGTGGTCCCGAAGCCAGACGGCTCAGACCAATCCTGAACCTCAAATCCCTCAATTTCTACCTAAAGAAATTCAAATTCAAGATGGAATCTCTTCGGGCAGTGATCTCCAGTCTGGAGGAGGGGGATTTTATGGTGTCGGTAGACATAAAGGGAACAATTGCTGCAGAACATTACGCTATCCCTGACAATTCTGCAGCAACATGGTTGGCTCCTAAACTTGCCAAAATCACAGTTGGTTCCGACGAGATGGCTGTCATTTTTGGGAATGATTCTGGACACAGAATTACAGAGAGTTTTTCTTCCAGTGGAAAAGGCTCTGGAAATTCAGAGCCTGGTCAAACAAATCCTGAAGCCGCCAAGAGTATCGATCCATCAATGCACTCCGTTGCTGGGGAAGATGGTGCCGACCTACGAGGCAATTCAGTTTGTCAGATTCCATGCCAGAGTGTTTCAGTGGGGCCTGTTGGACAAGTGGTCCGTGTCCTATCTGCACATGCACCGAAGGATAACCCTGTCTTCCAAGACCAGAATCTCACTCCTGTGGTGGCTGCACAGCTCTCACCTCCTAGAAGGATGCAGGTTCGGGATCCAGGACTGGATCTTAGTGACCACGGATGCGAGTCTCCGAGGCTGGGGAGCAGTCACACAGGGGGAAAGCTTCCAAGGAAGATGGTCAAGCCAGGAAATGTGTCTACACATAAACGTTCTGGAGTTAAGGGCCATTCACAATGGCCTTCTGCAAGCGGAACATCTTCTTCGCAATCAGTCCGTCTTGATTCAGTCGGACAACATAACAGCAGTAGCGTACATAAACCGCCAGGGCGGAACAAAGAGCAGAGTGGCTATGGCAGAGGCCACAAAGGTTCTCCATTGGGCGGAAAGGCATACAAGCGCTCTGTCAGCGATCTTCATTCCAGGAGTGGACAACTGGGAAGCAGACTTCCTCAGCAGACACGATCTCCATCCAGGAGAGTGGGGTCTTCATCAAGAGGTCTTTGCAGAGGTGACAAGTCTTTGGGGAATTCCTCAAATAGACATGATGGCGTCTCGCCTCAACAAGAAACTTCAGAGATATTGTTCCAGGTCGAGAGACCCTCAAGCAATAGCAGTGGACGCCCTAGTGACACCGTGGGTGTTTCAGTCGGTGTACGTGTTTCCTCCGCTTCCACTCATTCCAAAAGTGATAAAGATCATAAGAAGAACAAAGGTTCAAGCGATCCTCGTTGTTCCAGACTGGCCAAGGAGGGATTGGTATCCAGATCTTCAGGAATTACTCATAGGAGATCCATGGCCTCTTCCTCTGAGGGAGGATCTGTTACTGCAGGGGCCGTGGGTGTTCCAAGATTTACCGCAACTTTGTTTGACGGCTTGGAGGTTGAACGCCGGATCCTAGCCCGAAAGGGTATTCCCAAGGAAGTCATCCCCACTCTTATTCAGGCCAGGAAAGGAGTAACGTCTAAACATTACCACCGTATTTGGAGAAAATACGTGTCTTGGTGTGAATCCAAGAAGGCTCCTATGGAAGAATTTCAGTTAGGACGTTTTCGCCATTTTCTACAAGCCGATGTGGATGCGGGCCTAAAGTTGGGCTCCATTAAAGTACAAATATCAGCCTTATCGGTTTTCTTCAAAAACAATTGGCCTCCCTTCCAGAAGTTCAGACTTTTGTGAAAGGCGTGTTGCACATCCAACCTCCCTTTGTGCCCCCTGTGGCACCGTGGGATCTTAACGTGGTGTTGCAATTCCTTCAATCTCATTGGTTTGAACCTTTACAAAAGGTGGAGTTGAAATTCCTCACTTGGAAAGTGGTCATGCTGTTGGCCTTGGCATCTGCCAGGCGGGTGTCTGAATTGGCGGCCTTGTCTCACAAGAGCCCTTATTTGATCTTCCATGAAGATAGAGCAGAGTTGAGGACTCGTCAGCAGTTTCTGCCAAAAGTGGTTTCGTCGTTCCACTTGAACCAACCTATTGTGGTGCCAGTGGCTACTGACGCCTTGCTGGAATCGAAGTTTCTCGACGTAGTCAGAGCTTTGAAAATTTATGTGGCCAGAACGGCTCAGTTTATGAAAACAAAGGCTCTGTTTGTCCTGTATGCTCACAACAAAATTGGGGCTCCTGCTTCCAGACTATTGCGCGCTGGATCTGTCATACGATTCAGCAGGCTCATTCTACGGCTGGGTTGCCGTTACCGAAATCGGTGAAGGCCCATTCTACCAGAAAAGTGGGCTCATCCTGGGCGGCTGCCCGAGGGGTCTCGGCATTACAACTTTGCCGAGCGGCTACTTGGTCGGGTTCATACACCTTTGCGAAGTTCTACAAGTTTGATACCCTGGCTGATGAGGACCTCATGTTTGGTCAATCGGTGCTGCAGAGTCATTCACACTCTCCCGCCCGTTCTAGAGCTTTGGTATAAACCCCATGGTTCTTGAAGTGACCCCAGCATCCTCTAGGACGTATGAGAAAAACGGATTTTAATACCTACCGGTAAATCCTTTTCTCTTAGTCCGTAGAGGATGCTGGGCGCCCGTCCCAGTGCGTACTGTATCTGCAGTTATTAGTTATGCTTATACACATGTTGTGTTACGTTTATAGTCAGCCTGTTGCTGATGTTGTTCATGCCGTTGACTTGCGTTGTATTGAATGCCATGTTGTACGGCGTGCTTGAGGTGTGAGCTGGTATGTATCTCACCTTAGTTTTAACAATAAATCCTTTTCCTCGAAATGTCCGTCTCCCTGGGCACAGTTCCTATAACTGGAGTCTGGAGGAGGGGCATAGAGGGAGGAGCTAGTTCACCCCCCTTTGAAAGTCTTAAAGTGCCCATGTCTCCTGCGGATCCCATCTATACCCCATGGTTCTTGAATTGACCCCAGCATCCTCTACGGACAAAGAGAAGAGGATTTACCGGTAGGTATTAAAATCCTATTTTTATTTATACACTGGTTATCTCATGTATTATTAAGCGCCACCCAAATTATTCCTATATATTTGCATGTCTGGCTGTGTGTATGGTCGACCTGCCAACAATTCCATATGCCGGCCGTAGAAACCGCCGACAATGACATCTCAGCTGGGTGGGCAATTTCAAATGCCCACTCAGTTTTGATGCTGGAGCATGCTTACCAAATCGGCCTCGCTGTCAAGGATCCGGTGGTTGGCTGATCCGTCAGTATAGTGTGTACTCAACCTTAAGGATACATTGACTAAAGGATGATTTTCATCGACTTTAGATCGATTAAAATCTATCTAAATCAATGTTGGGTTTCCACACATATGCTAACCCTTTAAAAGTTAATATAAAAAAAATCTATTAGCAAATTTGTGTTCAGCCCCTGAAACCCAGCATTGAATGAGATTGATTTTCATCTATTTGAAATCGATAATAAACTATGAAAATTGTCCTTTAGAAGATACACCCCCTTATAGCTTACATTTTACTCTAGATTCAGCCCACCTTAACAGCTGCAGTATAGGGACTGTTTTGATTCTGCATTGGTCTGCGAACTCGGTCCTCATTACCCCCACACAGTGCATGTTTTGCAGGTAACCCAGCAGGTGCACAGGTGTATTAATTACTCACACACACATTTTAAAAGGTCCGCAGGTGGAGTTAATTATTTCACTTGTGATTCTATGAGGAGACCTGCAAAACATGCACTGTGTGGGGTAATAAGGACCGAGTTTGCAGACCTATGTGATACTGTTACGCCCATTTAAAGGACTGTTTTAAATATTTACAAATAAAAGATTTATATTTTCAGTGAAAAAAACAGAACTGTACTGGTAAGAAATGGCAATCTAGAAGAACATTTTTCAAGGAAAATAAGTCTCCATTCAAGTTAGATTCTAGGAGTGAAAGTCTGTTTATGGGAAGATCAATAAGGAGACTATTGCAATGACTAATGCAGGGGATAATGATAGTATGAATTAAAGTTTTTGCAGTGTCTGTTGTGAGATATGTTTAGATTGTGGATGTGTTATTTATATAAACATAACATGATCCTGATACATATTTTAGAAGGGATCGTTATGGGATCCCGGCGTACGGGGTGGCGTCTGTCACTATACCGACAGCAGCATCCCATCTGCACCAATGCCGGCAGCAGGGTGAGCTGACGGTATTTTGGCGTCTGCATTGCGGCTGCCGGAATATTGAAGGTCGGTATATTAAACGCATACCTTTTAAAATGTGGGGAGCAAAAGACTGTTCTGAGCCAAGAGTGACACCTTAGCAGCGAGCATGAGGGCTAGGGTTTACTGGTGTGTTGTCAACACAAATAGAGATGTCAGGTCAGTAACTACCATTGGGAATATTATTAGTTTGTGGTGGCGAGAGGACATATAAAATTAAATGGCAGAAAAACATTCAGTTACACAGGGTGGGACAGATGTATTAAGGGGTGGTCTTCAGTATGCCGACTGACGGGATCCCGGCGCACAGTATACCGGCGCCGGGATCCCGACAGCCGGCATACCGACACTTATTCTCCCTCGTGGGGGTTCACGACCCCCCTGGAGGGAGAATAAAATAGCGCCACCGTGCCCGTAGCATGGCGAGCGCAGCGAGCCCGCAAGGGGCTCATTTGCGCTCGCCACACTGTCGGTAAGCCGGCGGTCAGGCTCCCGGCGCCGGTATGCTGGTCGCCGGGAGCCCGACCCGCCGGCATATCGTAGTGAACCCGTATTAAGCCGTAAGAAGGCATAAAGAAGTGATAAAGCAGTGATAAGTTCAAGGTGATAAGACAGCAGCCAATCAGCTCATAACTATTGATTTACACATTGGAGCCGATTGGCTATTGCGTTATCAGATATCTGGTGAGGATAGGTAAATTTGCTATCTTCCGCATATTGTACTAATGGGCTCGCCCTGGCGCAATGTGTATAAGTGGCTCGACCTGGTGCAATGTGTATTAGAGGCTCTACTTGGCGCAATGTGTATAAGACGCTCTACCTCTTGTATATGTATCTGTGTAACGTTTGCCCTGCTCAGTTTCCCCCCACTCGCATCAGAACAGCGGCACAGCAGTACCCATCCCCCTGCCCCCCCGCATCAGAGCAGCGGCACAGCAAGGCATTCCCCCCTCCCGCCACCACCTCAGAGCAGCAGCAGAGGGAGAGGCGGGTCGGGAGGAATGGCTGTAGAGGCACCGAGCATCTGAACAAAGGTACAGCTGGTGAGTTGTTAAGCCCTGTAAACAGGGGGGATTTGGAAGTTCAGCGGCCGATATCATTGTGCTTGGAGGGGTGGGGTGGGGGCAGCCAATATCATTGTGCCTAGGGGCAGCCTGACCCCTAAATCCGGCTCTGTCAACTGATAAAGGAGGTGGAAAGGAAGTGGATTGAGGGAAGTAAATACTGAAGAGCGATTTGAAAAGTAGCGTGAGAACCAGTATAGCGCTGTGTCCTAAAGACCTAGGGATAGTACAGTTTCTATGAGATGAGAGTGGTCAGCAGTGTCCAATGCAGCAGAGAGATCCATAAGGATTAGAAGTGAGTAATGGCCTTTTCATTTTGCTGTGATCAAATCTTTGACCACCTCAGCCAGTGCAGTCTCTGTGGAGTGTTGTGAAGTGGGTCCAATAGCTTGCAGGGATAACAGATTGAGTCACAATTTTGTTTTGTTTTCAAAATAGAGTAATCACAGCATGCTTGCATAACAACGGAAAGATACTAGAAGAGAGAGAGAGAGAGAGAGAGAGAGAGAGAGAGAGTGAGTGAGTGAGTGAGTGAGTGAGTGAGTGAGAGAGTGAGAGAGAGATTTTGAAGATAGTTAAGAATGGAATGAACATTATTATTAGGGTGGCCAATCCCGGGATCGGCAGCGGCGGGATCCTGGCCTAAAATGGGCTGGTATTCAATCCCAGGATAGGAGCTTCGGCCACCACCCTAGTTATTTCTATTCCGGGCAGCATTGAGTGTCCTCAGGAGGCTCATACGCTGCCCGGCTCCCCCTGCTCAGCTCCCCCTTTTCCAGGCGTTACACGATGCGGAACGTGACGTGAAGTCAGATGTCACACTGCGCAGCCAGCCAGCCGTCCGCCCGCCGGGCCTCAACGCCGCCCTGCACCTCCAGCAAGTGGCCCATCTTCCCTCCTCCCATCCTGTTTAGGGTTAGTTATGTGGTTGGGCAGAGAAAGAAGGGGGGGGGGGGGGAAGACACTGAATAGAAGTCAATCCCTGGTGTCCCGGGAATCTCAGGGTTGATCATTTTTCAATCCTGATTCCCGAGATTGAAAAAATGTCCCGGGATTGGCCACCCTAATTATTATGCATTAGTGGATTAATAAATGTTTTGTGTAACAAAATTAAATATTGGTGTTAAAGGTACTAATGATAGAGAAATGAAAGGTGTCTTTAGATATTGCCTCCTCTATCAAGGCTTTATCAAGCATTGTATTTAATTCTCATTGAAATTGAGATTTGTGTATTTAGTTGTTTTAGGGCCTGATTCCGAGATGCACACAGTAGCGTCCGCACCTGTGATTTCGGATGCAGCGGACTTGCAATATGCCGGTGTCTCAGATCTGCTGCTTACATACCAAAGGAACAATATCGGGAACATTGGTTGTAATACTAAGCAACCCATAGGAGTCTCAGAATGTCCGTCTCACCCAAGACATGGGGCCAGTCCACCTGAGAACGAATTGGCAGTGGATGACCAGGACATACCCAGAAAACAGTGGTGACATACAGATGGAGCCATGCTCATCTTGGCTTCTCTGCTGCGCCTAGGTGCACCATGGTTTATTAGCATAAGCCCTTCATCTATTGTTCTCAGCTGCGATACAATAAGAGAGAACAATACAGCAGGAAATTAAGTCATTACAGCAGGGGATTAAGTCCGACTGCCCTGGCTCAATTAATCCTATTAAAGGCCGAGATGAAGATGGCTCCTTCTGTACCTGAGTTTTTGTAGCCATCCTCGTTACCTCTCCCAAACAGTTACTATCTCACACTCACATTGTGAATAAATCCTCACTGCATCCGCCATCGCTAATCAATCACCGCATGTGTGCAATGCAGCTGTGACGAATGCACGGTGGCCAAACATCGACATTGCAGCCGCCTCTGACTGAGGCCCTTCATGAGTAATGTGAACTGTATAACTGGCACATCTGTGTCATCTTGGTCACATTTGCAGATTATGCTTTCATCTTAATTGTAGAGTACTCACCCACTTACTAAATTCCTTATGTCACCCCAAGGACCTGTGCCCATTATTAACATTTATATGTAAATCTGTATAATAAAGTTGTCATGTTTATCTGTCTGTTCGTTCCAGCATCACAGAATAACTACAGGATGAATTTGGATTGCATTTTCATTATTGAATAGCCTAGTTACCTATAAAGAAACTGAGGTGTGTATTATCGCAATGTGACATCAGGGAGAGGAACAATAAAGGAAAAACCAGACCCTTGATACTTGGCGCATGAAAGTGTGCAGGCTCCTCAAGTCCAAAATGACTATGGTGGTCATTCCGAGTTGTTCGCTCGCTAGCTGCTTTTAGCAGCCGTGCAAACGCTAAGCCGCCGCCCTCTGGGAGTGTATCTTAGCTTAGCAGAAGTGCGAACGAAAGGATCGCAGAGCGACTACAAAATAATTTTGTGCAGTTTCAGAGTAGCTCCAGACCTACTCAGCACTTGCGATCACTTCAGACTATTCAGTTCCTGTTTTGACGTCACGAACACGCCCTGCGTTCGGGCAGCCACGCCTACGTTTCCCCTGCCACGCCTGTGTTTTTATCTGGCACGCCTGCGTTTTTCCACTCACTCCCTGAAAACGGTCAGTTGACACCCAGAAACACCCACTTCCTGTCAATCACTCTGCGGCCGTCAGTGCGACTGAAAAGCTTCGTTAGACCTTGTGTGAAACTACATTGTTCGGTATAATTGTACGACGCGCGTGCGCATTGCGCCACATGCGCAGAAGTGCCTTTTTTTTGCCTGATTGCTGCGCTGCGACCGAAATCTGCTAGTGAACAACTCGGAATGACCCCCTATATGTACATAAATATACATTTTTAGGGAAAAATATAGGGGGTCATTCCGAGTTGTTCGCTCGCAAGCTGCTTTTAGCAGCTTTGCACACGCTAAGCCGCCGCCTACTGGGAGTGAATCTTAGCATATCAAAACTGCGAACGAAAGATTAGCAGAATTGCGAATAGACACTTCTTAGCAGTTTCTGAGTAGCTCCAGACTTACTCTGCCACTGCGATCAGTTCAGTCAGTTTCGTTCCTGGTTTGACGTCACAAACACACCCAGCGTTCGCCCAGACACTCCTCCGTTTCTCCAGCCACTCCCGCGTTTTTCCCAGAAACGGTAGCGTTTTTTCGCACACACCCATAAAACGGCCAGTTTCCGCCCAGAAACACCCACTTCCTGTCAATCACACTCCGATCACCAGAACGAAGAAAAAACCTCGTAATGCCGTGAGTAAAATTCCTAACTGCATAGCAAATTTACTTGGCGCAGTCGCACTGCGGACATTGCGAATGCGCATTAGCGACTAATCGCTCCGTTGCGAGAAAAAAATAACGAGCGAACAACTCGGAATGACCCCCATAGTTCTAGGGACTGTTTATGAACTATGGAAATGAAAAAAGAATGTTTCGGAGGACATCCACGCAAGTGACGACACGAGCAAACACTAGAATATATATATTTTAGATATTTTAAGGATCTTTATTACGGTGTTTTATGTTAGTTTTATTAACATTAATAATTTGAATTTTATGTTATCAGTGATTTAGCAAACTCTTTCTTAGACACATTGAACCTAATTCAGACCTGATCGCACCTCTGCGAATTTGCATAGGTTTGCAATCGGACAGTCGCCACCCAGCCAGAGTGAAAATCCGCCCTGTGCATGTCTGCGTACACCATGCGAAAAGTTTTGCAAATGGTGGTCAGCTGCAAATCTGTTCGCAACTCACTCACCATCGAATGATTTTTACAGTCTGTGTAGGCCACAACTTATTCCTACAACTCGAAAAGAAACAGGCTGATCGGGCCGGAGCTGATGTCACACACCCTGCGTATTTCCTGACACTCCCAGAAAACATCCAGTTACCACCCCCAAATGTTTGCTTCCTGTCAATCAATCTGCGTACGCCTAGCGATCAAAAAAGACTGAAGATTTTTTCGCAGTTTGACCTTGCACCTGCGCATTATGATCCATACACATGCGCAGTCGTTCGATAATCGGCCGCTTTGAATTTCGCACAACAGCGATCAGGTCTGAATTAGGCCCATTTTTTTTAGCGGTTATTTTCCGCAATACATAGTAAGGCAGTCAGGGCTCTTTTTCCTTTTTATGTCTAATCTACTGTATATTAGAGATGTGCACTTGAAATTTTTCGGGTTTTGTGTTTTGGTTTTGGGTTCGGTTCCGCGGCCGTGTTTTGGGTTCGACCGCGTTTTGGCAAAAACTGGCTCTACAGAGGCAAGATGTCCACCTCATCATCATCCTCCGATATATCACCGTGTACATCCCGCTCCTCACAGATTATCAATTCGTCCCCACTGGAATCCACCATCTCAGCTCCCTGTGTACTTTGTGGAGGCAATTGCTGCTGGTCAATGTCTCCACGGAGGAATTGATTATAATTCATTTTAATGAACATCATCTTCTCCTCATTTTCTGGAAGTAACCTCGTACGCCGATTGCTGACAAGGTGAGCGGCGGCACTAAACACTCTTTCGGAGTACACACTTGTGGGAGGGCAACTTAGGTAGAATAAAGCCAGTTTGTGCAAGGGCCTCCAAATTGCCTCTTTTTCCTGCCAGTATAAGTACGGACTGTCTGACGTGCCTACTTGGATGCGGTCACTCATATAATCCTCCACCATTCTTTCAATGGTGAGAGAATCATATGCAGTGACAGTAGACGACATGTCCGTAATCGTTGGCAGGTCCTTCAGTCCGGACCAGATGTCAGCATCAGCAGTCGCTCCAGACTGCCCTGCATCACCGCCAGCGGGTGGGCTCGGAATTCTGAGCCTTTTCCTCGCACCCTCAGTTGCGGGAGAATGTGAAGGAGGAGATGTTGACAGGTCGCGTTCCGCTTGACTTGACAATTTTGTCACCAGCAGGTCTTTGAACCCCAGCAGACTTGTAGCTACCAAAGTTTCCAAGTGTCCTCTATCCTGCGCTCCCCTTAAAAAGAACAAAGAGGGGGGATCACTACTTATCTTGAGTCAGATGTTTCTCTCTCAGTTATCCACCTTCTTTATACCCTCATATATTGTCAAACGAGGTGTGTGTTTTTTCAGAAGTGGTACATGTAAAAAAGAGAGGTCGGGAAAAGCACTCTAGTGTATTAACTTTTTAACAGTTAAACAGCATTCATTTCCAAAATATGGAATTAGGTGACAAGAAGTATTTATGATAAAAAATATGTATTTAATAGTCCAGAAATAATTCAAGTGATAAAATCCAAACATAGAATCTTCATCACATGGGAAAAAAAATTTCACATCCAAACAATGTATGAGGATGGCTTCCTACCAGATTTTGGATTTCTGAAGTGCACCAAATTTATGGCTGTATAGATGTTTTCAACGTCCCCGGGAACGGTCAGCTCCAAGCAATGGGCACCTCGTCCTCTCCTCGTCTGGGTAATCAGCCACCAAGTATAGTAAATTGGCCAACGCGTTTCGATCAATCCGTTGATCTTTTTCAAGGCACTTCAGAAATCCAAAATCTGGTAGGAAGCCATCCTCATACATTGTTTGGATGTGAATTTTTTTTTCCCATGTGATGAAGATTCTATGTTTGGATTTTATCACTTGAATTATTTCTGGACTATTAAATACATATTTTTTTATCATAAATACTTCTTGTCACCTAATTCCATATTTTGGAAATGAATGCTGTTTAACTGTTAAAAAGTTAATACACTAGAGTGCTTTTCCCGACCTCTCTTTTTTACATGTACCACTTCTGAAAAAACACACACCTCGTTTGACAATATATAAGGGTATAAAGAAGGTGGATAACTGAGAGAGAAACATCTGACTCAAGATAAGTAGTGATCCCCCCTCTTTGTTCTTTTTAAGGGGAGCGCAGGATAGAGGACACTTGGAAACTTTGGTAGCTTTAAGTGTTCTTTTTGGGGATGAGGGTAACATCCCACTTCTAAGTGTCCATTGAACTGCAGCTTGGTAGCGCAATTTCCTTAAAGTGTAAATTTCTTTTGTATTTTTGTGCCCAGCAGACTTGTGTCTGCCGGAAAGAGAGATCCAAGGTAGGTTTTAAATCTAGGATCGAGCACGGTGGCCAAAATGTAGTGCTCTGATTTCAACAGATTGACCACCCGTGAATCCTTGTTAAGCGAATTAAGGGCTCCATCCACAAGTCCCACATGCCTAGCGGAATCGCTCCCTTTTAGCTCCTCCTTCAATGCCTCCAGCTTCTTCTGCAAAAGCCTGATGAGGGGAATGACCTGACTCAGGCTGGCAGTGTCTGAACTGACTTCACGTGTGGCAAGTTCAAAAGGTTGCAGAACCTTGCACAACGTTGAAATCATTCTCCACTGCGCTTGAGACAGGTACATTCCACCTCCTATATCGTGCTCAATTGTATAGGCTTGAATGGCCTTTTGCTGCTCCTCCAACCTCTGAAGCATATATAGGGTTGAATTCCACCTCGTTACCACTTCTTGCTTCAGATGATGGCAGGGCAGGTTCAGGCGTTTTTGGTGGTGCTCCAGTCTTCTGTACGTGGTGCCTGTACGCCGAAAGTGTCCCGCAATTCTTCTGGCCACCGACAGCATCTCTTGCACGCCCCTGTCGTTTTTTAAAAAATTCTGCACCACCAAATTAAAGGTATGTGCAAAACATGGGACGTGCTGGAATTTGCCCATATTTAATGCACACAGAATATTGCTGGCGTTGTCCGATGCCACAAATCCACAGGAGAGTCCAATTGGGGTAAGCCATTCCGCGATGATCTTCCTCAGTTGCCGTAAGAGGTTTTCAGCTGTGTGCGTATTCTGGAAACCGGTGATACAAAGCGTAGCCTGCCTAGGAAAGAGTTGGCGTTTGCGAGATGCTGCTACTGGTGCCGCCGCTGCTGTTCTTGCGGCGGGAGTCCATACATCTACCTAGTGGGCTGTCACAGTATATATGTCAGGAATCGACTCACCAAGCCGACATCCATCCGCCGCTGCGGACTCCGTCCTGGCTCCCTGCGGTCACCTGTCATCTGTGTCTCTGCCATGGGACGCCATCACGGGCCTGGGAACACTCCTGTGACAGCGGGCGTGTAGCGCGCCGCGTTCCCGCTAGGCCGCGGCATGGGCGCCGCCATGACAGTCTACAAACAGCCAGCATACAGCGGCCAATCCGGTGCTTGGCCGCACCCACTTTCCCTCACTCACCCAATCCCTGTGCACCAAGGGGTATATAAGAGACTGCAGGATCAGTCTGCAGGCATCCTGGACTTTGTGTCACTCCTGCGACCCATGTGTAAGGATCTGTTCCGTTACTCCTGTGTTCCTGGCTCTCTGGCTAAAGACCTGTACTCCTGGTTATCTGCACAAGCTCCGTGGAACTTCAAGGCCCAGCAATACCTGCAAACAGGCTTCACACTCATCACCACCTTGTGTGCTTCAGCCTGCAGTTGAGACTGACTCCAGGTGTGTCTCATTCCAAACACCTGTGATACAGCTTGCTGCTGCCAGTGCTTCAATACCTGCACTGTGCAGTCAGACTCCTGCCTCTGCTACCAGGTTTGCCATTTAACACCTTGCTGCCTAAAGTTTCCTGTTTTATATCTGCACTGGTTTCCAAACCAGAACCACTTTACAAGCACCCGTTCTTCTGTTTATTACATTTCCGGTTATTATTTCTACAGTCATCTGCCATCCAGTTGCCATAGACTTTTCAGCTATTACGCTGTGTGATTGACATTTTACATCTGTGATTATTATTTCTGCTGCCATTTCTGTTATTATCATCTGCAAATAAATATCATTGCGCTGATGCGCTGAAACAACATCCAGCCTCCTCGTTTCCTCCCTTATACCTCCACTGACCCACTAGCGCCCCCTCTGGGGACACAGACAAGTCCAGACCTGACAGTAAGTCCAGGATCGATGGACTCAGATGGTGGACGGAGTGTGGGGTCAGAGGCCTTGCAAAACCTGGTCTCCCGTCTGGATGGTCAAGAGGCTGCGCAGCAGCAGATGTTTCAATTTCTGCAAGGGATGTCCTCCCGGATAGATACACTACAGCAATCCCTGCCTAGTGTCCTCACTCCTGTTGTTCCTGTTACTCCAGCACCTGCCAGTGCCGTGAGTTCCTCTATGCCGACTGCATCAGCTCCAGTGTCACGTCTGCACCTGCCCGTGCCGAGCAAGTATGATGGCAGTCCAAAGTTATGTCGCGGGTTTCTCAACCAATGTGAAATCCAGTTTGAGTTGTTGCCACATAATTTCCCCACGCCAAGATCCAAGGTTGCCTACATCATCTCCTTACTTTCTGGATCTGCTCTGAATTGGGTGTCTCCTCTGTGGGAACGTGCTGACCCTTTGATTAACAACTACACAGACTTCGTGTCAACTTTCAGACGGATCTTTGACGAGCCTGGTCGTGCAACATCAGCTTCCGCTGACCTGATTCAACTCTGCCAAGGTACCCGTAGTATGGGACAATATGTTATTCTGTTCCAGACGTTGGCCGCTGAGGTTCAGTGGAATAATCAGGCCCTGGTAGCAGCTTTCTGGCATGGACTTTCTGACCGGATCAAGGATGAACTGGCGACCCGCGACCTTCCTGTTCAATTATCTGACCTGATCTCCTTGTGCATTAAGTTGGACTCTCGCATCCGCGAACGCAATAATGAACGCGCTCGGAGTGAGCCACGCAGATCAAGGATAATACCTTCTGTACAGTTTCAGTCTCCCTCTTCTGACGAGCCTATGCAGATAAATAGGTCCCGCCTAACTCCTGAAGAGCGGGCAAGAAGAATACGTGAGAGACTCTGTCTGTACTGTGCGGCTGCGGGCCACCAGATTAACTCCTGCACAGTGCGTTCGGGAAACGCCAGATCCTGACTTGCAAAGGAGGAGTCAAGTTGGGATCTTTTTGTCAAGCTCCTTCTAATCCAGACCTTATCCTTCCAGTGACGTTAGAGACTTCAGTTGGGCTCCAGTCCGCATCAGCATTGGTGGACTGTGGAGCTGCAGGAAATTTCATCACCCAAGCTGCGGTAAATAAATTCTGCTTATCTACTTGTGAACTTTCCTGTCCAGTTTATATTACCGCTGTGGATGGAAGCCGAATCTCCAAGGGGAATATTTCCCATCAAACTGCCCCAGTGGTCCTGGGAGTTGGATTCCTACACTCTGAACTGATTAAGTTCTTGGTCATCCCTCAAGCCACCCAGGAGATCGTCTTGGGCATGCCCTGGCTCCAGCTACATAATCCACAGTTTAACTGGTCAACGTTGCAGCTTACCTCTTGGGGTTCACAGTGTCATCAATCTTGTTTAGCCCAAGTGTGTCCCATAAAGTCTACCGAAGTTAAGACACAGTCAAGTCTCCCAGCTGCCTATCAAGATTTCTCAGACGTCTTCTGTGAAAAGGCCGCTGATGTCCTGCCGCCCCATAGGGAATGGGATTGTCCCATCGATCTCCTTCCTGGCAAGAAGCCACCTAGGGGGCGCACCTACCCGTTGTCTGTTCCTGAAACTGAGGCGATGAGCGTTTACATCAGAGAGAATCTTCAGAAGGGATTCATCCGTCCGTCATCATCACCCGCTGGCGCAGGTTTCTTCTTTGTTAAAAAGAAGGATGGAGGACTGCGTCCATGCATTGACTACCGGGGTCTCAATGACATTACCATCAAAAATAGTTATCCATTACCACTCATTACCGAATTATTTGACAGAGTCAAAGGAGCCCGCATCTTCACCAAGTTAGATCTCCGCGGTGCCTACAATCTCATCAGAATCCGGAGTGGTGACGAGTGGAAAACAGCTTTTAACACTCGAGATGGCCATTATGAATACCTAGTAATGCCATTTGGATTGAGTAATGCTCCAGCAGTGTTCCAACACTTTGTGAACGAAATTTTTCGTGATGTCCTGTATAAGTACCTCGTTGTTTACTTGGATGATATCCTCATCTTCTCCCAAGATCTTCCATCTCATCGTCTACAAGTCCGAGAAGTTCTCCGACGTCTTCGTGAGAACCGTCTTTACGGAAAACTATCTAAATGCACCTTTGAAGTACCCTCTATACCCTTCCTGGGTTATATAATTTCCGGATCGGATCTTCAGATGGACCCGACAAAATTGGAAGCTATTGCCAATTGGTCCATTCCAAATTCTCTCAAGTCTATCCAGCGGTTCCTGGGTTTTGCCAACTACTATAGGAAATTTATTCGGGGATTCTCCACTCTCATCGCTCCTATTACCAACCTGACTCGGAAAGGGGCAAACCATTCCAACTGGACAGAAGAAGCCTTAGCAGCCTTCCAGAAGATCAAGCTGGCCTTTATGTCTGCCCCAGTTCTGTCTCAGCCAGATGTTAACAAACCGTTCGAATTGGAGGTGGACGCCTCTACAGTTGGGGTTGGAGCTGTTCTCTCCCAGAAGGGAACCGATGGGAAAGTCCACCCTTGTGGGTTTTATTCTCGCAAATTCCTTCCTGCAGAAGCTAACTACTCCGTTGGAGACCAAGAACTACTGGCGATCAAGCTGGCTCTCGAGGAATGGAGATACCTCCTAGAAGGGGCCAAACATCCGTTTAATATCTACACGGATCATAAAAACCTGCTATACTTAAAGGCAGCTCAGTGCCTTAATCCTCGCCAGTCCAGGTGGGCTATGTTTTTCTCACGTTTTAATTTTAAGCTTCATTTCCGCCCAGGTTCGCAGAATGTTAAAGCTGACGCTCTATCCCGATCCATGGAATCCGAAGAGGAAACGCCTGACTCAGTGCCTCATTCCATCCTGAGTCCAGTGGTATTCGCTGCATCTCAAGTCTCCCCAGCTCCTCCTCCTGGTAAGACTTTTGTTTCCCCAGAGCTCCGTCCCAAGTTGCTATCTTGGGCTCATCAATCCAAGTTCACCGGTCATCCTGGAGTTCTGAAGACCTTCAAGTTTCTCTCTGAGACGTACTGGTGGCCAAAGATGAAGGCTGACATCAAGGATTTCGTGGCATCCTGTCCTAAGTGTGTGCAGCATAAGACTCCTCGTCAGTCTCCAGCAGGTCAGTTACAACCATTGTCTGTTCCTAGTCGTCCCTGGTCACACCTGTCCATGGATTTTATCACCGACCTTCCTCCTTCCCAAGGATATAATACCATCTGGGTTGTAGTGGACAGATTTACCAAGATGGCTCATTTTGTCCCTCTCCAGGGTCTCCCGTCTGCCCCGAAACTTGCCCAAATCTTCCTACGGGAGATTTTCCGCTTACATGGTCTACCCTCTGAAATAATATCTGATCGGGGGGTACAGTTTGTAGCGAGGTTTTGGAGGGCCCTCTGTGCTGCCATGCAGGTCAAACTGAAGTTTTCGTCATCATACCATCCTCAGACGAATGGGCAGACAGAGAGAGTTAATCAAGATCTAGAGACGTTTTTAAGATTATATGTTTCATCTTCCCAGGATGACTGGTTCGATCTGCTCCCATGGGCCGAGTTTGCCCACAACTTCCGATACCATACTGCTACTGAAACAACACCATTCTTTGCAGTATATGGGCAACATCCCCGTGTTCCTGACTTCCAAGAACTCCCTCATATGGATGTTCCTGCTGCCACTACTGCTCTGTCTCAGTTTTCATCAATTTGGAAAAAGATTCATGTATCTCTCAAAAAGGCCTCCAGCCGGTACAAATTCTTTGCTGACCGCAAGAGACGTGCGGTTCCTCACCTGAAACCTGGGGACAAGGTTTGGCTATCAACCCGTAACCTCCGTCTTAGGGTTCCGTCCATGAAGTTTGCACCCCGTTTCATTGGTCCTTTCCCTGTTGAAAGAGTCATCAACCCTGTGGCCTACAAACTGAAGTTACCACCTTCTCTTCGTATACCTAACGCTTTTCATATTTCTCTCCTCAGACCTCTAGTCCTGAACCGTTTTCAGAGTTCTCTTCCAGTTGGCCCCAAAATTCGAACTCAGCGGGGCGTGGAATTCGAGATCGGTAAAATTCTGGACTCCCGTTGCCGGTATGGACGTCTTCAGTACCTGGTCGATTGGTCCGGTTATGGCCCAGAGGAGAGGAGTTGGGTAAACTCATCTGATGTCCATGCTCCAAGGTTGGTCCGTGTTTTCCACAGCACTCATCCTTCCAAGCCACGTGGGTGTTCGGTGTCCACCCTTAAAGGGGGGGGTACTGTCAGGAATCGACTCACCAAGCCGACATCCGTCCGCCGCTGCGGACTCCGTCCTGGCTCCCTGCGGTCACCTGTCATCTGTGTCTCTGCCATGGGACGCCATCACGGGCCTGGGAACACTCCTGTGACAGCGGGCGTGTAGCGCGCCGCGTTCCCGCTAGGCCGCGGCATGGGCGCCGCCATGACAGTCTACAAACAGCCAGCATACAGCGGCCAATCCGGTGCTTGGCCGCACCCACTTTCCCTCACTCACCCAATCCCTGTGCACCAAGGGGTATATAAGAGACTGCAGGATCAGTCTGCAGGCATCCTGGACTTTGTGTCACTCCTGCGACCCATGTGTAAGGATCTGTTCCGTTACTCCTGTGTTCCTGGCTCTCTGGCTAAAGACCTGTACTCCTGGTTATCTGCACAAGCTCCGTGGAACTTCAAGGCCCAGCAATACCTGCAAACAGGCTTCACACTCATCACCACCTTGTGTGCTTCAGCCTGCAGTTGAGACTGACTCCAGGTGTGTCTCATTCCAAACACCTGTGATACAGCTTGCTGCTGCCAGTGCTTCAATACCTGCACTGTGCAGTCAGACTCCTGCCTCTGCTACCAGGTTTGCCATTTAACACCTTGCTGCCTAAAGTTTCCTGTTTTATATCTGCACTGGTTTCCAAACCAGAACCACTTTACAAGCACCCGTTCTTCTGTTTATTACATTTCCGGTTATTATTTCTACAGTCATCTGCCATCCAGTTGCCATAGACTTTTCAGCTATTACGCTGTGTGATTGACATTTTACATCTGTGATTATTATTTCTGCTGCCATTTCTGTTATTATCATCTGCAAATAAATATCATTGCGCTGATGCGCTGAAACAACATCCAGCCTCCTCGTTTCCTCCCTTATACCTCCACTGACCCACTAGCGCCCCCTCTGGGGACACAGACAAGTCCAGACCTGACAATATAGTCCTGACCCTGCCCTGCTCCACTTGTCCACATGTCCGTGGTTAAGTGGACATTGGGTACAACTGCATTTTTTAGGACACTGGTGAGTCTTTTTCTGACGTCCGTGTACATTCTCGGTATCGCCTGCCTAGAGAAGTGGAACCTAGATGGTATTTGGTAACGGGGGCACACTACCTCAAGAAATTGTCTAGTTCCCTGTGAACTAACGGCGGATACCGGACACACGTCTAACACCAACATAGTTGTCAAGGCCTCAGTTATCCGCTTTGCAACAGGATGACTGCTGTGATATTTCATCTTCCTCGCAAAGGACTGTTGGACAGTCAATTGCTTGGTGGAAGTAGTAAAAGTGGGCTTACGACTTCCCCTCTGGGATGACCATCGACTCCCAGCAGCAACAACAGCAGCGCCAGCAGCAGTAGGCGTTACACGCAAGGATGCATCGGAGGAATCCCAGGCAGGAGAGGACTCGTCAGAATTGCCAGTGACATGGCCTGCAGGACTATTGGCATTCCTGGGGAAGGAGGAAATTGACACTGAGGGAGTTGGTGGGGTGGTTTGCGTGAGCTTGGTTACAAGAGGAAGGGATTTACTGGTCAGTGGACTGCTTCCGCTGTCACCCAAAGTTTTTGAACTTGTCACTGACTTATTATGAATGCGCTGCAGGTGACGTATAAGGGAGGATGTTCCGAGGTGGTTAACGTCCTTACCCCTACTTACTACAGCTTGACAAAGGCAACACACGGCTTGACAAATGTTGTCCGCATTTCTGTTGAAATACTTCCACACCGAAGAGCTGATTTTTTTGGTATTTTCACCAGGCATGTCAACGGCCATATTCCTCCCACGGACAACAGGTGTCTCCCCGGGTGCCTGACTTAAACAAACCACCTCACCATCAGAATCCTCCTTGTCAATTTCCTCCCCAGCGCCAGCAACACCCATATCCTCCTCATCCTGGTGTACTTCAACACTGACATCTTCAATCTGACTATCAGGAACTGGACTGCGGGTGCTCCTTCCAGCACTTGCAGGGGGCGTGCAAATGGTGGAAGGTGCATGCTCTTCACGTCCAGTGTTGGGAAGGTCAGGCATCGCAACCGACACAATTGGACTCTCCTTGTGGATTTGGGATTTCGAAGAACGCACAGTTCTTTGCGGTGCTTTTGCCAGCTTGAGTCTATTCATTTTTCTAGCGAGAGGCTGAGTGCTTCCATCCTCATGTGAAGCTGAACCACTAGCCATGAACATAGGCCAGGGCCTCAGCCGTTCCTTGCCACTCCGTGTGGTAAATGGCATATTGGCAAGTTTACGCTTCTCCTCCGACAATTTTATTTTAGATTTTGGAGTCCTTTTTTTACTGATATTTGGTGTTTTGGATTTTACATGCTCTGTACTATGACATTGGGCATCGGCCTTGGCAGACGACGTTGCTGGCATTTCATCGTCTCGGCCATGACTAGTGGCAGCAGCTTCAGCACGAGGTGGAAGTGGATCTTGATCTTTCCCTAATTTTGGAACCTCAACATTTTTGTTCTCCATATTTTAATAGGCACAACTAAAAGGCACCTCAGGTAAACAATGGAGATGGATGGATACTAGTATACTTATGGATGGACGAGCGACTGCCGACACAGAGGTAGCTACAGCCGTGGACTACCGTACTGTTTCTGCTGCTAATATAGACTGGATGATAATGAGATGAAATTAATATAAATATATATAATATCACTAGTACTGCAGCCGGACAGGTATATATATTTATTATGTAATGACTGATGACAGACCTGCTGGACACTGTCATCTCAGCAGCACCGCAGACTGCTACAGTAAGCTACTATAGTAGTATGTATCAAGAAGAAAGAAAGAAAAAAAACACGAGTAGGTGGTATACAATTATGGATGGACGAGCGACTGCCGACACAGAGGTAGCTACAGCCGTGGACTACCGTACTGTGTCTGCTGCTAATATAGACTGGATGATAATGAGATGAAATTAATATATATATATATATATATATATATAATATCACTAGTACTGCAGCCGGACAGGTATATATATTTATTATGTAATGACTGATGACGGACCTGCTGGACACTGTCAGCTCAGCAGCACCGCAGACTGCTACAGTAAGCTACTATAGTAGTATGTATCAAGAAGAAAGAAAAAAAAAAACCACGGGTAGGTGGTATACAATTATGGATGGACGAGCGACTGCCGACACAGAGGTAGCTACAGCCGTGGACTACCGTACTGTGTCTGCTGCTAATATAGACTGGATGATAATGAGATTAAATTAATATATATATATATATATATAATATCACTAGTACTGCAGCCGGACAGGTATATATATTTATTATGTAATGACTGATGACGGACCTGCTGGACACTGTCAGCTCAGCAGCACCGCAGACTGCTACAGTAAGCTACTATAGTAGTATGTATCAAGAAGAAAGAAAAAAAAAAAACCACGGGTAGGTGGTATACAATTATGGATGGACGAGCGACTGCCGACACAGAGGTAGCTACAGCCGTGGACTACCGTACTGTGTCTGCTGCTAATATAGACTGGATGATAATGAGATGAAATTAATATATATATATATAATATCACTAGTACTGCAGCCGGACAGGTATATATATTTATTATGTAATGACTGATGACGGACCTGCTGGACACTGTCAGCTCAGCAGCACCGCAGACTGCTACAGTAAGCTACTATAGTAGTATGTATCAAGAAGAAAGAAAAAGAAAAAACCACGGGTAGGTGGTATACAATTATGGATGGACGAGCGACTGCCGACACAGAGGTAGCTACAGCCGTGGACTACCGTACTGTGTCTGCTGCTAATATAGACTGGATGATAATGAGATGAAATTAATATATATATATATAATATCACTAGTACTGCAGCCGGACAGGTATATATATTTATTATGTAATGACTGATGACGGACCTGCTGGACACTGTCAGCTCAGCAGCACCGCAGACTGCTACAGTAAGCTACTATAGTAGTATGTATCAAGAAGAAAGAAAGAAAAAAAAAACACGGGTAGGTGGTATACAATTATATATATATTATATACAATTATATATATATATATATATATATATATATTAAACTGGTGGTGATTAATTAAACTGGTGGTCAGGTCACTGGTCACACTATCAGCAACTTGCAAGTAGTACTCCTAAGCAGACAATCACAATATATACTGGTGGTCAGTGTGGTCACAATGGCAGTGTGGCACTCTGGCAGCAAAAGTGTGCACTGTACGTTAAAATATGTACTCCTGCTCTCAGACTCTAACTGCTCCCCACTGTCTCCCCCACAAGTCAGATATACAGTCACACTATCACTTCAGCAAGTAGTAGTACTCCTCTTAATGCTCCCCAAAATTACTAAAGTAAATACTGTGTCTCTCTCTACTCTAGTCTCACTCTCTTCTCTATAAACGGAGAGGACGCCAGCCACGCCCTCTCCCTATCAATCTCAATGCACGTGTGAAAATGGCGGCGACGCCCGGCTCCTTATATAGAATCCGAGTCTCGCGATAGAATCCGAGCCTCGCGAGAATCCGACAGCGGGATGATGACGTTCGGGCGCGCTCTGGTTAACCGAGCAAGGCGGGAAGATCCGAGTCGCTCGGCCCCGTGTAAAAAAACCTGAAGTTCGGGCGGGTTCGGATTCCGAGAAACCGAACCCGCTCATCTCTACTGTATATTACTACAGACCTATTTACATTTGCTCAAACGGCAAAAAATCTTTGATGTTCTGGAAATTGCTTATGCATCTGCGTATGGATAGCGGTCTGCGATGCTTTCGCAAACTTGGACGGGGCGTTTTTTCTTCCTGTCGGGGCAGCGCCTTTCTACTCGCAGACAACTGAACTAAATGTTCTTTGTTAAGCGCTGCTGAATGTGTGCATATGCACAGGAGTTAAAGTGAGCCCAAAACGGGGTGGAAATGCATTCCGCCAGTTCCACCTTTTCCAGGCCACCCTACCCTGGATTGTCAGCCCGGTGCGCATAGTTCACTCCTAAACTCAGGCTTCTGGAACTCGCAGTGTGCACTATGGGAGAGACGTCATGACGTCTCTCACACAGTTCAATGGAGCGGGCCCCCAAACGGACAGCAGAGGTCGGACGCAGGAGCAGGGCTTAAGCTAAGTATTGTGGGGGGTTTTGTGTGTGTGTGTGTGTGTGTGTGTGTGTGTGTGTGTGTGTGTGTCTGTAAGGGGCACTACCACAGTGGACACTACAACTGGAGGCAATACTATAGAGGTCATTTCCTCTGGGGGCACTACTAATGGGGGGCAATATTGCAAGGGCACTACTACTGGGACCACTACTACTGGTGACAGTACTACATGGGGCACTACTAATGGGGGCAATACTACAGGGGGTATTACCATTAGGGGCACTACTAATGGGGACACTACTACTGGGGGAAACTACTACTGGGGGGCACTACTTATGGGGGCAATACTACAGGGGGCATTACTAGTGGGGACACTACTACTGGCGGCACTACTATTGGGGGCATTACTACTGGGGGCACTACTAATGGGGCAATACTACAGGGGGCATTACCACTGGGGGCACTACTACAGGGGGTATTACTACTGGGGGCACTACTAATGGGAGAAATACTACAGGGGGCACTACTACATGGGGCATAAGGGGGACTGCATATGGGGCACTACCACTGTGGGCATTGCATAAGGGGCACTACCACTACAGCAGGGCATGGCACAAGGGGCTCTACTGCTGTGGACATTGTGTGTTTTAGTGGCACTACTACTGTGGGCATTGTGTATAAGGGGCATTAATGTGTGTCATAACATAAATAAGGGTGAACAAAGTGTGTACACCCGATATGTCTGTGAACGACTTCGTTCACAGACATCGCATCCGCTGTGCAGATAGGTCAGCACATCTGGCTGTGTGTACAGGCGGTCCGCTGATGTCACAGCTGGGTGCGCAAATTCAAATGCCTGCCCAGCTGGGTGTTCTGATCGACACATGGAGCGGATAATCGATATGGAGTAAATTTACTAAGTTGGGAGTTCTATTTAAGATGGGATTTTGCTCATAGCAACCAATCAGATACAAGGTATTATCTTCTAGAAGGTGCTGCTAGATAAATGAAAATAAGAATCTGATTGGTTGCTATGGGCAACATCCCATCTTAATAGAACGCCCATCTTAGTAAATTTACCCCTGAGTGTCTATGTTTACATTAATCAGCTGCTCTGTCGGCACGTCGGCTGGTCTTCCGACATGTCTGTCTAGTGTGTACCCATGCTTAGTGAAATGTGGCTGCTATTGTCCAAAGAACATCCTTTGAATGGAACCTCAATTCTCCAGCACAGATCTGGGGGGCAGGTCATTCCCTTTCACCATTGTGATGTTCCTGTTTTACGTGTATGTGCCCTTTTTATAATCAGACTTGCCTCCAACTTTCCAGCCTTTAATTATTTAATTATCTATATATGTAAATTTATGTATGGCATCACAGGGATCCAGCAATAGTGTACATAGGAGTTGCATAAACAACAAATTGCATAGGTACAAACCCTGTAACCATTTGTATAGTACCTTTTATTTATGTAACCCTGTGTACAGTACTGTGGAACCTTTGTGTCATCTAAATAAAAAGATAATATACTTATGCTGCGGTCGGGCCACTTGACAGGACGGCGGGATTTCAATGTGAGCACATACATTTCATGGCCGCACTGTTTCACTGAAATCATGTGTGTCACTGGCTGGATCCGTGTGCACACAGAACCCCACAGATCCGCAGAACAGGATCCGTGTGCACACAGAATCCCCCTCCCGACCAAGCGGTTCCCGTTCAGCAGGACCCGCTTGGCCGCTATGTGTGGCCCAGACCTTAAGTGATATCATGTTGATACAACACTAATGATTTACTCTGGAGGGATGAAGAAAATCTACATATTCAAAATGTTGACAGCGAGGATGTCGACAATACTATTTTACCCTAACTGCAACCTAACCCTAACTCTAACTGCAGCCTAACCTAACACTCATGTTTATAATGTAGACATGTATAATGGTGATGTATTGTTAATGTTGACACTCTGACCAAAACTGTCAACATTCTGATCGTGGACATAGTAACTGTATACTGTGTCAGGCCAGGGCCGTCTTTTCGTATGGGCTCAATGGGCTCTTGTCCAAGGGCCCCAGGAGTCTAAGGGCCCTAGGCTGATAGCTGAGGGTCTCCTCTTTCCAGGGGTACCAGATTTTTGAAAATTGGCTCTAGGGAACCTGAGATATTTGAATTCTAAGCAGTGGTCCCCATCCGAGCCTGTTAATTGCTCTTCCCAGCCAGATATCTCAGGTTCTGTCTGACTGAATTTTTCTGAAGGTATACTCCAAAAGCTGGGACTCTCTTTTTCAGTGGACACTGGCAGCATGTCTCTAATCTGCCCAGAACCAGAAATATCAGCCTTCCAGCAGCTGGTCCCTGCTCCACCTCCACACGCCTGGTATGCAGTTTTATATTTTTGTCGGTGGATTGCTCTAGCTCCTGAGCTTTGATCCACAAGTCCTCAGTACCCCCTAAAAGGTGGGACTCTTTAGTGTTTCACCTTATTGAAAGCTAAGAAATCTATTTTCAGGAACTGGAGATATCTGCAGTTAAGCAGGCTGCCCTCCCACCGGTAAATTATGAATATTAAGCCCAATCCACTATCCACCCCTCCCATGTGTATTAAACCCTGCCCTACCCCCTGTGAGTCATGTACCAGGGCCCCTTCATTCAGCCCATTGCTCCCTTCTACAGTTTAGTGTTCTCCCTCCTGCCCCATCTCCCACCATCGGTGCAGTAAGGGAGTAATTAGCAGGAATGACTGCTTCATGTCCTACAAGCTGAGAGGAAAATAGAACACCCCCTACCACCCGGGGGACATCAAAGCTGCCACTGATAGCACCTCCCACCCCTACGGCTGCAGGATGGGTAGGGGCCCCAGTACATTGCTTTGCCCAGGGGCCTACACTGCTGTTAAGACAGCCCTGTGTCAGGCAGCTCTAATGATTAATGGGCCTGTGTGTAAATAAAGTAGGAATGTTTTTGCCAGATAAAGATATGGTTGCTGGAAAGATGGGGGAACTGGAGGTTTCTGCATAACATTCTGTAAACAGTTGGATTCTGAAGGTATATTTGTGACCAATGGTATGTAGAATACTATTATATCTTATCCTTGAAATTATTCTTTCAATAAGCATTTTGCAGAAGTTTATCTCCAAGAGTCCAATGTAAACAAATGTCACCCTGTGATGGAGACAAATGCTGCTTATTCTGTTTATTTATCCTTACATTCACATGGAAACCAGAAGTATATGTTGCCACTGGTATATATTGTCTTTTATGTGTAAATGATTTCTGAGTAAATAATCTTATCACAAACAAATGCTTATTTCTCTTTACATGGATACCATTAGTTTATGTTGCAATTGGTATGTATTGTTTAGGCTTTGTAAGGGCAGAATTTTATCAGGAGACACTACAAGTGTGACACAATTTCATTTGTATAGTAGATGGAATGGAAACATGGAACTTTCTTTAATTTCTTATATCAAATATAGCACTGCGCTGTCTTATAGGTAGGAATAACTGTATACTTTGCAACGTAATCCCATAGATTCCAGGGCAATGAAAAAGCATAAAAATAAGATATAGTTGTTAAAGCAGTGGTTCTCATACTGTGTGCCGTGGCTCCCTGGGGTGCCTCAGAACACTTGCAAGGGTGCCCTGGGTTGGGTGTCCAGGACCAATTAAACAAATTTATGGTCTATGTAATAGGCAAAACCAGTGCTGGTGGCTATCAGTCATATAATATGTGGACAAACAGAAGTGAATCCTGACCCTCACTACATAACTAACCTAAGGATGACATATAAACACAATTTACTTAATTTAATATTTCTTTCTAAATTTCTCACTAAGAAACTTTTGGCCTAGGGGCTGGGCTGCCAAGATAAATCCTGGGCTTTGGTACTACAACGTCACGGGGCCCCCGGAGGGGGTGTGGCCACAGTATGTAGGGCGCATTGGCTGCACCCCTTTGGATGGTGCACTCTTGCAGATATGTTAAAGTTCAAAAAACTTCAGTCAACAATTCTTCATAATCACCAAATGCCTTTATTGACGACGTTTCGGTCTGTTCACAGACCTTTTTCAAGACAGGTGGTAAATTGTGTTTAATACTTCAATGTTTTCATAGATACATACATATGGTTCATCTGTAAAACAGAGTTTACAGTCACGAACACTTGCCTCACAGGCCCCATTGTGAAGAGAACCCTTCCAATTATAGGACCACCACCTCAAACACTAATTAAGTGATAAATCCTAGTAGTATCGTGAAAATCACCAAACCTAAAGGACACCACTTAGATACCTACTACTTCTGTGAACCGTAGGAAGACATTCTTTCTACATATGGTATGCAGTGTGACGTACTTGTTATGGACACTATAAGGTACCAAAATTAAAAAAACATAAATACACACACATGTATATATATATATATATATATATAGAGAGAGAGAGAGAGAGAGAGTGGGGGGATAAGGGTACCGGCGACTTGTGTTGTTTAAAATACAATCACTAAAACTTAAAATTTATGAGCCAAAAAATATATAATAATACAAACAAGTTTTTAATAACACATAAAAGTGGAATAAAACATAAAAAGTTTTTTAAACACTGGTAAAAGCATAAAGGTCTTTGTAAAAGGTAAGGAGTTCTGACTTAACTTAAAATAGGCAAGGGGGTCAATGCATTGACCCCCTTGCCTATTTTAAGTTAAGTCAGAACTCTTTACCTTTTACAAAGACCTTTATGCTTTTACCAGTGTTTAAAAAACTTTTTATGTTTTATTCCACTTTTATGTGTTATTAAAAACTTGTTTGTATTATTATATATTTTTTGGCTCATAAATTTTAAGTTTTAGTGATTGTATTTTAAACAACACAAGTCGCCGGTACCCTTATCCCCCCACTCTATACTCTTTTTAGCAGTACTGTACCAGCATTGCACTCTTAAGGGTTGGCAGACACCTATAACAAGGTTACGTGTGTTTTTTAATATTTTAGTGATTTTTAATTCACTTCCCTTACTGAGACCCTACCCCACAAGTGGCGCTGTATCATTTCTTGTTACATATATATATAAAACACCCCTCCCCCCGAGGGAGAGTGAGAAATATATATATACACACACACACACACACACACACACACACACACACACACACACACACACACACACACATATATATATATATATATATATATGATACTAACACTAATGATGTATGGTTGCATGTACTATAGAATGTTTATATAGAATTTATAAATTGTTGGCAGCTGCCTCTATTTTAAAGAAATACCACCCCAGGAACAGATTCAATTAAAGCTCTGGGCTGAACTATTCAATTAGCACTGCTACCCCATGCAGTGAACCCCCAGAGGGTGCATTCAGCAAGTAATGGCCAATAAAACACCTAACAATTGAATAGCCCCTAGCGTTACACCCAGAGCTTTAGCCATGCTGGCTAATGGATTCTGCCTCTTATAGATGCCAGGAGCCCAAATTGTTGTATTTGTTTAACATTCTGCTATTTTTATTAAAATAATATTTTTGAAACACAAAGTTAGAGCCGCAGCCGAGGTAGGAGGCATATTTTTCCAAGCTTCATACAAAGAATATATTAACTCATTTAAGAGTTAAGAGTTGAAGTCAATCTTCCAAACTCCCCATAAGGAAAGAATTTAGAGATTACATTATATTCAGACTTGTCTGCTATTTATTTTGTAGTGTTTATTGTTGGCAGCTATGCTCTGGGGTGCCTGCCAGATAAGTGGACAATCTTTCATGGGGCCTCATGTTTGAATGAGTCCTTCTGACTTGGCTGGAACAAGGTAGGACAATGCAGGTTATTTCCCCTAATTTCTTGCATGAGCAAAATACATTTCACTGGCAGCCCCTTAATGCTAAACCTTACAGTAGTGAGAAAGATTGACAAGTAATACACAATTCACAACGAAAAAAATCTCCTGATGGATTATGTGAATTGCTCTTTCTATAAAGGAGTGTTTTTGGTAAAAATATTTATTATTGAGGCTTAGGTACAATAATGAGTAGTACATCATAAATGAAAACCCTGCTGGTGCTTGCATCACATAAAGGCCTCAAAGCATTTTTCAATAAACAAAGTTAAGAACACGTTACATATGTATGTTTTACAATAAATAAGCCAAATCTCACAAACATGTGTGAAAGGAGCCAAACCACCAACAGTGTCTGGGATGTAGACATCAAAATAAAGCAAAATTATCTGTGGTTCATTTAATAAACTCAGACACATTAGATATATCAAGGATTTTTTTTTATTTATCCATATGAAGGTAAAAGAAAATTGTGATTATTTTTAGGATTACTTTAATCCGTTCCATAAGTGTAGGCACATTTAAGAGTCCACCTACTTGCTGAAAAGTGCCCATGTAATGTTTTTAAAGGTGCTAGATAGTGTCCACAGCACTGTACAGGGAATAAACAAAATTTCAGTGAAACTTGATATATCATAAATACACTAATGGGAGTTGACATATCTTAGGAATAACACATAGCAATAAACCAACAAGCTAGGCAGGTCAAGGATAAGCGGCAAGGAAAGGTATCTCACTGTATCCTGACATGTAACCGGAGGTGAGTCACATGAAGGAGAAGGTAGTTCTGACCTTAATGAGCCTTTTCCTAATGGCGAGTATATACTGTCTAGTTGCTAAATATGACTAGGAGGCTAAAGACAAGGAGCACTGGTAGCAAACATAGTGCAAGGGTAAAATTTGAGGGAGACAGGCCCTAACCAGGCAAACTTAAGGGCTCTACACATTTAACGATCCGCCGCTGAGCTGCCCGATGGCGGATGCGGCCGACGGTCGACCCGACGGTGGGGGGGCAGTGACGGGGGATGTGGAGTTTCTTCACTCCCCCCGTCACCCGGCACCATAGAAGTGCAGGCAAATATGGACGAGATCGTCCATATTGACCTGCATGCACAGCCGACGGGGCACCAGCGATGAACGAGCGCGGGGGCGCGCATCATTCATCGCTGGTGACTCCACACTCAAAGATATGAACGTTATCTCGTTCAATAATGAACGAGATCGTTCATATCTTTGAGGATTGTCGGCCAGTGCGTAGGGCCTATTACATTCTTAGAAAATAAGTGAAAAGGTGGAGGGGGAAGTGGGAAGAAGAGTGTCACGCCTGAGGGTTGGGTTTGGCTTGGGCAGGCGTTTGTGGGTGGAGCGTACACAGAGGAAGTGTGAATGAAACGATGAGGCTTTAACTAGGTATTGTGCATGGCACTGGATACATGTACTTAGAATCATTGGCATTCTAGCAGTGATAAACCCAGTGGTAGATATAATAATAAATGAAGCTTTTATTAAAGAACAACATCCCTGATTCACTGTAGATACTGTATGATGAAAGAAGATATCAGGTTAGCCACAGAAATGATAACTGGAATGAAACTGGATTGGACTGAAAAAGACAAAGTTCAAATAACAATATTACCCAGAATGAAACTAGATTGGACTGAAGAAGACAAAGTTCCAATAACTATAATATCCTGAATGAATCCGAAACGGACTATAGTGCTGACAGGGCTTGATCCGGAATCTTGACACTGGCAGTATTAAAGAAAGACACAGTTCAAATAACAATAGCATCTGGAATGGGACCGGAATGGAGTGGAGTGCTGACTGAACTTGATCCGGAATATTAATACTGGTAATATTGAAGAAAGACACAGTTCTAACAGCAATAGCATCCGGAATGGAACGGACTGGGGTGCTCACCAGGCTTGATCCGGAATATTAACACTGGTAATATTGAAGAAAGACACAGTTCAAATAGCAATAGCATCCGGAATGGAAGCGGAATGGACTGGAATGCTCACCGGGCTGGATCCGGAATATTAACAATGGTAAGACTGAAGAAAGGCAGAGTCCAAATAACAATGGAAGCCGGAGTGGAATCGCAACGGACTGGATCATACAAAGTCACTGGAATAAAGGAGCTCAGCACAGAGCTGTTACTTCCTGGATAGAGACTGTTGTACTGACGAATTCTGAGAGCCAGAGGCAGGAAAAGAAACCCCTGGGTTAACTGGGATAGGCTGAATGGAATAAGGTGGTGCAGGGAAGCTCAGTCACATGATTGGCTGTTCTGCAGTCAGGTGATCAGGACTTGTCACAGCAGTACTCCAGACTTAGGCTCTGATGTGGATTGAGGCCTGGTAGGCCCAAACGCTAGGGAGCCGACAATATGAATAGACCCACTTAGAATTTATACACATTATGCTGAGAGAGCTATGAAGGAGCAGTATGAACAGACTTTACTGCCAGCTGGGTGTGATGGACAGAGAGCCCAGTTACTGAATACTGAACCTTGGCAATTACTCTCACTGAGGAATTCCTACTCAGGTGCTAATCTGAAGTAATCAAGACTGCAGTTAATATTTGAAGCAGAAAGAATTAACCAAGGTTAAGGTCAGGCGCAAGGTGGGAGGTTGTTCTAATTTAGCTGCTGCTATAAAAACAGGATTAGTCAAACCTGTATAATGGAAACAACACACAATACTACAGTAAAGTAGCGCTTAGCATGATATGCTATAAGAATGTCTAATTTAAATAAAATTGGCACATGGAGATGGAAGGATTGAAAGGTCAAATATAACCATGAAGTTTAATAAAACCAATAAAATGCGTACATTAAGCTGCACATGAATGCAAAGAAAATTAAAAACATTACAGAATCACCAATAGGGGCTGCTTAGCTAGTGGTGTCGGTTCCTTATTAAGCATGGACTGCAGATAGGTGTAGGGATTATATAATAAAGAGCTGATGGCACAGTCCTGATGTAACGTTACCACAAAACGGCTGCTGGAGGTGAAAGTCCCCTGAAAAAAGTCCCTTGGAATGGGTGATGATGCCGGGGTCCTAAATCCTCACTAGATTGCGGTGTCCTCAGTGGAAATAGATGCAAAAGATCGCCAATGACAGGTTGAAAAAGCTGCAGGACCTGCAGCGAAACGCGTTAGCACTATTCCAGAAAACCCATTTTCCATTGGAAGCTGCTCATTGTGTGCCCGGCCCTTTATTGGACTTCAACACGACCATGCAGAAACAACTGGTGAATGGATTTGTCGTTGGCGCTCATTTTCATCTATTTCTACTGAGGACACCGCAATCTAATGAGGATTTAGGACCCCAGCATCATCACCCATTCCAAGGGACTTTCTTCAGGAGACTTTCACCTCCAGCGGCGGTTCTGTGGTAACGTTATATCAGGACTTTGCCATCAGCTCTTTATCATATAATCCCTATACCTATCTGCAGTCATGTTAAATAAGGAACGGACACCACTAAATAAGCAGCCCCTATTGGTGATTCTGTAATGTTTTTCATTTTCTTTGCATTCATGTGCAGCTTAATGTACGCATTTTATTGGTTTTATTAAACTTCATGGTTATATTTGACCTTTCAATCCTTCCATCTCCATGTGCCAATTTTATTTAAATTAGACATTCTTATAGCATTTCATGCTAAGCGCTACTTTACTGTAGTATTGAGTATTTGAAGCAGATGCATGTTTGCAGAATATGCTAAGGTGAGTCACAAAACATAATAAATTCAGTCAGGATTGTGACAAAGGGAACATCAAATGATGGTTGAAAAGTGGAGATTTGGAGGAGAGATCCTAGACTTTGATAAAAAAAAGTGTGTTTTGCATGTTTTAAGTGGGTGAAATTGATAAAAAGTCTGACTTTGCAAGGGAATGCATTTTAGACGAGTGGGGTAGGGCAGTAGAAATCTTGGAAATGGGTGTGAGAGGAGATAACAAGAGTGGAAGAGAGGTGGGAATTAGAGGAAGAGAAGAGAGGTCAAGAAAGAATGTGGACAGAAATGAGATTGGAGATGTAGGTTAAGGGGGGTACTCACGGAGCGATCGCTGCTTAAAATCTAAGCAATCTGACTAGATTGCTTAGATTTTAAGCACGATCGCTCCGTGTGTAGCCCCCTCAGCGATAGCGATGCGCAGCCCCGCGCATCGCTATCGCTGCTGCTAGATTGGCCTGCATGCAGGCCAATCTAGCGGGTCGCTCACTTCACCCGCTGGGTGAAGTGAGCGGCCCCCCGTCTCCCCCCGCACGCTCAGCACAGATCGCGCTGTGCTGAGCGCCGGGAGAGATGTGTGCTGAGCGGTTCGCTCAGCACACATCTCTCTGACATCGGCCAGTGAGTACTGGCCTTTATGTATAAGGATGAGACAGCAGAGAGGCAGGAAGGGCCCAGAACAAGGGTTGAGGGAAAAAATCAAAGACCAAAGGAGGCGAGTTTTCCAAAGGGCAGATATAAATGAAGACGAGGAGAGCACTTAGGACAGATCCTCGGGGAAGCAAACAGAGCAAAGGAAGGTGGAATTAGACGTAAAGAGTAAAAATGAATGGTTAGCGAGGAAAAAGGTGTACCATCAGAAGACTCATGGAGACCAATGGAATGGAGACTGTAAAGGAGTGAAGCATGTGATTGGTGGTGTCAAATGTAGCAGATTTAAGAAGCTGAGAATGGAGAAGTGACCATTGGCTTTTGCAGTGAGAAGGTCATTGGTGACCTTAGTAAGGGCAGTTTTTTATTAAAAAAGGAGTTGGAAGAGTGGAATGTGGTGAGTCAGCGATAGAAAATCTTTTCAGGAAGCTTGATGACAAAGGGGCAGAAAGAGATAGGGTTGTAGTTGGAGAGAGAGTAAAGGATCAACTAAAGCTGGATACACACTAGGCGATATGTAGTCCGATCCAGTGGATTAGACCGACACATCTGGCTCATAGTCTAGTGTGTGGCGTTGAGCTTACTGCATGCCAGATGGGACAATATATCACACAAACGTTCAGTGTACAACATGGCCGATATATCATTATGTCCACAGTGCTGCCGGCTGGGTGCATCAAGCTTTAGAGTTTCTTTGGGTGAAAGAATGGCATTTGTGAGGCAGGAGGGGGCAGTGATGGATGAGAGGGATAGGTGGAAGAGATGAGCAAGGTCGAATCAGTATTCATGAGAGCGGAAGCAATGTAGATGGGAATATAGGGGGTAAGTGGAGGGGTGAAATGATGAGAGGAGGATACAGAATTCATCCCTAATTTTGGGGTAGAAGTGAAATGAGCTGAGAGGGTAGGGAGGAAATGGGAGGGATAGGAGTAGGTGTCAATCTTGGATGTGAAGTAGGTGGCAAAGTAAAGGGTAGGGAGGAGGAGGGGAAAATTAGAGACTTTGGGGGTGATTCAGACCTGATCGCTGGGCTGCTAACTTTGCTGTCCTGCGTTCAGATAGTCGCCGCCTCCAGGGGGAGTGTATATTCGCTGTGCAAGTGTGCGATGCTATGTGTATGTTGAACTGCTAAAATTCACTTTGTGCAGTCTGTGCGCAGCCCAGGACTTACTCCTCCAGGGCGATACAAACAGGCTGATTGGGGCCAGAGCTGACGTTACACACCCTCCCTGAAAATGCTTGGGAACGCCTGCGTTTTTCCGGAAACTCCCTGTAAACGCTCAGTTGCCACCCACAAACGGCCTCTTCCTGTCAATCACGTTACGAACGCCCATGCGATCAGATTTCTCGCACCATCCCGTCGCTGACCGCCGATGCCCGTTGTTGTTGTCTGACGAGTGTGCGCATTGCGGTGAATATGCATGCGCAGTTAGGACCTGACTGCCTGCAGCAACGATCAGGTCTGAATGACCCCCTTAAAGTAGGACTGTTTGGCAAGGGTAAGGACAGGAATGTAGTATGAATTTGAGGTGGAGGAATAGGTCGGAGGGCTCAATTTTCTCCAGCACTATTCTGCAGTGCATGAGTATTTCTGGCAGTAGAGTGTAAGGGTTGTTTCCAGGCACACAAGGCAAGGAATCAGTGTGGATCGAAGTGATATAGGTAACATGTAAAAGGCTGGAGGTGGGAGGGAGGGAGGGAGGGAGGGAGGGAGGGAGGGAGGGAGGGAGGGAGGGAGGGAGGGAGGAGAGAGCCCAGAGTAGAGGAATATAAGGCACCCGGCCGAGTCATGGTTGCATTTGGTAGAAGATTATTGTCTGCTTCATTGGACACAACAATGCTAGTAAAACCCTTCCCCTGATGTACAAAGTGGATCTGAATGTGCAAGGACAACAAAGATAGTTATTAGGGTCTGGGCACTGATTCTGTTATTGCTATTGCTGGTAGTGTAGTAGGGGTGGTACACTGTAGCTGGTAGCTGGTCATTTATGTTTTGGGGAAGGCCCTATGTACGTTCTACAGGTGTCTGCAGTCAAGCAGGGTACAGGAAGAAAATGTGGTACACATGAGTGTCTTTGTGTCAGTCTGTACAGGGCCAGGCGTCACTCCTGGGTAAGTTGCTAGGGTGTTTCTGCTTGCTCTGACCTTTGCACCTCTTTGAGAAAGGTGTCCATGACATCTTCCCTTCTATGGACATTTGGGTCACCTGCTAGGCCAGAATACAACCAAGGTAAAAGCATCACAGGAAGCCTCTTCCACATTCTAAAAGCTCCTTACCCTGAACACTACCACATGTGTATTTACCCACATCTCTTATACTTTACAGGTATGAGTCAAAATTTGGGGCATGATTCAGAGGGGAGGCAATGTCAGACACAGTGGAGATTTAAACCACTGCACACACGCAGTGAATAATTAGTGGTGGCTGATGCAGTGAGGATTTATTCCCAAAGTGAGTGACAGGCCCTGACCATTTGGGCGAGTCATCACCAGTGGCAGTTGCAGAGGTGGGGCATTAGCAGATTTCTGCAAATCTGCTGCATCCGAAGACGCAGTTGCAAATGCAACTGTGTACACCTCTGAGGCAGGCCCATGGCTCTCTTCACAGAAATGCCGTCCAGATCTGGTGACTCACCACTGATAAACAAAGGCAATTAGAAACTGTAGGACTCTTAGAGATTTGTGCCTCTACTACAGGTTGAGGAAGCACAAGGTGCAAAATTGCTCCTAACACTTACTGAGGCTTTCAATACGGAGGAAGCCATAATTAGATTTGGGCATGTAATCGCATGTCTTTGTACAACCTCCTGATTTCTATGCTGACTTCCCTTGATGCTTCCTCTACCACTGTCACCTTTACAACTGCCCATTGGTAATCTCAGTGTACTGCTGTCTCTATTCTCCAATTAGAAAGTACGGTCGCAACTCAGCTTGGTGCTGCACCACTCGGAGCACCAGTTCTGAGAAGATAAGTAAATTCTGTAGGAAGTCACTGTCAGATTCTCAGATCTTCTGTCTGCATCCGACATCGCAACCATCAGGCAGACCATCAGACATCTGAGCAAGGTTGCTCAGAATGTCCACCACAACTATGCTGCCAAGGCCATGGAATCTGCGTTGGGAGATGCAGTCTTTGGCTTTTGGCACGTCCCAAAATGGTGCCAACATGCTTCTGATGCTTTCCGTTACCGACCTCCTAATGACTGCAGTCTGTCAAGCAAGCTGCGGCCTTGACCACCCAGTGACCAGAGCCGCAACACCATAGCAGGACATGCGCTTCAGTGCATGCACACAGGAGAAAACTTTGGTCATTTGCAACTGAATTGAAACAGTGTCCACCTCTGAATCAGGCCCAGAGTGATCACCTTTTTACAGAAGCAGGAGTAGGAACTGACCCAATGTGCTTGATACATTCTGTGCAACACTGAATATTCCTGGATGCGCTCAGGAAAGTCACTTTTTTGGGGGAGTTATGCTCAAATTACACTGACTGAGCTAATTACCCAACAAAGCTTAGGTGGCTTGGCAAATAGTAGAAATAAATTACTCAGTGGCAAGCTACGTTTTCTGATATTGAAACAAAAGAATCATGTGGTTCAAAGTATTATATAAAGATTGAGAAACATATGTCTTATATCAAACTAACCACTAGTATTCCATGTATTCGACTTTATAAACAGTTACTGATAATTTCATTTCTGGTTATTTCACCTTTAATCAGACCACCCTAGATGTTAAATATCTAGTGTCTACTATATTAAGGTGTTTACACTAGACCTTCACAGATATCTCTACATGGCCTTGTAACTGAATTCTCTACAACACAACTTACACCAATCTTCCAAGAATGTCAGGAAAGAAAAATGGACCCATCATCAGTATTTTTAGGAGACTTGTATATTTTTAAATGCCACTTTATATCTTGCGGTATCATAGCACTGAAATCCTGTCGCTTCCCGCAACTCGTAGCCTATTCCATTTGGGCCCGGATCTTTCTGTTATTTTTTTATTTAATAAATGCATATACTACGTTAGCCTGTTAGCCATTCCTTACGTAAGTTAGTTATTTACAATGCTGGTGTACAATACTTAAAGCCAGCAGCATTTAAGTAAAGGCCTCCATATATCTGGCAACCGTTTCCCCAGTTCCCCGAACTGACAAGGAATTGCTGATCGGAACCACCAATCGGCAATCCATTAGGGAATCTGGGAAATTCTTCATGTTAAAAATCCCTGTTTTGTCAATGCTGACTATTTCGTCCAGGGATTTGGAAATTGCGACAATTTGACGCAGATGTATTGTGGCCTTAAGAAGACAGATATATGTTTGTGCCAGCTGTAGCTTGTATATGAATGAAAAGATCATTGCAACAGTTATTGCAATTTACCAAACAGAAGCACAACATCCATAACAGTATGTTCCAGGCCATATAATTAGCAGGGCGGCACACACAGTCCCCACAATTAGGACAGAGGGCAGAACAGCATTTGCTGCCACCGCTCTGGCATTTATCTTTATTATTCAGGTCTCCTACGTTGCTTAGCCCCGGTGTTAGCTGAGTAACTCGGGCAGCAATGGCAGGAAGGCAGCATAGTAGCTTCATAAAAACTAATGTATACATATCTGAACTTGTTTGCTGCCCCTGTTTATCAAAGTATGACATTAATATGTGTATATGTATGTATATATATATATATATATATATACACACACAGTATATATATATATATATATATATATATATATTCAGTATATATAAATATATACACTGCTCAAAAAAATAAGATTTTAAACCTACCGGTAAATCTTTTTCTCGTAGTCCGTAGAGGATGCTGGGACTCCGTAAGGACCATGGGGATAGACGGGCTCCGCAGGAGACATGGGCACTTTAAGAAAGACTTTGGATCTGGGTGTGCACTGGCTCCTCCCTCTATGCCCCTCCTCCAGACCTCAGTTAGAGAAACTGTGCCCAGAGGAGACGGACAGTACGAGGAAAGGATTTTAGTTAATCTAAGGGCAAGATTCATACCAGCCACACCAATCACACCGTATAACCTGTGATATACAATCTAGTTAACAGTATGAACAACAACATATCATCGGTCCATAACCGATGAAACTATAACATAACCCTTATGAAAGCAACAACTATATACAAGTCTTGCAGAAATAGTCCGCACTTGGGATGGGCGCCCAGCATCCTCTACGGACTACGAGAAAAAGATTTACCGGTAGGTTTAAAATCTTATTTTCTCTAACGTCCTAGAGGATGCTGGGACTCCGTAAGGACCATGGGGATTATACCAAAGCTCCCAAACAGGCGGGAGAGTGCGGATGACTCTGCAGCACCGATTGAGCAAACAGGAGGTCCTCCTCAGCCAGGGTATCAAACTTATAGAACTTTGCAAAGGTGTTTGACCCCGACCAAGTAGCAGCTCGGCACAGCTGTAGTGCCGAGACCCCTCGGGCAACCGCCCAAGACGGGCCCACCTTCCTAGTGGAATGGGCCTTAACCGATTTTGGTAACGGCAATCCTGCCGTAGAATGCGCCTGCTGAATCGTGTTACAGATCCAGCGAGCAATAGTCTGCTTTGAAGCAGGGCCGCCAACCTTGTTGGTTGCATATAGGACAAACAGTGCTTCTGTTTTTCTGATCCAAAAATATACTGGTAGGTTAATTGGCACCCAACAAAAATTAACCCTAGAGTGAATGTGTTTGAGTGTACATGTGGTAGGGAATATAGATTGTAAGCTCCACTGGGGCAGGGACTGATGTGAATGGGCAAATATCCTATGTAAAGCGCTGCGGAATATGTGTGCGCTATATAAATAACGGGTAATAATAATAATAATAATTTGTGGCTTGCTTGAGGTCATTTTGCAAGGCTCTGGCAGTGCTCCTCCTGTTCCTCCTTGCACAAAGGCGGAGGTAGCGGTCCTGCTGCTGGGATGTTGCCCTCCTACGGCCTCCTCCACGTCTCCTGATGTACTGGCCTGTCTCCTGGTAGCGCCTCCATGCTCTGGACACTACGCTGACAGACACAGCAAACCTTCTTGCCACAGCTCGCATTGATGTGCCATCCTGGATGAGCTGCACTACCTGAGCCACTTGTGTGGGTTGTAGGGAGGTCATACAGGCACGTGGAGGCCACAAACACTACTGAGCCTCATTTTGACTTGTTTTAAGGACATTACATCAAAGTTGGATCAGCCTGTAGTGTGTTTTTCCACTTTAATTTTGAGTGTGACTCCAAATCCAGACCTCCATGGGTTAATAAATTTGATTTCCATTGATAATTTTTGTGTGATTTTGTTGTCAGCACATTCAACTAACACTGTAAAGAACAAAGTATTTAATAAGAATATTTCATTCATTGAGATCTAGGATGTGTTATTTTAGTGTTCCCTTTATTTTTTGAGCAGTGCATATATATATATATATATATATATATATATATATATATATACACACACAGTATATATATATATATATATATATATACACTGAACATATATATTATCTCTATAGATAGATAGATAGATAGATAGATAGATAGATGTAAAAGGCAAAAAAGGAGATTGACTCACTGATTGACTCATTACGAAATCTCTTAACCCACAAGGCCTACAATCTTGAAACTTGGCAGGTAGCTTCTCCTTAGGTCCCAGGTGTTTGCTAAGAACCGGTTTTACAAATGACACTGTCCATACACGGAAATCACCAAAAATGAATGTGTGTATGTATGTATGTATGTATGTATGTATGTATGTATGTATGTATGTATATATGTATGTTCCAACATAACTCTGGAATGCCTGCAGCAATTTACACCAAACTTGGTACACATATGACTTACAATCTGGGAACAAACACTGTGGGGGTAAGACACCCCTAACACCCCTAGGGGGGGCAGCAGCACAGAGTTTACCGGGAGACAGCATAACTCCAGAATGCCTGAACCAATTTACACCAAACTTGGTACACATATGACTTACAATATAGGAACAAACACTGTGGTGGTAAGACACCCCTAGCACCGCTAGGGGTGGGCCAGCAGCACAGACTATATCAGGACATGCATGATATGTCAGTGATGACAGGGCTGCATGTGACAGGGCCAGTGACATGATGTGAGGAGGGGAATAGAGGTAGCACAAGAGTTATATAGTGGAAGTAGCAGGGTCCCCCAGCAGCACAGAGTATATCAGGAGATGCATAATGTGCTGCGCTATATAAGAAACTGTAAATAAATCGATCATTTCACAGGGGCACTGACATGATGTGAGGAGGGGAATGGAGGCAGCAAGAAGCCAGAGACTGAGAGTTGTATAGTGGGAAAAGCAGGGACCCTTGGGGGACCAAAAAGGGGTCCGGCCACTACACAAAGTGGGTCAAGGAAGCAAGATATGCCTTTACACTAGATCTCCAACCAAAGTAAATTAACGAACAACTATAATTGTAATTTACCATCCTCATCCCGTAGTGAAGCACGGGTATTCAGCTAGTATACAGTATATATATATAGATAGATAGATAGATAGATAGATAGATAGATAGATAGATAGATAGATAGATAGAGATATATACACACACACACACACACACACACACACACATAAAACTACAAGTGTCCTGCGCAACTGGCAGAGTTTCCTTATGATGGATTGTTCAATTGTAAATATCGCGTATGATCAAATGCCGCTTTACAGAACCATGCTACACAGACTTTAGATTCACAGGGCTAATTGTTCAGCCTCTCCACCTGATTCAATCAGGTCACCTCTGGGTTCACACTCAACGCGTTTCCTTGTATGACTTCATCAGGAACATTCCCCCAATAGTGACGTGACTGTATCGGGTGGAGAGAGGTTATGTCAGTCCCATTGAGTACATTTTCAGCTATGATAGGACCAATAGTATTTCAAGCCTAAAACCGTATCACTTGATTACTGTGGTTATAACTTAATAAAGGAAAATTAGGGCAACTACTCTAGAAAACAACAGATGAAATGATTATAGACAAGATGTCAGATTTTGTGCAACATTTACGGGACACCATCAATTTTAATTGCGACTACTAAGTATGCACAGGAGGTGTTCTATAAAATAGTGGACTCTTGCCCATTTATTGCTAATCTATTATAATAATGATGAACTCTGTCTGCTTGTGATGTCCTACTGTCATCCTTGTTTTCAGAATTGCATAACCCTTTAAGTTAGTAACTTCTCAGCAGATACTGTATGATGGCTGTGTATATATATATATATATATATATATATATGTATGCATGTATTACCGCTACTACTATCCCAGCGCTTTCTTAAACTTAACATGTCTAAAGACCCCCATACACAGATCCTATTTGACCTGTTTTCATCCGATTCCGACTGATCGGGCCGATATATCGGATGAAAACAGGACAAATTGGATGTGTTTGACATCCAATCCGATGAGCGTTCCTGTGCGCTTCGGATCGGAGCCTAGAGATCATATGTGCAATACATATAATCTATAGGAATCGGATGCATCAGTGACACACCGCAGGTGCTTTTTAGCACCTGCGATGTATCGCATCCGATCAGTGCCATACATGTGTGCCAGGGGGTCGCACTGCTGGCACACACCTATAGTCTGCAGAGCGGAGAAGCGCCGGGCAGGAGAGGCGCTCTCCCCGCTCTACACCTCCGTGACTCCCCCCAATCCTCCCCCCGCCGGAGAGAGAGGCTGCGGTAGCACCAGGAGGCAGGAGATTTCAAAACTTCTATTCAAATGAATGGGCGACCACTGAGCTCTCAGCCAATCAGCGGCCGCCCATTCATTTGAATAGGAGTTTTGAAATCTGCCTCCTGCCACAACCACAGCCTGTTCCCCGCCGGTAGCTCCCCGGGAGTCCTTTACATGCGATAAATTGCATACGATTTATCAAATGTAAAAAATTATACATTAAGTGCCAATGAAGCCCTCCCGGGAGCTGCCAGGGAGCTTCAAAGTAAATCGGGTCCGGCTTGTCCTGTGTATGGTGGCCTTAAGACTGAGCTGATCATCTTCCCACCCTCCCACACAACCTCACCTCTCACAATTTCATTATCTATTGATGGCACAACTATCTTCTCTAGCCCCCAAGTGTGCTGTCTTGGAGTCATCCTTGACTCCTACCTCTCCTTCAAACCATACATTCCGTAAATCTCACATACCTGCCGTTTTAATCTAAAAAATATATCCAGGATCAGACTGTTTCTCACCTAGGATGCTACTAAGGCCCAAATGTATTAAGCCTTAAAAAGTGATAAAGTGGAGATGGATAAAGAGTGATAAATGACCAGACAATCAGCTTTCTAACTGCTGTGTTACAGGCTGTGTTTGAAAAATGACAGTTAGGAGCTGGTTGGCTGGTCATTTATCACTCTTTATCTGTGTCCACTCTATCACTTTTTAAGGCTTAATACATTTGGGCCTAACACCCTTATCTACTCACTGGTCATCTCCAGACTGGACTACTGTAATCATCTCCTATCTGGCATCCCTGACAAATGCCTCTCTCCACTCCAATTTATCCTCAGTGCTGCTGCCTAGCTTATTTTTCTCACCAAATGTACTACGTTCACATCCCCTCCCTTACAAGTCCTTCACTGGCTCCCCTTCCCCTTCAGAATCCAATTCAGGCTTCTCACAGTCACTTAAGGCCCATATAGACGGGCCGATGTGGGAGAGATGTGTGCTGAGCGAACCGCTCAGCACACATCTCTCACGCCGCTCAGCACAGTGTGATCTGTGCTGAGCGTACGGGGGGAGACGGGGGGGGGGGGCTCACTTCACCCAGCGGGTGAAGTGAGCGACCCGCTAGATTGGCCTGCATGCAGGCCAATCTAGCACCAGCGATAGCGATGCGCGGGGCTGCGCATCACTATCGCTGTTAGGGCTACACACGGAGCGATTTTGCTGAAAATCTAAGCAATCTAATCAGATTGCTTAGATTATCGCTCCGTGTGTACACCCTTAACTGTACAACACCCTCACCCACTCCTCTCCCATTTACATCTCTGACCATATCTCCCTTTACACTCTCGTCCATCATCTTTGTTCCACTAATGAATGCCACCTCTTCTGCCTTCTGATTACCTCCTCCCACTCATACATCCAAGATTTTGCACATGCTGCTCCATTTCTCAGGAATTCTCTACCTATTTCCCTCAGACTCTACACCTCTTATAAAACTTCAAACAGGCTCTCTAGACTTCTTCTTTACCAAGCCCAGCAAACAGTCTTCCTAAGCCCTCTGTCCCATGCTCACTGTCTACCCCATCTGTGTCACCCCTGTCTGTTTGCCCCTCTCCTTTAGAATGTAAGCTTTCATGAGCAGGGCCCTCTTTCCTCATGTGATTTTCCTTCCCTAACTTAACTATCTTCTACTCCATACTCCCTTTGACGGCACCAAATCCCTTGGTTTTCTGTCACCCAGTTGCGCATTTTAGTGTTGTCTGCTGATGCAGCTATGTTAATATACCCTGTACTTGTCTTATATTGTCTTCAACTGTAAGTCACTGTTTGCTTGTTTTGCTTATTTGTTTATGTACTCTGTAATTGGCCACTGCAGATACCTTGTAGCACCATATAAAGGTTAAATAATAATAATAATAATAATAATAATAATATGTTGGAAAGAACCAATCAATAAAAAAATAAGATTTTACTTACCGATAAATCTATTTCTCGTAGTCCGTAGTGGATGCTGGGGACTCCGTCAGGACCATGGGGATTAGCGGCTCCGCAGGAGACAGGGCACAAAAATAAAGCTTTAGGATCAGGTGGTGTGCACTGGCTCCTCCCCCTATGACCCTCCTCCAAGCCTCAGTTAGGATACTGTGCCCGGACGAGCGTACACAATAAGGAAGGATTTTGAATCCCGGGTAAGACTCATACCAGCCACACCAATCACACCGTACAACTTGTGATCTGAACCCAGTTAACAGTATGACAACGTAGGAGCCTCTGAACAGACGGCTCACAACAATAACAACCCGATTTTTTTGTAACAATAACTATGTACAAGTATTGCAGACAATCCGCACTTGGGATGGGCGCCCAGCATCCACTACGGACTACGAGAAATAGATTTATCGGTAAGTAAAATCTTATTTTCTCTAACGTCCTAGTGGATGCTGGGGACTCCGTCAGGACCATGGGGATTATACCAAAGCTCCCAAACGGGCGGGAGACTGCGGATGACTCTGCAGCACCGAATGAGAGAACTCCAGGTCCTCTTTAGCCAGGGTATCAAATTTGTAGAATTTTACAAACGTGTTCTCCCCCGACCACGTAGCTGCTCGGCAGAGTTGTAATGCCGAGACCCCTCGGGCAGCCGCCCAGGATGAGCCCACCTTCCTTGTGGAATGGGCCTTGACAGATTTAGGCTGTGGCAGGCCTGCCACAGAATGTGCAAGTTGAATTGTGCTACAAATCCAACGAGCAATCGTCTGCTTAAAAGTAGAGATGAGCGGGTTCGGTTTCTTTGAATCCGAACCCGCACGAACTTCACTTTTTTTTCCACGGGTCCGAGCGACTCGGATCTTCCCGCCTTGCTCGGTTAACCCGAGCGCGCCCGAACGTCATCATGACGCTGTCGGATTCTCGCGAGGCTCGGATTCTATCGCGAGACTCGGATTCTATATAAGGAGCCGCGCGTCGCCGCCATTTTCACTCGTGCATTGAGATTGATAGGGAGAGGACGTGTCTGGCGTCCTCTCCATTAGAATAGAGATAGATAGATTAGATAGAGAGAGATTGTGCAGAGTCGCAGACAGAGTTAGTTTACCACAGTCAGTGACCAGTGCAGTTGCTAGTTAACTTTTATTTAATATAATATATCCGTTCACTTCTCTCTGCTATATCCGTTCTCTGCCTGAAAAAAAAAACGATACACAGCACAGTCAGTCACACAGTGTGACTCAGTCTGTGTGCACTCAGCTCAGCCCAGTGTGCTGCACAGTCATCAATGTATAAATTAAAAGCTTATAATTAATTGTGGGGGAGACTGGGGAGCACTGCAGGTTGTTAGCAGGAGCCAGGAGTACAATTATATTAATTAACAGTGCACACTTTTGCTGCAGGAGTGGTGACCAGTGCCTGACCACCAGTATAGTATTGTTGTATACTACTAATATCTCTTTAAATATCAACCAGTCTATATTAGCAGCAGACACAGTACAGTGCGGTAGTTCACGGCTGTGGCTACCTCTGTGTCGGCACACGGCAGGCAGTCCGTCCGACCAGAATTGTATTATTTATTATTATATACCTACCACCTAACCGTGGTTTTTTTTTCATTCTTTATACCGTCATAGTGTCATCCTAATTGTTACGAGTATACTACTATCTCTTTATCAACCAGTGTACAGTGCGGTAGTTCACGGCTGTGGCTACCTCTGTGTCGGCACACGGCAGGCAGTCCGTCCGACCAGAATTGTATTATTTATTATTATATACCTACCACCTAACCGTGGTTTTTTTTTCATTCTTTATACCGTCATAGTGTCATCCTAATTGTTACGAGTATACTACTATCTCTTTATCAACCAGTGTACAGTGCGGTAGTTCACGGCTGTGGCTACCTCTGTGTCGGCACACGGCAGGCAGTCCGTCCGACCAGAATTGTATTATTTATTATTATATACCTACCACCTAACCGTGGTTTTTTTTTCATTCTTTATACCGTCATAGTGTCATCCTAATTGTTACGAGTATACTACTATCTCTTTATCAACCAGTGTACAGTGCGGTAGTTCACGGCTGTGGCTACCTCTGTGTCGGCACACGGCAGGCAGTCCGTCCGACCAGAATTGTATTATTTATTATTATATACCTACCACCTAACCGTGGTTTTTTTTTCATTCTTTATACCGTCATAGTGTCATCCTAATTGTTACGAGTATACTACTATCTCTTTATCAACCAGTGTACAGTGCGGTAGTTCACGGCTGTGGCTACCTCTGTGTCGGCACACGGCAGGCAGTCCGTCCGACCAGAATTGTATTATTTATTATTATATACCTACCACCTAACCGTGGTTTTTTTTTCATTCTTTATACCGTCATAGTGTCATCCTAATTGTTACGAGTATACTACTATCTCTTTATCAACCAGTGTACAGTGCGGTAGTTCACGGCTGTGGCTACCTCTGTGTCGGCACACGGCAGGCAGTCCGTCCGACCAGAATTGTATTATTTATTATTATATACCTACCACCTAACCGTGGTTTTTTTTTCATTCTTTATACCGTCATAGTGTCATCCTAATTGTTACGAGTATACTACTATCTCTTTATCAACCAGTGTACAGTGCGGTAGTTCACGGCTGTGGCTACCTCTGTGTCGGCAGTCGGCAGGCAGTCCGTCCATCCATAATTGTATTATTATTATAATATATACCACCTAACCGTGGTTTTTTTTTCATTCTTTATACCGTCATAGTGTCATACTAGTTGTTACGAGTATACTACTATCTCTTTATCAACCAGTGTACAGTGCGGTAGTTCACGGCTGTGGCTACCTCTGTGTCGGCAGTCGGCAGGCAGTCCGTCCATCCATAATTGTATTATTATTATAATATATACCACCTAACTGTGGTTTTTTTTTCATTCTTTATACCGTCGTCATAGTGTCATACTAGTTGTTACGAGTATACTACTATCTCTTTATCAACCAGTGTACAGTGCGGTAGTTCACGGCTGTGGCTACCTCTGTGTCGGCAGTCGGCAGGCAGTCCGTCCATCCATAATTGTATTATTATTATAATATATACCACCTAACCGTGGTTTTTTTTTCATTCTTTATACCGTCGTCATAGTGTCATACTAGTTGTTACGAGTATACTACTATCTCTTTATCAACCAGTGTACAGTGCGGTAGTTCACGGCTGTGGCTACCTCTGTGTCGGCAGTCGGCAGGCAGTCCGTCCATCCATAATTGTATTATTATTATAATATATACCACCTAACCGTGGTTTTTTTTTCATTCTTTATACCGTCGTCATAGTGTCATACTAGTTGTTACGAGTATACTACTATCTCTTTATCAACCAGTGTACAGTGCGGTAGTTCACGGCTGTGGCTACCTCTGTGTCGGCAGTCGGCAGGCAGTCCGTCCATCCATAATTGTATTATTATTATAATATATACCACCTAACCGTGGTTTTTTTTTCATTCTTTATACCGTCGTCATAGTGTCATACTAGTTGTTACGAGTATACTACTATCTCTTTATCAACCAGTGTACAGTGCGGTAGTTCACGGCTGTGGCTACCTCTGTGTCGGCAGTCGGCAGGCAGTCCGTCCATCCATAATTGTATTATTATTATAATATATACCACCTAACCGTGGTTTTTTTATACCACCTAACCGTGGCAGTCCGTCCATAATTGTATACTAGTATCCAATCCATCCATCTCCATTGTTTACCTGAGGTGCCTTTTAGTTCTGCCTATAAAATATGGAGAACAAAAAAGTTGAGGTTCCAAAATTAGGGAAAGATCAAGATCCACTTCCACCTCGTGCTGAAGCTGCTGCCACTAGTCATGGCCGAGACGATGAAATGCCAGCAACGTCGTCTGCCAAGGCCGATGCCCAATGTCATAGTACAGAGCATGTCAAATCCAAAACACCAAATATCAGAAAAAAAAGGACTCCAAAACCTAAAATAAAATTGTCGGAGGAGAAGCGTAAACTTGCCAATATGCCATTTACCACACGGAGTGGCAAGGAACGGCTGAGGCCCTGGCCTATGTTCATGGCTAGTGGTTCAGCTTCACATGAGGATGGAAGCACTCAGCCTCTCGCTAGAAAACTGAAAAGACTCAAGCTGGCAAAAGCACCGCAAAGAACTGTGCGTTCTTTGAAATCCCAAATCCACAAGGAGAGTCCAATTGTGTCGTTTGCGATGCCTGACCTTCCCAACACTGGACGTGAAGAGCATGCGCCTTCCACTATTTGCATGCCCCCTGCAAGTGCTGGAAGGAGCACCCGCAGTCCAGTTCCTGATAGTCAGATTGAAGATGTCAGTGTTGAAGTACACCAGGATGAGGAGGATATGGGTGTTGCTGGCGCTGGGGAGGAAATTGACCAGGAGGATTCTGATGGTGAGGTGGTTTGTTTAAGTCAGGCACCCGGGGAGACACCTGTTGTCCGTGGGAGGAATATGGCCGTTGACATGCCAGGTGAAAATACCAAAAAAATCAGCTCTTCGGTGTGGAGGTATTTCACCAGAAATGCGGACAACAGGTGTCAAGCCGTGTGTTCCCTTTGTCAAGCTGTAATAAGTAGGGGTAAGGACGTTAACCACCTCGGAACATCCTCCCTTATACGTCACCTGCAGCGCATTCATAATAAGTCAGTGACAAGTTCAAAAACTTTGGGTGACAGCGGAAGCAGTCCACTGACCAGTAAATCCCTTCCTCTTGTAACCAAGCTCACGCAAACCACCCCACCAACTCCCTCAGTGTCAATTTCCTCCTTCCCCAGGAATGCCAATAGTCCTGCAGGCCATGTCACTGGCAAGTCTGACGAGTCCTCTCCTGCCTGGGATTCCTCCGATGCATCCTTGCGTGTAACGCCTACTGCTGCTGGCGCTGCTGTTGTTGCCGCTGGGAGTCGATGGTCATCCCAGAGGGGAAGTCGTAAGCCCACTTGTACTACTTCCAGTAAGCAATTGACTGTTCAACAGTCCTTTGCGAGGAAGATGAAATATCACAGCAGTCATCCTACTGCAAAGCGGATAACTGAGTCCTTGACAACTATGTTGGTGTTAGACGTGCGTCCGGTATCCGCCGTTAGTTCACAGGGAACTAGACAATTTATTGAGGCAGTGTGCCCCCGTTACCAAATACCATCTAGGTTCCACTTCTCTAGGCAGGCGATACCGAGAATGTACACGGACGTCAGAAAAAGACTCACCAGTCTCCTAAAAAATGCAGTTGTACCCAATGTCCACTTAACCACGGACATGTGGACAAGTGGAGCAGGGCAGGGTCAGGACTATATGACTGTGACAGCCCACTGGGTAGATGTATGGACTCCCGCCGCAAGAACAGCAGCGGCGGCACCAGTAGCAGCATCTCGCAAACGCCAACTCTTTCCTAGGCAGGCTACGCTTTGTATCACCGCTTTCCAGAATACGCACACAGCTGAAAACCTCTTACGGCAACTGAGGAAGATCATCGCGGAATGGCTTACCCCAATTGGACTCTCCTGTGGATTTGTGGCATCGGACAACGCCAGCAATATTGTGTGTGCATTAAATATGGGCAAATTCCAGCACGTCCCATGTTTTGCACATACCTTGAATTTGGTGGTGCAGAATTTTTTAAAAAACGACAGGGGCGTGCAAGAGATGCTGTCGGTGGCCAGAAAAATTGCGGGACACTTTCGGCGTACAGGCACCACGTACAGAAGACTGGAGCACCACCAAAAACTACTGAACCTGCCCTGCCATCATCTGAAGCAAGAAGTGGTAACGAGGTGGAATTCAACCCTCTATATGCTTCAGAGGTTGGAGGAGCAGCAAAAGGCCATTCAAGCCTATACAATTGAGCACGATATAGGAGATGGAATGCACCTGTCTCAAGTGCAGTGGAGAATGATTTCAACGTTGTGCAAGGTTCTGATGCCCTTTGAACTTGCCACACGTGAAGTCAGTTCAGACACTGCCAGCCTGAGTCAGGTCATTCCCCTCATCAGGCTTTTGCAGAAGAAGCTGGAGGCATTGAAGAAGGAGCTAACACGGAGCGATTCCGCTAGGCATGTGGGACTTGTGGATGCAGCCCTTAATTCGCTTAACAAGGATTCACGGGTGGTCAATCTGTTGAAATCAGAGCACTACATTTTGGCCACCGTGCTCGATCCTAGATTTAAAGCCTACCTTGGATCTCTCTTTCCGGCAGACACAGGTCTGCTGGGGTTGAAAGACCTGCTGGTGACAAAATTGTCAAGTCAAGCGGAACGCGACCTGTCAACATCTCCTCCTTCACATTCTCCCGCAACTGGGGGTGCGAGGAAAAGGCTCAGAATTCCGAGCCCACCCGCTGGCGGTGATGCAGGGCAGTCTGGAGCGACTGCTGATGCTGACATCTGGTCCGGACTGAAGGACCTGACAACGATTACGGACATGTCGTCTACTGTCACTGCATATGATTCTCTCAACATTGATAGAATGGTGGAGGATTATATGAGTGACCGCATCCAAGTAGGCACGTCACACAGTCCGTACTTATACTGGCAGGAAAAAGAGGCAATTTGGAGGCCCTTGCACAAACTGGCTTTATTCTACCTAAGTTGCCCTCCCACAAGTGTGTACTCCGAAAGAGTGTTTAGTGCCGCCGCTCACCTTGTCAGCAATCGGCGTACGAGGTTACATCCAGAAAATGTGGAGAAGATGATGTTCATTAAAATGAATTATAATCAATTCCTCCGCGGAGACATTGACCAGCAGCAATTGCCTCCACAAAGTACACAGGGAGCTGAGATGGTGGATTCCAGTGGGGACGAATTGATAATCTGTGAGGAGGGGGATGTACACGGTGATATATCGGAGGGTGAAGATGAGGTGGACATCTTGCCTCTGTAGAGCCAGTTTGTGCAAGGAGAGATTAATTGCTTCTTTTTTGGGGGGGGTCCAAACCAACCCGTCATATCAGTCACAGTCGTGTGGCAGACCCTGTCACTGAAATGATGGGTTGGTTAAAGTGTGCATGTCCTGTTTTGTTTATACAACATAAGGGTGGGTGGGAGGGCCCAAGGATAATTCCATCTTGCACCTCTTTTTTCTTTTCTTTTTCTTTGCATCATGTGCTGATTGGGGAGGGTTTTTTGGAAGGGACATCCTGCGTGACACTGCAGTGACACTCCTAGATGGGCCCGGTGTTTGTGTCGGCCACTAGGGTCGCTAATCTTACTCACACAGCTACCTCATTGCGCCTCTTTTTTTCTTTGCGTCATGTGCTGTTTGGGGAGGGTTTTTTGGAAGGGACATCCTGCGTGACACTGCAGTGCCACTCCTAGATGTGCCCGGTGTTTGTGTCGGCCACTAGGGTCGCTAATCTTACTCACACAGTCAGCTACCTCATTGCGCCTCTTTTTTTCTTTGCGTCATGTGCTGTTTGGGGAGGGTTTTTTGGAAGGGCCATCCTGCGTGACACTGCAGTGCCACTCCTAGATGGGCCCGGTGTTTGTGTCGGCCACTAGGGTCGCTTATCTTACTCACACAGCGACCTCGGTGCAAATTTTAGGACTAAAAATAATATTGTGAGGTGTGATGTGTTCAGAATAGGCTGAAAATGAGTGTAAATTATGTTTTTTGAGGTTAATAATACTTTGGGATCAAAATTACCCCCAAATTCTATGATTTAAGCTGTTTTTTAGGGTTTTTTTAAAAAAACACCCGAATCCAAAACACACCCGAATCCGACAAAAAAAATTCGGTGAGGTTTTGCCAAAACGCGGTCGAACCCAAAACACGGCCGCGGAACCGAACCCAAAACCAAAACACAAAACCCGAAAAATTTCCGGCGCTCATCTCTACTTAAAAGCAGGAGCACCCAGCTTGTTGGGTGCATACAGTATAAACAGCGAGTCAGATTTTCTGACTCCAGCCGTCCTTGAAATATATATTTTCAATGCCCTGACAACGTCCAGCAACTTGGAATCCTCCAAATCGCTAGTAGCCGCAGGCACCACAATAGGCTGGTTCAGGTGAAACGCTGACACCACCTTAGGCAGAAAATGAGGACGCGTCCGCAGTTCTGCCCTGTCCGAATGGAAAATCATATATGGGCTTTTATACGATAAAGCCGCCAATTCTGACACTCTCCTGGCTGAAGCCAGGGCCAGTAGCATGGTTACTTTCCATGTAAGATATTTCAAATCCGCCGATTTGAGTGGCTCAAACCAATGGGATTTGAGAAAATCCAAAACTACATTAAGGTCCCACGGAGCCACTGGGGGCACAACCGGGGGCTGTATATGTAGTACTCCTTTTACAAAAGTCTGGACTTCAGGAACTGAAGCCAATTCTTTCTGGAAGAAAATCGACAGGGCCGAAATTTGAACCTTAATGGACCCCAACTTGAGGCCCATAGACAATCCTGTTTGCAGGAAATGTAGGAATCGACCCAATTGAAATTCCTCCGTGGGGGCCTTCCTGGCCTCACACCACGCAACATATTTTCTCCAAATGCGGTGATAATGTTGTGCAGTCACCTCCTTCCTGGCTTTTACCAGTGTAGGAATGACCTCTTCCGGAATGCCTTTTTCCCTTAGAATTCGGCGTTCAACCGCCATGCCGTCAAACGCAGCCGCGGTAAGTCTTGGAATAGACACGGTCCCTGCTGAAGCAGGTCCCGTCTTAGAGGTAGAGGCCACGGATCTTCCGTGAGCATCTCCTGAAGTTCCGGGTACCAAGTTCTTCTTGGCCAATCCGGAGCCACGAGTATCGTTCTTACTCCCCTTTGCCGTATAATTCTCAGTACTTTTGGTATGAGAGGCAGAGGAGGAAACACATACACTGACTGGAACACCCACGGCGTTACCAGAGCGTCCACAGCTATTGCCTGAGGGTCTCTTGACCTGGCGCAATACCTGTCCAGTTTTTTGTTGAGGCGAGACGCCATCATGTCCACCTTTGGTTTTTCCCAACGGTTCACAATCATGTGGAAGACTTCTGGATGAAGTCCCCACTCTCCCGGGTGTAGATCGTGTCTGCTGAGGAAGTCTGCTTCCCAGTTGTCCACTCCCGGAATGAACACTGCTGACAGTGCTATCACATGATCTTCCGCCCAGCGAAGAATCCTTGCAGCTTCTGCCATTGCTCTCCTGCTTCTTGTGCCGCCCTGTCTGTTTACGTGGGCGACTGCCGTGATGTTGTCCGACTGGATCAACACCGGCTGACCCTGAAGCAGGGGTTTTGCCAGGCTTAGAGCATTGTAAATCGCTCTTAGCTCCAGTATATTTATGTGAAGAGACATCTCCAGGTTTGACCATACTCCCTGGAAGTTTCTTCCCTGTGTGACCGCTCCCCAGCCTCTCAGACTGGCATCCGTGGTCACCAGGACCCAGTCCTGTATGCCGAATCTGCGGCCCTCTAACAGATGAGCACTCTGCAACCACCACAGAAGAGACACCCTTGTCCGTGGCGACAAGGTTATCCGCTGATGCATCTGCAGATGCGATCCGGACCATTTGTCCAGCAGATCCCACTGAAAAGGTCGTGCGTGGAATCTGCCGAATGGAATCGCTTCGTAAGAAGCCACCATCTTTCCCAGGACTCTTGTGCATTGAAGCACAGACACTTTCCCTGGTTTTAGGAGGTTCCTGACAAGTTCGGATAACTCCTTGGCTTTCTCCTCCGGAAGAAACACCTTTTTCTGAACCGTGTCCAGAATCATTCCCAGGAACAGCAGACGTGTCATCGGGGTCAATTGAGATTTTGGAAAATTCAGAATCCACCCGTGCTGTTGCAGCACTATTTGGGTTAGTGCTACTACGTCCCCCAGCTGTTCCCTGGACCTTGCCCTTATCAGGAGATCGTCCAAGTAAGGGATAATTAATACACCTTTTCTTCGTAGAAGAAACATCATTTCGGCCATTACCTTGGTAAAGACCCGAGGTGCCGTGGACAATCCAAACGGCAGCGTCTGAAACTGATAATGACAGTTTTGCACCACGAACCTGAGGTACCCTTGATGTGAAGGGCAAATTGGGACATGCAGGTAAGCATCCTTGATGTCCAGGGACACCATAAAGTCCCCTTCTTCCAGATTCGCTATCACTGCTCTGAGTGACTCCATCTTGAACTTGAATTTTTGTATGTACAGGTTCAAAGATTTCAGATTTAGAATAGGTCTTACCGAGCCGTCCGGCTTCGGTACCACAAATAGTGTGGAATAATACCCCTTTCCCTGTTGTAGGAGGGGTACCTTGACTATCACCTGCTGAGAATACAGCTTGTGAATGGCTTCCAATACCGTCGCCCTGTCTGAGGGAGACGTTGGCAGAGCAGACTTTAGGAACCGGCGAGGGGGAGACTTCTCGAATTCCAACCTGTAACCCTGAGATATTATCTGCAGGATCCAGGGGTCCACCTGTGAGTGAGCCCACTGTGCGCTGAAATTCTTGAGTCGACCCCCCACCGCCCCTGAGTCCGCTTGTAAAGCCCCAACGTCATGCTGAGGGCTTTGCAGAAGCCGGGGGGGGGCTTCTGCTCCTGGGAAGAAGCTGCTTGGTGCACTCTCTTACCCTTTCCTTTGCCTCGGGGCAAATATGACTGTCCTTTCGCCCGCTTGTTCCTATAGGAACGAAAGGACTGCGGCTGAAAAGACGGTGTCTTTTTCTGTTGGGAGGGGACCTGAGGTAAAAAGGTGGATTTCCCGGCTGTTGCCGTGGCCACCATATCCGATAGACCGACCCCAAATAATTCCTCCCCCTTATACGGCAATACTTCCATATGCCGTTTGGAATCCGCATCACCTGACCATTGTCGCGTCCATAAACTTCTTCTGGCAGATATGGACATCGCACTTGCTCTCGATGCCAGAGTGCAAATATCCCTCTGTGCATCTCGCATATATAGAAATGCATCCTTTAAATGCTCTATAGTCAGTAAAATACTGTCCCTATCCAGGGTATCAATATTTTCAGTCAGGGAATCCGACCAAACCACCCCAGCACTGCACATCCATGCAGAGGCGATGGCTGGTCGCAGTATAACACCAGTATGAGTGTATATACTTTTCAGGGTAGTTTCCAGCCTCCTATCTGCTGGATCCTTGAGGGCGGCCGTTTCAGGAGACGGTAACGCCACTTGTTTTGATAAGCGTGTGAGCGCCTTATCCACCCTAGGGGGTGTTTCCCAGCGCGCCCTAACCTCTGGCGGGAAAGGATATAATGCCAATAACTTCTTTGAAATTAGCAGTTTTCTATCGGGGTTAACCCACGCTTCATCACACACTTCATTCAATTCGTCTGATTCAGGAAAAACTACAGGTAGTTTTTTCAGACCCCACATAATACCCCTTTTTGTGGTACCTGCAGTATCAGAGATATGTAAAGTCTCCTTCATTGCCGTGATCATATAACGTGTGGCCCTACTGGAAAATACGTTTGTTTCTTCACCGTCGACACTAGATTCGGTGTCCGTGTCTGGGTCTGTGTCGACCGACTGAGGTAAAGGGCGTTTTACAGCCCCTGACGGTGTCTGAGACGCCTGTACAGGTACTAACTGGTTTGCCGGCCGTCTCATGTCGTCAACTGATTTTTGTAATGTGCTGACATTATCACGTAATTCCATAAATAAAGCCATCCATTCCGGTGTCGACTCCCTAGGGGGTGACATCACCATTACCGACAATTGCTCCGCCTCCACACCAACATCGTCCTCATACATGTCGACACACACGTACCGACACACAGCAGACACACAGGGAATGCTCTTATCGAAGACAGGACCCCACTAGCCCTTTGGGGAGACAGAGGGAGAGTTTGCCAGCACACACCCAAGCGCTATAAATATATAGGAACAACCCTATAGAAGTGTTGTCTCCCTTATAGCAGCTTAATATATATCAAAAACGCCAAAAAAAGTGCCCCCCCCCCCCCCCTCTCTTTTTTACCCTGTTTCTGTAGTGCAGTGCAGGGGAGAGTCCTGGGAGCCTTCCTCGCAGCGGAGCTGAGCAGGAAAATGGCGCTGTGTGCTGAGGAGATAGGCCCCGCCCCCTATTTCGGCGGGCTCTTCTCCGGAGTTTGTGAGACCTGGCAGGGGTTAAATACATCCATATAGCCCCAAGGGCTATATGTGATGTATTTTTTAGCCAGAACAAGGTATTCTCATTGCTGCCCAGGGCGCCCCCTGCAGCGCCCTGCACCCTCCGTGACCGCTGGTGTGAAGTGTGTGACAACAATGGCGCACAGCTGCAGTGCTGTGCGCTACCTCATGAAGACTGAAAAGTCTTCTGCCGCCGGTTTCTGGACCTCTTCGCTTTTCGGCATCTGCAAGGGGGTCGGCGGCGCGGCTCCGGGACCGGACTCCATGGCTGGGCCTGTGTTCGATCCCTCTGGAGCTAATGGTGTCCAGTAGCCTAAGAAGCCAATCCATCCTGCACGCAGGTGAGTTCACTTCTTCTCCCCTAAGTCCCTCGTTGCAGTGAGCCTGTTGCCAGCAGGACTCACTGAAAATAAAAAACCTAAAAACTTTTTCTAAGCAGCTCTTTAGGAGAGCCACCTAGATTGCACCCTGCTCGGACGGGCACAAAAACCTAACTGAGGCTTGGAGGAGGGTCATAGGGGGAGGAGCCAGTGCACACCACCTGATCCTAAAGCTTTATTTTTGTGCCCTGTCTCCTGCGGAGCTGCTAATCCCCATGGTCCTGACGGAGTCCCCAGCATCCACTAGGACGTTAGAGAAATAATGGTCTCTGAAACGTGGGATAGTTGTATAAGGCTGCTTAAAGGAAGTCTATGCAGTGTGATATTTGGAGAAGAAAGCCCCTGTGTAATGGGATGTGCTGTACAGTCGGAGGTGGATTGGCCATAGGGCTCACAGGGAAGTTTCCCGGTGGGCCGACGCACCCGTGCGGCCTGTTTTGTTTGAGGACATGTGGTCCTTTTTATAGACATAATGAATAAGATGCAAAATAATTTGCATATATGAAAATTACTTTGCCACTTAGCCTGTGATTGCAGATGATCTAGTGCAGAGGTTCTCAAACTCGGTCCTCGGGGGCCCACACAGTGCATGTTTTGCAGGTCTCCTCACAGAATCACAAGTGAAATAATTAGCTCCACCTGTGGACCTTTTAAAATGTGTCAGTGAGTAATTAATACACCTGTGCACCTGCTGGGTTACCTGCAAAACATGCACTGTGTGGGCCCCCGAGGACCGAGTTTGAGAACCTCTGATCTAGTATATGCTCCGTCTGCCTGCTTGGCTGACATATAAGATTGAGTGAATAGTGATTGGGATACGGTTGGTGTAATAAGCAAGAAAATACTGTATAGCTTTTTAAAGAATGATATAGTTTCCTAAATTCTAAAGGTGTATCATATAATGTGCTCATAATATTTAATTTTATTTCTTTTTAACTTCCCTCTTGATGCTGGACATGCCCACTATCTGGAAAGTCTTGGGGGGAGGGTGCTGCTGCCATGGCCCATGGCTAGACCTTACACCTCTGGTGATGCCCATGTGGGGCCACTAGTACAAATTTTTCCAGGGCCGCTTTTTGTTCCCAATCCACCCCTGTGTACAGTAGTATTGTTGAGAAGAAGTGCAAGAACTTCCGATTTAGGGCAGTATCCTATTAGCCGCGATAACGTGATCTGTAATCGTGGCAAAATTTAACGCACCTATCGTCAAAAAAACTTAGCTTACTTCAGCCTGCGCGCTCCCGTTTCTCGCACCTATCCTATTCCAAAATGGCGAAAACGGGATTTGCGCTACAATTCTAGCCAGCAAAAGGAGAGATAAGTATCGGAGAAAATGGGGAAATCTGCCTGTGTCCACAAAAAAGCCAAACTAATATAGGAAAACAATATAGAAGTCTATTAGTGGCCATAATAAAACAATTTAGTGTTATTAAATTAGGTCAAATGGCTGTTATATGCATTTTTTTAAAATGAGAAAAAAAAATTATAGAAAGCAATTTCCTTTCCTGCAAAAAAGTTCTCTCATTAAATTTGGATACATAAAATAGGGTGTAAGTATATATATGGGTCAATTTAGGAGGGGACTTAAAAAAACAAGTGGAAACTGACCAATTACTCCCTAAGCCTAAAAACACTTGTCCCACTCATAAAGCACCCCAATATACCTGTCCCATACCTTGTACCCCAATTTCCATCACTTTGCATTTTTTTACTCCAAAAATTACAGGTTATGATTAGCCAATTAAAAATAATTCAAAACTTCTAAGTGCCTAATTAGTCATTAAGGGGGGTGTCCCAGCGGTTCTGAACCAAATCCTAAAATTTTTACCTTAAAATAAGGATTTTGCACTACTTATCCCATGCTCAGAGATGGTGAAGAGAATCCACGATAAACCCTATGGAGACTTATTACCGATAACTTTTCACCGCTAATAGGATACTGAATTATCGCATTTGTGATAATTTATCACATAACCGTGTTATCACAGCTAATAGGATAGCACCCATAGGGTGGTATTCAAATAATATATCACGCCCAATATCCTTTCTAAAGTGATCCCCGTTATCGCGCATATTGCGCCGATAGCAATCAGGTTTAGTTGCATAAAGAGCTGGCCGCCTCACTACCCCGAGGGTAGTGAGCTGAAATCATAATACCATACCCGTCAGGGTGAAAAGAATTGAATACCGCCCATAGTGTCTACTGTATGATTGTTTGAATGAACTGTGACTTGTAATGTTCTTAAGACTGTGCCAGAGGTGTGAAAGAAATATTATTATTTAAAAACCATTATGAATTTTATGCAAATGGAGTAAGAAGACTGAGTAATTATTTAACATCTGCTGAAGGAATGTGCTGAAGGAGGATGGAGAAATCATTCTTGCAACCACAATGCTTATTTTACTGTAGGAATACTGTAAGTGTAAATAAACTTCATCCTATTTTCATCCTGAGGTGATCTAGCTCCAAGGTTCTTTGACTGCAGTGTGTGCTATTCTCTATATGCTAAGAGTTTTCGATGGGTCTTCTGGTCATAAATGCCATTAGAAACCACCAGAGCTTGTGCTACTTTATATTCGGAAGTATTATGATTTTATTACAGCACCAGTAGGGTTGACAATAGCAAGACAATGGGGGTAATTCAAACCTGATCGCTCCTCTGCAAATTTGCAGAGGTTTGTGATCAGATAGCTGCCGCTCAGACAGAGTGAAAACCCATCCCATGCAAGTCTGCGTACACCTTGCAAAAATCCCTGCGAATGTCGGGCAGCTGCAAATCCGTTTGCAGCTCACTCACTATAGAATGATTTTTCCAGTCTGTGCAGTCTGTGCATAGCCCCGGACCTACTCCTACAGTGCAATAGAATCAGGCTGATCAGGCCCGGAGCTGACGTCACACACCCTCCCTGAAAACGCTTGGTTTTCCTGACATGCCTCCATGGTGCATATGGTCTTTGTATAGTGCTCCCTCTTTATAACGCCCAGAAAACGGCCAGTTACCACCCCCAAATGCGGGCATCCTGTCAATCAACTTGCGTATACCTAGCGATCAAAAAAGACGCTGGATATTTTTGCAGTTTGATCTTGCACAAGCTCACTACTACGCATGCGCAGTTGATCGATAATTGGCCGTGTGGTGAATTCGCACAACAGTGATCAGGTCTGAATCGGGCCCACTGACACATCTACTGTATATACAGTATATTTATCCCCAGTCCTGAAATACATAGGTCCCAGGGGTACCAAGTACTGTGTTACACTTTAAGCATAGTATTACCGGTATCCGGTCGGGTGGTCTTCAGTTTGTCAGCTGTCGGGATCCCGGCGCACAGTATACTGGCGCCGGAATCCCGACAGCCGGCATACCGACACTTTATCTCCCTCTTGGGGGTCCACGACCCCCCTGGAGGGAGAATAAATAGCGAGCCCGCAAGGGACTCATTTGCACTCGCCGCGCTGTCGGTATGCTGGCGGTCGGGATTCCGGCGCCGGTATGCTGTTCGCCGGGAGCCCGGCCGCCGGCATACCCTACTACACCCATATCCGGTCTATAGAGCTACACTAAAAAGGTCAATAGGTCTACCACTAATGGTCGACATGCATTAGGTCGACAGGTTTAAAAGGTGGACATTAAAATGGTCAACACAAATATGGTCGATACAAGTTTTTTGTTTTGTTTTTTCAACTTTTTCATACGTTAACATCCACGTGGGTTATGATTTGGAATAGTATGCAATCAAAATCCCGACAGCAATTGACCGACGGTCAAAATCCCGACATGGAGAAAATACCAACATTTAAAATACCGTCAAGGTCAAAATACCGACATGTAAAATGTCGACAGGTCAAAATGCCGACATGATTTTTCATTGTTTTTGTGTATGTCGATATAGGTCAACATGGACACCATATAAGTGTACCGCGTCCCCTCGTATGGCTCGCTGCGCTCACCATGCTTCGGGCACGGTACCTCGCTGCACTCGGCACACTATTATGTTCCCCCTCCAGCAGGTCCACTGGGATGGTAAAGTATGAACAAGTCGGTTTCAATTAAAAAAATCATGAAAAACTCATGTCAGCATTTTGACCAGTCGACATTTTACATGTCTGTATTTGAAATGTCGGTATATTGACCATGTCGGGATTTTGACCTTGTTGGGATTTTGATCGTCGGTCAATTGCTGTTGGTATTTTGACCGTCGGGATTTTGACTGTCGGTAAATTGACTGCATCCCTGCCCAAAGCATGGCAAGTGAATCTAGTCATGCAAGGGGACGTAGTAAACTAATGAGGCTTGTTTGTTGCAGAAAAGTGACAAAACACCCAATAAGCCCCCCAAAAAATAGTCTACCTTTTTTGTGTTGACCTTTTGATCCTGTCAACCTTTTGACCTTGTCGACCTAATGAATTAGTGATCGACCTATTGACTGTAGAGCTTTTTAGTGTAGATCTAATAATCCACACCCAGTACTACCATCAACCTATAATTTAACTACCAGAGCTAGTGGCAGATTAAACTTTAATAGGTCCAGGGTGGTGCTCAGTTCATAGGCACCGTGTTCAGTCAGTCTATGCTCGTTACAATTCAGTGCAGACCACAATGTAATTCCATTATAATAAATTTAGCTTTGCATCTAAAATTGTGTCTGTGTTGATGTTGCTGGGGATATAGCGTATATGAATTCCGAGTCACTTCGCTTAAATCACAAACCCCACTATTCATTGGGTAAACTGAATAATAATTATATTACATCAATAATACCCATTAATATTATGGGTCTGATTCAGAAGTGGATGCAGAGGCAGTGGCGGAACTAGCAAGCGGTGGGCCCAGGTGCGACAAAATGCTTTTCCCCCCCCCCCCCCCATCCCATCCAAGTCCACCCCCTCACCCCTGGAGAGGATCTGGTGAGGGGGACCTGCTCAGGGCCAGAGAAATGGATACCTAGCAACAGTGCCATAACATTTTAGCACTGTGTGCAAGAAACAGCATCGGAGCCCCACCCCTGCATGCAAAACAGGGGCAGTGCGCGCCGTAGGCGCGTGCAAAAATACATAGTGGCGTGGCTTCGCGGGGAAGGGGTGTGGCCACAAAATAATACCAATTCATAAAACGGTGCACAGTAGTCTCCATTCTTCAAATTACGCCGCACAGTAGCACCACTACACCAGGTAGAGACCCTTTTACACCTTACAGCGAACAGATTCCTCTTTTTACACATTACGGCAGACAGCGTCCCCTTTTTACACATTACGGCAGACAGCGTCCCCCTTTTTACACATTACGGCAGACAGCGTCCCCTTTTTACACATAACGGCAGACAGCGTGCCCTTGTTACACATAGCAACAGACAGCGTGCACTTTTTACACATTACGGCAGACAGCGTACACTTTTTACACATAACGGCAGACAGCGTGCCCTTGTTAAACATAGCGGCAGAGAGCGTACACTTTTTACACATAACGGCAGACAGCGTCTCCCTTTTTACACATTACGGCAGACAGCGTCCCCTTTTTACACATTACGGCAGACAGCGTGCCCTTGTTACACATAGCAACAGACAGCGTGCACTTTTTACACATTACGGCAGACAGCGTACACTTTTTACACATAACGGCAGACAGCGTGCCCTTGTTAAACATAGCGGCAGAGAGCGTACACTTTTTACACATAACGGCAGACAGCGTCCCCCTTTTTACACATTACGGCAGACAGCGTCCCCTTTTTACACATTACGGCAGACAGCGTCCCCTTTTTACACATTACGGCAGACAGCGTCCCCCTTTTTATACATTACGGCAGACAGCGTCCCCTTTTAAACATAACGGCAGACAGCGTGCCCTTGTTACACATAGCGGCAGACAGCGTGCACTTTTTACACATTACGGCAGACAGCGTACACTATTTACACATAACGGCAGACAGCGTGCCCTTGTTAAACATAGCGGCAGACAGCGTACACTTTTTACACATAACGGCAGACAGCGTTCCCCTTTTTACACATTACGGCAGACAGCGTCCCCTTTTTACACATTACGGCAGACAGCGTACACTTTTTACACATAACGGCAGACAACGTACACTTTTTACACATAGCGGCAGACAGCGTGCCCTTGTTACACATTACGGCAGACAGCGTGCCCTTGTTACACATTACGGCAGACAGCGTGCCCTTGTTACACATTACGGCAGGCAGATTCCCCCTTTTTACACGTTGCGGCAGGCAGTCCCCCATTTTTACACATTGCGGCAGGCAGATTCCCCATTTTTACACATTACGGCAGGCAGATTCTCCCTTTTTACACATAGCGGCAGGCAGATTCCCCATTTTTACACATTGCGGCAGGCAGATTCCCCATTTTTACACATTGCGGCAGGCAGATTCCCCATTTTTACACATTGCGGCAGGCAGTCCCCCCTTTTTACACATTGCGGCAGGCAGTCCCCCATTTTTACACATAGCGGCAGGCAGTCCACCCTTTTTACACATTGCGGTAGGCAGTCCCCCATTTTTACACATAGCGGCAGGCAGTCCCAACAAATAAAGAAAGAAAGAGACAGAAAGAAATAAAGAGAAAGAAATAAAGAAAGAAAGAAAGAAAGAAAGTAGAATCATACTTACCCTCTCCGCTGGCTCAGGCTCCTCGTGCAGCTTGACGATTCCCGGGCAGTAGACGAGGTGGAGGAGGGAGCCTGCAGCAGCGCTGTGTTATTGGTGGAGGCGCTGCTGCTGCTGCTGCCCCCCTGCTTCACTATAGGCTGTTCTCGGAAGACAGCCTATAGTGAAGCAGAGGGGCAGCAGCAGCAGCGCCTCCACCAGTAACAAAGCGCTGTTGCGGCTCCCTCCTTCACCTCCGTCCTCCTCCTTCCCCCGTCCGTGCCGCTGCTCTTCTCCTCTGTGGGCGGCTGTGCGCTGCGGGCAGCGGTTGCCCGCAGCGCACAGCGGCATGTAATGAGTCAGTTTGACTCATTACATGCTTGGGCCCCAGGACAGAGGCGGGCCCCAGTGCAACGCACTGCTTGCCCTGCCGGTAGTTCCGCCTCTGTGCAGAGGTGACTTTATGCAGATGCTGCTGCAACGTCCTTCCCTTGCGTACAGTACATGCATGGTAGCGTCTAGTTTACCTTCGTGGAGAGGACCTTTCCCATAACCCCCTGGGTCCATGTCACAATCTATTTGTAATAGTAAAGTGTGGCGAGCGAAGCGAGACACCGAGCCCGAAGCGCGGCGAGTGAAGTGAGCCCGTGAGGGTCCAATGCTGCATAGAAATTTTTTTCCCCCCCAAACGAACGGAGAACAAAGAACGAAGAAGACATTTAGGTGCTGTAAGGGCGGAAGTTCTCTCCTGCTCTCTCGTTTTGTCACGTCCAGGTCCTTAGCACGAAGGTGACATAGACTAATCTGAATGTGCCCATTTTCAGCATCATATCGATTGGTGCATCCTTAGAAAGCAACATTGGTCAGACCATCTAAACTTGCATCAGCCCTAAGGCAGGTTCAGTTCCTCCGTCTGAATATTTATTACATGTTTACATGTCTGCAGTTCAGTTATATTATATCTATGTGAGTGGAAATCAGCATTATAGAGCAGTTATAAAAAGTTATCTTGTGCTTCTTAAGTAACGTCCATGCCTCCATGGTGCATACGGTCTTTGTATAGTGCTCCCTCTTTATAACACCCCTTTTAAAACCACCCTCACTAGGTTTATTCTATGCACAGAGTGACATACAATATAATGTACCAACTGCATTACACATCACCTGTACGATTATGCCTCTCTCTGTTAGCCCAGTTTTGGCCTGTCTTTTAATCTGGAATTATACAGAGGAAGCACTGACTGTATTTATGCAACTTGTCAATAGCAACAGGATAACAACAACAGAGGAAATGTACAAATCCAAATTTATCTCCTGTGAAACATTAACCGTATAAACCCTGTTCAGACGTTTGTACATTAGTTTTCATCCTGGTTTTAGACTACAGCTAACAACAACCCTTTGCTGTCCATCCAAACATTAAGTGGTGACAGTGGCGTAAGTTCGTCCCAGTTGCCCGGAGGCAAGATAAATATTGGTGCCCCCTATTTCCTATATTAAGATAAATATATGTATGTATGTATGTATGTGTGCATATGTGTGCGTGTGTGTGTGTAGTGTTCTGAAAAAAAATGTATATACTGTATTTAATTGTCTTTTATCTTAAATCACACATTTCTTAGCAGTCATACCCAGGATTAGAACCCATGATCTGTTACACTGACAGCAGACACTTTACTGATGGAGCTATTTGCTCCTGTAGTAGAGGAAGCATGAGAATTCTAACTATATGTGTAATTGTCAGAGAAGTATCTTTATATAGTTAAAATTCTCATATTTCCTATACAGGAGCAAACAGCTTCATCAGTAAGGTTTCTGCTTCCAGTGTAATATGTTGTGGTTTCTAATCCTGGGTATGACACTTGTAAAATGTGTATATTCCGTATAATAAAGAGGGTGTGATTTGTAAGGTGCAGGGACCAGTGAAAAGACAGCGGCAGCTATCATTTAACTTAATTCAATAGTGTCACAGGATGGGAGGAGAGGTGCCCCCCTTCAGAGTAGGAGCCCGGCTGCAGATGACTCCATTGCCTCCCAGAGTTCTGCCTCTGAGTGGTGATGATTTTTATTACCATTATTTTCTCTTATGTCCTAGAGGATACTGGGGTCCACATTAGTACCATAGGGTATAGACGGGTCCACTAGGAGCCTTGGGCACTTTAAGAAATCAATAGTGTGCACTGGTTCCTCCCTCTATGCCCCTCCTACCAGACTCAGTTTAGAAAATGTGCCCGGAGGAGCCGATCACTCTTAGGGAAGCTCCTGAAGAATTTTCTGCATTTATTTTCTGTTTGTTGTTTTCAGGCAGGTCTGATTGGCACTAGATTGCCTGCTTCGTGGGACTTAGGGGGGAGAACGGCGCAACTTCCTAAAGAGTTAATGGTCCCGTTCTAAAGAGTTAATGGTCCCGTTTCTCCGCTGACAGGACACTGAGCTCCTGAGGGAGTTATTCGCAAGCCCCACCATGGCGAGCATACATACCCGCAGCACGCCACCACCCCTAACAGAAGATAGAAGAGTGAGTACAGCGCCAGCGTCCCGGTTAGCGGGTCGCCGGTGGGAATGGCGGCACAAGGGTAGGAGCGCAGCTCTGAGTGCAGTCTGCGCTTCAGGGGGCTCAGAGGACGTACACAGACGTGTGTCCCGCTGTGAGGGGCGCTGAGCCACCAATGCATACCCACACTGGCTATCATACCTAACAAGGGTTTTAACCCTCTGTTAGGCATAAAGATTACCTCAGGCCAGTATAAAAAAGCGGGAAGCCGAGCGCCAGCAGCTCACCAGCACCATTTTCCCTCAGCAGCTTACACTGACAGGAATCACAGGGAAGCGCAGCTCCTCCACAAAGACTCCTCAGCGGTACCAGGGGGTCTTAGAAGGGGGGGAGTGTTGTAGTATACTAAGCCCTATTAAGGGACTTAGTGTGGCGACCCAGCGAAGTTTTACTTGGTTACAGGGGCGCTGTGTGGCTGGCTCCAATTTCTGTGCCTCCCTAAGGGCTCTGTGTGGGTTAAACTGTGTTTTCACCGTGTGTGTGTGTGTGTGTGTGTGTGTGTGTGTGTGTGTGTGTGTGTCCCTTCATGTTACCATGTCCAGGGACTGTGTTTCCTGCACAGCTGCATGTCTTTCCTCCCCCGGAGACTCACTACCCTGTACTCAGGATAGTGCACATTCTCAGGCGAGTGGGGCAGAACCCCCATAGTTAGCTTCCATTAAAGGGATGATATCTAATATTTCTAAAAATTTATCCCATAATGAGAAACAGACGCAATTCTTAAAACAGTCTATGGATGACCTGATGAAAAGAGATTCAGTTCCCATACCAGCGTCTCAAACCCCCGCCATTTGCCCACAAAAGCGTACTCTGGCCCAGCTCATGCAGGATGATACTGATGATACATCAGATCCAGAGTAGGGTGAAGTGGATGCAAGTGGGGGGGATGCGGTCCTGTCACAAGGAATACAGGCCCTGATAGATGCTATCAGAAATGTCCTGCACATTCCTGACAAGACAGCGGAGGTAGAGGAGGAATCTTATTTTAATGTAAAAGAAATCCTCAGCTACTTATCCTGCATCAAAGGAATTAAATGCCCTGTTTGAAGAAACTTGGGTTAACCCTGACAAAAAAATTCAGATCCCTAAAAGATTAATTACATCCTTTCCCTTTCCTATGGAAGATAGAAAGAAATGGGAAAACCCGCCTATTGTAGACGCATCGGTATTTAGGTTGTCATGTAAGATAGTCTTACCTGTTCCTGGTGCAGCATCCTTAAAGGACACGGCTGACCGCAAGATTGAGAACACTCAAATCGTTATACACTGCTGCTGGGGTGGCCCAGAGACCCATTATTACTTGCGCATGGATCACTAAAGCCATTGCAAAGTGGTCAGGTAACCTAATTGACGGATTGAGTACCTTACCCAGGGGGGAGATAGTTTTACTCCTGCAGCATATTCAAGACTCTGCTAACTTTATGGTGGAGGCCATAAAGGAAATTGGTTTGCTCAATGCACGCACCACTGCCATGGCAGTGTCAGCACGCAGGGGCTTGTGGCTACGCCAGTGGACTGCGGATATGGAATCCAGGAAAAGCGTGGAAAACCTACCATTCACAGGTGAGGCCCTTTTTGGAGATGAACTGGATAAGTGGATATCTAAGGCTACGGCGGGTAAGTCTACGTACCTTCCTTCCACAGCACCCCCAGCTAGGAAAACCTACTCTGCTCCAACTCTGCAGTCCTTTTTGGACAGCGAAATTTAAAGGCAAATCAAAAGGTTCTTCTACAGCCTTCAAAGGTAATAGAGGTAAACCCAGAAAACCAGCAGCTGCAGGTACTCTGGAACAGACCTCCGGGTCTGCTTCCTCAAAGCCTTCAGCATGACGGTGGTCCGCACTGTCTGGAAGACAGGCAGGTGGGAGCTCGGTTACGTTATTTCAGTCATGTTTGGGCAACATCTTGCCAGGATCCCTGGGTCACAGACCTTATCACCAAGGGATACAGACTGGAGTTTCAGGAACTCCCACCTCACAGATTCTTCAAATCAGGCTTACCAGCTTCTCCGGAAGCAAGTATGACTTTACAGGCAGCAATTCAAAAACTGGTACAGACTCAGGTCATTGTCCCAGTTCCACTTCAACTACAAAACAAGGGTTATTATGCCATCCTATTTGTGGTACCGAAACCGGATGGTTCGGTAAGTCCCATTTTAAACCTCAAATCACTGAACCCGTATTTAAGGGTGTTCAAGTTCAAGATGGAGTCTCTGAGAGCGGTGATCTCAGGTCTGGAGGAGGGGGAATTCCTGGTGTCTCTGGACATCAAAGATGTATAGCTTCATATTCCAATTTGGCCGCCTCATCAGGCTTATCTAAGGTTTGCACTACAGGACTGTCACTACCAGTTTCAGGCCCTGCCATTCGGCCTCTCAACGGCACCGAGGGGATTCACCAAGGTAATGGCAGAGATGATGTTTCTCCTTCGCAAGCAGGAAGTGAACATAATACTGTACCTGGATGACCTGCTGATAAAAGCGACTTCTTTGGAGAGGTTGTTGGACAGCATTGCCCTCTCAACCCAACTACTTCAGGATCACGGATGGATTCTGAACCTACCAAAATCCCACCTGGAACCAACACGGAGGCTTCCGTTTCTGGGGATGGTACTGGATACGGAGGAACGGAAGGTATTGCTTCCGTTGGAAAAGGCATTGGTAATCCAGTTGATGGTGCGGGATATCCTAAAACCAGCCCAGATATCGGTGCATCTATGCATTCGCCTTCTGGGGAAGATGTTTGTCTCTTACGAGGCTTTGCAGTATGGAAGGTTTCATGTGAGGCCCTTCCAGCTGGATCTCCTGGACAAATGGTCCGGATCGCATCTTCACATGCACCAGAGGATACGTCTGTTACCAAAAGCCAGGATTTCTCTTCTGTGGTGGCTTCAGACTTCTCACCTGACCGACGGTCAAAGGTTCGGATTCAAAATTTGGTTCTGCTAACCACAGACGCAAGCCTCAGAGTTTGGAGTGCAGTCATCCAGGGGTAACAGTTCCAAAGAAAATGGTCAAGTCAGGAAACCATTCTTCCGATCAACATTCTGGAACTAAGGGCCATATACAACACCCTGCTACTTGCATCGCATCTTCTTCAAAATCACGCCATTCAGGTTCAGTCGGACAATGTGACGGCAGTAATGTACACAAACCGACAGGGTGAAACGAAGAGCAGAGCAGCAATGTCAGAGGTAACAAGAATTCTCCTCTCGGCAGAAAGATACGCGGTGGCGCTGTCGGCAATCTTCATTCTGGGAGTAGACAACTGGGAAGCGGACTTCCGCAGCAAACACGACCTCCACCTGGGAGAGTGGGGCCTTCACCCACAGATGTTTGAGTCCTTAACACGTCGGTGGGGAATTACACAGATGGACATGATGGCCTCTCGTCTCAACAAGCAGCTAAAGCGGTATTGTTCCAGGTCGAAGGACCCTCAAGCAGTGACGGTGGACGATCTGGTGACTCCATGGGTCTACCAAATGTTTTATGTGTTTCCACCTCTTCCACTGACCCCAAGAATTCTCAAAAGAATAAAAAGGGAAAAGGTTCAAGCAATTCTCATTGCTCTGGATTGGCCAAGAAGGGCCTGGTACACGTACACATCTATTGGAGATGCTCTTAGAGGACCCGTGGCCTCTACCTCTTCGAGAGGATCTTCTACAACATGGGCCGTTCGTCTATCAAGACTTACCACGGCTACGTTTGACAGCATGGAAGTAGAGCGTCAAATTTTAGCACGGAAAGGCATTCCGGACAAGGTTATTCCAACCCTGATCCAAGCCAGGAAAGGGTTAACATCTAAACATTACCACCGTATTTGGAAAAAATATGTCTCGTGGTGTGAAAACAGGAAATTTCCTGCAGTGGAATTTCAGCTGGGATGTTTTCTTCTTTTTCGGGTGTGGATGTGGGCCTACATTTGGGCTCCTTGAAGGTCAAGATTTCGTCCATATCCATTTTCTTCCAGAAACAATTGGCTACCCTCCCTGAGGTTCAAACGTTCTTGAAGGGGGTTTTGCACATCCAACCGCCCTTTGTGCCTCCCACGGCACCTTGGGATCTGAACGTGGTGTTGCAGTTCCTACATTCGGAATGGTTTGAGCCTTTACAGGAGGTTGACGTAAAGTTTCTTACGTGGAAGACCGTTACACTGTTGGCCTTAGCTTCTGCAAGGTGTGTGTCCTAACTGGGGACGTTGTCTCACAAAAGCCCCTATTTGATTTTTCATGAAGATAGTGCTGAACTCAGAACTCGTCAGCAATTTCTTCCTAAGGTGGTGTCTGTGTTCCATATCAACCAACCTATTGTGGTTCCGGTGCTTACTGACACCTCGGCTACCTCAAAGTCCTTGGATGCTGTGAGGGCTTTGAAGATCTACGTGAAGCGGACAGCTCGTCACAGGAAATCTGGCTCGCTGTTTGTTCTCTGTGATCCCAAGAAAGTTGGGTGTCCTGCTTCAAAGCAGTCTATTGCTCGCTGGATCACGATTACTATCCAGCATGCTTATTCATCAGCAGGATTGCCGGTTCCTAAAGTACAAGCCCACTCTACTAGGTCGGTGGGTTCTTCCTGGGCAGCTGCCCGTGGAGTCTCGGCTTTACAACTCTGCCGAGCAGCTACTTGGTCGGGTTCGAACACATTTGCTAAGTTCCACAAGTTCGATACTTTGGCCTCTAAGGACCTTCAGTTTGTTTAATCAGTTCTGCAGGAACCTCAGCACTCTCCCACCCAGTTTGGGAGCTTTGGTACATCCCCATAGTACTAATGTGGACCCCAGTATCCTCTAGGACGTAAGAGATAATAGGATTTTATTTAACTACTGGTAAATCCTTTGCTCGTAGTCAGTAGAGGATACTGGGCGCCCACCCAGTGCTTCGTTTTTCCTGCACTGTTACTTTGTTAAGTAATGTTGTTGGTTCAGCTGTTGCTGTTCCTGTTCAGTTTGGTTAGCATGGCTTTCCTCTTGTTTGTGTGTGCTGGTTCGAATCTCACCACTGTTCTGTTACATCCTTCCTCAGGATATGTCCGTCTCCTCGGGCACAGTTTCTAGACTGAGTCTGGTAGGAGGGGCATAGAGGGAGGAGCCAGTGCACACTATTGATTTCTTAAAGTGCCCAAGGCTCCTAGTGGACCCGTCTATACCCCATGGTACTAATGTGGACCCCAGTATCCTCTACGGACTACGAGAAAAGGATTTACCGGTAGGTAATTAAAATCCTATTTTTTGAACAATGCCAAAACAGCGAAGGCGGGATGTACTAATATACAATGCCGCCCATTGGCAGTTATTGCAGCGATGCTAACATATGCAATTAGTATCGCAATTCAATGACAGATGCCTCCTGCGATACCTGTGAGAGGGTATGCAGGGGTCTCCATCACCTCCCAGCCTCGGGAGGTGACTGCCGGGGTCCTCCTCTCCCTCTCTGCAGCCGGAAGTACAACTGTTTGTGTTGCGGGGGAGGAGGAGGTTGGGCATCGGACAGCACGCCAGGAGGCTGTGATAATGTCAAATATTAACTTTAAACATTAATCTATATTCTATTACGGACTAAGTACGCTATTGGCGCACTGAGTACCGTAAGGGTACGCACTTAGCGTAGCAGACACTAGGCCGTGGCGCGACGCACGAGCGACACGTACGCTCACGGAATGATACACAATAAACCTTAGTAACAACACACCGTAAGGGTATGCTTACACTTTAAACCTTAGCAGCAAAGCACTATACCTTTAAAACTTTAAGTAGCGCTGGTGATACAAAGTATCAGCAGTGCATACACCTTAACAATGCTTATACACCTTAAACAGGTTAAACAGGTTAAACCACTTTAAAGCCCTGGCAGGAAAGTGACAACACAGCACTGATTTGTATTTGAAAACCACATGGTTCTAAGGCCACTGTGGATAGATTCTAATAAAAGGTTAAACAATACATATCATACACTACAAACTAACATCAAAATCTAACACAATAACAGAGAATAACATGAGCAGTGGCGAACAAAATGGCTACAGAGAAATATACATACATGGGGATGATTCGCAAGCGCGTCCTGGATTCCAGCCCTCAGCCTTCAATGTGAAAACCTTTCAGAGAGAGTGAGTGACTGGACAGGCAATGGTGGTCTTTATATACACAACATACAGTAACAATACAATGGTCCCTATAATCTCATGGTTCATTGGACACAGGAATGTGTCTCTGCATTGTAACAAAAGGTCATAGGTGGGTTCGAACAGGTGGGCTGTGTCTCTCCCCAACTGCTGTAGTGGGTGGTATCCTCTGGATTCCCCCCGCATGGATAATGAACAGCAAATACAGTAAATGTCTATAAACTACTTTTGTACATAACTATACACAGGAGCGAGCAATCTCTTCCTAACCAACACCGAAATGTTACCATTAAAATACTCTACAGCTGGATACTAGACACCACCGTTCAACCTTTATCTGACCCTTCCTATCATGCAAAGAGGAATTTCTATGTCCAAGAACCGTTTAAACGAAACATACTTGCTGACATTGTTAAGGGGAATATTCACTACAATATACGCTATATGGGTTAAATATGTTATGATCGAGTCGCACGCTAGATGCTTACAAACTCTACCGTAAATGCGCATACACCGCGCGTGATCGCCGGAGCGATCTTACGCAAATTGCGGATATGTGCACTCATGGCAGAGTGTGTGCATGTGCAGCGGGCATGTGCATGAGGGGTTAGTACAAGGCAAGTGATTCATGATATTTTTCGACTTTGACAGTCCACCCTTTGGCAGTCAACAATAACTGCCACTATCTAAACAATTAAGCAGAAAAAATTAGGAGCAATGGCGCACAGCTGCAGTACTGTGCGCTATCTTGGTGAAGACTGATGTCTTCTGCCGCCGATTTTCCGGACCTCTTCTTGCTTCTGGCTCTGTAAGGGGGACGGCGGCGCGGCTCCGGGAACGAACACCAAGGCCAGTTCCATGCGGTCGATCCCTCTGGAGCTAATGGTGTCCAGTAGCCTAAGAAGCCCAAGCTAGCTGCAAGCAGGTAGGTTCGCTTCTTCTCCCCTTAGTCCCTCGATGCAGTGAGCCTGTTGCCAGCAGGTCTCACTGTAAAATAAAAAACCTAAAATAAACTTTCTTTCTAGGAGCTCAGGAGAGCCCCTAGTGTGCATCCAGCTCGGCCGGGCACATAAATCTAACTGAGGCTTGGAGGAGGGTCATAGTGGGAGGAGCCAGTGCACACCAGGTAGTCTAAAAGCTTTCTTTTAGTTGTGCCCAGTCTCCTGCGGAGCCGCTATTCCCCATGGTCCTTTCGGAGTTCCCAGCATCCACTACGGACTACGAGAAATAGATTTACCGGTGAGTAAAATCTTATTATTACCATGAAATACCTTATTATGATTGGGAGTAGGAAGGAGAGGAGAAGGTGGGAAATGTATGACCTAGTGAGATAGTAAAAAGCATGTATGTATGAAATCCATGTCTGAGGGGTCATGTATCATCGTGCCGTACATGTTCTAAAAATAAGCTTCGAGGTATTGCGAAGTATACATTGAATCCTTCTTATCCCGTATTAAGGGTCTGTAAGTGGGCTAACAAACTCTACCGAGCTCTTTTCGGCTTTTAGTTCCAACAAATGGGGTGCACATTAGTTGATGATACATGAAGGGGGAAAATATGTGAGTGCTAATATATGTGTCTATATCACCTGTCGACTATGTGTGTCACTACCTGAAGATAGTAGAGATGAAGATAAGAAACATGCGTTATAAATGCATTCTTATGATTATATATATATGGTCGTCCTTGGGCGTCTGTTGGAGTCTTGTTGATGTCTTGTTGAAGTCTTGTCCGGATTGCTGTATCTTTGCTGTGTGGCAAGCAAAGCTCTTCAAGTGTCCATAAAAGTTAAAGTCTCTAAGGGTTCATCAATTGTCGGTGAAACAGTTCATCAATGGTCTGTATAATGGGTCATCAAATTCTTCTTCCGAGTGGATGTCTTTTTACCTTGGAGAAAAACAAAAGGAGAAACGGGTGAAAGAAACGGACCGTGGAATCACATCTTATCACAGCATTGTCTCGATTGATGGGTCATAAATTAAACTAGTTGTTGTTACAATGCCCTCGCTCCTCAAACTCATCAATTTGGTACTGCGCTTGCAATTCATTAAAATTCGAACACATCTGAATATCAAACCAATCATTATGACAACTCCTAGGATACATAAGAGGGATTTCCCTACAGCAACGATAACATTTTGAGCCCATTCTCTTAAACCTGAGAACCAATTGCGTGGGTTCAACCAAGATACCCAGCCGGTCAGGTCATTACCCACAGAAGCAAGGGTAAGGTTGTGTCTCTTTCGGAACTCCCACTTCAATTGCAAGATATCGTCCATCTTTTGATCTATGACCTCGGTTGGGTCCTCAGTACTGTTTGTGATATACGTACAACACTTTACACCATACTGAGTTGCTAGGGTGACACAATACCCTCCTGTCACTGCTGTGATGTAATTGAGAACCATCCTGTGCTGGACAAGTTCCGTTTTGTAAGCTTGCAATTCTCTCCCAGTATGCCTGAAGGTGTCATCATACATCTCGGTGATATTGTCTATCAGGTTCGCTAGCGCGGTAATATACCTAAAATTTATAACTCCTCTGGCGGTACGGGTGATATCTAGCGCGAGCAGGAGTTGAATCCCGGTGGATTCGTGGATCAAATCAGAGGCTGCATGCTCTGTCCTATCTATAAGGTGTCTTTTTACAATGTGTTCGTAATGGGTGTGAGTGTAAGGAGCTTGAGCATTGCGGTGAACGTCTTTCATTCTATCATGGGTAATGGTCATTACTTCCGGTAACACTCTTCCAATGTAATACAATCCCTCTGAGTTTGGGGCAAGCCACTTATACGCCTTCCTCCCACATATGAAATATGCATCATCGGGGAGGACGTATGGGACAGAATATGACATCACCATATTACAAACCTTCCAGGTGAAAAATCCTATCCCTAACTCTCTCATCTGACTAGTACACGTATCAGGTTGTATGATATGCGCACAGTATCCTGGTGATACTTCTCCAACTCGCATGGGCCTACTTCCTAGAGTGTACCTATATTGGAAATATCTTCCACTGTTGGCTATTTGGCGTATAAGCTCTGAGTCAATGGGCATTCTATCGGCTCTGTGTTAGAATGTCATGGTTTAGTTGTTCCATGTCACTTCCAAACATACTAAGGACCTATCCACATGATATTGGTGGAGCTTCAAACTAGGAGGCCTAGAAATATTAAATTTCTTGTCCACCGGTCTCCCACCCCTTAATTCAAGTACCTCATCTATCGTTAAAGAGTATGGCACTAGTCCTGACTTTCTATGACCTTGAGGTACTTGTGAGCACACCCAGCATTTCGTTTGGTTTAAAACCTTACCCACTAATGAGTGATAGTCACTCAATGGATGACGGTCCATGTTGATATTAATGCTGGACTGACATCTCTGGATGCACCCGTCCTCAACTATGTTGTCACAATTCCTACAGATACAATTCTCTTCGGCTAACAATCCTTCACAATGTCTGTTAGTGTTATGGCTACCAGATCGTTTTCTGATACTCGCCTTTGCTCGGAGATTGTGTTGTTCTTGGAATTCTACGAATCCATCCTGATCATCAGAACCCATTCCAGATCTTTTCTCGACCTCACTGGTACTCTCACCGAAACAGACTGCTCTGGTCAACAACAGGGTCAACAGGAAAACACGGACTGCAGTCTCTTGGGGCGAGTCCATCTTACAGGAGGAGAAAGAGAAAGTTGTAATGGGGGTACCGAAAATAATTGAAGGGAAAGAAAAATGTTACGATAATTGTCCTATAGTCTTGTTGTTCTTCTTGCTCAGATGTCGTCTCAACAGTGCTGTCTCTCAGTCTTCCCAAAACGAACACTCCAGTGATACGATATTCTTTCCGACTCAGCGATCTTTCTGTAAGGAGCATAAATCTTGCATTACCATTTGTCTAACTGTTGTGTGACATACCATCCGTAAAACATGAAAGAACAAAGAGAGAGAACAATAGAAAAGAAACATTGTCAGATTTCCGTTCACCATCAGGCTGTCACACCAACATGTCCATCGGTATCTCTGCACAGTCTCCCCCACCATTATTTCCACTCTCCACCCTTTTGTGTTTGGCCAGACACAACGATGCTGGTAAGATATACTGGGGTTGGGTAGACCTCTGAAAAGACCAAGTAGACATGTGACGTTTGAGCTATCTGGTGAACGTCAGAGATGAAAAGGAAATATTTAAAGATAAATCACAGAGTTTACCTGGCCACCCTTGTGTCTACAAGGAATGACCTACCAATTACATCGACTGTAACCTCAGGCTTACTATCAAGGCTAATAATCAACTTCACTGGCTGCAAATTACAGGTGGGCCCAAAATTTTTCCTATATGATCCCTGATTACAATTACGTGCGTTATGTCGTTGTCCCTTATGTGGGTCTCTAAACATACAATTCCGTGCATAATGCCCTTCCCTCTGGCAGTTATAACATTTTATCACATTCGACTTACCCACAGGGGTCTGGGGCTTAAGCTGATGTGGCTTTGTTGTCAGGGACTATCTACTTATTGTCATTTGCTTACCGCCCTGTGACTCCCTGTGTCTTATGATGTTCCGATTATGTTCAATAGCGGTCTCTCTCAAAGCAGCCACCGACATACCTCTCCAGTTAGGTTGAGTGGTCTGTACCCTTGTCCTCAACACTTCCTTTAAACCATCCATTAATACAGAAACCGCTACCTCTCTATACTCTACAATGTGAGGTGCAATTGTCTGTGCATAACATACAATACCGTACTTACCTGTAGACACGACCTCACCTGACCCTCCGTAAGGGGGCTTGACTACTGCCTTTACCGATTGGGCCGTGCCCACCTGGGTGTCTCGTATGATGGCTGCTGGAAAAAGTGCCGACATCGTGCTGGGCTCACTTTCTTGCTTGTAATCCTGAGGGAAGTTTAACATGGGGTGCAACTTGCACGGGTTAGAATTTGTACATTTATCAGTTTTACTTCTATCATTATTACATTTATTACGCTTACTATTATCATCATTAATACATTTATTAAGTGCACTATTATCATATACCAGTATGCCATTCTCTGTAGCCATTGTTTCTCCAGTTGCCATCAGTTTCCTGCTAAGATGGGAACCAGCTGCTTGAGCTAATCCCCTTCGTATCTCCCCTTCCTGTTGCCATAACTGTAAATAATCATAATGTCTAATCCGTTGCTTCCCGGATTTTATCAGACATATCCTTCTCCTTAAATTTTGCAAAACCTCAGGATTAAAACTGCCTACCCTAGGGAACTTCTCCCCATCGTTCACAGTCATACATTCCCACTCATTGCATAAAACCTCAGCGTGTGATCCATATTTTTCACACATTATGTACCTCGCCGACCCTGCTGGCCGCGGAATTATATCAACCTGAACCTTGGTTGATCGTCCCTTACTTGAGCAACTGGCCCCCATTCTTTGCAGGTATTGCCTTCTCAGCGAATTCCTACAAAAACCACATTCTCAGAGGTAAGGCGACGGTGAAAGTCCAACGAGTGCCTTCACCCACTCTCGCCCACGTCGACCAATATGCCCACACACTGCTTCAGCGCTGGCGTACTCAACCCAGGGCCCCTATGTAACCTCTATTTACTGGGGCGTGTGGGAGTATGCTACCCTCCCCAGTAAGTATCAGTTGCTGGAGAATTCCTGAGTAATCAGCGAACCTCCCTTAAAATAAAAAAAACCTACACAAATCACGTCAAAGTGTACAAATAGTGTTTATGATCCCGCAAAGCGTACGCAAATTGCGTAATGGGTATCAAGGTAACCAACTAATGCACACAGTTACATGCGGTACAGTCGCACTGCGTATAAGTAACTATTACTTATCCGCCGAACGACCAGCGGAATCGGTTGTTTAGGCTGCGAAACCTTCAGCCCGAGCGTATTCTCAAAACGGGCCTATATGGGTACTGCGCCAACCCCCAGGGCTGCGCTCACTACCTCTGACCTTTCTTAAGTCAGGGTCTTCAGAACTTCGTATAGGTACTTTTAACGGATTTCTGACTTTCGCGGACCTTTTGGTCTGCTGTAACACTAATTGCTCCTTTTACCTTATTCACTGTTAACGTGAGATGGCCTTCTCCCACGCCACCACGTGTTCACTTCACGGGTGTCCTTCTACGAGATCTCGAATTCCGGAGTTCACAGCTAAGGAAACTTTACTTGCATACACACGCTCTTTCACTTCATATATACTTTGATTTTTCTGTACAGAAAATTTCTTTCATTCAGGTAACACAGGCTAATCCCAGAGGTAATGCAACGAGAGGAGGATCTTTTTTTTTAAACTAAATTTTGGAAATTGAACAAATTTGTGCTATTATCTCGTGGCTTTCGTATCGCCTACTAGACTAAAACAATGCTATCGTGTGATTTGTATTTAGTGGGCGTATCTGTACGCACGTTGCGTGATATACGCCACGTGTGTAGGCCTTTGCGTTGCGTACGCTGTCTCGCACTCGGTCAGAGACACGTGTACACAGGCCGGATACGTCCGCAGTAACACAAATAACACGCTTCTATAAATGCAAACGATATTTAACTATAATCGTTTACCAAGCACCACACAGTATCTCCTGTATAACCTTTATAACTGGGTCAGGCTGCGTGCGTGTTTTACAATTACTCCCTTAAGTATTAATCTTACTTTTAACTAAATAGCAACAAATTTTCTCAGCACGTGATCAATGCTAATGGCAAACAGAAAGGTAGATATGTGAAAATACACAAAATGCAGGTCTAAATTAATCTAGTAATCAATGGTTCCAATAGTATGATTCATATTGGATAGCTATCTTGTAGAACATACATTGATATAAACACACACACATAATTATAATATTGTATCTATGTACTATTCACTGGTCTCCCGAGACCCATTCACTCCTCTAATTTGCATATGAATGTGCCTTTGACTGTCTGTGAAGGTGGCCTTTCACTGCCAGGAAAAAAAGCTGTTGCACGGGTTAATTTGCATTTCAATGGCTTATCTTACAACAAGCAGAGTTTAACAGAATCGTGGAGGTAAAGAAGAAGGAAAAAAAACAAAAACTTTGTTTTATATCTGTGTGTCGTTCTTACATCAAATATTCATCTTACTATTAACTTTTTATTAAACCCCATCTGAATCTATTTGTAATTGTCTATGGCATGGGTTAAATAAATTCATTGGTAACTCATAAATGGTGATTTCTTTTTGACCAAGGACGGCTGATTATTCCTGAGCAGACTGAAAATCAGCTATTTAGAAAAGAATTGACCTTCCCAAAATGGCCGCTGCTCCTCCCCCTTCCACATCTATGAGGGTTACACAAAATGGAGGACAGACCATGCGGCTTCCTTTGTCACAAAAAAAATCACTATGCAAGCCCCTGAAGTTATTTTAGGCCTGAGTTAAAAAAACAACAACACTATATCAAGGCTTTTGCAGCAACTTTTAAATATACTTTTAAACCTACTTAAACAGATAAGCAATCCAATCTGAATCAAACACAATATGACTCATTTGAACTTTGTTTTGCAACAATATGGTCAGATATGCAGAGTACAGGTGTGTGCGTGTGTTACATGTGTTGCGTGCGCAGTTGGCACCAAACAGAAATTAAAACAGATTTAAAAGACAATAGCTTAACGTTCTTACCTTTCGGTTCCGGATCCCACCAGCATCCCTACAAACCAAGCGGAGCAGACGCTTATCTGATCAGCACTACTGTATCCCCAACCACCAAACGGCTAACAGGGGATACTACCTTCCCGCCCTTTGCTGATGGATAAAGTCTGCCTGGTTCCGCTAGGTTGCGGATATGAGGAGGCGCGGATGAGTCCCCCAATTGATAATGTCAAATATTAACTTTAAACATTAAGCTATATTCTATTACGGACTAAGTACGCTATTGGCGCACTGAGTACCGTAAGGGTACGCACTTAGCGTAGCAGACACTAGGCCGTGGCGCGACACACAATATGGCTACAGAGAAATATACATACATGGGGATGATTCGCAAGCGCGTCCTGGATTCCAGCCCTCAGCCTTCAATGTGAAAACCTTTCAGAGAGAGTGAGTGACTGGACAGGCAATGGTGGTCTTTATATACACAACATACAGTAACAATACAATGGTCCCTATAATCTCATGGTTCATTGGACACAGGAATGTGTCTCTGCATTATAACAAAAGGTCATAGGTGGGTTCGAACAGGTGGGCTGTGTCTCTCCCCAACTGCTGTAGTGGGTGGTATCCTCTGGATTCCCCCCGCATGGATAATGAACAGCAAATACAGTAAATGTCTATAAACTACTTTTGTACATAACTATACGCAGGAGCGAGCAATCTCTTCCTAACCAACACCGAAATGTTACCATTAAAATACTCTACAGCTGGATACTAGACACCACCGTTCAACCTTTATCTGACCTTTCCTATCATGCAAAGAGGAATTTCTCTGTCCAAAAACCGTTTAAACTAAACATACTTGCTGACATTGTTAGGGGGAATATTCACTACAATATACGCTATATGGGTTAAATATGTTATGATCGAGTCGCACGCTAGACGCTTACAAACTCTACCATAAATGCGCATACACCGCGCGTGATCGCCGGAGTGATCTTACGCAAATTGCGAATATGTGCACTCACGGCAGAGCGTGTGCACGTGCAGCGGGCATGTGCATGAGGGGTTAGTACAAGGCAAGTGATTCATGATATTTTTCGACTTTGACAGCTGATAGCATGCAGGTGGGGAGGTAGCACGCCAGGAGGCTGATAGCATGCAGGTGGGGAGAGAAGGGGGGGGGGCGTGAGTGGCACAGGGCTGCGGTATGCAGTAAAAAGCCCTTAGGCTTCTATAGGGTATTGCCATAAAAAGATGGCGATATCCTATGCATCGGTAAGCGGGCGGCCAGGGTTTAGTACATTTGAAAATGCGGTTACCACATTTCTCCTTTAGTAAATCCCGCACTGTTACTGACTGTGTGCAGCACTAGTTATGTCACAAGCTTTTCGACCAACCATTGATATCGGGTGCTGGGTACATGCTAAACAATTCTCGGGCTGAGCTGGCAGATACAGCCTTGTTGTGCAAATATTTGCATAGGGTGTACTTACTGTTGCTTTTCTTTGTTTGTTGTTAGTCTGTCCTATCCTGTGACCTTGTGCCTTTGTTTTTGTCGTAGTTCATGACATAAAATATCCACTTTCTGACTCAGACCTATCTATCTTGTATATGCTATTATTCTGTCCCATTACTCTGTGTCTGCCTTATTCCCTTTATTGTTCCTAACCTTCCTTGGCCTCTCTATCCTGATTCTGTCATTCCCAATATGTCCTGTTGTTGTTTAAAAGTCCCTTGTGCTATCCAATTCCTGGAGTCATCTGCGTACCCAAGGGTAGTGGCATAGCCAGATTTTGGCCTAAGGGAAACAAAGATGGAAACATAGGCACCTCGGTTCCAGGTGTTAAAAAAAATCTTATATTTACACCAAAATACATTATTTTCATCCAAATGACAACAATGATTACCCATAACATTACATTAATACCCCCCCCCCCCCCCCCCACACACACACGCTTACACATTCTACAGCAGCAGTTTGAAGCAACATAGCCAGATCTCACTGATCGTCATACAGCATTAAAAAAAAGCATCTCAGTGATCGACATAAGTAAACAGAGTATACAGTGACTGCCATACAGTACAATAATTCAAATTAATATAATCAATGTGTTAAATTATATGTCATATTTACAGTATTATATATAATATTTAAGCTCTTTCCTAATCAACGCCCTACATACGATCTCATCACCCCACAAGCCTATTTAATGCCCCTCAGGCAAAAGATGCAAGATCTTAAGTGCAGTCAAAGAACTGGATGTCTCGGCTATGACCCACCCCTGTTCTAGGCCGGCCGTGGCTATAAAGAGAGAAAATTGTTAATTATAGTAATAAAGTGTGATAAAGAAGGTACTTGAGTATACACAGAGATAACGATGGAAGGATTAAAATCACAGATGTGCAATAAGAAAGAAGATATATATTATAAAGTATACCTGTAAATGAGATATAAATGGAGAAATACATAAAGGGATCATATTATACAGAAGGAAATAAATATGTTCTGAAACTGTCTTATAAGCAGAGAATGAGTACACAGGAAAAAATAATGTACATAGCATTAGAGTATAGAAATGGATTGGACCTTTATGAAGAGATGAATGCATACCAAGGGAATGGGTTTATCTCAGGAGAAGGTGGCTCTACGGGAAGAACAAGGTATAAAGAAAAAGTAACTGAGGTAAGTTACCTGTAGCTTAATAGTAGGAATGGCTGGGATTAGATAGTAGGCAGAGAAATGCTAGGCACGGATGATGGTAAACTGCTCCCTAACTGAGTAGAAAGGGAGAATTTTAGAAATTCATGATGCCGTCTGTGAAGGGAAGAAGCCCCAGCCTGTGCCTCCTTCACCCTTTTTCTCTGCATTGGTGGCACTGGCGCCGGGGTTGCATACTGACAAAACATCTGTGTGTTCCCAATCTGGATTTGGCTATGACTCTGGAGAGGTAAGTATAATGTATGGGTGCATGATGTGCAGTGTGAGCATCTATTATATATACGTCCATGTCACTAAACCTGTCTTTGCAATAATAATAATAATAATAATAATAATAATATAATAAAATAACCTTTCTGTATTTTTTTTATAAATTGTTATGGGTTATAGCACATATACCTAATATTTTGGAACCTTGGGAGGTACATAGAAAATAGAAGACATACAGTACGGGTTATTTGGTAAAGGTTGCAACATAATATATGAGTAGGTACAATTGGTTCGTCATGCTCATTGAGGCCTTGGTCTTCAAAATAAAGGAGCTTCATCCATTGAACCACCCATCCTAAACAGGCCCACCTAAAATTACCAGTTTCTTTTACATACATTTCAAATTTCATCAGTTCCATAAGTGAATGTGAACAAACACTAAAAAACACTAAGGGGGAAATTCAATTAGTGCCGAGTTTTCTGACAATCGGAAAATCGGCACTAATTCGACCACTGGGTATTCAATAGCGGGCGTTTTCGACAGGTGTTTGCTCCATTTTTCGCCATGTCTTTTCGATTTTTTTTTACGGCACTAATTGAATACCCCCCCTAAGATGGAGCACTTGGTATGTATTTGTTATGATACCAGTACGTCTGACCAGAGGTGATCTTATGACGGAGGTCAGAGTACTGGAATGGAATGCTGGTTACGGGAGCAGGAAAGCCTAGTAACCCCTGGCGCCCTAACTCCGTTGTCTCGCCCGTGTTATCAGAAATCCCCTGCGAGACTATGGTTGCTTGAGCCCATGGCAGCCGCGTTTGAAGGGCGGATTATGTCTGCCCAACTCCGATGCCCCCTCAGGTCTTAATGGGAGACAAAGGGAAATCCGAGACAGGGTGATAACAAGGGGCCCTCTGACTAAGCAACCAGGCCAGGGGCTACAAGCTAACTAACTTAAACCAGAAGTATGTGCGGACAAACCGCCAGGGAAAAGGACAACCAAAAATCCACGAATCCGTTACTCCTATCCAGCACCGCTGGATACCAGAGTGGATTTGTGGGAGCGGAATCCTCCGCAAAAGCTCCGAAACACAATATAACCAAATAATAAATGGTAAGCGGTCAAGCCGCAACACACGGCTACGCCGCGACTCACGAACACCACAGGATGTTAAAGGTGCTCGGTCAGGACTCCAGGAAAAGATGACAACTTCCGAGTATTGGACCACTGAGGACAGGAACGACCGGATAGACAGGACTGGAAAACTCTCTGCAACAGACACAGCAAACAGGAAGCTATTACCGGCGTCTGTGAGAAGTCCAGAGAGTGCTTTTAACTGGGAGCTCTCCAATCAGGAGCCAGACAGGGTAATTAACAATCATGCCGTGCAGCTGCATGCTGCACGGCCAGGATACCAATGAGGTGATTAATCTAGACCCAGCAACGGGGAACGCGGTCCGACAGTGGCGTCCCCGTTGCTAGGGTCTGAGCGGCTCCGTGCGCCCGGCGTCTAGCGTTGCTAGGGAGCCGGCGGCTGTCCGCATGCGGCGTCCCTAGTTGCTAGGCGCCGGGCCGCACTGACGGGCGGACCCTCGGCGCCTAACAGTACCCCCCCCTTGAGGAGGGGTCAAGGAACCCCTAAGGCCAGGTTTCTGAGGAAATTCTCGAAAAAATGCCTTTTTGAGCCTCGGGGCATGGAGATCCTCATCCAGGACCCAAGACCTTTCTTCTGGACCATAACCTCTCCAATGTACCAAAAAATAAAGCCGACCCCGGGACAACTTGGAATCGAGAACCTTCTCCACCAAGAACTCCTGCTGACCCTGTACATCTATTGGTGATTTCCCCTGAGAGATCTTCCGAGGAAATCTACTGGAAGAAACGTATGGTTTCAACAGGGAGCAATGGAAAGTATTTCCGATCCGGAGAGTTCTTGGTAAACGTAACCGGAAAGCAACTGGATTGATTTTTTTTATAATATGAAATGGTCCAATAAATTTAGGGCCCAATCTGGCTGAGGTTTGTCGAAGTCTAATGTTGCGAGTCGACAACCACACCCTATCTCCAACTTTAAAAGTGCACGGCCGCCGGAGCCTGTCAGAAATTTTTTTCTCCCGAAATGCCGCTTTTCTGAGAGCAAGGTGCACTTTTCTCCAAATGAGTCTGAGATGAGCGGTCAAGGTCAGTGAGGAGACAGAGGAATGTTGAAAAAAGGAATTAGCTCTGGGGTGAAAACCAAAAACTGTAAAAAATGGAGACACATTGGTGGAGGAATGACAGGCATTGTTGTAAGCAAACTCCGCCAACGGAAGAAACTCGGACCAGTCATTTTGGAGTTTGGCCGAGTACAAACGCAAATATTGTTTTAATGATTGATTAACTCGCTCAGTCTGCCCGTTGGATTGGGGATGGTAGCCAGACGTTAAAGACAATTTCATCTTTAAAGAGGCACAAAAAGACTTCCAAAATTGTGCAATGAATTGTGGACCCCGATCAGAAACAATATCAGTGGGTAACCCATGGAGTCTGAAAACATGGCGGAGGAACAAAACTGCCAATCCCTGGGCAGATGGCAATCGGGGAAGAGCAATGAAATGGGCCATCTTGCTAAAACGGTCAACTACCACCCATATGACTCGGCATCCGGCTGACAGAGGGAGGTCCACCACAAAATCCATGGAAATATGAGACCATGGCCTGAGAGGAACATTCAAGGGCATAAGTTGACCGATAGGCAAGGAACGGGGAACTTTATGCTGTGCACAGACCTGACACGAAAAAACAAACTCCTTAATGTCTTTGGAAAGACCAGGCCACCATACTGAGCGGGAGACTAATTCCAAAGTCTTAGCGATCCCCGGATGCCCGGCAACTTTGCTATCATGAAACTCCGTCAAAACAGTTGCTCTCAAAAACTCAGGGACATAAAGACGACCAGCAGGAGTATTTCCAGGAGCTTGATGTTGAAGCTGCTTTAACTGGGTAAATAAATCTTGTGTGAGGCCTGCCCGAATGACTGAAGACGGAAGTATGGGAGTAACAGGACTGTTATCATGAACTGGAAGAAAACTGCGTGACAGGGCATCCGCCTTGGCATTCTTGGAACCTGGCCTGAAGGTGATAATAAACTTGAAACGAGTAAAAAATAAAGCCCAACGAGCTTGCCGGGCATTCAGCCGTTTAGCTGATTCAATGTACTGAAGATTTTTGTGATCAGTCAAAACTGAAATGGTATGTGTTGCTCCCTCAAGCCAATGCCTCCACTCCTCGAAAGCCCATTTAATAGCCAGTAATTCCCGGTTACCAACATCGTAGTTGGATTCAGCAGATGAGAATTTCCTGGACATAAAGGCACAAGGATGTAATTCTAGAGAATCCGGATCCTTCTGAGATAAGATAGCCCCTACTCCAACCTCCGAGGCATCAACCTCAACAATGAAAGGCAATTCTGGGTTGGGATGTCTGAGGACCGGGGCTGAGACAAAGGCTTGTTTCAAGGCCTGAAAAGATAACTCAGCTTCACGTGACCAGTTGGTTGGATCCGCTCCCTTCTTAGTCAGTGCCACAATGGGAGCAACTAGGTCGGAGAAAGAGTGAATAAATCTTCTATAATAATTCGCAAACCCTAAAAAGCGCTGAATTGCTTTTAAGTTGGTGGGTTGCGCCCAACTAAGGATGGCTTGGAGCTTCTTCGGTTCCATACAGAATCCCCGAGGGGAAATAATGTACCCTAAAAAGGATACCTCCGTGACATGAAATTCACACTTCTCCAGCTTGGCATATAGGTGATTTTCACGTAATTTTTTTAGAACCTGACGCACCTGGGTAACGTGTTGTTCAATAGAGTCAGAATATATCAAGATATCGTCTAAATAGACTACTACGAATCTTCCAAGAAAATCACGGAGCACATCGTTAATGAGATCCTGGAAAACTGCCGGAGCGTTAGACAGGCCGAATGGCATAACCAGATACTCATAGTGACCCGACTGAGTACTGAATGCCGTTTTCCACTCATCCCCTGACTTGATTCGGATGAGGTTATATGCTCCTCTCAGGTCAATCTTAGAAAAAATCACAGCCGAACGTAGCTGATCAAAGAGGACGGAAATCAGCGGCAAAGGGTAAGTATTTTTTACTGAGATTTTATTCAAGGCTCTAAAGTCAATGCAAGGTCTGAGTGATCCATCCTTCTTCTCCACAAAGAAGAAGCCTGCACTTAAAGGGGATTTAGACGGCCTGATAAATCCTTTCCCTAGGCTTTCTTTAACATATTCATTCATGGCCACAGTTTCTGGTCCGGACAATGCATATAACCTTCCCTTAGGCAAAGTGGCACCAGGAATTAGCTCAATAGCACAATCATAAGGCCGATGGGGAGGCAGAATGTCCGCATTGCCCTTGGAAAATACATCAACAAAATCCTGGTATTCCACAGGAATGGGTGCGGGAATGACAGCAGCTATTCTGATGGGAAGCGTAATACATTCCTTATTACAGATGGTACCCCACTGTGAGATCTCCCCCGACTGCCAATCAATGATGGGATTATGAAAGGCCAGCCAAGGGTGACCCAGAACCACTGGAACTGCTGGGCAATGGGTAAGGAAAAATTCAATTTTTTCGGAATGAAGAGCTCCTACCGAAAATAGTACAGGAGGTGTACAGAGAGAAATAACCCCATTGGACAAGGGACTCCCATCTAAACCATGCATGGTGATACACCTACCCAAGGCTAACTGAGGAATACCTAAGGCCTTGGCCCACGTTAAGTCCATAAAGTTCCCTGCAGCTCCACTGTCAACAAAAGCCGACACCGAGGAACAGAGGCTGCCAAAGGAAACTTTAGCTGGGACTAACAGTGAATTATTTGAGGAGATAAGCTGCAGACCAAAGTGAACCCCCTCACAATTCACTTGGTCGAGGCGTTTCCCGACTTGTTCGGACAATTACGGGCAAAATGTCCCTTACTCCCACAGTACAAACAAAGACCAGAATTTTGCCTTCTGGTTCTTTCTTCAGGAGACAGCTTGGAGAGACCTATCTGCATGGGCTCCTCTAGGTCCACAGGAATGGAAAAAACACCAGGAGTAGACCCGACAGATGCTCCTTTTTCAGCCCTCCGCTCTCTGAGACGACGATCAATCTTAATAGAAAGCTCCATGAGTTTATCAAGAGTCTCAGGAGCGGGATACTGAAGGAGACTGTCTTTTATAGACTCAGATAAGCCGAGGCGAAACTGACTGCGCAGGGCTGGGTCATTCCATCCACAGTCGTTCGACCAACGGCGAAACTCCGTACAATAAATCTCTGCGGGATTCTTACCCTGTCTGAGAGCACGCAAATGACTCTCGGCGGATGCCTCTCTATCAGGGTCATCATACAATAGCCCTAAAGACCCCAGAAAGGCGTCTACAGACAACAATGCCGGATCGTCAGTTCTTAAACCAAAAGCCCAGGTCTGGGGATCCCCCTGAAGTAAAGAAATAATAATTCCGACCCGCTGAGATTCCGTACCTGAGGAGACTGGTCTTAAACGAAAATAAAGTTTACAAGACTCTTTAAAATTAAAAAACTGCTTTCTATCCCCAGAAAAACGGTTAGGCAAATGCATTTTTGGTTCAGGAACGACCCTCGGGGAAGTCCGTAACAGATCTTCCTGTGACCTCACCCGAAGGGATAGATCCTGAACCATCTGAGTAAGTTCTTGAATCTGACTAACTAGAAGCTGGCCAGGATTTGGCCCTACACCAGTGGGATTCATGAGGCCGACAAATCTTCCAAACTGAAATAAGGGAAAAAATCAAACCCTGTTTAATTTTAAATTTTAGTCTGGCCGGTAATAATGTTATGATACCAGTACGTCTGACCAGAGGTGATCTTATGACGGAGGTCAGAGTACTGGAATGGAATGCTGGTTACGGGAGCAGGAAAGCCTAGTAACCCCTGGCGCCCTAACTCCGTTGTCTCGCCCGTGTTATCAGAAATCCCCTGCGAGACTATGGTTGCTTGAGCCCATGGCAGCCGCGTTTGAAGGGCGGATTATGTCTGCCCAACTCCGATGCCCCCTCAGGTCTTAATGGGAGACAAAGGGAAATCCGAGACAGGGTGATAACAAGGGGCCCTCTGACTAAGCAACCAGGCCAGGGGCTACAAGCTAACTAACTTAAACCAGAAGTATGTGCGGACAAACCGCCAGGGAAAAGGACAACCAAAAATCCACGAATCCGTTACTCCTATCCAGCACCGCTGGATACCAGAGTGGATTTGTGGGAGCGGAATCCTCCGCAAAAGCTCCGAAACACAATATAACCAAATAATAAATGGTAAGCGGTCAAGCCGCAACACACGGCTACGCCGCGACTCACGAACACCACAGGATGTTAAAGGTGCTCGGTCAGGACTCCAGGAAAAGATGACAACTTCCGAGTATTGGACCACTGAGGACAGGAACGACCGGATAGACAGGACTGGAAAACTCTCTGCAACAGACACAGCAAACAGGAAGCTATTACCGGCGTCTGTGAGAAGTCCAGAGAGTGCTTTTAACTGGGAGCTCTCCAATCAGGAGCCAGACAGGGTAATTAACAATCATGCCGTGCAGCTGCATGCTGCACGGCCAGGATACCAATGAGGTGATTAATCTAGACCCAGCAACGGGGAACGCGGTCCGACAGTGGCGTCCCCGTTGCTAGGGTCTGAGCGGCTCCGTGCGCCCGGCGTCTAGCGTTGCTAGGGAGCCGGCGGCTGTCTGCATGCGGCGTCCCTAGTTGCTAGGCGCCGGGCCGCACTGACGGGCGGACCCTCGGCGCCTAACAGTACCCCCCCCTTGAGGAGGGGTCAAGGAACCCCTAAGGCCAGGTTTCTGTGGAAATTCTCGAAAAAATGCCTTTTTGAGCCTCGGGGCATGGAGATCCTCATCCAGGACCCAAGACCTTTCTTCTGGACCATAACCTCTCCAATGTACCAAAAAATAAAGCCGACCCCGGGACAACTTGGAATCGAGAACCTTCTCCACCAAGAACTCCTGCTGACCCTGTACATCTATTGGTGATTTCCCCTGAGAGATCTTCCGAGGAAATCTACTGGAAGAAACGTATGGTTTCAACAGGGAGCAATGGAAAGTATTTCCGATCCGGAGAGTTCTTGGTAAACGTAACCGGAAAGCAACTGGATTGATTTTTTTTATAATATGAAATGGTCCAATAAATTTAGGGCCCAATCTGGCTGAGGTTTGTCGAAGTCTAATGTTGCGAGTCGACAACCACACCCTATCTCCAACTTTAAAAGTGCACGGCCGCCGGAGCCTGTCAGAAAATTTTTTCTCCCGAAATGCCGCTTTTCTGAGAGCAAGGTGCACTTTTCTCCAAATGAGTCTGAGATGAGCGGTCAAGGTCAGTGAGGAGACAGAGGAATGTTGAAAAAAGGAATTAGCTCTGGGGTGAAAACCAAAAACTGTAAAAAATGGAGACACATTGGTGGAGGAATGACAGGCATTGTTGTAAGCAAACTCCGCCAACGGAAGAAACTCGGACCAGTCATTTTGGAGTTTGGCCGAGTACAAACGCAAATATTGTTTTAATGATTGATTAACTCGCTCAGTCTGCCCATTGGATTGGGGATGGTAGCCAGACGTTAAAGACAATTTCATCTTTAAAGAGGCACAAAAAGACTTCCAAAATTGTGCAATGAATTGTGGACCCCGATCAGAAACAATATCAGTGGGTAACCCATGGAGTCTGAAAACATGGCGGAGGAACAAAACTGCCAATCCCTGGGCAGATGGCAATCGGGGAAGAGCAATGAAATGGGCCATCTTGCTAAAACGGTCAACTACCACCCATATGACTCGGCATCCGGCTGACAGAGGGAGGTCCACCACAAAATCCATGGAAATATGAGACCATGGCCTGAGAGGAACATTCAAGGGCATAAGTTGACCGATAGGCAAGGAACGGGGAACTTTATGCTGTGCACAGACCTGACACGAAAAAACAAACCCCTTAATGTCTTTGGAAAGACCAGGCCACCATACTGAGCGGGAGACTAATTCCAAAGTCTTAGCGATCCCCGGATGCCCGGCAACTTTGCTATCATGAAACTCCGTCAAAACAGTTGCTCTCAAAAACTCAGGGACATAAAGACGACCAGCAGGAGTATTTCCAGGAGCTTGATGTTGAAGCTGCTTTAACTGGGTAAATAAATCTTGTGTGAGGCCTGCCCGAATGACTGAAGACGGAAGTATGGGAGTAACAGGACTGTTATCATGAACTGGAAGAAAACTGCGTGACAGGGCATCCGCCTTGGCATTCTTGGAACCTGGCCTGAAGGTGATAATAAACTTGAAACGAGTAAAAAATAAAGCCCAACGAGCTTGCCGGGCATTCAGCCGTTTAGCTGATTCAATGTACTGAAGATTTTTGTGATCAGTCAAAACTGAAATGGTATGTGTTGCTCCCTCAAGCCAATGCCTCCACTCCTCGAAAGCCCATTTAATAGCCAGTAATTCCCGGTTACCAACATCGTAGTTGGATTCAGCAGATGAGAATTTCCTGGACATAAAGGCACAAGGATGTAATTCTAGAGAATCCGGATCCTTCTGCGATAAGATAGCCCCTACTCCAACCTCCGAGGCATCAACCTCAACAATGAAAGGCAATTCTGGGTTGGGATGTCTGAGGACCGGGGCTGAGACAAAGGCTTGTTTCAAGGCCTGAAAAGATAACTCAGCTTCACGTGACCAGTTGGTTGGATCCGCTCCCTTCTTAGTCAGTGCCACAATGGGAGCAACTAGGTCGGAGAAAGAGTGAATAAATCTTCTATAATAATTCGCAAACCCTAAAAAGCGCTGAATTGCTTTTAAGTTGGTGGGTTGCGCCCAACTAAGGATGGCTTGGAGCTTCTTCGGTTCCATACAGAATCCCCGAGGGGAAATAATGTACCCTAAAAAGGATACCTCCGTGACATGAAATTCACACTTCTCCAGCTTGGCATATAGGTGATTTTCACGTAATTTTTTTAGAACCTGACGCACCTGGGTAACGTGTTGTTCAATAGAGTCAGAATATATCAAGATATCGTCTAAATAGACTACTACGAATCTTCCAAGAAAATCACGGAGCACATCGTTAATGAGATCCTGGAAAACTGCCGGAGCGTTAGACAGGCCGAATGGCATAACCAGATACTCATAGTGACCCGACTGAGTACTGAATGCCGTTTTCCACTCATCCCCTGACTTGATTCGGATGAGGTTATATGCTCCTCTCAGGTCAATCTTAGAAAAAATCACAGCCGAACGTAGCTGATCAAAGAGGACGGAAATCAGCGGCAAAGGGTAAGTATTTTTTACTGAGATTTTATTCAAGGCTCTAAAGTCAATGCAAGGTCTGAGTGATCCATCCTTCTTCTCCACAAAGAAGAAGCCTGCACTTAAAGGGGATTTAGACGGCCTGATAAATCCTTTCCCTAGGCTTTCTTTAACATATTCATTCATGGCCACAGTTTCTGGTCCGGACAATGCATATAACCTTCCCTTAGGCAAAGTGGCACCAGGAATTAGCTCAATAGCACAATCATAAGGCCGATGGGGAGGCAGAATGTCCGCATTGCCCTTGGAAAATACATCAACAAAATCCTGGTATTCCACAGGAATGGGTGCGGGAATGACAGCAGCTATTCTGATGGGAAGCGTAATACATTCCTTATTACAGATGGTACCCCACTGTGAGATCTCCCCCGACTGCCAATCAATGATGGGATTATGAAAGGCCAGCCAAGGGTGACCCAGAACCACTGGAACTGCTGGGCAATGGGTAAGGAAAAATTCAATTTTTTCGGAATGAAGAGCTCCTACCGAAAATAGTACAGGAGGTGTACAGAGAGAAATAACCCCATTGGACAAGGGACTCCCATCTAAACCATGCATGGTGATACACCTACCCAAGGCTAACTGAGGAATACCTAAGGCCTTGGCCCACGTTAAGTCCATAAAGTTCCCTGCAGCTCCACTGTCAACAAAAGCCGACACCGAGGAACAGAGGCTGCCAAAGGAAACTTTAGCTGGGACTAACAGTGAATTATTTGAGGAGATAAGCTGCAGACCAAAGTGAACCCCCTCACAATTCACTTGGTCGAGGCGTTTCCCGACTTGTTCGGACAATTACGGGCAAAATGTCCCTTACTCCCACAGTACAAACAAAGACCAGAATTTTGCCTTCTGGTTCTTTCTTCAGGAGACAGCTTGGAGAGACCTATCTGCATGGGCTCCTCTAGGTCCACAGGAATGGAAAAAACACCAGGAGTAGACCCGACAGATGCTCCTTTTTCAGCCCTCCGCTCTCTGAGACGACGATCAATCTTAATAGAAAGCTCCATGAGTTTATCAAGAGTCTCAGGAGCGGGATACTGAAGGAGACTGTCTTTTATAGACTCAGATAAGCCGAGGCAAAACTGACTGCGCAGGGCTGGGTCATTCCATCCACAGTCGTTCGACCAACGGCGAAACTCCGTACAATAAATCTCTGCGGGATTCTTACCCTGTCTGAGAGCACGCAAATGACTCTCGGCGGATGCCTCTCTATCAGGGTCATCATACAATAGCCCTAAAGACCCCAGAAAGGCGTCTACAGACAACAATGCCGGATCGTCAGTTCTTAAACCAAAAGCCCAGGTCTGGGGATCCCCCTGAAGTAAAGAAATAATAATTCCGACCCGCTGAGATTCCGTACCTGAGGAGACTGGTCTTAAACGAAAATAAAGTTTACAAGACTCTTTAAAATTAAAAAACTGCTTTCTATCCCCAGAAAAACGGTTAGGCAAATGCATTTTTGGTTCAGGAACGACCCTCGGGGAAGTCCGTAACAGATCTTCCTGTGACCTCACCCGAAGGGATAGATCCTGAACCATCTGAGTAAGTTCTTGAATCTGACTAACTAGAAGCTGGCCAGGATTTGGCCCTACACCAGTGGGATTCATGAGGCCGACAAATCTTCCAAACTGAAATAAGGGAAAAAAATCAAACCCTGTTTAATTTTAAATTTTAGTCTGGCCGGTAATAATGTTATGATACCAGTACGTCTGACCAGAGGTGATCTTATGACGGAGGTCAGAGTACTGGAATGGAATGCTGGTTACGGGAGCAGGAAAGCCTAGTAACCCCTGGCGCCCTAACTCCGTTGTCTCGCCCGTGTTATCAGAAATCCCCTGCGAGACTATGGTTGCTTGAGCCCATGGCAGCCGCGTTTGAAGGGCGGATTATGTCTGCCCAACTCCGATGCCCCCTCAGGTCTTAATGGGAGACAAAGGGAAATCCGAGACAGGGTGATAACAAGGGGCCCTCTGACTAAGCAACCAGGCCAGGGGCTACAAGCTAACTAACTTAAACCAGAAGTATGTGCGGACAAACCGCCAGGGAAAAGGACAACCAAAAATCCACGAATCCGTTACTCCTATCCAGCACCGCTGGATACCAGAGTGGATTTGTGGGAGCGGAATCCTCCGCAAAAGCTCCGAAACACAATATAACCAAATAATAAATAGTAAGCGGTCAAGCCGCAACACACGGCTACGCCGCGACTCACGAACACCACAGGATGTTAAAGGTGCTCGGTCAGGACTCCAGGAAAAGATGACAACTTCCGAGTATTGGACCACTGAGGACAGGAACGACCGGATAGACAGGACTGGAAAACTCTCTGCAACAGACACAGCAAACAGGAAGCTATTACCGGCGTCTGTGAGAAGTCCAGAGAGTGCTTTTAACTGGGAGCTCTCCAATCAGGAGCCAGACAGGGTAATTAACAATCATGCCGTGCAGCTGCATGCTGCACGGCCAGGATACCAATGAGGTGATTAATCTAGACCCAGCAACGGGGAACGCGGTCCGACAGTGGCGTCCCCGTTGCTAGGGTCTGAGCGGCTCCGTGCGCCCGGCGTCTAGCGTTGCTAGGGAGCCGGCGGCTGTCCGCATGCGGCGTCCCTAGTTGCTAGGCGCCGGGCCGCACTGACGGGCGGACCCTCGGCGCCTAACAGTATTAGCCTTCCCTGAAATACCATGATATACAGTGTTTAGAAAATAGGCAAAGTAATAATAAATATTAATGTGTAAAACATCTACTGTTTTAAATCCACACCACTATTAAGTCATGTCATTGTACAGACATAATAACTAGCCCAGGACGGTTATTTGTCTTTTAACTTTGCATTTTCCCTGCAGATCAGTAAATTAAGCTTTTAAGAGCCTACTGTCTATGAAAAGGATTCAACTTAAACATGAATGTTATGATTTACCATGAAAAGCTCAACATTGGATCATATTTTACTGACACAATAAACCTTTTGGTATTCATCTACAGCACACACTGGGTATGTCTGTTTATATCTATTCGAATGTATGTTTTCCATGCAGATCATGTAGGTATGAAATAGTCCAGAAGGAAGTGTTTTCCGTGACATGCCAGGGCTGTAACCAGATCCTCCCAGCTAAGTATATTAAAATGAACTTTATTTAACTCATATGTTGAAATACGCAGCACTTTCAGCATTTCTGCTGATTAAAAAACAAGATATTTAATTGCATTGAAAAAATAATTCTCATTTTTGGATCTGAAGGAAACGGAATTCTATTTTCTGAATGCCAGGATTTTTTGGAATACAATCAGACTGCAAAAAAGAAAAAAAAGTTTGATTTCCAAGTCTGGAAATCTAAACAAAAGCCAAATTTTGGTAAGAGACGTGGAAACTGTTCTGTTTGCCAGACTTTTCTATAACAAAGTACAGTTGCAAGTAATTTATTGTTTGTTACCTTGTTGCTAGAGATGCGTAGGCAGGCAAAAATGCTGAAATAACAATAGAACAACAAAGTCAACATCTGATCTGCATATATAAGTCTTTCCCTATAAAAAGCAAAATAAATAAATATGTTACAGAAAGTTCAAGGGTCACCTTAAGACATTAAGGTATCCCTACCCCATGCCTTTGAACCACATGAGCGGTAATGTGCCACTGTGCCCCAAAACCAGGGGTTAAAGTGAGCCAGAACGGGGCGGAACTGCGTTCCGTCAGTTCCACTTGGAGACAGAACACAGTTCCGCCTCCTCCGGCTCACCTAACCCGATGTGTGGCTGGCGCTGCAGGGAGATGCCGGGCGCCCGCTGAGATTATTTTACCAGCGGGCGCATGGCTCTCTCTCCACAGCAGAAGCCGGAGGCAGGAGCTCACTACTGAACTCCAGCTTCCGGCTCCCTGCCCTGTCAGTGCGAGCTATGGGAGAGACGTCATTACGTCTTTCCCATAGTGCCGAGGAGCGGACGCGGGATGGACTGCAGCGGTCAGACGCGGGAGCGGGATTCGGTCAGTATGGTGTGTTTTGTTTTTTTCTCATATGTGTAGCGGCGCTTCGCTAACTATTGGGGGTCATTACTACTGGGGGCAACCTACAAGGGGGCGGGGCATTACTACTGGGGGCATAACTATAGGGGCATTACTACAAGGGGGCTAAACTACAGGGGCTAAACTACTGCCGGCATTACTACTTGGGGGCTAAACTACAAAGGGGCAAACTACAAGGGGGCATAACTACAAAGGGGCATAACTACAGAGGCTAAACTACAAGGGGGCTAAACTACTGGGGGCATTACTAACAGGAGCTAACTACTGGGGGCAAACAATGTGGGGGCTAAACTACAGGGGCTAAACAACTGGGGGCTAAACTACTGGGGGCATAACAGCAGGGGGCATTACTACTGGGGGCTAAACTACATGTGGCAAACTACATGAGGGCTAAACTACTGGGGGCATTACCACTGGGAGTCTAAACTAAAGGGGGGGTAAACTACTGGGGTCATAACTGCAGGGGCATTACGACTGGGGGATAATAAAGCCAGCCTGGTCCCAGATCAGCTGCAGCCGCCCTCAGCCTCCTTTGCCTCCCTCAGAACTCTGCACACCCACAGCCTCCTCGTCCGCATTATCTCCGAGGCACACAGCCTCCTCCACCCCACGCCTACCACAGCCTCCTCATCCACCGCACTGCAGACCACCGCCACTGCTAAACAGGTAATCTTACCCTGCTGCCTTTCTCCCTCCCTAGTCCCTACTGTATGTCCTTGCTGTCCCTTTATCTGTCACTTACCATGTCCCTGCTGTAACTTTCCATGTCCCTGCTGTCACTCTCCCTGTCCCTCTGTCACTCTATAATGTGAATTTTGGTTCATATCGTGTGATATAATGTGAATTTAGGCTCATACTATGTGCTATAATGTGAACTTCGGATCATACTGTTTGCTATAATGTGAATTTAGGCTCATACTGTGTGTTATAATGTGAATTTGGCTCATACTGTTTGCTATAATGTGAATTTTGGCTCATACCGTGTGCTATAATGTGAATTTCGGCTCACACCGTGTGCTATAATGTGAATTTCGGCTCATACTGTGTGCTATAATGTGAATTTCGGCTCATACTGTTTGCTATAATGTGACTTTGGCTCATACCGTGTGCTATAATGTGAATTTTAGCTCATTCTGTGTGCTATAATGTGAATTTCGGCTCATACTGTGTGGTATAATGTAAATTTCGGCTCATACTGTGTGGTATAATGTGAAAGGAGCACCAGTAAGGAGTCTACTATTGTGGTGCATAATGTGTATAATGCATATATGGTGTGGTAAACTACACTGAAGGACATGCCCCCTTTTGAGTGGCCATGCCCCCTTTTCCAGAGCGCACGCGCCTTCGGCGTGCACATAATTACAACCTTCACTTGTCCATACCCCCACTTCAAAATTTCCACATCGACCACTGGGTGCTACTACTGTGGGCATTATTACTATTGTGTGACCCTTTCTTTTTGAGACCACGCCCCGATTTTTGCTGTGCCTGTGCGCAATACCTTTATTACATGGGTGCCGTGGGGAGGGGGGGGGGGGGGTGAGTTCCACTACCTCTCTATTACCACTTTAAGCACTGCCCAAAACTAAAGTGGACCAAGTGTTAAGAAGCACATTTCCTCTAGAAAAGATCACAGAACTCTTTTATAGGTAATTTAGAATACAGTTATGATAAGACATGAGCTGGGAACATGATTTTAACACCATAGACTGACCTTTCCTGCAATAGAAAGTTAATGGGGAGAAGCATCAACAACACATTTGTGTTTGATATAAGCCTAACAATGCAGAGAGGAGAGCAGCCCTGGAGTTCTAAGAGTAAAGGTCTGCCGCACCAAATGTAAGTACAATTGTGTGTAGTCAGATATATGTTCTCTTAAGTAATCCAAAATTAAGTTTAACAGACAACTGAAACTAGACCGATTTTTAATTTCTAGCCTTAATCCTAAAATTAAATCATAACTTTCCAGCTATAATAGCACCTAAATCTAAATCCATTCAAAGTGTTATGTCTGTCTGCCTTGGGCACTTATGCACACAGACTAATTGGGCATGGATCCAAAAATAGGCATGGAGGATTCAGAGTTCAGGCCAGGTGACTGCTTGGATTAAATCAAAATTAAGATGCCCATGGATGAACAAAAAACAGTTGTCAAAGTACCAGCTGAAACCAGGAGAGAAATATTTGGTTCGGATAGTTATCAAAGGCATAGCACATACACCCACATTGGTAAGATGGAGAAGGTAGAATCACAGAAACAGAATTTGACGGCTGATAAGAACCACTGGGGCCATCCAGTCTTCCCTTTTTTTTAAACTTTGGTAACATCAACCAGTGATGGGTTGGAGAAGGCAGAGTAGTGAGGTATGAAGCAGAAGGGGTTGGATATGATATGCCGGCGGTCGGGATGCCGGTGGTCAGAAGACCGACTGTGGCATCCTGATGGTCAGAATCCCGACAGGGGCTAGGTATGCATACATACCTTCCCCCAATGCCCCCCTAAACCTAATCCTCCCTTTCCGCTGCCTAAACCTAACCTTTTCTCCCTCACAGTTTAACCCTAATCCTCCCCGGTGGTGCCTAAACCTTACCCCCCTCCCCACAGCCTAATCCTAACCCCCATTCCCGCCCACTAAACCTAACTCTCCCTCCCCTGCAGCTTAACTCTCCGCAGGGGTGCCTAAACCTCTCCCCCCCCCCCCTTCCCCGCAACCTGACCCAAATCCTCCCTTTCCTGGAGCCTAACCATAAACTTCGACCCACTGCCTAAACCTAACCTCCCCCCATAGCTTACCTGAATGCAGCCCTGGCAAACTCTCAGTCAGGATCCAAGCGCTGGTATTGTGATCCTTGTCGGGATGCCGGCGCCAACATATGGAGATATGAGTAACTCTGCTGCCCTCTACGCGAGTGCCTCTGCTGTCCTCCATATTAGTGCCTCTGCTGCACTTCATGAGTACCTCTGCCACCCTCCACATGAGTGCTCCTGCCGCATTCCATGTGAGTGCTCCTGCCGCCTTCCATGTGAGTGCTCCTGCCGCCTTCCATGTGAGTGCTCCTGCCGCCCTCCACATGAGTGCTCCTGCCGCCTTCCATGTGAGTGCTCCTGCCGCCTTCCATGTGAGTGCTCCTGCCGCCTTCCATGTGAGTGCTCCTGCCGCCTTCCACGTGAGTGGCTCTGCCGCCCTCCACGTGAGTGGCTCTGTCACCCTCCACATGAGTGTCTCTGTCACCCTCCACATAAATGCTTCTACTGTGTTCCACATGAATGCCTCCACCCCTTCCACATGAATGCTTTTACTATGCTCCACGAGTGCCTCTGCTGCCCTCCATATGAGTGCCACTGCCCCCCTCTCTGCATGATTGCCACTGCTGCCCCTTCCAGATGTATATAGTGAAGTCTGATAGCATGGAGGGAGGTCTGAGGAGCATGTAAAAGGCATGTCTAGAGGTATGAAGAGCATGTAAATGGCATGTGCTGCATTTTTGTACTGTGTTGGGGAGGGGGGGGGTTAAGAATGAGAGTCCTGCATGTGTTACTTGTATTGGGCCCCACAATTTCTGACAGCAGCCCAGGGGACACTGATTCCACTCAATAGCAGCGTCTATTGGGGGTCACCCGTGGGCGAGTTTATGCAAAAGGCATCATCCATGGGAATCAGAGATCTAAGCCAATCTGCGCTTCATCATTTAAAAAAAAACTGAGGGAGTGACACCAAAATGCTGGCTCCTCCGCAGTGACTGGTGCCGGGTGCTACAGTGTGAAAGTCTCCTGCCATACTCAACTCCTGTCACAGAGGAGGAGCATGAACTGCAGACTAGGGATGGCCATCGAGAATTCCTAATCATCGATGGTTAATGGCCAATGCTAAATGCTTTTGCCATCGATGGGAGAAAACCAGATGGTTTCACTCCATTGATGGCACAGCATAAACAAATATTTAAAAAAAAAATCTTTTTTTCAAGGCGCCGGGACACAGAACATAGCTCCGCCCCTGACAACCACAAAGCTCTGCCCCTGGGTTGTGATTGGCCCGTGGGTCATTCACTGAAATAACAGGGATAACCACTACTGCAGACAGTCCAGTCTCCGGAGACAGACAAGGAAATCAAGCTGCTAGAGGTCTCGCATCTTCCAATACAGTTGGTAACAATACCTTTTGCAATATCTGCATTTCCTAGGACTGTGGCTATACTCATGAGATGAACTACAAGTCCCAGCTCATGTGTTGCTTTTACAAATCATTTCAATTATAAGTAGTGCTCTGATCTGCCCGTATTACATCTATATGTGGCTTTAAAGATGTTGCAACAATTAATCATGTGGAATATGTAATAAATTTGTATTTTTTTTAAACATATCCAGGTCATCAGCGCTAATTGTATTTGTTTCTGTATTGATCTGTGCAGTGCTTTGAATCTGACAGCGGCCTAATACTTCAATATGACAGAGGGGTCTATCGTAAAGCAGATAATCCCACTGGGATTTAGACAGAAAAAGAATTTATGGGTAATTCCATAGGAAGACAATAAACACTAAAGAATAATGCTTAGTGAATGACCAGTTCTAAAACATTCCCACCTTAGTAAATTTACCCCTATGTAATTTTAGAGGGCGTCCCTTGTCACATTTATCCCGGTCACTAAGTCCACCTGTACCTTTTATGTTAATAAATGTGTGGGTCAACTCAATACAATAATTTGCTTATGCTCCACATAGGGGCAAATTCCATTAGTAAGAGTTATTCAATTTGGTGTCCTTACCTTGTGTGTTAAGCCCCAGAGGGTGCAGTTAATGCAGATCTTTCTTTGCAGTCTAAAGGGGGGTACTGACGGGAGAGATGTGTTCTGAGCGATCTTAACACAGACCGCTCAGCACAGCGCGATGTGCTGAGCGAGGGAGGGAAAGGACGGGGGGCCGCTCACTTCACACAGCGGTGAAGTGAGCGACCCGCTAGATTGAGCCTGCATGCCGGCTAATTCTAGCTGCAGCGCTAGCGCCGCGCATCGCTATCGCTGGGGGGCATACACACAGCAGATCCGTGCTTAAAATCTAAGCAATCTAGTCAGATTGTTTAGATTTTAAACACGGATCTCTCCATGTGTACTCCCCTTAAGGAGCTTTGAAGATCAATGCACCCTCTGGGCCTTAACATGTGGGCTTACCCATAGACTTCAGGGATTTAACATGGAATCTATGGATCAATGCATGTAAATCAAGAGTTTAGTGCAAGGGAAATTGCAGAATAATTGAATAGCTCTGGGCCGCAAATCCAGAGCTTTATCCGCGCATAAAAACACAGTGGCTAATTGAATCTGACCATAGGCATTCACACGGGGGGTGCCTGGTGCGCACAGGCACCCCCTAATGTCCGGCACCCCCTGCACGTTACGCCTGCGCTCCGATCATTGCTGTCTGTGTGCTGCTGTTGTAGCAGTGTGTGGGGTGGTATTCATGTGACCGCCGGTCTGCTAACCGACAATCACATGACCTCCTCCACCATCCCGCCGGCTCAGTATCCCGATGGTCGGCATGCCGACCAACAGGGACTATTTCCACTCGTGGGTGTCCACGACACCCATAGAGTGGGAATAGAACCCGTGGCGACCGAGCCCGCAGCGTGGCGGGCGCAGCGAGCCCGCAAGGGGCTTGCTGCACTCGCCCCTCCCCGCCGGGATCCCGGCGTCGGTATGCTGCCGGGATCCCGGCGTCGGTAAGCTGACCGGCAGTCAGGAGACCGCCGGTCAGCCATACTACACCCCAGTGTGTGTGTGCTACTGCTACTACAGCAGCAGCACACTGATAGCGATGATCGGATATAACCTAGTCCTCCTGGCTCCTGCATTGCTCGCTGGTGCTGCCCTTACAGCATGTTTTCACCCCCTCCCGCTGCGTCGCCGCCGCCGGTCACACTCACACAGTGACAGCTGACAGCTCCCTGCCAGCTGCACTGAACCTAAACGGCTTCTTCGTGGATGGGTGGGCTGGCCGCACAGCCCAGCCCACCCACCGTCATAATCCGACTGCCTCGCGGTGTGACGTCAGCACGTGACACCGCGCGCCCTCTCCTCTTCTACCTTCCTCCTTTCCCGCTCTGCGCTGTGGGCTGTTTTCCAGGCTCCCGCCCGTGCTCATTTGCAGTGGCACTGGCAGTTAGTATTGTGTGCCTGCCCTGCCCTGCCGTTTTCTACCGCTGCAGGAGAGGAACCGGTGCCTGCTGCCTGAGCCTTCAGACTGTGAGCGATAGACTCACTCAGTCACTGTCTGTGTGCACCAAGGTCCAGGGCAAGGTTCAGGCCAGACGGTGTGGGGGTGGGATAAAACTTAGAAAATATAGGGTTATTATTAATTTCTCTGACGTCCTAAGTGGATGCTGGGACTCCGTAAGGACCATGGGGAATAGCGGCTCCGCAGGAGACTGGGCACAACTAAAGAAAGCTTTAGGACTACCTGGTGTGCACTGGCTCCTCTCCCTATGACCCTCCTCCAGACCTCAGTTAGAATCTTGTGCCCGACTGAGCTGGATGCACACTAGGGGCTCTCCTGAGCTCCTAGAAAAGAAAGTATATTTTAGGTTTTTTATTTTCAGTGAGATCTCCTGGCAACAGACTCACTGCTACGAGGGACTAAGGGGAGAAGAAGCGAACCTACCTGATTGGAGCTAGTTTGGGCTTCTTAGGCTACTGGACACCATTAGCTCCAGAGGGATCGAACACAGGACCCGACCTCGATCGTTCGGTCCCGGAGCCGCGCCGCCGTCCCCCTTACAGGGCCAGAGGCATGAAGATGGTCCTGAAAATCGGCGGCAGAAGACTTCGGGCTTCAACAAGGTAGCGCACAGCACTGCAGCTGTGCGCCATTGCTCCTCATGCACACCTCACACTCCGGTCACTGATGGGTGCAGGGCGCTGGGGGGGGGGGGGGGGGGGGGCGCCCTGAGCAGCAATATTAACACCTTGGCTGGCAAATTAATCACAATATATAGTCCTAGAGGCTATATATGTGAAAAATACCCCTGCCAGAGATCCATAAAAAGCGGGAGAAAGTCAGCCGAAAAAGGGGCGGGGCTATCTCCCTCAGCACACTGGCGCCATTTTCTCTTCACAGTGCAGCTGGAAGACAGCTCCCCAGGCTCTCCCCTGTAGTTTTCAGGCTCAAAGGGTTAAAAAGAGAGGGGGGGCACTAAATGTAGGCGCAAAATTGTGTATTATAGCAGCTATAAGGGAAAAATCACTGTGGGAAGTGTGAATCCCTGTATTATATAGCGCTTTGGTGTGTGCTGGCATTCTCTCTCTGTCTCCCCAAAGGACTTTGTGGGGTCCTGTCCTCAGTCAGAGCATTCCCTGTGTGTGTGCGGTGTGTCGGTACGGCTGTGTCGACATGTTTGATGAGGAAGGTTACGTGGAAGGCGGAGCAGATGCCGATAAATGTGATGTCGCCCCCTGTGGGGCCGACACCAGAGTGGATGGATAGGTGGAAGGTATTAACCAACAGTGTCAACTCCTTACATAAAAGGCTGGATGATGTAACAGCTGTGGGACAGCCGGCTTCTCAGCCCGCGTCTGCCAAGGCGTCTCAAAGGCCATCAGGGGCTCAAAAAACGCCCGCTACCTCAGATGGCAGACACAGATGTCGACACGGAGTCTGACTCCAGTGTCGACGAGGTTGAGACATATACACAATCCACTAGGAACATCCGTTGCATGAGCTCGGCAATGAAAAATGTATTACACATTTCTGAGATTAACCCGAGTACCACAAAACAGGGGTTTTATGTTTGGGGAGAAAAAGCAACCAGTGTTTTGTTCCCCCATCAGATGAGTGAATGAAGTGTGTGAAGAGGCGTGGGTTCCCCCGATAAGAAACTGGTAATTTCTAAAAGTTACTGATGGCGTACCCTTTCCCGCCAGTGGATAGGTCACGTTGGGAGATATCCCCTAGGGTGGATAAGGCGCTCACACGTTTATCAAAAAAGGTGGCACTGCCGTCTTAGGATATGGCCACTTTGAAGGAGCCTGCTGATAAAAAACAGGAGGCTATCCTGAAGTCTGTATATACACACTCAGGTACTATACTGGGACCTGCAATTGCCTCAGCATGGATAGTGCTGCTGCAGCGGGGTCTGTTACCCTGTCAGGACAGGGATACTATTTGGCTAACCATAGAGCATATTAAAGACGTAGTCTTATATATGAGGGATGCACAGAGGGATATTTGCCGGCTGGCATCCAGAATTAATGCAATGTCCATTCTGCCAGGAGGGTTTTAGGGACCCGGCAGTGGACAGGTGATGCTGACTTTAAAAGGCACATCTGCCTTATAAGGGTGAGGAATTGTTGGGGATGGTCTCTGGGACCTCGTATCCACAGCAACAGCTGGGAAGAAAAAAATTTTTACATCAGGTTTCCTCACAGCCTAAGAAAGCACTGTATTATCAGGTACAGCCCTTTCGGCTTCAGAAAAGCAAGCGGGTCAAAGGCGCTTCCTTTCTGCACAGAGTCAAGGGAAGAGGGAAAAAAGCTGCACCAGACAGCCAGTTCCCAGGATCAAAAATCTTCCCCCGCTTCCTCTGAGTCCGCCGCATGACGCTGGGGCTCCACAGGTGGAGCCAGGTGAGGTGGGGGCGCGTACCCAAGGTACTGAGGATAATAAGAAAAAAAGGAGTAAGAACTATACTCATTGTTCCGGATTGGCCAAGAAGAGCTTGGTACCCGGAACTTCAAGAAATGATCTCAGAGGACCCATGGCCTCTGCCGCTCAGACAGGACCTGCTGCAGCAGGGGCCCTGTCTGTTCCAAGACTTACCGCGGCTGCGTTGGCGGTTGAACACCGGATCCTGAAGGAAAAGGGCATTCCGGAGGAAGTCATTCCTACGCTGATTAAAGCTAGGAAAGAAGTGACCGCAAACCATTATCACCGCATTTGGCGAAAATATGTTAAGTGGTGTGAGGCCAGGAAGGCCCCAACGGAGGAATTTCAGCTGGGCCGTTTTCTGCACTTCCTACAGTCAGGGGTGACTATGGGCCTAAAATTGGGTTCCATTAAGGTCCAGATTTCGGCTCTATCGATTTTCTTCCAGAGAGACCTGGCTTCACTACCTGAAGTTCAGACTTTTGTTAAGGGAGTGCTGCATATTCAGCCTCCTTTTGTGCCTCCAGTGGCACCTTGGGATCTCAACGTGGTGTTGGATTTCCTAAAGTCACATTGATTTGAGCCACTTTAAACCGTGGAATTAAAATATCTGACGTGGAAAGTGGTCATGCTGTTGGCCTTGGCTTCGGCCAGGCGTGTGTCAGAATTGGCGGCTTTGTCATGTAAAAGCCCTTATCTGATTCTCCATATGGATAGGGCAGAATTGAGGACTCGTCCCCAGTTTCTCCCTAAGGTGGTATCAGCTTTTCATTTGAACCAGGATATAGAGAGATAGACGGATCTCTAGTGGTATGCCAGTCCCACTCTCCCGGCGCTTATATATATAAAAAATATAAAAAATATAAAAAAATATATATAATAAATGTAATCTTTTCTATATAAAAATATAACCAGTATAGGCAGACAGCAGCGAATGTCTTGAGACTTGGTCATAGTCTCTAGCATAAACTAAACAAAGAAAGATCTATAAGACATCGCGCTTAGGAATGTATACTATAATTATATAATATAACGATATAGCAAAAAAAAAAAAATTTTTGTTTTGGAAGAATGGCTGTGAAGTAGTCAGAAATGAGGTTGGGAGACTGTTAATAGATAATAAAAAAGATATATTTTATTTTATACCAAATAATCCATCATATGAAGGATAAAATAACATGTGTATAGTTTTAAAAAGCATCAATTAGTTAATATATTCCAAAAATACGTAGCTAGCTATTTATACCAACTCTAGTTTAAAAGTTGTATTTATAATAGGATGAATCCTAAAATGTCCTCTTAGGAAGCAATAAATATCGGTAATTACACTCCTTTGAAATATCCACACATTTATAAATGATGGCTAAAGGTGCCGGCGTCCCGGCCACAGTTTTTGGTTCAAAAAGGACTGAAGACCGTTGCCCGTAATTCTCACAAATGTAGTTAGGCAGTCTCTCTTATCCCGGTGGTGAGGCTATCACCGCGCCGGGTATAGTGTAGCGTATGTCCGTGTAGCAGATAGGATCAAAGGACTCACCCGTCTCCCCGCTTAGATGTTTGCTGCCGTCTCTCCGCTCCCCGGTGGTGAGGCCGTCACCGCCCCGGGTGATGTACTCGGAGGGTCCGTAGTTGTTACTTACAGAGATCTCATCGTCTGTCCTCTGCGGCGTAATAGTGATTAGCTGACGGGTTGACAGGCGGGTTGTTGCCGAGTGTATGCAGGAAAGAGCCCTTTGATAATAATAGGCAGCGGTACCTCTGTAAGTTCTTATCCAAAGCCAAACAGTTCTATCACGGTGGACTGGTATACTTCTGATTATTCAATTTTGTCAACGCGTTTCGTCCCACAATGCCTTGGGACTTCCTCAGGAAGTCCCAAGGCATTGTGGGACGAAACGCGTTGACACCATTGAATAATCAGCAGTATACCAGTCCACCGTGATAGAACTTGTTTGGCTTTGGATAAGAACTTACAGAGGTACCGCTGCCTATTATTATCAAAGGGCTCTTTCCTGCATACACTCGGCAACAACCCGCCTGTCAACCCGTCAGCTAATCACTATTACGCCGCAGAGGACAGACGACGAGATCTCTGTAAGTAACAACTACGGACCCTCCGAGTACATCACCCGGGGCGGTGACGGCCTCACCACCGGGGAGCGGAGAGACGGCAGCAAACATCTAAGCGGGGAGACGGGTGAGTCCTTTGATCCTATCTGCTACACGGACATACGCTACACTATACCCGGCGCGGTGATAGCCTCACCACCGGGATAAGAGAGACTGCCTAACTACATTTGTGAGAATTACGGGCAACGGTCTTCAGTCCTTTTTGAACCAAAAACTGTGGCCGGGACGCCGGCACCTTTAGCCATCATTTATAAATGTGTGGATATTTCAAAGGAGTGTAATTACCGATATTTATTGCTTCCTAAGAGGACATTTTAGGATTCATCCTATTATAAATACAACTTTTAAACTAGAGTTGGTATAAATAGCTAGCTACGTATTTTTGGAATATATTAACTAATTGATGCTTTTTAAAACTATACACATGTTATTTTATCCTTCATATGATGGATTATTTGGTATAAAATAAAATATATCTTTTTTATTATCTATAAACAGTCTCCCAACCTCATTTCTGACTACTTCACAGCCATTCTTCCAAAACAAAAACAAAAATTTTTTGCTATATCGTTATATTATATAATTATAGTATACATTCCTAAGCGCGATGTCTTATAGATCTTTCTTTGTTTCATTTGAACCAACCTATCGTGGTGCCTGCGGCTACTGATGACTTGGAGGCTTCCAAGTTGTTGGACGTAGTCAGGGCCCTGAGAATTTATGTTTCCAGGACAGCTAGTGTCAGGAAAACTGACTCGTTGTTTATCCTGTATGCACCCAACAAGCTGGGTGCTCCTGCTTCACAGCAGACTATTGCTCACTGGATCTGTAGTACGATTCAGCTTGCACATTCTGCGGCTGGACTGTCGCATCCTAAATCAGTGAAAGCCCATTCCACGAGGAAGGTGGGCTCTTCTTGGGCGGCTGCCCGAGGGGTCTCGGCTCTACAACTTTGCCGAGCAGCTACTTGGTCGGGGTCAAACACATTTGCTAAATTCTACAAGTTTGACACCCTGGCTGAGGAGGACCTAGAGTTTGCCCATTCGGTGCTGCAGAGTCATCCGCACTCTCCCGCCCGTTTGGGAGCTTTGGTATAATCCCCATGGTCCTTACGGAGTCCCAGCATCCACTTAGGACGTCAGAGAAAATAAGATTTTACTCACCGGTAAATCTATTTCTCGTAGTCCGTAGTGGATGCTGGGCGCCCATCCCAAGTGCGGATTGTCTGCAATACTTGTATATAGTAATTGTTTAACTAAAGGGTTATTGTTGAGCCATCTGTTGAGAGGCTCAGTTATTATTCATACTGATAACTGGGTATAGTATCACGAGTTATACGGTGTGATTGGTGTGGCTGGTATGAGTCTTACCCGGGATTCAAAATCCTTCCTTATTGTGTCAGCTCTTCCGGGCACAGTATCCTAACTGAGGTCTGGAGGAGGGTCATAGGGGGAGGAGCCAGTGCACACCAGGTAGTCCTAAAGCTTTCTTTAGTTGTGCCCAGTTTCCTGCGGAGCCGCTATTCCCCATGGTCCTTACGGAGTCCCAGCATCCACTACGGACTACGAGAAATAGATTTACCGTTCAGTAAAATCTTATTATATATTATAAATATATCCCATTGTGGTATTCTGCAATATGCACGACACTCCAGGATTGATAGAAAAAGTTGATGTTTAGTCCATGTTAAATGAGCATCATACTACAAAAGTGCTGAGTGCAGCCTGCTTATGCAGAATACGGCAATGGGGGATTATATTATTTGAGCACGAGCACACAGGTATATATATATATATATATATCACTCCCATGAAAGCACAACTTGCTCAGAAAGATAGATACATAAAGGCCCCATTTATCAGCGAGTTTCCTTGCTGGAAACTCGTTTTAGGTGGTAAATGGGACCAATTCCAATTTAACAAGGCTAATAGCGCTGCTAACTAGCAGCACTATTAGCCTTTCATTTTCCCTATACTGCTGCACACTAAAGTCTATTTAACAACAAGCGCTATTTCTGAAATAGCGCTCGCTTACCTAAAATGCCTTCGTCTGCTCCAGACGTTATGCACAGCGGTGTCCGTCCTGCGCTCCGACTCCCCCCTCCCGCAGCAATCCCGGCATACATCACAGCAGCTGGGTTGCTATAGAGACAGGACTCCGCTGCAACCAACCCAGTCAGCATGAACACCAAAATGGCCGCCGCGTCCAGAAAATCACTACTGCGCATGTGCCGGGAGTATGCATACAACGGCGCATGCACAGTAGTTAGGGACGCCGGAGAAAATGAGCATTCGTCTGCGCTGTTTGGCCTTGACATACAGCGCTGATGGGTGTTTTTACGTTACCGCTTGCCAGCGACAGCTTCAATGCTGAATACAAGTAAAAAAGCGCGGTGAGCACTCCGGTGCCCTCTGACTGGACAGATACAAAACTTGCGAGAAAAAGGTTAACAGTTCACCTTGACAAAGGGGCTGAAATTTCCCCGAAACGTTGGGAGTTTTATGCTGTTATGTTTTAACACATTAAAAAAAAAACCACAGGCGCCTTTATTGCACAGAAGAAATTGCTGCTTTCCCAGGGGTAATTGGTTAAAAAAAAACTTAAAATCAATAGAACAAGAAAAACAATAGGAAAGCGCTAATTTAATCTGTAGTAGAGTTTATTATTAAATGGTTAATTATGAAAACTAAAAATTAGTACCGGCCAGTATCAATAAAATTGACTCACATTTTAGTAAAACATATATACATTACACCAATCCATATAGACAGTGACCTGCAAAAGCTGTATTATAAATGCAAACCAAGTCTCTGTTTAAAAGTCCTTGAATGATACTTTCTATTATGGCTACAAGTTTACTGTTCAGTCCACATATCCAATGTAGCAATAAACGCATGCACTTGAAAGCTCCTTTCTTTGCAGTTGATAAATGCCTGTTACTTTAATAATGCAATTAAGCGTTTTTTGTTAGTTTTAACAACTGCAGTGAAATAGGTTTGCTGATTGATCCATCAACAATATGCTAAAATATGCTGAGATATTTTATCTGCTAACAACAGCTCTGGATTTAGCATAGATTATTTTTTGCATGGCCATGCATGACTGCTTTTTATAAAATAAAAAATAAAAATATATAATTATAAACACATGTACACATAAAAATAAAAATAAAAGGTAAAAACTCCCCCTACTGCAGCAGGTAAAACCTTAATAATTGGACACTTCTACCACATCCAGATTAATAATTCGCAGTAAGGAATACTCCTGTAGTAAAGTCCAGATCAAGGTGTCAGTCCTGGAATAAAGGAACAACTATTGGATTTAATCGTTTTGGTGCAGCTGTGAGCATTTGCACATGCTCTCTGAGATCCCTGTATATAAAAGCCGGGCGGCCGGCTTTCAACTCCCGCTAATTAGAGCCGCAAAGTGGCCAGGTGTATTTGCTGTTGAACTTTAGTGTCCGTACATACATACAAGGCTTGTATGTCTACTCCCGCTGTGCTTAGGGCCAAATAGCAAAATGTCCACTTTACTCACGGCCAGTAGCGTGCTTGCTTGTCATCTGTGGACGGCCCCCGTTATCGATAGCTGTCACAGTCGGGAGACGGCACTTTTCCTTTCCTTAGTGCGGGATACACCGGAGGATCTCATAAGATGATCAGCTTCCAAAAAACAGTTGTTGTAAGAATGTTGGTAAATAGGTATCGCTGAAATGTAAGAGGGCATCAGTGAAGAATAAGCCCCAGTTCTTACGCGTTTCTCCGCTATTGTAAGTATGCGGTTTTGTCAGAGGATGAAGAGGGGCTGTCCTGCATGATATTTAAACTCCAGGGGACCAATCGCATTGTAAATTACTTGCATAGTCACACCTGAGTAATCACTAATTACATCTCACATGTGTTTAGATAACTTTTATAGCGACCAACATAATAAAAATCATAATCTTACATTATAAATATAAATAGACATGGTGGACTTATTATGTAACAGAAATATAATCAAAAATTAGTTACAACGATTTGTAAATCTTCTGAGAGTCGGAAGACAAAGGTGATGGCACACACACAATAATTATAATCAAGGATAGCAAATCAATAAAACCTCCTAACCCTTGCATAGCTTCCACTATAGTCTAGTGGTATAATGCTCTGCACCACTACACACACGGTCCAAGGTTCAATTCCCATCACAACCACATTAAACCACAACCTCTAATAATAATCTATGTTATTATCATTATTTTCGTTATTGTTAGTATTATTATTATTATTCATCAATGTATATAAATTACTTTAAAAATACGTATACATATAACAAATGTAATATAGTCAAATGACATATACCAAATGTGTCTAAGTGGCACTGATGAAAGATAATGGGGATAATTCTCATTTCACATTACACTTCTAAATATTAGATTAGATTCTCAGATTTCATTTAGTAGCAACGGACCCAACAGTATAACAATCACACCACCCTATTGGGATCCCTGTCACTATTAATCTCCAGAACATTTCTCACTACTAGGTGAGTATACAAAAGGAAGGAGGTTATAGGAAAAAAGAGAGAAGGAGGACAAAAAATGGGTGGTGAAAGGAGGCAACCAATTATGCAACTCACACTTGAAGGTTATCTAATGTTATTGATCTCCATACAGTATGTGGGGAGGACGACTAGGAGCCTAAACACTAGTTTCTCGAACACAGAAGAAATGTCCTAAAGAAGAATGTTCATCACAGCGTATCTAGACATGTAACCCATCAGCATGACGGAAATGTAGATCTGTTAAAGGTGCAGGGTATTGAGTCTGTGGCCCCTACTCCCAGAGGTGGCGACAGATTCAATAAATTATGCACTAGAGAAGCATTCTGGATTTTTAACCTAGGCACTCTGATGCCTGATGGTTTAAATGAAAATATGGAGATCAATAACATTAGATAACCTTCAAGTGTGAGTTACATAATTGGTTGCCTCCTTTCACCACCCATTTTTTGTCCTCCTCTCTTTTTTCCTATAACCTCCTTCCTTTTGTATACTCACCTAGTAGTGAGAAATGTTCTGGAGATTAATAGTGACAGGGATCCCAATAGGGTGGTGTGATTGTTATACTGTTGGGTCCGTTGCTACTAAATGAAATCTGAGAATCTAATCTAATATTTAGAAGTGTAATGTGAAATGAGAATTATCCCCATTATCTTTCATCAGTGCCACTTAGACACATTTGGTATATGTCATTTGACTATATTACATTTGTTATATGTATACATATTTTTAAAGTAATTTATATACATTGATGAATAAGAATAATAATACTAACAATAACGAAAATAATGATAATAACAAAGATTATTATTAGAGGTTGTGGTTTAATGTGGTTGTGATGGGAATTGAATCTGGGACCATGTGTGTAGCGGTGCAGAGCATTATACCACTAGACTATAGTGGAAGCCATGCAAGGGTTAGGAGGTTTTTATGGATTTGCTATCCTTGATTATAATTATTGTGTGTGTGCCATCACCTTTGTCTTCCGACTCTCAGAAGATTTACAAATCGTTGTAACTAATTTTTGATTATATTTCTGTTACATAATAAGTCCACCATGTCTATTTATATTTATAATGTAAGATTATGATTTTTATTATGTTGGTCGCTATAAAAGTTATCTAAACACATGTGAGATGTAATTAGTGATTACTCAGGTGTGACTATGCAAGTAATTTACAATGCGATTGGTCCCCTGGAGTTTAAATATCATGCAGGACAGCCCCTCTTCATCCTCTGACGAAACCGCATACTTACAATAGCGGAGAAACGCGTAAGGACTGGGGCTTATTCTTCACTGATGCCCTCTTACATTTCAGCGATACCTATTTACCAACATTCTTACAACAACTGTTTTTTGGAAGCTGATCATTTTATGAGATCCTCCGGTGTATCCCGCACTAAGGAAAGGAAAAGTGCCGTCTCCCGACTGTGACAGCTATCGATAACGGGGGCCGTCCACAGATGACAAGCAAGCACGCTACTGGCCGTGAGTAAAGTGGACATTTTGCTATTTGGCCCTAAGCACAGCGGGAGTAGACATACAAGCTTTGTATGTATGTACGGACACTAAAGTTCAACAGCAAATACACCTGGCCACTTTGCGGCTCTAATTAGCGGGAGTTGAAAGCCAGCCGCCCGGCTTTTATATACAGGGATCTCAGAGAGCATGTGCAAATGCTCACAGCTGCACCAAAACGATTAAATCCAATAGTTGTTCCTTTATTCCAGGACTGACACCTTGATCTGGACTTTACTACAGGAGTATTCCTTACTGCGAATTATTAATCTGGATGTGGTGGAAGTGTCCAATTATTAAGGTTTTACCTGCTGCAGTACGGGGAGTTTTTACCTTTTATTTTTATGTGTACATGTGTTTATAATTATATATATTTTTATTTTTTATGTAATAAATTGGATATAAAACTATGGCCCTCATTCCGAGTTGATCGCAGAGAGACATCGCATCGCAAATGTGCAAAACCTAACTAACTGCGCATGCGCAAATGCGTAAATACGCATGCGCGAGCTCAGCCGTACGACACCGGTGCAAAAATACTACAAAAAAACCCACACGTTACTCACAAACGAAAACGAGGAGTGGCGGAGGCGTGGCGGAGGCGAGACTTCGCAATGGTCCGACATGGGCGTGAAAGTGGGCGTACAGTGTGGGAGTATGCAACTCGCAATGGGCGTGTTTTTCGCAATAAAACATTGTCGCTGTTAAAACTAACATAGGAATCCATAGCAATCTTCACCTAGCAGCTGAGTAGGTCTGCAGTTACTCTGCATTTGCGAAGTGCTGTTACAAGTGTGTATGCAGTAATTAGCAGTTAATTGGAGAGCACATTCATCTGTTGGCCAATTACTTGTTAAATACTGCTCAGATGAAAGTTAGCAAACAGCAATTGTCTGAACCCACATTACATGTTTATTCTACTCACATATAAATCTCACACACTGCCAAATAAGGTTGTTGTTTGTGTTAAAGTTGGTGTGTAAAATGTTTGTAAAGGGCAGGTTTTAATGTGTGTAAGACTACTAACTGCAAACAAGTGAAATTACACAAAATGTTAATTGCAAGCAGCAACATTTTACCTAAATAAACAGACACCCACATAATGCAGCATACACTTAATTTTTGCCAGAAATGATATTTTTTTTTTTTTTATAATATCTGACAATGTTTTAAATGATGTCCTGTTGACCATAGATAAAACAAAAAAGTGTTGTGTCAGTTTAATTAATATGGACATTAAAGTGTGGTGCAAGGCATACCTGTAGTATTTTTGAAGATGCAATTGTTTTAAAAAATTGCAGATTGTTCCCTCGTTACACAAGTGTCTATATGCTTACATAATCTTCCTGGAACTAAGATTTACATAATGCATTACCTTGAATAAAGTGCACAATTGTTGGTAAAATATTATATGTTTATTACTGTAGTAATATTTTTGAACATCAAAACAACATGGCTACACGTGAGTATCACAGGCAGAGATGGACCAAGCAGCAAGCAGATGACACTGACACAAATGAGATAGCAGAACTCAGTACTCGGCAAAATTCAGCTTCTGACAAACTGAGAAATTTAAGTACCAAAATAAAATATTACACACCCTGCCACACAAAAATTTGGACCCAACTGAGAAAGAATTAGGATCCACCACACAAACACAGCAATACATAGCACACTAGTAAGAGGAAGATGGCTCTGTTGTTTCTGAAAATAAGCTCACATGCTACAATACCTCCAAACATTAATAATACATTTCACTAAGAGGGAGTTAGCCATTCTGGACACACAAGCCAACTCCAAAATAACATAGAGGCAACATGAAAAACATGGGTGCTGCCCATCTGGAGAGACATCACTTTCTTTTTTTTCGCCCCGCCTGAGGCTGTTCTTCTTGGCTTGGTCTGCGGAGCGACCTTCGTTGGGCCTGCCCAGTGGCCTGTTCTTCCTGGGCAGGGGCAGGGGAGGGAGCCGATGTGGGTGGCTCTCTGCCACTGTGGGCAAGGGAGACAGCGATGGCCTGGAGCCCTTGCAAGATGTTAGTTGCAAGGCTTTGGAATGAGGAGGCAAGTTGTTCTTGTCCCTGCCTGATCTCTGCCAGACCTTGGCAGAGTTGAGCAACACCTTGCTCAACACTGGTTCGGTGCTCACTGAGCCGGACAGCTATCTGGCTTACCTCCCGGAGGACCCCGTCTTGAAATGCATTTAGGCTCTCACCATACCTAGCTATTTCAAGCAGGATCTCCGGGATAGCAGAGGGTTGGGTGGGGGGGCCAGTAGGAATCTGCAGAGGTGGGATTTGTGGGCCCACACGCCCAGACCCACTAGGTCCCTCCACCTCAGCCTCAGCCACATAACCTTCCTGTGACTCTAACTGATCACCCCCCTGTGCTGTGTTTTGTGGCAAGCAAATATAAGAATGTGTGGGAAAAGAGTACAATTAAAAAATTAATTTTATTTAAAAACATACAGTTTAAATTGCAGACAAATACGTGTGTAAACTTACCTGGCAAGTCATGTTCCGTCAGGATCTCAGGCAGGTCCGTGTCCATATTTGACACCCCTTGGGCCTCCTCATAACTGATACAGGGCATCGCCATCTCCTCCAAGTCTGTAAACTCACAGCGACAGATGGTCCTCCACCTGTAGCCCTTGAGGCATTCCACTCCGCAGACCTCTTTGCCTTCAGGCGGGATTTGAAGTCGGCCCAACTACATATGTTTGTGGAAATAGGGGCAAAGTAGAGTATTATTATTTCTGTCTAAAAATATATAGGACACATGTTCTGCTTTTGTTTGCTATACATAACATCACATGTAACTACATTTTTAAGACAACTTAGCACAGAGAATGGACTGCAAAGATGCACTTACCGTCGTCTAACTTCCTGTGATGTTCTGACGACAGAGCCAACTTCATTCACAGAATGTGTGATGTCCCTCCAGATGCGATCTTTCGTAGCAGCACCCATGTTTTTGGGGCCTCTATGTATTTTGGACATGGCCTGCGTTACCAAAACACGCAACTCCCTCTTAGTGAATGCTGGCTGTCTTTTCTTACGTCTGGAGGTAGCCTGTGAGCTTTCTTCCTGCTGCTCCTCACCATCTTCCTCGTCACTAGCAGCTTCTGTCTGTTGTGCTTGTGTGGCTAATGCTGATTCTCCCTCAGTTTGGCCAGTATGTGTGTGTGGCAGGGTATCCCCACTTAATTGTTGGGGCTCAGAAGCTGACATTTCCCGAGTACTAGGTCCTGCCTCTTCAAAATCCGCAGAGGCGGATTCCATCATCCGTCTCTGGCACTCTATGCGTTTTTTCGCCAATGCCATCTGCTACTGCATAATGCGGTCCATCTCTGCTGCTAATTCCTCACGAGTAGCCATGTTGGAGATGAAGTCTGTACGCCCAGGTGTGTGCCTATTTATACCTACGTGCGGCGCGTTCATTCACACAGGTGTACAGTATGCTAATCTTGCTACTGATTGTACTGCTTATTTAATGGCCTGGTTTGCACGCTGTGAGTGTTTTGGTGATGAATGGAGTTTGTGTTTCTGGCTCGTGCGATAAGGTGCTTTTGGACTTTTCTGAGTGAGTAATTTTAGCATTGTCAAGCATACAATTTTCCTTTTTTTTGCTTTTAGCATATACACTGTATTAATTAATTTTTGCGAAGTTCCGTTTGTGAGTATTCGTGCAATCGTGTTGTTAAATGCAAGTATGTTTGTTGGTGCAATGCAGGTGTTTTTCTGATGTACTTAGTTTTTGTTTTATTTTGTTTTCAATGTTGATTTTTGATGTAATTTTTGCACATAACCTGTACTTTAGTGTTTCTGTTTTGTGGACTAATGTTAAAATGTTGGTCTTAGTCTCATTTTGTGTCTTTTGTAGGTGTTTCTTTTTGGAGAAGGACTCCTTTTTGATTTTGTAGCCAAATTCTGATCTTTTTTGTGGACACAGCTTGTGACACTAATTGAGTGTCTTATTTTGACGAGCAAGTAAGTCCCCTAGGCCTGTGTTTGTGTGTGTTTGTGCTAATGGGCTCTATGTGGTCTTAGTCTCATTTTGTGTCTTTTGTAGGTGTTTCTTTTTGGAGAAGGACTCCATTTTGATTTTGTGGCCAAATTCTGGTCTTTTTTGTGGACACAGCTTGTGACACTAATTGAGTGTCTTATTTTGACGAGCAGGTAAGTCCCCTAGGCCTGTGTGTTGTGGAGTATGTATGTGTTCAAAGTGTTTTCATTATGTTTGTCAGCACTATTTTGAAAAAATACACTTATTATTTCCAGGATTGTTCTGCAAAGTAGTGCTGTTATTGCCTGTAATAGCTACTAAAGGACTAAATTTTGTGTGGAATCTAGTTTAGATTTATAACATAATTTTCATTATTTATACTTAGGTGTATTTTTTTTTGTTTTAGCTCTTATTATGTGTCTGTTTGGTAGGTTTTTTGTTTTTTTTAGGGGTTAAACTATGTTTGTTTTTCCCTTTTTTAATTTGTGTTTCTACTTTTTTGTCTCAATTTCAAATTGGTCTGTAATTGAATCCAGAAACAATGTCGTATGCTCCTGCAGTAAGTTTACACCCTGAATTTTTATTTAGTTTTAAGGTTGTACATTTGTTTTTTGCATTTGTCTTATTCTCAATATTATTATCTTTATTTTAAGTTGGTGATGTCGGTCTTTGTGGCTGCAGAAGCCCTCCCACCCCAACCCACGGAAGCACTCCCACCCCAACCGCCAGCCCCCCAACCACAACCGGCTCCTCATCAACCAAGGCAACGGAGGCGTGCTAGGCCACCAATTTTCCGCACCCGTGTCCTACTTTTTGGGATGCCAGATGATGTGGTTGTGCGTAGATACAGGCTGCCACCACATCTAATCCTAGACACTCTCTCCATAATAGAGAGTGATCTGGAGTCTTCAATTCGGTATCCTACAGCAATACCACCATTGACACAATTCCTTGCTGTGTTACATTTTGTGGCCACAGGCTCATTCCAGCATGTGGTTGGAGACCTGGTTGGCATGTCGCAGGGCCAGTTCAGTAAGGTCCTGCGGCGTGTCAGCCAGGCTTTCCTAAAGCGTGTTAAGCAATTTATTGCTATGCCTTTGGATGCTGGTGCCCTAGATGTGGTGAAGCGGCAATTTGAGGAAGGTGGTAGTCGCTTCCCACATGTTATTGGGGTTGTGGATGGCACACATGTAGCTATTGTCCCACCAAGACATAATGAAGAAATTTATAGAAACAGGAAACTTTCATTCTCTGAATGTAATGGTTGTTTGTGGGCCATCCCTCCAGATCCTGTCCCTGAATGCTAAGTTCCCTGGGAGCTCCCATGACGCACATGTTATTAGACAATCAGGGATATGGCAGAGATTAAGATCAACTCAACGACAAGACATGTGGTTATTGGGTGAGTTATTTGTTTAATTTGGTACTTAATTTTTTAATACCTAAATAATATTCACATTCTAATTTAATGTTCTCATCAAACAGGAGACCGTGGATATCCTTGCACCCCCTGGCTCATGACTCCTTACCGTAATCCCAGGCCAGGACCACAGACGGCATTTAACTCTGCGCTTACTGCCACTAGACAGCTGGTGGAGCGCACAATTGGTGTGCTTAAAGGATGTTTTCGTGTGCTCCACCGCACTGGTGGCGATATCATGTATTCGCCGGAGATGGCAAGTAAAATAGTGGTCCTGTGCGCTATACTTCATAACATCGCGGTAAGGAGTCGCGTTGAGCTTCCTGACACAGAGGAATTGCCAGATGAGGAGCCAGGGGTTGGGCGGAGATTTGGTGGTGGGAGTGTTTCCCGGAGGGGCAGCCAAGTAAGGGCAAGCATTGTCCAAGAATATTTCAGGTATAGTGTATTTTGTTATCCTTTTGGAAATTACTAAAAAACACTGTATGCTTATGGTCATTTTGAGCACATGTCATTTAGGTTGTTCTTGTAAGGTCATTGTGTAATTGTTAGGGTGTGTTTGAATATATTATTCTGTTTGTGTTTTTTTTAATTATAAAATGTTAAGCTTACAATGTTTTTTCAGGGAATATAATAATGTGTCGTTGCTGATTTTTTTTTGTTTTGTTTTTTAAAAATCATGTTTTCTTTGAAAAAAAACACCAACATATGTTTCAAAATGTTGAACATTTTGTGACTGTGCAGCTGATTTTTCACACCAAATGTGGTGAGTACACTGTGTTTTTTGTTAATTTTATACAAAGTGTGTATGTATTAGGTGTTGTGTCAGAATAGTTTTTTTTCCTTGCTCTTCCGCGACTGCGTATTTCCGCTCTAGCGAAATAATGACTCTGCTCTTCCCAGCATTGACTCTGCTCTTCATAGCATTGCAAACATAAATAAAGTTTATTTCAATGACAGCATAGATTTTACACCAATCACATGCCAACACACACTATAAATATATGCCCAAACAAGGAAAACGCCATTGCCATGATGCGTGCTGCCCCGTTCACACGGCGGGAACTCCGCGTGCTGGTGGCGGTAATGGACCGACGCATAGGCCGCGTTGGGCGTTTTATCCCAAATAGGGTAAAACGCGAGGCCTATGCGGAGGTCCGCCGCTTACTACGGGGGCGCCTCCGCAGTCGCAGGACCATCATCCAGCTTGAGAGGCGCTGGAGCGACCTGCGGAGGCGCACGCCAGACCTCCTGGCGGAGCTCCGCCAACAGATCCGGACCCTACGTGTCCGCAGTAAGTAACATTTCGTGCACAGACGGGATTAACGCATAACCTTTGCATACTGTCGTTAAGTGTGAGTGCCAAAATTTGCACATAGAAAATTTGCATGAGTGTGTGTAGGTAGGTAATGCAGTGATGCATAACTCCCAATATGACCTTTTGCAAGAGGAAACGAAAACTCTGCTTAGGTATTTGTAACTTAATAGTTATTCTCCAGATTTCTATGCACAAGTAATGGAAATCATACATTAAGAGTGAAGTGACGGAGAAGAACATTCTGTCCCTCCTGGCGAGACTCATGTTGGGGGGTATGATACTGACTGTATGTTGTTGGCCATAATTAATACACAGGCCGAAAAGTATAATAAATTTCCAGATCATTGTTTTCTTAAAAATTAAGAAATGTGGGTCAATTTTGACACTGGGGATGTTGTTTAGATTTAAAAATGAGAATATATTTTTAAATGGAGATGGTATTTAATATAGTTGAATTTGAATCTGTTTGTTTGATAAGGCCAAAATCACCATGAAATATATTTAAATAACTTAGTCATGTTAACCCTGTTTCTTTAACATGGTACAGAACAGAGTAATAGGAATATGCTGTGATTAATTTTTTCTTGTTTTTTAATAATTTTAACATATGTCATTATAGGGCGAGCACAACGGCAAGGTGCTGGTGCTGGTAGTCCACACCAGCACCATTCCCCATCCCCTTCCCGATCACCCTCCCCCTCTCCTGCCCAATCCCCCTCTCCTGCCCAATCCCCCTCTCCTGCCACCTCACCCTCTCCAGCCATCTCCCCCTCTCCTGCCCAATCCCCCTCTCCTGCCACCTCACCCTCTCCAGCCCAATCTTCCTCTCCTGCCCAATCCCCCTCTCCTGCCACCTCCCCCTCTCCTGCCACCTCACCCTCTCCTGCCCAATCCCCCTCTCCTGCCCAATCCCCCTCTCCTGCCACCTCACCTTCTACAGCCACCTCCCCCTCTCCTGCCCAATCCCCCTCTCCTGCCCAATCCCCCTCTCCTGCCACCTCACCCTCTCCTGCCCAATCCCCCTCTCCTGCCCAATCCCCCTCTCCTGCCACCTCCCCCTTTCCTGCCCAATCCCCCTCTCCAGCCCAAGCCCACTCTCTTTCCCAATCCCCCTCTCCAGCCCACACCCCCTCTCCAGCCCAAACCCACACTTTTTCCAAATTCCCCTCTCTGCCCCCCTCACCCTCTGTGTCCATAAAAATAACACCACCACCCTCACCCTATCATTCCTTAACCCACTCTGCAAGTCCCTCCCCCTTACATCCAGTCACACAATGGGACCCTCCTTCCCCCATCCTGCCTCCTTCCACCATCCAGCCTCCATCCCCCATCCAGCCAACCTCACCCCTCCAGCCTCCATCCCCCAGCCAGCACCTAACCCCCATCCAGCCTCCATCCCCCAGCCAGCCAACATCACCCCTCCAGCCTACATCCCCCAGCCAGCGCCTAGCACCCATCCAGCCTCCATCCCCCAGCCAGCAAACAACGCCTTCAGAATGGGCAGCAGAGGCCCCAGAGCCACTCGAGGGAGGTTGTGAAGTGTCAGAGGATAGTAAGTTCGCACACATTCCTTATTTTTTTTTTAAAACAACAAAATGAAAAAATATAAAATGCATTGTTGTACTGTGTATAATCTTTTGTCTAGGTTAAATGCTTGTCTTCTTCATCATGGTATGGATGATGCATTCTCATTTGTGTGCGGGACATTATATGTACAGTGTGTCCATCTGGTTGTAAATCACTATGTCGACAGGTTTGCCTGCACAACAACCTTTGTATGTGAAACATTATCTGCAACACATGTAGACCTGAGTGATATTTTTTTTTTTTTTTTTTTTAATTTGTTTGGGTTTTGCAAGATACATTCACAAAATGCTTATTTGCTTTATTAAAAACGAATTGTCCTTAATTTTTTTGTAAGGCAGGCTTTCAGGGAGTGTTGGCATGCTAGGATATGTTGTCCTCCTGAAGGTGTTGATATGCAGTGTGATGATGCAGGTCAAAACAGCACAAAAAACAAGTCTGCTTCACTACAGATGTGAATGAAGTCCAGTATGGGGTTACATGTACTAATTTGTGGTTGTGATTCGAGATAGGATGTTTACCTTTGCAAACAAACAAACACACAGTTACAGTTATTTCCCACCTTCGAGAAGAGAAGTAGAATGTGATTTGTTGCTATGGACAACATCACACCCTCAATAGAACTCCCATCTTAGTAAATGTACATCATGGTGTGGTAGACTTTTACACATTGTAATTTAGCTATGTCAAACATTGCTGAGTATGCTTGTGTGTTGGTATGCTACTGTTTAGTCATTTATACATACATGATGTATATCATTTGATATGAAAGTGTGCTTTGTGGAATTGTGATGTACAGTAATAGGAAATGTTTTATTTTAAAAATTAATCATTTTTACTCTGCATTTCAGATGGTGCCATTGGAGATCCCACAAGGCTGGCAGGCATCGTTGCCAATTTGAAATTCAAATTGGAGGCCATGTTGGCGGAAGTAAATGATTTGGCCAATTTACTTTAAGTTTAAAAAAAAAAAAAAAACGTTTAAAAAAATGTAAAATCAACAAAATTGTTACAAAATAAACAATCATTATTTACTGTTATGCGCTTGTGATGTTTTTTAAGCAACAATCTAAAAGCATATTGCAATGCAGAAATTGGTTAGCTAAAATAAAAAAAAATAAAAAAAATAGGAGTTTAAATCTTATTTATTACATACAAAGTAGGTTAGGTAGCTTATTTTATTTTTCAAAAAAGTAAACACATACATTCACACACTACACATACACACCAAATTATGCTATCTACATTTCTGTCAGGTACAGTTTATACATCTCTTGCACTTCTTTATAAAAAAACATGGTAATGAGCAATTATGCCTACAAACTTTTCTTAAGGTATTCTTAGCAGACTTAATTGGTCATGCACATAATCAATTATTACACTAATTGGATTTCTAATTGAGGTACGCTTGCTGAGTTAGAATTGCAAGGTGTTATCTAAATTAGGTTAAAAAAACCATTGCTGTGCGTTTGTTTGCACAAAACTTAGCATAATTAAGAGGAATGCGTAAATATACGATGACATCGAATTTTTGCAATGAGGTTTGTGTGTATGCTTTGGATTCGCAATAATGCGTTGTTATATGGCATACGCCTACCTTGTGTAATACTGCGTACGAAATAGCAAAATTACGTTGGGGGCGGACGATCGCAATTTTACAACATAATCGCAACTTTGCGAATATGTTGTGCGAACGAAAAACTTAGCGATCAACTCGGAATGACCTCCTACATGTGCTCTCTGATAATATATTATCCTTTTTGTGCTGTTTTGTTGGTGGACAGGTCAGTACTGTCCAGTTGAGAGCTGCTTTTTTGATATAAACGACCAATTCTATTAGTCAGGTGGCCAGGAGGCGCTGGAAATATTTTTTTTTCTTTTTCCCCCCTGCTTTTTATAAAACTAATTTGGCAGTTAAAACTAACAAAAAACGCTTAATTGCATTATTAAAGTAACAGGCATTTATCAACTGCAAAGAAAGTAGCTTTCAAGTGCATGCGTTTATTGCTACATTGGATATGTAGCAAACTTGTAAACTTGTAGCCATAATAGAAAGCAGGGAAGTGCAGTCAGGGGAGGCAGGGGAGGCAGTGCCTCCCCTGTCATAATGATTAAAATAATAAAAAGAAGATATTTATAACAGAGTCTGTGATAAATATATTCTTTTATTATTTTAATAATCTCCCCCCCGTGAAAATGTTAGGCTGGGAGGCAGCGGGAGAGGTGCCTCCCGCACCTAACATTAAAGTCCGGGCAGCGGGGGGGGCGGGCAGGGGGCGGGGCGCAGCAATGGGCTGTGAAAGCCCATTGAAAAAGAACGGGGAAGCGGCACCTTTACTGATGCCTCAATGACAGGGGCGTGCATTCAGCCCCGATGAATGCACGCCCCTGTCATTCCCCCAGATGTGATTGGCCCAGCGGATCCAGTGCTGGATCCGCTGTCCAATCACTAGCGATCCCCCTTCCCGGCTGCAGCAGGCGCCGTGGGCTGTGTGTTCGCCCGCTGCAGCCGGCGCCGCTGACTGACACTAGAGGTCATAATTGACCCCTAGTATCTGTGCGGCGCTACAGTGGGAGAGACGTCGTGAGTCATGACGTTTCTCCCATAGTACAGCAGACAGGAGCCGGCGGACGGAGACGGAGGCAGCTCTGCAGGAGCGGTAAGTATGTGTGTGTGTATTTTTTTTTTTTTATGTGTGTGTGTTTGAGGCACAGCAACAGGGGCACAACTACAAGGGGCACAGCTACAGGGGCACAACTACAAGGGGCACAGTACAAGGGGCGCAGCTACAGGGGCACAGCTACAAGGGGCACAGTACAAGGGGCGCAGCTACAGGGGCACAGTACAAGGGGCACAACTACAAGGGGCACAACTACAAGGGGCGCAGCTAAAGGGGCACAACTACAAGGGGCGCAGCTACAAGGGGCGCAGCTACAGGGGCACAACTACAAGGGGCGCAGCTACAGGGGCACAGCTACAAGGGGCACAGTACAAGGGGCGCAGCTACAGGGGCACAGCTACAAGGGGCACAGTACAAGGGGTGCAGCTACAGGGGCACAACTACAAGGGGCGCAGCTACAAGGGACACAACTACAAGGGGCGCAGCTACAGGGGCACAACTACAAGGGGCGCAGCTACAGGGGCACAACTACAAGGGGCGCAGCTACAGGGGCACAACTACAAGGGGCGCAGCTACAGGGGCACAACTACAAGGGGCGCAGCTACAGGGGCACAGCTACAAGGGGCACAGTACAAGGGGCGCAGCTACAGGGGCCCAACTACAAGGGGCACAGTACAAGGGGCACAGCTACAGGGGCACAGTACAAGGGGCACAGCTACAAGGGCACAACTACAAGGCGCACAGTACAAGGGGCGCAGCTACAGGGGCACAACTACAAGGGGCACAGTACAAGGGGCGCAGCTACAGGGGCACAACTACAAGTGGCACAGTACAAGGGGCGCAGCTACAGGGGCACAGCTATAGGGGCACAACTACAAGGGGCACAGTACAAGGGGTGCAGCTACAGGGGCACAACTACAAGGGGCACAGTACAAGGGGTGCAGCTACAGGGGCACAACTACAAGGGCACAGTACAAGGGGCACAACTACAAGGGGCGCAGCTACAGGGGCACAACTACAAGGGGCGCAGCTACAGGGGCACAACTACAAGGGGCGCAGCTACAGGGGCACAGCTACAAGGGGCACAGTACAAGGGGCGCAGCTACAGGGGCACAACTATAAGGGGCGAACGTCTTCCCGCGTCAGTGAGGGCATAATATTAATTCATTCGTTTGTAAGTATAATTTTCATTTTTATAGGTACCCCTTTTGGATTCTACTGGACAAGTGGACGTGACCGGCGTGGGATGTAGGTAAGTAATCTCTCTCATTTTTACAGGAACCACCTATTGGATTCTACATGGACAAGTGGACGTGACCGGCGTGGGATGTAGGTAAGTATGTGTGAGTGTGTAAGTGTGTTTTAATAAATTTTTACTTTCACGGTGTGTGTGTGTTGTGTTTTTACTTGGGTATTTTTTGTTGTTGTAGAACTACAGGTACCAGCGGGCCCGTTATTTCCCCGCATGCTGGTACTTGAGGTTCTCCAAGTACCAGCAAGCGGGGGAGGCTTGCTGGGCCTTGTAGCTCCACAACAAAAAAACAATATTCTTTTTTTTTTTACACACTTATGGCTATCAGCCCGGCACCCACCGCCCAGGGGTGCTGGGGACAGCCTCGGGCTTCCCCCCTAGCCCTTGGGTGCCTGGAGGGGGGGACCCCTTGATTTAAGGGGTCCCCACTCCTCCAGGGAACCCGGCCAGGGGTGACTAGTTGGGGGGGTAATGCCACGGCCGCAGGGACCTACATAAATGTGTCCCCCGGCTGTGGCATTATGTCCCTGGCTAGTGGAGCCCGGTGCTGGTTTTAAAAATACGGGGGACCCCTACATCTTTTGTCCCCCGTATTTTTGGAACCAGGACCGGTCTAAGAGCCCGGTGCTGGTTGTCTAAATACAGGGGAACCCCTGTCCAATTTTTTCCCAGTATTTAAACAACCAGGACCGGCTCAAAGAGCCCGAGGCTGGTTATGCTTAGGAGGGGGGACCTCACACATTTTTTTTTACATTTTTTTACCCATTAAGACCCTTCTCCATTAAGTTAATGGAAGCCCTGGACAACAAAATTGCATTCATGTCCTCCTCCCACTCCCTTCCCAGTCCCAAACACTCATTTTTATTTTTTTTCTATAAAAATGTACAATATATCACAAGTATGATGAGCAGGCAGGCAGCGGGCATTGGCGGCATCGGACTAAGATGCAAATTAGTGGCGGAGGGCTGGGTCAGTTGATGGTAGGCAAGTTTGTAAGCCATTGGCGGTGGCAGCAGGCATTGGCTCAGAGGCAGTAGCGGGCATTGGCTCGGTGGCGGTAGGGGTCATCGGCAGGATCCGGTGGACATTATGACTGTAGTGCCTCACCAGCCACTGACCTCACCGCACGCCACTGATAGAAAGTATCATTCAAGGACTTTTAAACAGAGACTTGGTTTGTATTTATAATACAGCTTTTGCAGGTCACTGTCTATATGGATTGGTGTAATGTATATATGTTTTACTAAAATGTGAGTCAATTTTATTGATACTGGCCGGTACTAATTTTTAGTTTTCATAATTAACCATTTAATAATAAAATCTACTACAGATTAAATTAGCGCTTTCCTATTGTTTTTCTTGTTTTAACACAAAAGTTGCACCTTTAAAAGCCTCTGAATACCGCTGTTTTTTCCTCGCAAGTTTTGTGTGTGTATATATACAGATAGTTGGTGGTCGGCACTCACTACGGGGGTCATTCCGAGTTGATCGCTAGCTGAAATTGTTCGCTGCGCAGCGATGAGGCAAAACAATCGGCACGTATGCGGCGCAATGTGCATGCGTGACGTACTTTCACAACGGCCAATGTAGTTTCACACAAGGTCGAGCAATGCATTTCAGTCGCACAGGCTGCCGCAGAGTGATTGACATGAAGTGGGCGTTTCTGGGTGGCCACTGACCGTTTTCAGGGAGTGTGCGGAAAAACGCAGGCGTGACAGAAAAACGCAGGCGTGGCTGGGAGAACGCAGGGTGTGTTTGTGACGTCAAATCCGGAACTGAACAGTCTGAAGTGATCTCAAGCGCTGAGTAGGTTTTGAGCTACTCTAAAACTGCAAAAAAAATTTCTGTAGCCGTTCTGCGATGAAAGCGTTCACACTATTGCAAAGCTAAATACACTGCCAGATGTCAGCGAGGTCCCAGGCTTACAGATTGTTAGGTTTAATAAACCTCTGTCAGCCCTCACTGTACACTCTATTTAATCAAATTCCCTGTATTATTTAGTTTGCATTAACTGCTAATATATGGTGGGGTGTGGTTCATCAAATCGACAGTATCTAGGTCGACAATGTTTAGGTCGACCACTATAGGCCGACAGTAGGTCGACATGGATGGAAAGTCGACAGGGTTTCTAGGTCGACATGTGCTAGGTCGACAGGTCTAAAGGTCGACATGAGGAATTTTTTTTGTCGTTTTCTTCGTAGAGTGACCGGGATCCCAAATTAGTGCACCGCGTCCCCTCGCATGGCTCGCTTCGCACGCCATGCTTCGGGCATGGTGCCTTCGCTCCGCTACCGCTTCGCTCGGCACAGATTACCGTTCCAATCGTAGTCCACGTGGATCGTTAAGTATGAAAAAATTCAAAAAAAGAAAAAAAATGTGAAAAACTCATGTTGACCTTTAGACCTGTCGACCTAGCACATGTCGACCTAGAAACCCTGTCGACCTTCCATCCATGTCGACCTAGTGACTGTCGACCTATAGTGGTCGACTCAAACATTGTCGACCTAGATACTGTCGATCTTCAGACCGGATCCCATATGGTGCTAGGTACGCCCAGTAGGCGGGGCTAGGCACGCAACTCCAGTCGTGCACCCCCTAATAAAATGTGCTGCGCACGCCTTTGAATCTGACCCCCATTGTTAAAGACAAAATTACGACAAAAGGCAGCATTTAGCATGAAAACCCCACAATAAAGTTAATCCACAAATGTCATTGATGACTCATATGTAAAACCATAAACTGATAATTTAAGGAATAACAGATTTAACCAATAAAATAAAATACAATGTCATAAAGGAGATAAATCCTGTTCAGGACCTTACACTATTAAAACCACATGATATTCACATCTGGAGCTTATAGACAGAACAAGCTGTTTGTACTAGTAGCAACCTAATTGCACTGTGATATGTAAACCATCGATATACATCCCTAATGTAAGGAATGAATCAGGCAGGGTTTTCATCATATTCTTTTTTCGAACAGCAATCCCATTTATTTCAGTGGAGAAAATGCTGTGCAGTAATACCCCAGCTCACCAGTTTCTAGAGTCAAATGTTCTTTGGTATAAAGCTTTTAAAATAATTGCAACATGAGTTCTGTAAGATAGGCATGCATTCACACAGGGCCGGCAACAGAGGGGGGGTCAAAGGGGACACCTGTACCGGGCCCCAAGTAGAACAGTTAGCCGTCGGCGGTGTGACCACAGCCTCGGAGTGACAGGAGACTACACACACAGTGTGCGTCATGAGCGTGTGCTTGCTCTTCCGGGTCCAGCTCTGTTGCAGGCAGTTACAGGACATGGTAGCAGCTCCTCTAGGCTAGGATTCCTATGCCTATACTAGTGGGGTGCGAGGGCCGCATGGTTCCTGCTGTGCGGTGTTCGGGTCTGGATACTGAGAAGTGCAGCGCAGGTGAGTCTCTCCCCGAGGTAAGAGTGGATTGGTGAGGGGATACAGGGTTTGGGAAGGGGTGGGGAGAGCTGGGAATGCAGCATGGAGTCATTGGGGAGAGACAGTCTGTGGTGTGTGTGGGAAGAAGGAAAGCTATACATACGTTTATATTTGTATAAATATATACAGTGTGTATATATATATATATATATATAACAGTTTCTTATATATCGCAGAAAATTCTGTTGCGCATTAATATATATATAATATATATATATTATAAAATAAAATCTGAGGGGGCCCCAGAGATGTCACTGTATGGGACCCCAAGATTTCTGTTGCCGGCTCTGCATTCACACACCCATAGGTTGCACTAACAAGGGAAACGGATCAGGCCACTGATTGGAATATGCCTTTTTAGGAACAGAGGATCTTATTCACTTTCATTTGAAGTTTTGCCGATCCACGTGTTTCCGACAAGTCGGAATTGCTGACAAGTCGGAAAAACGGCAGCTCCATTGAATAGGTCAAATCCTGACTCGACCAAAAAAAGTCAGAAACTGCCGTATTTTCGACTTGACGGCAATTCCGACTTCAATTGAATAGACCCCTATAGCTGCCTGCTCCGGACTCCAGTCCTTCCATATGCTGTGGCTGCAGCTACAGTGAGCCTGACTTTCGGCCCATTGTGGTCCTACCTAGCGGCACAACCTGATGTCCTGTGCCCTTCTCCCAGGACCAGTGCAGTGCCCAGAACGGTAAGCTGTAGGGGCTGCAGGGGGAATGGAAGGCGAGCCTTGGAGGGGGCCTATTCTGGCAGTCCGGACCCCACAATTTCTGACGGCAGCCCTATGCAGTGCAAGATGGCTTGCCCAGGTGCTTGCTTTTTTGCTTTACTTACAAACTTGAATCAGGCACATTGTTCCCAAAGATAGACTGTGTCCATAAACCATGTCAGCTTTGGCATAAAAGTCTAGTTCCCAGTAAATGAAAGTTGCTATTTTCTAATGCATTTCTTTGAGAAATTCAATTTATTAGATACATTGTGATTACAGTCCCAGGGGTTCATTTACTGTAAATCCACAGTGGTCAATCATCACTTTCAATTAATTATTCAGTCTGTGTGCTGAGGTCCCGGTGCCTGCAGCGCTCGCCGGAGCACCGATCACCGGCTCCTAGGACAGGTGTCAGGTAAGTATGTTTCAGGGTTTTTTTACACTGTGATCAGCTTGTGTGTCCGTCAGGCACACATAGCTGATCTGTGGAGTCGGGTCCCTCACAGCTTTCTCTGCCAGGGGCAAGGAAAGCTGGGCAAAAGGCTATACGTCGCAGCGCTGCCCTGAGAATTTGCCAGCCTTATCACAGGGCACACTGCAGTGTTTCTTTACTCTTTTTTTTTCTCAGTAAATTCGGCCACATCGCATTTCCCATTATAAGTATGGGGAATGCGATGTGAGTTACTAAAACAATTACAATTAAAGGGTTTGGAGCAGTTTTTCATGAAAACTCCAAATGCCCTTTAATACAGTACATTATGTGAAAACACCCTTTTTCACATTTTTTTTAATGTTAATAAATAAGCCCCTAAGTCGCACTGTCCTTTATTACATTTCAAGATGCTGAAAGGACTCTGGACTCAAACCTTGCACTGCAGTCAGACACTCTATTCATTGAGCTATCTGCCCTGATATGGTCATGTAAAATAATTGAAGAACAATGAAGTCTCTTTGGTAGATTTATTGCATTGTGAAGTTCACAGGGCTCACGATAAAAGAATATCATGAACTGCACATTGACACGTTGATTTCATCTTATATACTTTCATCATAGCATTACATGATCTAATCAAATTAACAAGCCAATCATATACATAGACCAATTACATTTCAAATATCAGAATATATTATAATTTATAAACTCCCCTTATGGGGGATTTCCAATTAATTAGCTCAGCATCTTGTGATTATGACTGTTACATTAAAAATATACTTTTACCTTTAACATACTTTCGACTTCCCTTTTCTATAGGATACTAGCTAACCACGGTCTATGAAATACTGTAAAGCTAGACTAACTTCCTTAATTGCTACTAAAATCAAAGTTTCTGCAAACATATAAGAATCACATTTAAAGCAACAGTTTCTTTTAAGCAATAGACAAACTGACATCCAGCTTCCATTTTGTGTATTCACTTATCTATATCATTCCTCTCTCTGCCAATATACTTGGCACTCTAATACACAAATCAGAAGGTTCAATTTCACAATTTCTAATGAGGGTTAGGTAGACGCACAACATAGGAAAAAGGTAGGTTCACGGGGATGGGCCTGGCGCCAATGCTCACCGCACCGGACGGGAATTCCTGTTCTTTTTATAGGAACCTTCTGGTGTTGGCTAAGAGGGTGTTGACACAGTTAGGTGAAACTCGCTTGTATTTTATGTTTAACATACTCATCCTGATTAATTTTTACCCTGTTATCCAGTTCATAAGTAAAATTAACAAGCTGTGTACTTTTTCTACCTGCCTGATCCTCCTCTAAAGCCTGGTATATGGGCTCAGCTTCCTGGAGTTGTAAACTTTTATAAGATTTGCTCATGTTAGCATATACCACCGGTCTTTTCTGCTGCCCCTGACTTGTTCCCTGAGTCACCTGTTCTAGTGGAACCTTATCATCTACCACCACAATGGTTATTTTATGGTGCACTTTCAACCTTTTAAATCCTTTACCACATTGTACACAGACTACTGGTCCACACTTGATGGTAAGATATATGATTCCTACAATCAGTGCAGCAAACACAATGCACTGCAATACTCCAGAAAAAAGCTTTGCAATACTTCCTCCTAGCCATCCAAGTGGATCCCAACCTTCACTAGCACCTAACCTTCTCATTTCCTTTTGCAACTCTCCTACCTTGCTCAGATGAGCACTTATTTCAGCTCTGTGATCTTCAATATAAGTACAACATCCTTGTTCTACCACTGCACACGTGCCCCCTTCTGCTGCCAACAGCTGATCCAGTGCCATCCTATTTTGTAAAGCCACTTTTCTTACTTGAGCCAGCTCTTCCACTGTCTGATTGATTGAAACTACCAATTTCCCTACCATTTGATCTAGTACCGTTAAGGTTTGGGACACAACTTTTTTCACCAAATAGATAGTGGACAGAGGAAACAAAGTTCCAGCCGTACGTTCACCATCAGAAAATCTGAAAGATACATATCCTTTTTTCACTTCTCTTTTACTGAGATGTCTTAAATATGTCAGGTCAATTGGCACCAAGTCATGCTCTATAGGAATACTGAGGAGAGTACACATTGTCCTTTAGCACCTAAGGGAATCCATGAGTATGCCCATTTTCCACAAACCCAATACATACCCTTAGGCAGAGGCATCCCAAAAGTTTTGGTATAAATGAGCCTTATGTATATCATAAAGTACCCTGTGTTATTACCATTGGCATCTCCACATGTGCTGTTATCAAGTGTACACCTTTCTCTGTAGTTGGTATAAAGTATCGTTAGGTGTTAATGCCCCATTTGCATCTATGGAATGCCAACAGGTTTTGAGATTTTTGAGGGAGCATCTACCGGACATCTTTACTACAAATGTTGCTCCAGTATAGTTAGTGTACCCTAGGTTTGGGCTTTTTACCTGTAATATTTTTTTTTTGTACACATATGGGTGGGACTTTTCATTAACACTTAAGCAGAATTCAGGTTTCCCTTTGGCTGCAGATACCTGCAGAGCGGGCGCATACAGCAAGCCTGCATCTAAGACATCCAAATATGGGAAGTCTACTATATTCTGTACTTTAGGTGTCTTATTGGCACAACTGCGACTACCATTCTTTCGCTTATGGCAGGACCAATCTCTGTCTATCATGTCAGCTGTGCTTATGTAATGAGCCAGGAGGGGTATACCTGCATCTACACTGATGGGTAGGTGGGTACAAATCTAACATTTGCTTGTGTTGAGAGCCTTTGCAATTTTACTGTGCATTGCTATCATGGAATTACCTGTAAATTCTCCTCCATAATTATTCTTTTGTAAGGCCCTACACACACGTGTCTTGAATAACGCTTCATTGTAAGATGTTACATTACCTGTTTGACTGGTCACATTGTTAACAGACCCTGGAATGTATATACAACACTCAAGCACAATGAGTATGATTGTAATTAGACATGCCCATGAGAGAATGCACCCCCATAGTTCACGGTCTGGCCTTTGGCCTATCAGCATCATCCTGTTTAGCATTGTCTTTGTTGTCCTTGATTTTCACAGTACTCTTCTAGGAGTTATGTACCCTCCACAGAGATACTGCGTTGGCAAGTGGCTCAAGGGATTATTATGCCCGAACCACTCACTTGCTGGTTTTACTGGTGAAGTGCAGAGGAGTCTTGGAGAATATCTTCCACATGTGCTGTCTCAGGAGGCGTGACTTTTCTGCAGTGGGTGGAGTAGATCCACAAAGTCTTCTCCTTTATCTTAACAGCAGTTGGGGTTGTCAACAAGACTTGGTAAGGTCCTTCCCACCGGTCTGTCAGCGAGCCCGATCTCAGGAAATTTCTGACCATCACCTCATCACCAGGATGTAGATTATGACAAGCACCTTCCACAGGGATTGGTTGTGTGCTGGTCACAGTAGCTTGGATCTT